>NC_138549.1:163478686-164094451 GCF_964273705.1 Natrix helvetica
GAATTAGAAGTCCTTAGCGGAGCACATGAAGCAATAAATTATTTCATAGTATAGCTTCTCCGATATGTTTTCCAAAGTGCTTCACTTTCTCAAAGCTGCCAACAAACAACAGGGAATTATGGAAACTGATGTCCTGCACATTTGCTAATGTGCCAGCCTCAGGAAGGTTACCATAAATTACAGGGAATGAAAGAAAATTATATGAGCCTACTCCAGAACTTGTAGGTAATAAAACTTACATAAAATCAAATAGTTTAGTATGCAGTAGCAATAAATGTTCATCTGTCCATCAATATCTATCATGTCATTTTTTCCCCATAACCAATGCAATGTCCTTCTTGTATTACAAAGAGTATAGTTTCCCGTAAAGATTTGGGCTTTATTTTGTAGTAATTTGACAGTGTTTAGAAGCTTAAAACAATGCTTGCATTCCCATTTATTCTAATATAATTTCAATAAAAGTCCCATGGAAGGTAATAAATGTAATCAATCAAATACTGGTATTGTAAAGGGTGGATTTGTTTTATTTGGAAGGATGCCCACAGTAACCCCTAATGCTATTTTGTCCACGTCAACTCATTATAGATTGGTTACATATTTGAGACCTGACATTGTTTTGATGCATTTTTGAAGCGTGGGACCATGACAGAATACTTCTGTTTATGTCCAGCTCTAGAGCTGGAAGTGGGGAAGGAAGCGTGGAACTGTCTGGCAAAATAATGGAAAGGGTACAACATCTGTGTTTCTTTAATTTGGGAGACAACGTAAGAAAGTGGCAGTGGTCAAATAAAAGTTTTATGCAGTTATGCATAATGGAAACAATGATTTCTACCTCCTCCTTCCCTCTGGAATTTAGGATGATTTGTTAATGGATAAAAAAGCTTTAGGGCAGGAAAAAATGGTTTACTGTCAGATTATACAGCACCATTCAATTTGATTGAATGCTATTTCTTTTCAGCTATGTATACATGCAGGATATGGAAGTTTTAATAAAGTAAGACAAGAAAACCCATCTAGCTATATTTCAATAGATTGGACTGCAGAATTTGCAATAAAAGACTATGGAAAACAACTGTCATTGTATATAAGAATTAGGAAGAATAACATGTGATGAAATTATTAAGGAAGTTCTTAATAATGGCTTCTGTAAGATTACTTTATTGCTGCTGAATTTGCACTTATGTTTCACGATGGAGTCCTCTGAATGATTGCAATAAGATATTCAAGTTTAAGTGTTACTAAATTATTTTATTTCACATGACTAGTATAAGTTTGCTTTAAATTATCATGATGTGTGAATTATACAACCTTAGGCTGAAAGACTGATTTTTTTTTTTTAGGGAAGATGCTGGGAAGAGAGGCTTCTTTTGATCTTTTTCCAATCACCATTTAAGTGTGCTCATATACATGACTAGTACATGTTTTAATTTTCTGATCGAGACATAAAAAATAATAAAGAATTCTATATACCCTTCATTGTTAGAAATCATAGGCATAACCCTAAAATGGCACACTGGAAACAAACAGCAGTTGGGGAAAAAGTTCCAAATGTGTGAAAACTACAGGGGGATTTATTGATCATTATAGTGAATAAAATGCAGCTCTCCTCTTAATATTCATGCTTTTACCTTGTTTTGACTTTATTTTCCAAGCCATGCTCTTTTGAGAAAGAAGAAGGAAGCCTTACTTCTCTTATTTTTTATCGTCATCATCATCTTAGCCATTGTCTGTCCATTGCAGGAGGAAGACCTCTTTAAGAAGATGTTGGACAGCTATTTGTCTGAAACGGTATAGGGTTTCCTGCCTAGGCAGGGGGTTGGACTAGAAGACCTCCAAGGTCCCTTCCAACTCTACTATTGTATTGTATTGTATTGTATGTTTGCAACCCATATGATCCTGAGCTTTCTTTTGCCAATTGGGCCGGCAACATTTGCTGATGTCATCAATCCATCTTGTTTTAGCTCTCTTTCATGGACGCTTCTTATCAAGTGGGATCCATTGTACAACTGCCTTGGCCCAGCTGCCATCAGTGATTCTTGCTATGTGACCAGCCCGTTTCCATTTCAATTCTTTTACTCTCTTGATGATATCGTATACTTTTGTTTTTTTTCTCTAATCCACATAGAGACCTTTCTGTCTTGTCTTGTAATGCCGAGCATGTATCTTTCCATGGCTCTTTGCGCCACTCGTAGCTTTTGTATCGATTGTAAGGTTAGTGTCCATGTTTCACTGGCATAGGTTAGAGCAGAAAGCACACACTGATAGAATTTTTTTTCTCTTCTATAGGGGAAGGTGGTTCTTGAAAATTATGCTTAGCTTACCGAATGCCTGCCAACCAGAGGTGGGATTCAGCAGGTTCTGACCAGTTCTGGAGAACTGATAGCGGAAATTTTGAGTAGTTCAGAGAACCGGTAAATTCCACTTCTGACTGGCTCTGCCCCCTCCATCTATTCTCTGCCTCCCGAGTCCCAGCTGATCGGGAAGGAATGGGGATTTTGCAGTATCCTTCCTCTGAAGTGGGGAAGGAATGGAGCAGGGGTGGGTTCCGGCAGTCACTACAGTGCAATAAAAATGCTTCTGTGCATGCGGAGAAGCGAAAAACAAGATGGCGGTGCCATAGGCGAGCCACCATAGGAGAACGGGTACAGGGGCGTGGCAAGCCTGGGTCGTTGCCAGTTCTAGTGACACAGGTCGCCCAAACCACTACCGGTTTGGCTGAACCGGTCCGAACCGGTAGGAACCCACCACTGGAATGGGGATTTTACAGTATCCTTCCCCTGCCACGCCCACCAAGCCACGCCCACAGAACTGATAGTAAAAACTTTTGAATCCCACCACTGCTTCCAACCACATTTAACGCACCATTCAATTTCCTTTGTAGTATCGCCTTCCATTGAGATCCGTTGGCCAAGGTGTATGCAGCGGTCTATTATGTCTTGTTCTTCTCTAGATACAATCTTTCTTTCTTTCTTTGGTGAGTTTATTAAACATAACCTGGCTCTTTTTCAGGTTTATTTTTAAGCCAAACGGTTCTCCTGCTTTGTGCAGCTCTCGTATGTGTCTTTGTAGCTGTTCTTGGTCTTCATTATTTTTATAAACAACTGGTAAATAGTCCTGTGAGACGGAATAGCTGGCCCAAAGTCATGCGGCTGGTTTAGGTGATCAGCTTTGACATTTGCATCATTCTGACTTTGCAAGTCACAAGTTTTTGAGTTGTTGTTTTTTGCAAAGTACTTTTGCAATTTATTATGGACAGTATTGGCAGCCTATTTCTCATCGTTGGTGTCAAAATGTGTAACCCTTTGGAGAAGAGCATTAGGTCAGTGATGGAATTCATGCCTTCCATGTAAGAAGGTCTGGTTCAGGCCTTGTCCTCTCCAGTTGCTGGTGGTAAGTACCAAGCACCCACAGAAGAGAATATCTGTAGCTCAGAATTGAACTGTGGGGTCTTTGGTGCTCTCTGGACTTGATTCTTTCCTTGCAGGCGTTTCATTACCAAATTAGGTAACACCATCAGTGCTAGCCTGTTTCTGTAAGAAAAGAACCAAGCTAAGAGATCACCAAATAGCCCAAAGTACCAAATATGACACATGATACCAAGTATACCAAGTGATCTGTCTGCACAAAACCAAGGAGTTTTTTGTCTTTTAATGACTCCATAATCCCTTGCATCGGGGAGGAGTCGGGGCAACGGAATAGAGCTGAGTGTTTACTGGCCAGATGCCCTTCTTGTCGCCAATGCAGAGTTTGCAGCTGATATTTACTCATTGGGCCCAGAGTGAGAAATACCTGCCATTACCTAGCCTCGCACTCACAGCCTCCTGATTGTGAGGCGAGAGCTCCACCTCTAGGTCACTGCACCACTCACCCAAAGCCAAGTATGACACACGACAATACTTCCAAACTGTTCTTTATTACATTAAACCTATAGACAAAATCTAGCCAGACTGTGAAACTCTACTCTCTGCAGCTGCGATATACTTTGTAAACTATTAGGGAGAGGCTGTCTTCACCCTCTTTCTCTCACACCACAACATCTGGACTGAGTTGCCTCTTACTCCTCTAGAATGCAACCCCTCCCTCCTCATTACATTTCATCATATGATTATTCTTAAAACAAACAAACAAACAAACAAACAAACAAACTGATTTTAAGGTGAGAATAAGAGGTACATTCACTCAGTGGCAGATCTTTTATTCCTTTAGGAAAGGAAGGAAGATGGAATTATATACTAGGATTCACAGAAATTTTTTCTCCTACTGGGAAGTCTTAGCGAATAGAATAGAATAGAATAACAGAGTTGGAAGGGACCTTGGAGATCTTCTAGTCCAACCCCCTGCTTCGGCAAGAAACCCTACATCACTTCAGACAAATGGTTATCCAACATCTTCTTAAAGACTTCGAGTGTTGGGGCATTCACAACTTCTGGAGGCAAGCTGTTCCACTGATTAATTGTTCTAATTGTCAGGAAATTTCTCCTTAGTTCTAAGTTGCTTCTCTCCTTGATTAGTTTCCACCCATTACTTCTTGTTCTACCCTCAGGTGCTTGGAGAATAGCTTGACTCCATCTTTTTTGTGGCAGCCCCTGAGATATTGGAACACTGCTATCATGTCTCCCCTAGTCCTTCTTTTAATTAAACTAGACATACCGATACCCAGTTCCTGCAACCATTTTTATATGTTTTAGCCTCCAATCCCCTAATCATCTTTCTTGCTCTTCTCTGCACTCTTTCTAGAGTCTCCACATCTTTTCTACATTGTGGCGACCAAAACTGAATGCAGTATTCCAAGTGTGGCCTTACCAAGGTATTATAAAGTGGTATTAACACTTCACGTGCAGCCTAGAACTGTGTAGGTTTTTTTGGCAACTGCTGCACACTGCTGGCTCATATTTAAATGGTTGTCTACTAGGACTCCAAGATCCCTCTCACAGTTAGTACTATTAAGCCACATATACTGTACCTGTGCATGTTGTTTTTCTTGCCTAAATGTAGAATGTTACTTTTTTCACCGTTGAATTTAATTTTGTTAGATAGTGCCCAATGTTCAAGTTTGTCAAGATCCTTCTGTATCTGTCTTCTGGAGTGTTGGCTATTCCAGCCAGCTTGGTGTCATCTGCAAATTTGATGAGTTCCCCATTTATTCCCTCATCCAAATCATTGATGAAGATGTTGAAGAGTACTGGGCCTAAAACAGAGCCTACCCCAATGCATACTTCCCTCCATGTGGATGCAGTTCCATTGAGGACTACATGTTGAGGTGTGAGAGACAGGAAAAAGTACTTCTAGGGAGTATAAGCATTTTGGAAGCATCCATGTGTACAAAGGCTCCATACGTTACAAGTGCTTCCATGCTCTTCCTCTCCCCAAATCAAAATCTGGGTAACCAGTTAAATTTTGTTTCTTCTATAAATATTTGGGGGATCAGATTCATCATGGCTGCTTTCTGCAACTATTTTATAGCATTCTAGCAACAAGCTAATGTCTGAGTGACAGAAGCCACCAGTGATGAATGCCTCTTCCTTCTCTTCCGTTGGAGGAAAGAGTTCCTAATTGGTCCTGTTGGCTTTTATGTATTTATTCAGGTAGGGGAAAAAAAGGTACGACCCAGCCTTTGTCTCATTAGGCCTGAATGCATGAAATCAAGGCATGGTAACTCCAATGTTAATAGCGCTCTTGGTCTACATTATCATCTCGTTTGATCAAGGGTTAATTCTTCTTCTGATGGTGGTGGACCTGAAGCCTTGGAGAAGGGACAGGAGTGGATTCTATTACAGTACAGGTAGTCTTCCACTAGGACTAGTTGCTTAGCCGCCATTAAAAGTTAAGATGGACCTCCCCAGAGCTACTTACGACCCATGTTCGAAATTCCAACAGGTTTCCTCCCCATGATCACAGGATTGAGCCTCAGTGGCGCAGTGGTTAAAGTGCAGTACTGCAGGCTACTTCTGCTACCTGTTGCCTGACTGCAATTTGGCAGTTCAAATCTCAACAGGCTCAAGGCTGGCTCAGCCTTCCATTTATTTATTTATTTATTTATTTATTTATTTATTTATTTATTTATTTATTTATTTCTTAGCGCTTATAGACCGCCCCCTCTCCCGAAAGGGACTCGGGGCGGTGTACAGTCCGTATCAGAAATACATCAAATTAAAATTATTAAATAGATAGATACATATATACGTATATAAGAGGAGGATAAAAAGATATGCAAAACTGTACAGCTAAGTAAATAATTTAGAATATACAAAATTTAAAACCCCAATATCCTGTAAAATTAAGTTTAAAAGAAACAATCCCTCTAAAAACCAGTAAAAAAATATGTATGCCAGGAGGTAGACGTTATAATTATGCCAGGCCAGCCAGTCGGAACAGGTGTGTCTTCAATTTCTGTCGGAAGGAGCGGAGGTCAGTAGTGGTTCTAATGTCGGGGGGGAGGTCATTCCAGAGGGTTGGGCCCATCACAGAGAAGGCCCTACTCCTCGGTGTCGCCCGTTGGCATTGCCTAGTGGACGGCACCAGGAGAAGCCCCTCCCTGTGAGAGCGAATTGGCCGCAGGGATGTGTGTGGGAGGATGCGATCCCGCAGGTAGCTAGGCCCTATGCCATGGAGCGCTTTAAAGATGGTGATCAGAACCTTGAAACGCACCCGAAAGACCACAGGCAGCCAGTGCAGCTCGCGCAGGAGAGGTGTTACGTGGGAGTACCTGGTACTCCCCATGACTACCCGCGCGGCTGCGTTCTGGACTAGCTGCAGTCTTCGGGCGCATCCCAAGGGAAGCCCCATGTAGAGAGCGTTACAGTAGTCCAGGCGAGACGTCACCAGTGCGTGAGTGACCGTGCGTAGGGCATCCCGGTCCAGAAGGGGGCGCAATTGGCGCACCAGGCGAACCTGGTGGAACGCCCCCCTTGCCACGGCTGCCACATGGTCATCCATTGACAGCCGGGCATCTAGGAGGACGCCCAAATTGCACGCCCGTTCCACAGGGGGCAATTGTTCGCCCCCTATGGCCAGTGATGGAGTCAGCTGGCTGAACCGAGGTGCCGGTATCCACAGCCACTCAGTCTTGGAGGGGTTGAGTTTGAGTCTGTTGTCCCCCATCCAGACCCCGACGGCTTCCAAACACCGGGACATCACTTCGACAGCCTCGTTGGGGTGGCTTGGGCTTGAGATGTACAGCTGAGTATCGTCAGCGTACAGATGGTACTCAACCCCAAAACCACGGATGATCTTGCCCAGCAGCTTCACATATGCGTTGAACAAAAGGGGCGAGAGGACCGACCCCTGCGGCACCCCACAAGAGAGTGGCCTCAGGGTCGACCTCTGCCCCCCAGTCAACACACATTGCATCCGGCCGGAGAGGTAGGAGCCGAACCACCGTAAAACGGTGCCTCCGACTCCCATCCCCTCCAGCCGGCGCAATAGGATACCATGGTCGATGGTATCAAAAGCCGCTGAGAGGTCTAATAGGACCAGGATAGAGGAACAACCTCTATCTCTGGCCCTCCAGAGATCATCAACCAACGCGACCAAGGCTGTCTCTGTGCTGTGCCCGGGTCGGAAGCCGGACCGGCGAGGGTCTAGATATACGGATTCATCAAGGCGACGTGGAAATTGCTGCGCCACCACATTCTCAACAACCTTCGCTAAAAAGGGGAGGTTGGAGACTGGACGATAATTAGCTAGCTCCGTTGGGTCAAGTGAAGGCCTCTTGAGCAAGGGCCTCACCACCGCCTCTTTCAAGGCAGTCGGTAAGGAACCCTCACCCAATGAGGCGTTCGCCAGGCCCAGAAGCCAGCCTCGCGTCACCTCCCAGGATGCCAGTACCAACCAGGGATAACGGATAATCCTTCTGAGGTGGGTAAAATGAGGACCCAGATTGTTGGAGGCAATTATGCTGACTCTGTGAACCACATAGAGAGAGCTGTAAAGCACTATGAAGCGGCATATAAGTCTAAGTGCTATTGCTATTACATTTTGGGCATTTGGCAATTTACAGCCGTTTGTAGTATCCCACAGTCACATGACCACAATTTATTATGTTTTTTTGTACCGGAAACTAGCATTTACTCCCAGGTTCCAGCAAAAAATGCCCCTTGAGGACAATGGATTTGCTTAATGACTGCTGCAAAAAAAATGTCATAAAAGTGGGTGCAGTTACATGATGCCCTGCTTAATGACCAGCATGACTTACAAGCATAATTCAAGGCTCAATTACAGTTGTAAGGCAAGAACTATCTGCACATTAGAGAGGTACCTTGGTACTCATTGTTAATTAATTCCAGGAAGTGTGAAGAGTACAAAAAAGGTTGAGTACCAAACAAATTTTTCCCATAAAGAATAATGAAGTGAGTCACAAAGCAGCAGACACTGCCAAATTCTAGCTTGTGTGTTGAGTATCAAACAAATAGAACAGAATAGAATTATTTATTGACCAAATGTGAATGGACACGCAAGGAATTTGTCTTTGGTGCATATGCTCTCAGTGTACATAAAGAAAAATAAAATAGAATGCATTAGTCAAGAATCATACGGTACAACACTTAGTGATAGCCATAGGTTACTAATAAGCAATCAAATTACACTAGGAAACAAATAAAACAATATAAAATTTAAAGGTACAAGCAACCTGGTTATAGTCATAAGTGGAAAGAGATCAGTACTAGGAAAGAAAGGTACTAGGAAGGAAGAGAAGAATAATAGTAATACAGTCTTAGTAGGTAATTTGACAGTGTTGTGGGGGCTAGCTGTTTATTGCATTTGGGGAAAAAACTGTCCTTGTGTCTTGTTGTTCTGGTGTGCAGTGCCCTATAGCGTCGTTTTGAGGGTAGAAGTTGAACCAATTTATGTCCAGGATGTGAGGGGTCTGTAGATATTTTCACAGCCCTCTTTTTGACTCATGCAATATACAGGTCCTTGATGGATGGTAGGTTAGTAGCAATTGTTTTTTCTAATTATCTGTTGAAGTCTGTGTCTGCCTTGTTTGGTTGCAGAGCCAAACGTACCGGGACACAGTTTTTGCATCAAAATGTGTTCAGTACCAAATTCGAGGAGTTTCAAAGCAGTTGTGAACCAAGGTACCCCTGTATTTCTGTTGATGCCACTGTCCCCAAGATTGAAGGAGACAACAAGCTACCATATGTTGTTCTTGATGGAATAGAGGTTTCTGAAAATGCTCAGTGATGTCTAATTCTTGATTCAAGCTGCATAGTGGCAATCTTATCTTGAGGTGACAGTGTTATCTTGAGGCACTGCAGAGGAATTATCTTGAAGCAAATTACCACAAGATGACCTTTGTCTGACATTTTTCTAAGCAGTCACTCCATCTTGGATATAATGATAGTTGTAGTGAGTTGCATCACAAGCTCAGTAAATGTATAGTCTATCAAGAGGTTAAAAAGAAAAACAAAAATCACCTTGTGGTGAGTTCGCCCTGTCAAGAAAAGAATGCAGGAAATTCAGCTATTTGAGGAAGCTTAGTTTAAAGGTTTTCCTTTCCCCTTGTCAAAAACATAATAGTTTTTAATGTCATTTTGACTATCTGTATGAAGGAAAGATTGTCTTTAGTGGCTAACCCAAGAATTCTGCCACAGTGACAGAAATATATCTACAAAGATACCATTTTTCTAAGGATAAATGGTTCTTTATCACCTTTCCCCCAATGCTTTTGGCAAATTAGCCCTAACAACTTTATTTCTTAGCATCTGGCAGGCTCATTTTGTTCTTGGATCTGGCAGTCGGTTTGGTCAATGGCAGCCTTTTTCTTGTATTGAATTAATATTCTACAGAAGTTCTTTTGAAAAAACCCGGTTCATTACGAAGTAGATGAACTTTCACAACTTCTGCTGTGTTTCAGTAAAGGATTCCTTGGGTTTCCTTTAAATCATGCTAATTGTGCTGTTTCCTTTATCTTATGGTGTGTCTGTGACTTAACTACTAATGCCCAGTATAATTTTTTCTGTGGAAGGTACCAGCAAAAGAGTGTATTAGAATTATGCCTTCCTAAATGGTTTCTCATATTCATCCTGTTAACTAGATTCAAGCAGCATGCTAAGCACTAAACTCAGCTTAATAAAACCCAATTGCAGTTATATAGACCGCATCCAATATCCATTAGGGCCAGTTTGGTGTAGTGGTTATGACACTAGGCTAGAAAACAGGAGACCATGAGTTCTAATCCTGCTTTAGGCATGAACGACAGCTGGATGACTTTGGATGAGTCACTCTCTCGGTTCGATCCACCACATAAGGTAGTTGTTGTGGGGAGAATAGGAGAAGGAAAGAGTATTAGCTATATAAGCCTTCAGTTATTTATAAAAATAATAATAAAAGGTGGGATATAAACAAACAAATAATCTTATGGCTAGATTTTGACCTAGATCACATCATAGGCAAAGACAGTGGACGCTTCACCATGAAGATGCTACATCAAAAAGTAACGTTCTGCATTTAGGCAGGAAATAGCTGGCTGACTAGGAGAGGTGAAGCAAAGAATTGCAGAGAACTCTTTTGAAATTTCCAACCAAGCTCCAGTACCCATAATGAGATGTTTCTTTGTTGAAGCAAAGCATATTATACGAGCACAGTAATTGTGCTTGGCTAATTTGGACGTGCGGTTTAACAGATTGCATCAGTGAAACTTTTAAATGTCCCAACTTGTAAACTCAGAAGAAATTGCTCTCCAAATTGGCGGTGGAGTTCCTTAAAGAATGGAAGAGTGGAGTTCCTTAAAGAAGAATGTGGGTTAGACAGCATCACCACCAGATGGATTCGTGGCAGAAGTTGTGAATGCTCCAACACTGGACGTTTTAAATAAGATTTTGGATAATCATTTATCTGAAGTGGTGTAGGGTTTCCTGCCTAGGCAGGGGGTTGGACTAGAAGACCTCCAAGGTCTTTTCCAACTTTGTTGTTCTATTCTGTTCTGCTCTGCTCTGCCCTGCTCTGCTCTGCTCTATTCTATTCCTATTCCTATTCCTATTCCCATCCCATCCCATCCTATCCCATTCTATTGTATTCTATGTGGCAATCACAGGACCTCAGGATCTTGCAATCATTGTAAATGCAAGTGGGTTGCCAAGCACCCAGGTTGCAATCACATGACTGCAGAGATGCTTCAACGACTGTAATGTGAGCATCAGTCACAAGACACTTTCTTCAGCATTGTCATAACTTAAAACAGGCACCAAATGGGCCATCAAAAGTGGAGGACTATCTGTACAACTGTATATAAAGTTTGTCTGCTGTGGGGTATATACCTTCCCAAGGTAGAATCCAAAACATTTTCAAGTAAGGCTGTATTTCTTCGCTTATAAATCCGATTTATATGCCACCTTTTTTCAAGCAACATGAAACAATGTGATAAGTACTCCCTTCCCCATTTCTGTCCTTGCAACATTGACCCTGTGATACACATTGAGCTGAGAGGTAGTAAGTAGTAGCAAGATGTAGCAAGGTGACATGATGGCAGTGCTCCAATATTTGAGGGGCTGCCACAGAGAGGAGGTATCTGAAGGCCGGAGAAGGAACAATGGATGGAAACTGACCAAGGAGAGATTCAACCTGGAAATAAGAAGGAACATTCTGACAGTGAGAGCATTCAACCAATGGAACAGAAGTTGCCTTTGGAAGTTGTGGGAGCATCATCCCTGGAGGCTTTCAAAAAAGAGACTGGATAGCCACTTGTCAGAAATGGTGTAGGGTCTCCTGCTTGAACAGGAGATTGGACTACATGATCTACAAGGCCCCTTCTGTCAGAGTTTGTTGCATAAATTCAAATCCAGAAGCACACACAGCTAACTGATGCAGCAGGATTCATTAACTTATTTTATATACATAAGGATAGATGAATAAATGTACAATACCAACAGGTGGTTCTTCCAAGGCAAACACAAGCAGCTAGGTTCATATCAGCAGACAAGCAGACTGCTAGTTTACTTTTCAGAGCAGCAGACTGCTTTCTTCTTAAGTTTCCATTTCAGTTCTTTGCACAGACTCAGATCTGTTTAAGCTCCCACTGGCTGATTTAGTTGCTATGCCTATCCATTGGCTGACCTTGTTCCCATGTCTCTCCCAGTCATAAATATTTTAACACCTTCCAACTCTGTTATTCTGTATTCTATTCTGTAAGTGACTTTAGAGTGTCTTGTGGATTCCATATTTGAGCCGGGACTTAATTCTACCTCTTCTTTGTCTCATTGCAGCAACTGGATGCTTTCCCTTGATGGCTGTCAAACAAATGTATTGTAAAAATAATGAAACCAGGCTATTCCAAATCTGGTTTTCAAAACATACAGCACAATCACTAGATGATGGCAGAGAGATGTGAAACCTTCTGTGGCCACCTGGTAGTCATCTAATTCCTTGCAGCACAGATCCTTGATTCCTTGATGCCCAGATTCCACAGATTCCTTGATGCCCAGAAAACCCACAAAAAGAGATATTAGAACATCAGGCCACTGTGATGTTATTTAATACCAGCTACATGTTATTTGCTAGTTAATATGAGCTGCAGAGCATCTGCTTAAAATCAAGTGAAATTGAAACAACAACGCCTCCAATGCTTGCTTGTTGCCCTGCAGGGAAGAAACTGCAATGGGGAAGCAATCTAAAACAGCAGGGAAGGAATTAAACACCTCCTTTCGGACACTTTGTGTTTGCTCTTACTCAATATTTAAAGTCTTAATTTTAAAAGATTGGACTATAGTTGCAGTCACCTTGCCAACCCGGCTTTATAATTGCATCAGAAGAGGAAAAAGTTGCAACTTTCTGGCTTTTCCTCATATTCATCCTAGGGAAACTCTTCCTATAAAATCTTGCCTTTCTACAAAAAAAAAAAAAAAACCTTGCATTTCGCTCAGCTCAGCTTTGACCTTGACACAAGCAACCAAGTGCCCAAAGTCACACACTGTGAGTCATTGGGATCAGCTGGGCTAAGAGCCCAGGAACCTTCTGGTTTGATCACAAAACTGCATGGAATGGTGTTCAGGGGGAAAAATCCTAAGGAAATTGGAAATGGCAGCTTGGACAGATTAAGTAGAAACATTTCTTTGATCAGCAAAACATCTTGAAAAATCAAAATGGTTTCTTTTAGTCCTAGAATACTTATCTGATATACATATGTAAGAATAAGAAAATGTAACACAGGGCTCGCCTTCTGCTCTTTTAATACTGATCGCTATCTAGCTATCCATCCATCCCTTCCTTTCTCCAAAATGTACAGTGGTGCTATTCTTGGAATCATACAATTAGAGGTCACTTAAGAGGTCATCAAGTCCAACCTTCTGCACATTGCAGGATTCATTGCACCATCCCTGATAGATGGCTATACAGCCTTTGTTTGAGAATCTCTAGTGAAGGGTAGAAACCACTCCATGGGGTAACCTATCCCATTGTTTGTCAGCTCTTACTGTTAAGAAGTTCATCCTAATGCAGGGGTGTCCAAACTTGGGAACTTTAAGACTTGTGGACTTCAACTCCCAGAATTCCCCAGCCAGCCGCTGGCTGGGATATTCTGGGAGTTGAAGTCCACAAGTCTTAAAGTTCCCAAGTTTGGACACCCCTGTCCTAATGTGTCACTCCTGTCTACATCCTAGAAATTTCATTTCATTAGTCCTAGTATTACCCTCTGGAGCATGTAAGAATAAATCTGAATCCTCTACAACATGACAACCCTTCAGATATCTCAAAACAGCCATCATGTCTTTTCTCAACTGTCTCTTCTACAACCTAGGGTTTTTAGCCATTCCTTGTAGGATTTTGATTTCCAGAATGTTGACCATCTTGGTAGCTCTGCTCTGGATGTCCTCCCTTTTAAAGTTGCCAGACCTGACACCAAGGAATGATAAAAGCAGCAAGATTGCTGGAAGAACCCTAGAATATGTCCGGAGATGCTGTTGGACCAAACCATTGCTCTAAGAAGTTCATTCTTAGAGGATCTGAACTTTGCAGATTATCAAAGTAAGGGGTCCTTGGTGCTCTCTGGATGCTTTCCTGCAAACGTTTCATTACTCAAACTAAGAAACATCATCAGAGCTAGCAATGTCACCTAGTTTGGGTAATAAGACGTCTACACCAGTGGTGGGTTCCGGATCCTGTCGCAACCAGTACCATGCGCACCCACCACCCTGCGATGCTCCAGCTTCTTGGCAGAGGTCGCGCAGGCACCATATGCTGAGCATGTGTGCGCAAATGGCCCAGTTGGCTTAAATACAGGTAAGGAACAGAGGTGTGGGGGTGGGCCCTCCAAAACACCATTCCGGTGGCCGCTGCTCCCAGCAGCCACTGGTATGCCCGTACCGAGACGTACTGGCTGGAACCCACCACTGGTCTACACAAGCACTGATGATGTTGTCTAGTTTGGGTGAAGAAATATCTGCAGGAAAGCAACCAAGCTTAGAAAGCAGCCAGAACCCCTCATTTCAATCCTGAGCTACAAATATTCCCCTTTGTTGGTGCAATCAAAATAATATATCTCAAACACGAACACACTTTCCATAGGGAAGATAGTTCTTCTCTAAAGTATCGCCTTTCTCAAGATTGTTGGCACTCATTAACATGATGATTATTATTGTTCAGTTTGTGCCCCAGGGGACGTCATTTATCTGGAATGCCTATCAGTAATTACTTCTTGTAAAGTTCTAACATTGGTGATAGTATTTACTATCTACTCTTCTGTCAGCCTCCTTTTTGGAATGCCTTCTCTTTTTTTCCCCTAAACATCAGGATCTTCTCCAGTGACTTTGCTTTATATTTCCAAAGTATTTCAGCGTTAGCTTCATTATTCATGATCCAAATGAGCGGTCTGATGCCACAATTCAAAGAACACCATCTGGTTGCATGGATAAAAACATCATTTCATGCTGTTTCTGGATGAGTCCAAACTCTGCCTCTATGACCTTCATCCATTTTTGCATCCTACTTCCAAAAGGATGTGAATTAACCTTCAGGGACTTTAATGCTCAAAGTTTTCAAATAGTTGTCAAAGTCAAAATGCTCCTGATTGCTCTTTGTGCAGGATTCCTGACTGCTCAGAGCCTGCAACCACCTTCAGCCCAATGGATTTATTGTTTTTCTTCAGACCTTTTCTGAACTTGAAGAGGAGAACATTTGAAATACGCATCTCCTACTCACAATTGACAATTATAGTAAAGGAGAGGAATGAGCACACAAGGTGTCTCAAATTCTATTGCTTCATCTTGAAGTCCTAGTGGACAAATGTTTAAATAGGAGCCAGCAGTGTGCAGCAGTTGCCAAAAAAGCCAACACAGTTCTAGGCTGCATAAACAGAGGGATAGAATCAAGATCACGTGAAGTGTTAATACCACTTTATAATGCCTTGGTAAGGCCACACTTGGAAATACTACATTCAGTTTTGATCGCTGCGATGTAGAAAAGATGTGGAGACTCTAGAAAGAGTGCAGAGAAGAGCAACAAAGATGATTAGGGGACTGGAGACTAAAACATATGAAGAACGGTTGCAGGAACTGGGTATGTTTAGCTTAACAGAAAGAAGGACTAGGGGAGACATGATAGCAGCGTTCCAATATCTCAGGGGCTGCCACAAAGAAGAGGGAGTCAGACTATTCTCCAAAGCCTCTGAATGCAGGACAAGAAGCAATGGGTGGAAACTAATCAAGGAGAGAAGCAATTTAGAACTAAGGAAAAAATCCCTGAGAGTTAGAACAATTAATCAGTGGAAGAGCTTGCCTTCAGAAGTTGTGAATGCCCCAACACTGGAGGATTTTAAGAAGAGTCTAGACAGTCACTTGTCTGAAATGGTACGGGGTCTCCTGCTTGAGCAGGGAGTTGGACTAGAAGACCTCCAAGGTTCCTTCCAGCTCTGTTCTAATTGATCGTATTTTTCATTTCTGTTGAGAGCAAAACTCTTGGAGAACTTTGAGTTGAGGGAAAGCATACGAGAGCCCACTCACAAGCCACGATCCAATATTAACAGCCGCCAAAGGGCAATGGCATTGCAGACTTAATGGTTGTTTTTCCATTGTCTGAAGTTTCTCTTTGCTGTGGTTTCAGCTGTGTTTCTACATCTGATAATGTAGATCCCAACTGATTTTTTTTTAAAAAAAATCCCTTTCTAGCGGCCAAAATAGCTCAATGGTGGATTCAATTTTCGTAAGAATTGATGGGCTCCCTGTCCTGTTCCCCTGTGGATACAGTCAAGCAAGCACTGGACAGCCATCTGTCTGAGATGCTTTAATTTGAATTACTGCTCTAAGCAGGGGGCTGTGGACCGAGGGCCTTAAATGGCCCCCTCTCAGCTCATGTTTCAAGGATTCGAAGTCCAACATTCAACATCTGGATCCCAGACACATTCTTCTCCTAGACTCCCAGATGTTGATCTTTCCACATAAGAGGGATTCCAGTAGTCAGACTGATTTAAAGCTGGTTTGGGAGGAGAAATTCCCTGGAAACTGCTTAATACAATTAAGTCAAAACTGCCTAGAGGCACCGAAGGATCCATGCTATTCCTCCTTTCTGTTTTAGAGAGGCTGGAAAGACGTAGAATTAATGTCTGATATACATGAGATTTTATAATGGCAGTAATCTTAATGCTCAAGGTTCAGTATTAACAAAGGCAATTTAACCAAAATCGTGATATCACATGAAGAAAATTTCACTTTGGAGCAAATGTGTCTTTGAACACCACATGGTTACTGTGCTGGAAACTTTTCGTTTTTAAGCTAATTGAAAGCAGAAATTTCCAAGAATACAGAATATTTGGATCAAGATGTTGTTGTATGAATTCAACCTTCTAATAAATGCTTGATTTGGAAGAAAACGAATATGGCAAGATTTGCCAAATATCGGTAGCCCTCGATTTTACGACCACAATGAAGCCCAACATTTATGTTGCTAAGTGAGACATTTGCTAAGGGAATTTTGCCCCATTTTATGACCTTTCTTGATACAGTTGTTAAGTGAATCACTACGGTTGTTCAGTTAGTATCATAGTAAATTATGGACAATAGAGTCATGGTGAGGGGGATTTTTTTAAAGTCAAAATGGCAGACTTGACCTCATGAATGAAGTCTTGCCCCCTATTCAAATATGTAGCCAGGGGTGGGCTTCAAAAATGGTAGCAACGGGTTCGCTGCCCCGTTGCTGAGTGGGCGTGGCCATGGTGGGCATGGCCTAGTTGGCCTTCTGTACCACGGTGGGGCGGGGGCATTTTCTGCCCTCCCCAGGCTCCGGAAGCTTTCTTCAATTTATTTATTTATTTGTTTCGATTTATCAGTCGCCTCCTCTCCGCAAAGGGACTCGGGGCGACGTACAATTAAATCAAAATACAAGTGTGGCATGGAGGAGGTGACATCAATATTTAACAGTCAAATACAAATGGAAGCCACTAGGTTCAAATAAATAACAATAAATTAAAACAATTAAAACAGTTAAAACCCCCAAAATTTACGATTAAAATATTAAAATATTAAAATTGCCAGGGAGGTTAGAAGGTTCTAGTTAAACCAGGCCGGCTAGTTGGAACAGGTGGGTCTTGAGTTTCGTGCGGAAGGAGCGGAGATCGGTCGTTGTCCTGATATCTGGGGGGAGGTCATTCCAGAGGGCTGGGCCCATCACAGAGAAGGCCCTATTCCTGGGCGCCGCCCTCTGACACTGCCTGGTGGACGGCACCCGGAGGAGTCCCTCTCTGTGAGAGCGAATTGGTCGCAGGGATGTATGGGGCAGAATGCGATCCCGCAGATAGCTAGGTCCTGTGCCATGAAGCACTTTGAAGATGGTAACTAACACCTTGAAGCGCACCCGGTAGACCACAGGGAGCCAGTGCAGCTCACGCAGGAGAGGTGTTATATGGGAGAACCTTGTTCTCCCCATGATTGCCCGCGCGGCCGCATTCTGGACCAGTTGCAGTCTCCGGGTGCAACTCAAGGGGAGCCCCATGTAGAGAGCGTTACAGTAGTCCAGGCGAGACGTCACCAGCGCGTGAGTGACTGTGCGGAGGGCATCCCGGTCCAATAGGGGGCGCAATTGGCGCACCAGGCGAACCTGGTGGAACGCCCCCCTCGCCACGGCTGCCACATGGTCATCAATAGACAGCCGGGCGTCAAGGAGGACGCCCAAATTGTGCGCCCGCTCCACGGGGGCCAGTTGCTCGCCCCCAATGGCCAGCGATGGGATGCACTGGTTGAACCGGGAGGCCGGTAGCCACAGCCACTCCGTCTTGGAGGGGTTGAGTCTGAGTCTGTTGTCTCCCATCCAGCCTCTGGGAGGATTAAAACTGGTTCCCCAGACTCCAGAGTCCCTCCGGAGCTGGAAACAGGCCCTCTTCCGGACCTCTGGAACCTCCGGTAGGCCCGTTTTCCCCCCCTCCCCGAGCCTCAGTGTGGTCCCTGCACTTACCTGGCATGATGAATGGGCCAGACTCCTGGGAAAGGCGGGGTGGGAGGGGCGGGATGGGCAGAGCCATCCAGGAGTGGGATTTGGGGTTAGATTGCCTGAATCTGTGATAACCCCCAGCAGCCCACCGCTAAATGTAGCTGATACATCGCAGCTTCTGAGAGTTGGGAAAATGATCTTACATATAAGATGATTTACTAGCCTGTTGGTGTTTCTCTCCTGGATCAGTTTGATAAATAACTCAAGGCAGCTAGCATAATACTCCTTCCACTTACCTATTTTCCCCACAACAAAGACCCCTGTGAGGTGAGTTGGGATGAGAGAGATTATAATTAACTATGGAAGCATCTAAAATAAGGTGAACAAGAAAAGTGATGCAGAAAAAGAGATGAAATCTTACACCTCTTCAGCTATCGAATCCCTTCTCTTGCTCCAAGTAGAAAAAGGAACAAAACTCTTGAAAGCCAGGTGGTATGCAATGCAAATAGGCCTCAACTTACAACAGCTCATTTAGTTACTGCTCAAAATTACAAGAGCACTGAAAAAAGTGACTTATGACCATTTTTCACAGTTATAGCCTTTGTAGTGTCCTCATGATCATCTGCTTTTAGCAACCCCATAATCCCTTGTGGGGTGGAGTCTGGGCAACTGAATGGAGCTAGCAGAGTGTTTTAATGGCCAGATGCCTTTCCTGTCGCCAATGCGGAGTTTTGTTCAGCAGATATATTCTCATTGTGCCCAGAGAGAGAAATATCTGCCTCTACCTAGGATCAAACTCACAGCCTCCTGATTGCGAGGCAAGAGTACCACCTCTAGGTCACCGCACCACTTTGTAGCATCCTCATGATCATGTGATCAAAATTCAGATGGCTGGCAATTGGTTCATACTTATGACCGTTGCTGTGTCCCAAGGTCATGTGACCCCCTTTTGCGTGCTTCTGACAAGCCAAGTCAATGGGGAAGGCAGGTTCACTTAACAACAGGGTGACTAACTTAGCAATTGCAGTGATTCACTTAACAACTGTTTCAAGAAAGGTCGTAAAATGGGGCAAAACTCACTTAACAAATGTCTCACTTAACCACAGAAGTTTTGGGCTCAATTGTGGTTGTAAGTTGAGGACTACCTCTTTACTGTTTTAGGATCCAACCTGCACGGAGACGCCACTCTTGAGAAAGTTCCCAAACTTTTGGTTGCATGAACCCAATTAGCCTGGACTTTTGCTTACATTCATTTATCCTTCAGCAATCAGAATCCTCTCTCTCTCTCGTAGAGCTTTGTGTGCTCCAATGGCTGATCCTCCTCTGAGTAGCTGGCCTCAAGGCACGTCTTAAAAATAACAAGTCTCAAAAATAGAAAGGACCTCGTTGGCAACCTTGCAAGAAGACGGAGTTCATACAGTTACTTTACTCAAGGCAAAACCTTAAAAAGCTGTAACGCACAGGGGAAATTTGACACCCCTGAACCCAAAGGTGTTTGGTCAAGAGGCAAATGGACTTTTTTGTGTGTCATCTAATGGTTAGCATTCTATCTGAGAATCACTGAGGCCACTTGGAGATTTATCTGTGGAGATTTATCCAAGTGTCAGACCTGGAAGCCATCTTTTACATTGGGCCTTCAGGCCTGCCACATTTTCTACTGTGGGAAAAGGTGAGGTGAGGTTGTAGGGCAGTGATGGCGAACCTATGGCACGCGTGCCACAAGTGGCACGCAGAGCCATTTGTCAGGGCACGCAAATAGGTTTTAAAAGCTATTTTTTGCCTTCCCCAGGCTCCAGAGGCTTTATAGGAGCCTGGGGAGGGTGAAAAGAGCCTCCCCCGCCCCCCCGGAGGCTTCAGGGACCATCCGGAGGCTTCCCTGAAGCCTTCGGAACACTTAAAACCACCCTCCGAGCAAACTGGAAGTGACTTCCGGGTTGCTCGGAGGGTCGTTTTAAGCGTTCCGAAGGCTTCAGGGACCGTCCGGAGGCTTCCCTGACGCCTTTGGAGCTCTTAAAATGACCCTCCGAGGTGGTTTTAAGCACTCCGAAGACTTCAGGGAAGCCTCCGGACGGTCCCTGAAGGCTCCGGAGGGCCTCCGGGGGACGGGGGAGGCTCTTTTTGCCCCCCCCAGGCTCCTATAAAGCCTCTGGAGCCTGGGGAGGGCAGAAAAAGCATGTAAAAATGGGGGGGGGGTGGCATTGTGCGCACATGCGCACCGGGGGATCGTGCGTTGCATTATGGATGCAGCACGCCCGCACACGACCCCCTCGCACTCCCCCCACTTGTGGCACGCGAGCCAAAAAAGGTTCGCCATTGCTGTTGTAGGGCGTATGGGAGGTAGATAGTCAAAATAACATTCTTTTCTCAGAGAGTCAAGGACACCTTGCCCGGCAGCTGCCATGGTGTGACTGGGAGGCATCTTCAGTTTTGGACGGTGCCTGATTGGACCATGTGATGGACATGTGGGTGCTGGGCAGGGACCTCAACTTTCCTTTGGGTGGGGAAAACCTGGAAGCTTTCAGATTCGGGTTTTCCCAGTTGTGCCAATAAGACATCTCTAATAAAATGGAACTTTGAGGAAACTCAAGTCTCGGAGTCTTCTTTCGTTGGGGGGGGGGGTGTTACTTGGATCCCTGACCCCAAGAAGATTCCACACCTATTAATACTAATCAGGTGACCCTGAAGGCACAGATAAAACTCCCAGTGGCCTCAACGACTCTCAGAAAAAGTGCTAGACACCAAATGACTGCAAGGAATATAAATCCTTCCATCTTCCACCATTCAGTCAGAACTGAAGAAGCTTCTTGGATGAGAAGCAAAATGTCTTCAGTTGCCTCTTTAAAAAAAGCATCTTTGGGACAACCATGACCTGGATGACTGAGAATCTCCATAGACGTACACTCCTAAACCTCCTCACCTTGATCAAACATTTTTTTGTGTAATACCATTATATCAATAGTAAACATTACACTACCATAATTATTTTGAGAAGTCTCTGAAACCATTATTCAAAACTCTCAGCGATTGTGCATCTCGGCAGTATAGGAAAAGATCAACCAATCATCATTCTGTAACAGAGGTTAAAAATATTCTTGTTGTGAATGTGGATAAATGCTAGCTACTCAGTGTGGTGACTGATCAGTGCCTCTCCTTTTACTCAGGATGTGGTGCAGTGGTGGGATTCAACATTTGTACTACCGGTTCTGTGGGCATGGCTTGGTGGGCGTGGCTTGGTGGGCATGGCTTGGTGGGCATGGAAGGGGAAGGATAATGTAAAATCTCTATTCCCACCCCACTCCAGGGGAAGGTTACTGCAAAACCCCCATTCCCTTCCGATCAGCTGGGACTCAGGAGGCAGAGGATAGATGAGGGCGGTGCCAGCCAGAGGTGCTATTTGCCGCTTCTCCGGACTACTCAAAATTTCTGCTACCGGTTCTCCAGAACTGGCCAGAACTCTCTGAATACCACCTCTGGTGTGGTGTGGTATACATAGTGGTTATAACAGAGCAAACTAGTTCCTAAATGCAATACTTGAATAGATAATTTTTAAGCAAAGGTGAATATTTGTAGCTTAGGGTCGAAATGAGGAGTCCTTGTTTGCTCTCTATGCTTGGTTGTTTTCTTGCAGATGTTTCATTACCCAAACTAGGTAACATCTTCCATGTTAGTAAGGAGTGAAGTTTTCTCTCAGTTTATATTCTAGTGCAGGGGTGTCAAACTGGAGGCCAGCGGGCCGGACGCGTCCTGTGAAGGCCACGCCCATCCCACCTCCGTGAAGGGAAAAATACGGCATGAAACATCATGTGACGACAGTATGATGCTGTGAGTTTGACCTGTGTTCTCATGGCTTGCCTTGAATGTAAACTGAGTACAAACTCCATTCCTTACTAGCACTGACAATGTTACCTAGTTTGGTAATGAAATGTCTGCAAGAAAATCACCAAACTCAGACAGCACCAAGGACCCCCTCAGACGTTTCAAGGATAATGGGTGATTCACTTTTCCTTGCAGACTGTCATAGCCAGTGGTGGAAATTGTTCCAGAACCTAGCTTAAAATGTCTGGGCTGAGGAAATTATGTTGGAAAGAATGACAGACAAATTCCTTCTGATGGAACTTTTACTGGATAAAAATGCACGCTGTTGGACTCAGAACAGAGCTACCTTAATGCTACATCTGGTTTTGAGAAAGCTCTCAGATTTGCTCCCATGATAATCAATGGAAAACATATTTTTTTGCATTCCGAGCTTCAGGACATTTACTTGAAGATAAAATTCAGGATATAATGTTCTCTGTTCACACAACATGGTTCAAACGGTTTAACCGTTTTATGGTAAGAACGGTTACAGGAACTGGGTATGTCTAGTTTAATGAAAAGAAGGACTAGGGGAGAAAGCTGAGAAAGGGATTGGATGCATCAATCATGTTGTGCAAGTCCAGCCAATGGAACACAGAATACAGAATAATAGAGTTGGAAGGGATCTTGGAGGCCTTCCAGTCCTGCTCAAACAGGAAACCCTACATCAGGGGTGTCCAAACTTGGGAACTTTAAGACTTGTGGACTTCAACTCCCAGAATTCCCCAGCCAGCATGGCTGGCTGGGGAATTCTGGGAGTTGAAGTCCACAAGTCTTAAAGTTCCCAAGTTTGGACACCCCTGCCCTACATCATTCTCGACAAATGGCTACCCAGTCTCTTCTTAAAAATCTCCTGTGTTATCCTATGTTATGACATGATAGCAGTGATCCGATATCTCAGGGGCTGCCACAAAGAAGAGGGAGTCAAGCTATTCTCCAAAGCACCTGAAGGTAGGACAAGAAGCAGTGGATGGAAACTAATCAAGGAGAGAAGCAACTTAGAACTGAGGAGAAATTTCCTGACAGTTAAGACAATTAATCCGTGGAACAACTTGCCTCCAGAAGTTGTGAATGCTCCAACACTGGACGTTTTTAAGAAGATGTTGGATATCCATTTATCTGAAGTGGTGTAGGGTTTCCTTTCTAAGCAGGGAGTTGGGCTAGAAGACCTCCAAGGTCCCTTCCAACTCTGCTATTCTATCTTCTGGAGGCAAGATGTTCCATTGGTTAATTGTTCTCATTATCATAACATTTCACCTTAATTCTAGTTCTAGTCTGGTGCCTTAACCACTAGACCAGGGGTGTTAAACTCAACGCCCTGGGCCCGGATCTGGCCCACGGGGTACTTAGATCTGGTCCCCCAGGCCGCCTTGGAAACAACAAAGTACTGGCCTGCAGTACTTCTGCCGGTGAAAAGGGGCTCCCAAACTCCATTTCACTGGCACAGGATTGCAGGAGGTCGTGGCAGGCAAAAACGGACCTCGGGAGCCCCTTTCCGCTGGCAGAGCACTTGTGCCACCAGAGGCCCCTGGCCATTCTCCCTTGCCTCACCCCCAGACCCACCCCCAAGGTCAAACACAACCTTGATGTGGCCCTCAATGAAATCAAGTTTGGCTTGATTTGACTTGACCCCTGCAACTAGACCAGGGGTGTCCAAACTTGGGAACTTTAAGACTTGTGGACTTCAACTCCAAACTTGGGAACTTTAAGACTTGTGGACTTCAACTCCAAACTTGGGAACTTTAAGACTTGTGGACTTCAACTCCCAGAATTCCCCAGCCAGCATAGCTGGCTGGGGAATTCTGGGAGTTGAAGTCCACAAGTCTTAAAGTTCCCAAGTTTGGACACCCCTGAACTAGACCAAACTGTGCATGCCTGTGGATGAATGCGGTTCCTTGTTTGATGTGTGAAATATCTTCTATTACAGTATCCTTGATTTAAAAAAACAAAACGGGCGTCGGGATGAACTTGAGAATGGCGGTGAGGCTTATCGCTGCTCCTGGTCCTCTTTTGCTTACAATAATAGCTCTTTCATAGAACTGTGTTCCCCACTTCAGATTGAAGTGGCCTGTGATTCACGAAAGCCTAAGAAAGAATAAATTGATTTCTTATTTAAACTGCCTCAAAATTCATTGCTTTTACTGCCATGGCCATCCCTACAGAGCAGTGTTTCTCAGAGTTGGCAACTTTAAGATGTGCGGACTTCAACTCCCAGAATTCCCCTGGGGAAAAGTTGCCAAGTTTGAGAAACAGTGCTGTAGAGATATGATGTAAGACAGTTGTGATTTGTGCAGTGTGTGTGTGTGTGTGTGTTTTAAAGCAGTGGTGTCTGTGGGCGGTTTTTGTTTTTGTTATAAAAAACCTCTTATGGCATGAAAATAAATAGGATCCTTGATACAAAAGTTTTTTCCACAGACTTAGGGGAGGGGGCTTTTAAAAATGCATAGGGTATCCGATGAATGAAATAGCTAGATTCCACACACCAGTTGCACCTATAGCATTTGAAAAGCCAGTTGGCAAAATGTGGGCTAAGCGTTTTGTTTACTACTCTCTTTAAGGAGCCATAAAGTGTTTACATTAATTATTAGTTAAGTAAATAGCACATTATTTCATCCTTGCCTGTAGCTCTGAAAGGGGATACGTTCAAGGGTTCTTGAATGTTGTGGCAGCTGCCTATGGATTTTCTAAGTTTATTTATCTGCAACAGTTGTTCCATTGTTTCTGAACAAATTGATAGCTTTGCAGTCTGCAATTAATATCTTCAAATTAATAACTACAGACCCATGCAAAGTGCCGGTTTTGTATGGCCAAAATAGAGAGCATCAAATTGCATGTTGCCTCACTCAAGTTTTAATAGGATGATCTTCAGTGCCCATTAAGTTCACTGATGGTTGATATTGTCTTTCATTCTTTCTTTGGCTGCTTGCAATTCACGTTGATTTATTGCAGTTAATGCCCTGTCCAATCTGTACGAGCCCTTGGGATCCCCGCATTTAACTACAGGAAAGAAGTCGATAAGTCAAGTGTTTGCGATAACATAAATATTTAAGAGGGATGGTCTCCATCATGCCTTTGGAATACAGGCAGTTCCCACTGGACAGGCTGCTGACACAGTGGTACTCAGCACGAGTATCCCAGGCAGGAATGTACTGGGCTCCATTCAGATCCAGGAAAAAGATAAAGTGGAAACCTATGGAAGTTTTCCAATGTTGTTATAATAATAATTTAATAATAATTTAATTTGTTAGCCGCTCCCTCTCCGCAAGGGACTCGGGGCGGCGTACAATAAAAATATACATACATACATATAAACATGTAGATACACACATATACATACATATACATACATGCATGGAGGAGGTGATAATTAAATATACATTACATTAATAATAATAAAAAAATTAGCCATTAAAAAATACCCCAAAATAATAATACAATTTAAAAGGACTGTCAGGAGGAATAGGATAAACTACGGTTGAGCCAGGCCAGATAATTGAAAGAGGTGGGTCTTGAGCTTTACACGGAAGGAGCGGAGATCGGAAGTAATCCTGATGTCAGGGGGGAGGTCATTCCACAGGGCTGGGCCCATCACAGAGAAGGCCCTGCTCCTGGGTGTCGCCCCCCGACACTGTTTAGCGGACGGCACCCGGAGTAGTCCCTCTCTGTGTGAGCAGATTGGTCATAGGGATTATAGTGAAACCTTTGTTATTCATGGCTCAGTCTCAAACTGGTGGCCCGCGGGCCGGATGCATCACAAAGAGGCCATGCCCCCCAGCTCCACGAAGGGGAAAAACATTGTGAAATGTCATGTGATGCCAATGTGACACCACAAATTTGGCACCTGTGTTCTAAAGTGTTTTGTAAAGTACATCTATCTCTCTCTATCTCTCTATCTCTCTATCTCTCTATCTCTCTATCTCTCTATCTCTCTATCTCTCTATCTCTCTATCTGTCCATCCATCCATCCATCCATCCACACACACACACAGCAAATAAATGATCTATATTATTAGTCGCACACAAATAGGAATGTTTTAGCAACATCATTCTTATTCTTGATATAAACCACATTCAATTTTAAACGAGGAACATTTTTTTCTGATTCAAATAACATGCTCCAGCAATGTTTATTATATGCTGCAATAAAATGGAATAATATTCTACTTAGGTGGGCAATATTAATGCATACTGTAAGTAGTCTATTATGGCTAGTATTTATCAACACACCCAAATTAAACTAAAACTGAATAAAGAAGCAGATATGATTGTTGCATATCCCCGTGGCCACATGACCAAAATTCAGCTCCTTGGCAACTTGCTTGTATTTATAACAGTGGCACTATTCTGTAACCATTATTTGTAACCTTCCCAGCCAGTTCCCCCCCCCCCCACCCCCAAAGTCAAGGGGGGGGAGTCAGATTTGTTTAACAACTGTGGCAAAAGAAATGTCATAGAATGTTTCACAACTCATTTAATTATACCAGGGGTGAAATCCAGCAGGTTCTGACAGGTTCTGGAGAACCGGTAGCGGAAATTTTGAGTAGTTCGGAGAACCGCCAAATGCCACTTCTGGCTGGCTCCAGAGTGGGGTGGGAATGGAAATTTTGCCACGCCCACCAAGCCACGCCCACAGAACTGATAGTTAACAAAAAAGAATTTTACCACTGGTCTATACCTAGCATACCCAGAAGCAAAACCCTTAATTGTCATCTTAGCCACCTTCCTCCTCCTTTTTCTTCTTCTTCCTCACATTCCAATAGGTGGAGATCTTAGAAGGCACTTGTCTTCTTAGAAGGAACAACCAGCCTCTAGAACTGCACATGGAAGCAATCTACAGTACTAGCCAATGCAGCTCCCTTAGCAGTGAGATACTGTGTAATAGCTGCATAATATGAGCTACGGTGGTGCAGTGGTGAGAGTGCAGTACTGCAGGCTACTTCTGCCGGCTGCCGGCTGCCTGCAATTTGGCAGTTCGAATCTCAGCAGGCACAAGGTTGACTCAGCCTTCCATCCTTCCGAGGTGGGTAAAATGAGGACCCAGGTTGTTGGGGGCAAATAGGCTGACTCTGTAAACTGCTTAGAAAGTACTATAGAGCACTGCAAAGCGGTATGTAAGTCTAAGTGCTCTTGCTATAAGCAACTGCATTTTTCACCTGCTGAAATCTCTGGTGGTCTCCAAGGGAAGCCTCAGGTGAGGCAAATCACAATAACCCAGTCAGGGAGTGACAGAGCCATGGAGTGACAGTCTTCAGAGCATGCAATTCTAGGAATAACTGCAACTGGGATGGCAGCCAAAGTTGAGCCAAAGTTCTTCGGACCGTGTCTTTCATTCGCTGCTCGAAAAGAAAACTGGTGCTGTTCCAAATGCAGCAGGTGTCAGAATTAACAGCAACTCCACCTTGCTAGGTTCATTTGGATCTTATTTCTCCCCAACCCACAGCCCCATCACCAGGTCTTCGTTTCCATTGCATCTCCAATTTACGTTGTGATATTAGACATATAACAGTGTCATTGGCACATTTTTATCTATTCAATTTTTAAAATCCCATCTTTGTTTTTATAAATAGCTCAAGGTGGTGAACATACTTAATACTCCTTCCTCCCCCTATCTTCCCCACAACAACAACCCTGTGAGGTGGTTGAGTTGAAAGAGAGTCCCCAAAGACACATAGATGGCTTTCATGCCCAAGAAAGGACTAGAATTCATGGCCTGATTTCTAGGCTAGCATTTCACCCTGAATTAATAGATGATTTCACTCAGTAGTTTCATACACATTGTAGGGGAAGGCTGAACTCTGGACACCCTACCTACCTACCTACCTACCTACCTACCTACCTACCTACCTACCTAATTACCATGTATGTATGTATGTATCTATCTATCTATCTATCTATCTATCTATCTATCTATCTATCTATCTATCTATCTACCTACCTACCTACCTACCTACCTACCTACCTACCTACCTACCTACCTACCTATCTTCTTTCTAGCTATCTATCATCTAGCTAGCTATCTAACTGTCTATCTTGTGTCTGTCTGTCTGTCTGTCTGTCTGTCTGTCTGTCTGTCTGTCTATCTTTCTATCTATCTATCTATCTATCTATCTATCTATCTATCTATCATCTATATATCAATCTTCTATCTATCTATCATCTATCTATCAATCCATCCATCCATCCATCCCTCCCTCCCTCCCTCCCTCCCTCCATTCCAGGTGGAAATATTTGTTTTCCTGAAATAGACTCATCTTTGGCAACGTTGGTGATTTACTTTAAACCAGGTTACTTATCATAAATAAAATTATACAACTTCCCCCCCCCAAAAAAACATTTTTACATGTGAAAGTGATGTTGTTTCTAATAGACCTTTATAAAATCATCTCTCAAATAACAGCCCAGGGAGAATGCCATTGAGATGAACTTCTTTGATAAAACAAAAAGAATGGGTAAATTTACTGGATGCTAAATTGGAGGTGACAGGGAAAACGATACTTTTCCTCTCTTTTTTTGTAGTGCCCAAATCCCTCTACATTTCTAGTCATGTGATCCTAAAAATAAACATAGGCATTTTGTCTTCTCCTTGTGCTAAGAAGTATTTATGTCTGTCCATTTTGGGACCACAGCTGAAAGTTATTTTGATCTGAGTCACAATGAAATTGGCCAATGTTTGTATCCAGCGTGGTGTGATTTTCTAAATAAATGTTACTGTTTTGAAATATAGCAAATAAAGAAGAAAACTTTCGGCATAATTGAGTGGTTGCCTTAGCATCTTAGAATGTCTTTGTAGACATTTTTGAGGCTGATGAATTGGTCTATATTCATCATCATCTCAGCAATCAGGTTCATGAGTGATCCTGGCAGGGAACAACAGAGGATCTAATCTAAAAATTATCTGATTCAGTAAGATTGTTTACAGGATCCTTATATGAACTTTAGCATAGGTTATCACCAGAAGTCCCTGTTCCAGTGCAGGGGTGTCAAGCTCAATTTCATTGAGGGCCAATCATGGTTGTGTTTGACCTTGGAGTGGGGGCAGCATTGCCAGAGTGGGTATGGCCAGCTTGACATCACACATGTTGGGGGGGACCTCTAGCCCGAGTGCTCTACCAGCAAAAACGGGCTCCTGAACTCTGTTTTTGACCGTTACAGCCTCCTGCAGCCCTCTGACAGCAAAAATGGAGCTTGGGGAACTCGGGAGGGCCACGCGCAGCCTTCCCAAGCTCAGTTTTTGCTGGCTGAGGTACCATGGGCTGGACCTTTGCTGTTTCCAGGGTGGCCCCGCAGGCCAGATCTAAGTACCCTGTGGGCCAGATCCAACCCTTGGGCCTTGAGTTACAGACCCCTGTTCTACTGCATAATAGGACCAGGGATTGGAGGCCATAATATATTTTAGACTTAAAGGGCCAGTTATTTAGTGCTTTCAATGAAGTTCGTGAGTTACTACTGGATTCCTAACTGCAAATGTCTAAGGTAGCTATTCTTTACATAGGCATCTACAGTAGGGAAAAGTTGAAATACAAGTTGAAGTCTTTGGCCTCAAACTAAGATACACCAGGACTGGAGTTTTATAGCTTTAGAAGGACCTATTGATCACCATCATTTGGGGTTGACAGGCACCATGTATGCCCATAACCCTTTGCTGTCTCTTGATCTTGGGTGTTGCATGCCTGCAGAGGGACTGGAATGGCCTGGCCATGAATCTGAGCTGAATCCCAAGCCTTCTTATCTGCACTTGCAAATGCATCTTTCTTAACCAAACCTGGCCATTAACTGGTCACCCAGGGAGATGGCATCTGAGTAGACTCAGCATGTAGAAGTGAGCTTGTAAAAGGATAAATGAGCTTTGGGAGAGAGAAAGAGATTGCTTAGGCAATGTTTTTAGTATAGCTGTTACAAATCCTTTTTATTGTGTTCTTTTGGAGCGACTTAATTAAGAGACCAAAGACCTTCAAAAGCATGTAATTTTTAAAAAACTGTAAAATCTGTTCCTAGCTGCCTCTTTTGAAAAGATGTTCTGAGGCAGCTGCTCCCAAGGGGCAGAATTTGAGAACTGTGTATAGGTACTCTTTGACTTACAACCACAATAAAGTACAACATTTCTATTGCTAAGCAAGAAGTGGCTCAGTGGCTAAGACGCTGAGCTTGTTGATCAGAAAGGTTGGCAGTTCAGCAGTTCGAAACCCTAGCGCCGCATAATGGAGTGAGCTCCCGTTACTTGTCCTAGCTTCTGCCAAAATAGCAGTTCAAAAGCATGTAAAAACGCAAGTAGAAACAGGTAGCAGCACTCCATGCGCCTTTGGTGTTTACCCATGCCGGCCACATGACCACGGAGACGTCTTCGGACAGTGCTGGCTCTTTGGCTTTGAAACGGAGATGAGCACCGCCCCCTAGAGTCAGGAATGACTAGCACATATATGCGAGGGGAACCTTTACCTTTACTTAAGCAAGGAGGAGGGAGTACTAAGTATGTTCACCACCTTGAGTTATTTATAAAAGCAAAGATGGTATAAGTGAGTTTTGCCTCATTTCACCACCTTTTGCCATAGTTGTTAAGCGAATCACTACAGTTGTTAAAGTGAATCATGTGGTCATTAAGAGAATCTGCCTCCCATATTGACTTGGCTTGTTCAAAACCAACTGGGAAGGTTACAGGCAGTGATCACATGATCCCCAGAGCGTGCAAATCTCATCAATACATGCCAGTTTGCCAAGTGTTCAAATTTTGATAGCATGACAGTGGGGATGCTGTAAGGGTCATAAGTGTGAAACCCAATTGTAAGTCACTTTTTTCAATGTCATTGTAACTTTGAAGGTTTTCTAAACATGGTTGTGAGTCAAGGACTCCCTATAAAACAGGGTTCTATTTAAAATTGGGCTTACTCTTGTGGGAAGCCACCCACTCCCAGAAGAATGAAATATTTTAGGAAATATTAAAAAGGCAGAATATTATATTTCCCTAAAGGAGAAATGGAGAAACATGCTCTTGGAGACAGAAAGCAGCCCCCAAGTCTTTCGTAATAGCCCCCAGCAGATATTTCATGCCCAATGAGAAGGATCATCTTTAAAGCGCTCCATGGCACAGGACCTAGTTATCTGCGGGATCGTATCCTGCCCCATACATCCCTTCGGCCAATTCGCTCTCACAGAGAGGGACTCCTCCGGGTGCCGTCCACTAGGCAATGCCAGCGGGCGACGCCCAGGAGTAAGGCCTTCTCTGTGATGGGCCCGACCCTCTGGAATGACCTCCCCCCGGATATCAGGACTACCACCGACCTCCGCTCCTTCCGTAAGAAGCTAAAAACCCACCTGTTCAATTTAGCCGCCCTGGCCTAATTCCCAACTTTAGTCCCTCAAGCCTGCATTTTAAAGTTTTTTAGGGGTATGCTTTTTAGTTGCTTTTAATTTTTACTTTTCTGTACAGCTGTATTAGGTTTAATTCGTTTTTAAGGGTATAGGATATTTATCTTTTGTATTCGTTTTAATGAGACACCTGTACACTGCCCCGAGTCCCTTCGGGGAGAGGGGGCGGTCTATAAATCCTGAAAAATAAATAAATAAATAAATAAATTGTGCCATTCTATCTACAAAACAAAACCTTCAGCTCCAGGATGATGGGATTAAGACATTGTCAGGGTTTGTTGCAGAAAAATCAACTCCAGAAACACAGATAACTGATGCAGCAGGATCCATTAACTTCTTTATATACATAAGAATAGATGAATAAATGTACAATACCAACAGGTGGTTCTTCCAAGTAAACACAAGGCAGGAGAGTTACAGGCAAACACGAGCAGTTAGTTTCATTTTAGCAGAGAAGCCCAGACAGACTGCTAGTTTACTTCTCAGAGCAGCAGACTGCTTAAGTTTCTGTTTCATTTATTTGCACAGACTCAGATCTGTTTAAGCTCCCATTGGCTGACTTAGTTGATATGCCTATTCGTTGGCTGACCTTGTTCCCATGTCTCTCCCAGTCATGAATATTTTTAATAGACATGACCCTTCAGGACATAATAGGATTAAGCCACTACCATCTAGCAGCAGAACTCACCACATTGCACAATCTCTTGGGGACATTGCATCACCTTCTGGGCTTCAAACAAACTTAGCTCAGGCAATCCATAAGCCAGCTATGACCCGTGACAACAGCCAATAGAATACATGTTCTTGCACAGGAACAGGAAGATCAAGTGCAAAGTCCAAGAGAAGATATAAATCCCCCCCCCAACTCTCAACTCCATGTGGTCAGCTGCACCAGGACCATGTCAAATTCAAATTCAAAATTTTAATTTGTTAGCCGCTCCCTCTCCGCAAGGGACTCGGGGCGGCGTACAATAAAAATATACATACATAGATATAGACATACAGATCCACACATATACATACATATACATACATGGAGGAGGTAGTAATCAAACATATATCACATTAATAATAATAATAGAAAATTAAAATTAGCCATTTAAATATCCCATGATAAAATACAATTTAAAAAGGACTGTCAGGAGGAGGATAAACTACGGTTGAGCCAGGCCAGATAATTGAAAGAGGTGGGTCTTGAGCTTTACACGGAAGGAGCGGAGATCGGAAGTAATCCTGATGTCAAGGGGGAGGTCATTCCACAGGGCTGGGCCCATCACAGAGAAGGCCCTGCTCCTGGGTGTCGCCCCCCGACACTGTTTAGCGGACGGCACCCGGAGAAGTCCCTCTCTGTGTGAGCGGATTGGTCGTAGGGATGTGTTTGGTGGTTCTGCTTCATCATTAAACCATCTTTCCAATCAGTCTCCATGTTTCCAGTGTCTTTCTCCCAGCTTGGAACTGAACCAGATGTATATTTCTCCCAACGCTCTCTTGATAGACTGTGTAAAAGAAAAAAGAAATATCCTAAAATAATTCTTGCAGCTTGGGAATAGATTTTTTTTTCTTCCCCGTTCAGGTTTTCTAGCCATATTTTAGATCAGCCTCTTCCACAGGAATCTCCAATATTCTCAGATTGTCAAGTGCTCCGCTAAAAGAGGCCTGAAGAATGTGGAACTCTGCTGGTAGGCTTGGCAGGCCCCTGTGTTTGCAGAGTCAACCAGAAATATGAGCAAAGCTACCTGCAGGATGCAAAAAAAGAAACAGGAGCGATTTCCAAACTCTTTTCCAGAGTGCAAATAGTACAGGAAATTTCTCTCTTGCTGTCTCGGAATAGAATAGCTTCCCTTGGACAAGAATGTGCTGTCAGGCCTGGCCAAGGCTAATTTTCCCAGCCTTATGCAAACAAAGCAATTTGAAGGAGGGCACTCAATAATGTCCCGTTCCCTTGCAACGGTTTGGGATGTCAGCCGCCGTAACGTAAGGCCTTTGCGCTCAGCATACCAAGAAGTTGGGGACTCGGGAGAGCTCTGAACTTGCCTCGCTGACAAGCATCTCCCGTCGGGTGCCATGGGAGAAGTGCTCCCACGCTGTTCTGCAACAGAACAAGAACATTATTATTAATAGAGTGCCAAAAGAGCCCACAGCTCTTTAAAAAGGTAGCAGAGCCAAAAAAACAATTCCCAGCTGAGAGAGTTTACAGCTGAAATTTTGACAGGGGTGCAAGAATAAGAGAGGAGTAAAGAGAACAAAAGGGGTCGCTAAGAAACAAATGTGAGCCAATGCAGTTCTAGAGCATTACTCTTTTTTTAAAAAAAAGTTATTTTTAGTTTTCCCTTCTGCTGTCCCTGATACCATTAAAGATCAGATTAAAAACGCTCTTTCCGTTCCCCAAGGGACAGGCCTTCTCCAGTGCCTCAGGATATGTGTCTTCCCATCCTCTCTTAACCTGTGTATCCCCTCCAGATGTGTTACTAGGATGTGGTGTCGTGTAGATCATTTTGGCAGAAATGTTTAACCCAAAATCCAGTAAGATCCCTCAAAGCTTTGCTTCTTGGTAGATTTTCCAGCTTCCTCTTGTAATACAAGAGAATTGGTCAGAGAATTGCCTAATGTTTAATGCACCAAATGACCAAAAATTACTTCTGATTGAACCAGCTTCTCCTTGAAGGGGGGGGGGGGAGAAACGTGGTGGCTCAGTGGCTAAGACGCTGAGCTTGTCGATTAGAAAGGTCGGCAGTTCAGTGGTTCAAATCCCTAGCACCGCGTAACAGAGTGAGCTCCTGTTACTTGTCCCAGCTTTTACCAACCTAGCAGTTCGAAAGCAAGTACAAATGCAAGTAGAAATATAGGGGCCACCTTTGGTGGGAAGGTAACAGAGTTCCGTGAACCTTTGGCCTTTAGTCATGCTGGCCACCTGACCACTGTTCTGTCCCGTGATTCCAATGAATATGCAGACACAGGCTTGGCTGTCTGACACGACTAATTACATATACAAAACCAACTCTTGGCTAGGAGCCTAGAAAGCTAACTTCAAGAAACTAAGATTACACTTCCGGAATGCTTTCTCAACGGCTCGGATAATGGACTGTTGTTTCCTGCAAAGATTCCCCTCCTGTCGCTCCACCTATAAACTCTTTGGGAGGGGCCACACCCTTAACCAGCTGTCCTTACTTTCTTCTATGACGTCTTCTCCACAGCTGTTCCTTTCTCTTATCAATTCTACGCATACGCACATCAGGGACAACCTCCCTCTGTTCCTCCTCACTGCTCCCTGACTCAGATGCCACCTGGTGGCCAACAGGCTTCTCTAGTTCCTGCTCTGACTGCAAACACCCTCCAGGGTCTTCCTCATCCTTCAGAGCAGTCCCATAATGGTCTGAGCTGTCAGAGTCCACCAACAGCTCAGTCGGCCGCTGCTGGGCCACAACAACCACTTACACATCTTCGGACAGCGCTGGCTCATTGGTTTTGAAACGGAGATGAGTACCACCCCCTAGAGTCAGGAATGATTCGCACATATGTGTGAGGGGAATTTTACCCGTACCTTTACCTCCTTGAGGGAATCAGGATGATTTGTCTACATGTTCCAAAAAATACAGTTTTCACCACTGGACCAACTCTTGTCAGGGTACAGGTAGTCTTCAACTTACAACCATTCATTTTCCCTTCTGCTGTTCAAAGTTACAATAGCCCTGAAAAATGACTTATTGCCAGTCCATGGACCAACCATTGCAGCAACCCCATAGTCATAGGATTAAAGTTTGGGTGTTGGCAACCAGCATGTATTTATGACGATTGCAGTGTCCTGAAGTCATGTGATTGCCATTTGCAAACTTCCCAGCTGGCTTTCGACAGGCAGAGTCATTGGGGAAGCTGGATTTGTTTAATGACTGCAGGATTCACTTAACACATGCTCTGACTTAACAGTGATTGTAGAAAAAGGTTTCAAAATCAGACATGACTCGCTTAACAACTGATTTACTTATCCATGGAAATTCTGGTTCCAGTTGTGGTTATAAGCCGAGGACTACCTGTAGAGATGTTGAGACTCTAGGAAGAGTGCAGAGAAGAGCAACAAAGATGATGAGGGGACTGAAGGCTAAAACATATGAAGAACGGTTGCAGGAACTTGGATGTATAGTTTAACGAAAAAAAATGACTAGGGGAGACATGATAACAGTGTTCCAATATCTCAGGGGCTGCCACAAAGAAGAAGGAGTCAAACTATTCTTCAAAGCACCTGAGGGCAGGTCAAGAAGCAATAAGTGGAAACTAATCAAAGAGAGAAGCAACTTAGAACCGAGGAGAAATTTAGAACAATTAATCAGTGGAACAACTTGCCTCCAGAAGTTGTAAATGCTCCAACACTGGAAGTTTTTAAGATGTTGAATAACCATTTGTCTGAAGTGGTGTAGGGTTTCCTGCCTAAGCAGTGGGTTGGACTAGATGATCTCCAAGGTCCCTTCCAACTCTGTTATACTATGTTTGATCAGATTAACAGTAAGTACTTTGGTCTTTTTTCTCTCCAGCAGCCCCTTCACTTCTTAAAAATATTCCTCCCCAAATTGAAGGATCTGCTGAATGGGCTGAGGCAGAGGGAGCAACAAAGAACAGCTACAATTTGAGCAGAATTAAATTAAATCCTGCAAATTCTGCAACCATTTTCTCTTTCCCTCTGTTTCTTCCTCTTATACTCCAGATCACAGATCAGGCGCCTCTTGTTTCCAAAGAAACAGTTTGGGTTAGGGCTAGAAACAGAGATGAGATAATAAATCCCTTTTAATTGCATGCACATTGATTTGAATCAATTTTCTGTTTTTTCCCAATAATGTTCTTCCTCATTAAAAACATTCTTCTATTGGAAAGATGTGAATTTAGCCGTATGTGACACCTGCATATTTCTCCTCTGTTCTTGAAATTAAAAACAAAACCAGGGCACTGAGATCATTATGCAACTGCAGTTGGACTTTGTGTTATCAATGAATGAATCAATCAATTTTTATTATGGCCACAGACCAGCATTATTCCTTAGAACATAGAATAACAGAGTAAGAAGGGGCCTTGGAGATCTTCTAGTCTAACCCACTGCTCAGGCAGAAGACCCTACCTCATTCCTTACCAATGGCTGTCCAATTTCTTCTTACAAACTTCCAATGATTGAATACCCAAAACTTCTCAAGGCAAGCCATTCCACTGATTAATTGTTCTTACTGTTATCTACTGTATGTTATTCTTCAAGCATCTACGGAGATTCTTAGTCATCCAGGTCTGAGAATCTGTTTTCTGTTTTTCCTCTGAAGGCGTTTAGTTGAAGAAGCTTCTTGGATGAGACGTGAAACCAGTAAGTCCAGTTGCTTCTTGAAAAAGCACCTTTGGAAATATTCTTCAAGTACTATAGAATGCTGAGAATCCCTCGTTGATCATGTTCCATGGGCAATGTAACTCAGAGCCATTTGAGAGGAATATATGGAGCTCTTCATTCTATTGAACTTATCTTACAAGAGTGTCGGGAGAACAAAAGAAGGATTGAGTGTATCATTTCCTCTTTTCTGATACAACTAGAGTTGGCCTCAAATTTAGTGAGGCTTCTGAAATACTTGTACAATTTTCACTCTGCATCACAGGAATAGCTTCTCTTAATGTATTGCTCTTTTAGCTGGCCTGATTACACACTTGAATATTGAAATCCTGCTCACACCTCTTAAAAACTTTCTCTTATCTCCCCATGTTTTACTATTATCTACTCCGAAAATGGCATAGTATTAGCTTTTACAGCTTCATGTGCTACTTGCAAATCAGGAATGGAAAAGGACCAGCTTCAATCCTTTTGAAATGGTTTGGTGAAATGGTGAAAGATATATTCATTTTTTGTAGGGGGGGGATGTAACTGTGAGTCCTTCATCACCTAGCAATGATTTTAGCTGGACCTGCAGTGATCAAGTTGGGTGACCGTATATATTCCATAAGTAAATAAAATGGGAATCAAGGTCTTGTTGAACATATTTTGTCCATGATAAGCCTTCTCTACACTGGTAGTCCTCAATGTATGATCACAATTGAGTCCAACATTTCCTTTGCTAAATGAGACAATTGTTAAGTGAGTTTTCCTCTGTTAAGTGAATCACTGTAGTTGTTAAGTTTGTAACACAGGTTGTTAAATGAATCTGGCTTCCCCATTGATTTTGCTTGTCAGTAGGTTGCAAAAGGTGACCCCAAGATCCCAGGACATTGGAACCATCACAAATACATATCGGTTGTCAAGTGTCTGCATTTTGATCATGTGATCATGATTGTTGCATGAATCATGCATCAATCATAAGCGTGAGAAATGGTCATAGGTCATTGCCTATGTACCTTTGAGCAGTCACTAAACAAACTGTTGTAAGTCGAGAGCTACCTGTATGGAAACTGTACACTTTAAAAGCTGAAGGACAATGCAATTCATGAACTCTAATGATGTATTGGTAGTTTACTGATCCCTGCAGTCTTCAGAGAGCCAAGATTTGGGGAAGTGACAGTATTACATATTGAAAAAGTGAAAGGTTCTAACAATAGCACAAAGGCCTCAATTACCTGGCAGTAGATAAATAACTTATCCATTCTGTTTCACTCTCTTGTCATTAATTAGCTCTCCTCTAACCAGTGCATACAATCAATTAAGGCTCTGCACAGATGTTCGCCTTTGTCTTCACATCCCATTAGCTGACAGTAAGTTTTCTTATTCTAATTAAGCAGAGGAGCTGGGCTCTTTGCAGTTAAATGTGCTAAACAGACCTTGTTGAGTTTGCTTTGCCATTGTGTGGTTCATTTATTTATTTATTTGGAAGATTTATATGCCTACCCATATTATAAAATGTAACTCTGGTTGACTGACGTACACTAAAATAACTAAAAACAAAATAATTGCTAACAGCCAATGTATAAAGATACTCCCAATCCAATTGATTCAATAAGTAGATTAAGCATGAATGAATGTAGCTATTTTGCATGGAAGACGGGAATGGGGATTTAAGGATATGATATATAAAACGTTTTCCTTCCAGTATCAGGAAACTCTGCTATCAGCTTGAGATTGTTGGCATTGCTTTAAGATACTTTAAATTTATTATAAATTGCTGATACTTCTAAGTTGTCTGTGATAGGATTATGGATCAAATTAGAATTAGAAATCTGTATTGGCCAAGTGTGATTGGAAACACAAGGAATTTGTCTTTGATGCATAAGCTCTCTGTGTACATAAAAATACATTCATCAAGAATCATAAGATACAACACTTAGTGATAGTCATAGGATACTAAATAAACAATCAAAATCATACTAGGAAACTAAATAAAACAATATAAATTGTAAAGATACAAGCAGCAAGGTTATAGTCATAAGTAGAAAAGAAGATTGGTAATAGGAAGGATGAAAAGAATAATAGTAATACAATCTTAGTAAATAGTTTGACCGTTTTGTGAGAATTAGTTGTTTAGCAGAGTGATGGCATGCATGAAAAAATTGTCCTTGTGTCTAGTTCTGGTGTGCAATGCTCTGTGACGTCGTTTTGAGGGTAGAAGTTGAAACAATTTATGTCCAGGATGTGAGAGGTCTCTTTCTGTGTAAGAAATGGTGTAATACTGAAAACATTCTAATGGAGTTCCATGTTGGTTCAGCAGCTTGCCCCTGATAAGACAAAAAATTAAAGTTGACCTGTAGACCGAGCTAGCAAAAGGAAGGGTGAGAAAAATGGAGGAACTATCCATGGTACTGAACCTCTAGCTTCCAGCCACTGATTTTCCGCTCAACTTTAGATTCAAAAGAATCAGTAGATGCTAAGTCCCTTTGTATATACACATTTGCATCTCCATTGACTTTCTATTGTCTTTTGAACATACTACAAACATTAACTGACATGAGATGTATTATAAATGTCTGAGGAAGAAATTATGTTAGAAATTGTCTCTCATGGCCTCATTTTTATGACCAGCTAAATATGTCATCTTAAATATTCCAATCTTATCACAAAGAGAGCCTTTTGTTGCAGCTGCTGTTAAATGCTGTTTAACTTCATCTTTGTCAGAACATTTTCCCGTGTTAGCTTATTGTCAAAGGATAAGCAAAAGCGTATTTTAGCTGGTATATTTCCAAATGTGTTGGTTAAATGTTTTTGCTTTAGACAATCGCTGCTCTTGTAGATAAAAGGGATTATAAATCTAATAAATGCATGCAGAATATTTTTTTTCAAGAGTAAAACAAAACATACAATTCTATGAAAAGGTATAAGTTCCTTTTCAGACTGTCTGGATTTGTGTGTATATTTTGTTTTGCCACCGAATGTTATTAGAGCTTTGTTTATCTCCTGGTGATGTATCAAAAGAGTTTTCAGAAACAAATCACCTTAGCTGTTGGAGCTTACTTCATGTATTTCATAATCCAAAAGGGAGAAAAATGTTCTTTAAACACCAGAGTATAATGGAGGAAAGACTCTACATAAAATGTTTGAAAGGCCTTTGAACCAATCCATTAAGGACTTTCACTTACTCACAATATTGGTGGGGTTTACATTGGTTGCAACATCCTGGGGGGGGGAGGGGTGTCACATGATCATCATTTGCAAACTTCCCAGCCAGTTTCTGACAAGCAAAGCTAATTTGGGAAGACAATGGATTCACTTAACAGTGGCATGATTCCCTTAAACCACTGCAGTGATTTGATAACAGCCATGGCAAAAAAGTTCATAGAATCAACTGTGATTGATTTAGCAACATACATTCTGTTCGCCTGTTGTGGTCATAAGTTGAGGACTGCTCATATGTAGTGAAAGGAAAGTTCTGCTTATATGAAACTCGTAGGACATGTATGTGTTTCTGCCTATCTGCCTAGCTCCAAGCAAGTGAAAACACTGGCTATTTAAATAGTAGACTGTAAAGTTTTCAGTGTACCTTGACTTTTATATGGGTCATAAATTATTGGTTTTCCCCACATCCTTTTGGCTGCACATCAGAAAGAATTTGGGCAGCCTGAGTTTGTCTTGCCTGGTTAAAAAAGCTTCAAATCTGATTAGTTTTCTACCAATAAAGGCAGGAGCAAACAAAACTTTGCGGTCTCTCCTTCTCTCCCTTTTTTATTTTATTTATTTATTTCTCCTTTTCTCTTGTTATAGAACAGTGATGGCAAACCTTTTTTGGCTCGCGTGCCAAAAGCAAGGTGAGTGCAGTGGGGGCCGTGCACACCCATAATGCAATGCATGATCCTACCGCACATGTGCGCATGACCAGCGCTCCCCCCCCATTTTTTGCATGCTTTTTTTTTGCCCTCCAGAGCCTTCAGGGAAGCCTCCGGAAGGCACCTGAAGGCTCCAGAGGGCTAAAACCGGCTCTATGAGCAAACTGGAAGTTCGTTCCTGAACTTCTGGTTTGCCCATAGGGCCAGTTTGTTGCGCTCCGGAGGCTCCAGAGAAGCTCCTGAAGTCTCTGGAGGGCCCCGGGGGGGGGGGGGGGGCAGAAGAGGCAATTTTCGCCCTCCCCAGGTCCTATAAAGCCTCGAGCCTGGGAAGGGTGAAAAATGGCCTCAAAAAAATGGCCAGCTGACAGGGCAATGCCTCATGTGCTGTGACAAATGGCTCTGTGTGCCACCTCTGGCACGCGTGCCATAGGTTTGCCATCCCGGTTATAGAACAATGCAAATTGTGCTAGTGTGGCTAGCATTATGTAACTTGCAAAAGGTAACTCACATGCAGGGAAATCAGAAAAAGCAATATTTTTGAAAAATGACAGAATCCAGGAAAGCAACTCATATTTCCAATAAAAACAAGAATTAAAAATGATATTTTAAATCCCCTTAAAAGCTAAGTAACCAAAATACAGCCACTTAACTGACTAAACTCAAGGATCGTACTTTCTCATGTGAATTTATCTTACCATTCAGATAATTATTTCAGAGCCCATCTTATGGCTGTTATTTGTTCAAAAAATAAAAACCATATTTTTTTGCAGCAGCAGCAGCTGCAACAGAAGTTCTCTTTTCTTCTTTGTTTGAAATATGCTTTGGCATTCCCCCTCCCCCCCAAAAAACCTGAACCCTTTTAATAATTTATAAAAATTGTAATTTATAATTTTTCTACCAACATTGACAAGTTTATTTCAGTTTTGTCCTTTGGTGTTGTAAACTCTTTGGGTTATTTCTACTATTTTCATTTGCATCTCTTTACATACATTATTATCCGTCGTGGGAATAAAGTTTTTAAAAGGCTAGATTCAAATGTACAAGGAAAAGAATTTAAGACAAGCTTAGGCTAGATTGTGCTTCTCCTTCATTTTCTGTTGTTTTGTCAAACTCACAGATAATAAAAGTAATTTTACAGAGGCTGTAGCATTTAGATCATTTTAGTCCTTCAGATCATAGTATAGCGAACAACAACACAGAGATAAAAGCAAAACATTGACAGCAGCATCCTAAATATTTGCCAGTATTAGCACATGCACAGTTGAATAAATCAACAAATAACACACAGTCCACATTCAAAGGCTGAAGGCAGAGAGTGCCAGCTAAATGTAGGCAGCTGTTGTTTAATCTTACAAAACCAATTTGGCAAGAGTGCCTCCCAGCTCCCAGTTATTTGCCCTACCATTCAGAACTACATTCATTTCCATAAATCACAATTAATCAAAAGCCACACATATAAAATCAGAAGGACAGTCTCCCATTGTGCGGGAAAACTCATTAAGTGCAGACCACTCGGAGGCTGGCAAGGATGATTTCCTGAGCTGCCATTGCAAGAAAAAAGCCATGATCAGTGCGCATCTTGTTTCATAAGACAACATTAATAAAAAGAGGATGAAGGCTAAGACTGTTGATAGAGCGCTCAGTCTGCCTGAACAAAGTCTGAAGTCCAGCCTTTGGGAAAGTTAGGAAGAAGAATCATAGATAGCCAGCAAGAGCAAAGTTCTTTCTCTGCATGCAAAACAGAAGAGTGACTTCCAGGCAAAGTTGGTGATAGAGGAGAATATTTGTAGCTCAGGATTTAACTGCGGGATCCTTAGTGCTCTCTGAGCTTGGTTGTTTTTCTTGCAGACATCTCATTACCCAACTAGGTTACATCATCAGTGTCATCACATCCTAGATCATGGGTCTCCAAACTTGGTAACCTTGTAGTCTTCAACTCCCAGAATTCCCCATTCTGGGCTAGGGAATTCTGGGAGTTGAAGTCCATAACTCTTAAAATGCAAGTGATCTTTGTCCTAACTCAAACCAACTCTGAAAAAGCCAGAAAATTCCTGGTGGCCTGGCATTCAGACAAATCGGCCATCAACAGACACACAGAGATAAACAGCATCTACATATCTCTCAAAATAAACAAAAATAAACAAAAACACCAGCAAAACACCAGCAAAAGTAAATAATGTCTCAATCAAGGAACTACCAACACTGACAAACAAGTTAACAGAAAGCAACAGCTTAATCAAAGAACCACCAAGAACATTCCTACCAACACTCACAGGGGAAGCCACTAGTATATAAAAATAAGAGCAAAGCCCACTCCCTTCTTGCACTGATGATTTTACCAGGTTTGGTAAAGAAATGTCTGCAAGAAAACAACCAAACTCAGAGACACTGAAGACCTCCCCACCCCACCGCAGTTGGCAATGTTGAGCTAAATGGAGCGGTGAATTCCATTTATATTTATATATTTATTTACATATCAAAATTTGAGACTGCTCATCTCTATACTGTACAACGTTCAACTGATGTCTGATACTCCTTGGCTAAGCAGGAAAGGAAGCAACATCTGTGAAGAGATGGGAAAAGACCCAACTATCTTCAGAGGGAAATATGAACAAATGTTTATTTCTCAAGAGAAGATATTAGTGCATTGTACTTTAGCAATTCCATCTTTTCAATCAAGGTTACTTTAGATGCTTACCTAAGCAAAATAATAGAAAATAACTGGATTTGCTATATAGAAACATACAGTTGGGAATGACCAGTCTGATCATTGTGGTGTTTTCTTTGCACAACATACAATTAAGCTTTGTCACTTAATGTTATTGAATGTGATTGTGGTTTTTGAAAAGCTTGCGAATTACTTGGTCTTATTTTGTTAGCCACTCCATAAAAGCTGGAGTAGATGAGACTGTAGCTTGATTTGTGAGTTCTTGTGATCTAACTTATTTAACACTAGCTGATAACCCAGCATTGCCTGGGTATTTATTTATGCTAATCCTGTATTAGACAGGAAAAGGAATGAATTATATCTATAGTGTCAAATCAAAGTAATGCTGGAACACACACACGTACACACAAAGACACACAGACATAGACACACAGACAGACACATAAACATGCATCCAAAATGCACACTATCACTGTCAAAAGTACTGTGATTTGACACTATAGATACAAATTATTCCATATCATTTCAGCACCCAGGCATTCCAGAGTTATGCTGGAACACACATACAGACACACACATGCACACAAACATACCGAGAGGTATTGTGCATGTCTTACCCCCACAGTATTTGTTTTCAGAGAGTAACTCATCTGTGTACCAAATTTGGTTGAAATTGCTGGGTTTGGGGCTTAAAGCGTGGTCAGAGCTGCTTTCTTTCTATAAATCTTGGTGGAGGGGTGTGGAGTGCTGGCTTTGTTTCAGTAAGTGGAATGATTGGTCGTGTGGTTGTATCATGATTGGTAGATTGGTGCTGATTGGTGCTGGCTGTGCGTCCCTTGTTGTTTCATGTTGTAACGGCCTGGGTGGTGGGTGGGGCTTGTTTGTTGACTAGGGCTGGTTTTCAGATGTCTGGTAGGTGGGAGGTATCGTCACGTTTATTCAAAGTTGTGGTGGCGTTTCTCTATTTCGATAGCTTCCATAATTATTCTCTTGTTGAAGTGTTCAGTTTTGGAGATTAACCTGGTTCCTTCAAAATTAATTTCATGCCCTATAGCTTTAAGGTGCTGGAAAAGGGAGGAAGTTTTTTCTTTTTTTCTTACTGCGTTCTTGTGTTCTGCGATGCATGCATTTATTCTCCTGTTCGTTTGTCCTATGTATGTTGCAGGGCAGATTTTGCATGGTATTTCGTAGACTCCTTGGTTTTCTAGCTGGATTTTGTCTTTGGAGTTTCTTAAGATGTTGGCTATTTTTGGTTAGTGTTGAAGGCTGTCTTGATATTGTGTTTGTGGAGAATTTTGCTGATTTTATCTGTGGTGCCTTTGATGTAAGGAAGGAGGGCAATGCCGTTGTTCTGTTCTGTGTCTTAGTTTTTTAGGGGAGTCTCCCTTTGGATTAGGTTGGTAATTGTTTTTCTTTGGAATCCGTTGGAGATTAATACATTTATGAGAGTGTGTAATTCAGTTTTCAGATGGTCTTTGTAAGCTAGGCGCTTGGTTCTGGAGATGAGGGTCTTGGCTACAAAGTTGATCTGTGCAGAGTGGTGGTGGGATTGTAGTGGTTGGTGTGTGTTTTTTTCCAGTAGATGGTGTGTCCTAGGGAGCCATTGGGTTTTTTGTAGATTAGGACGTCCAGAAAGGGAAGTTGGTTGTTTGCTTCTATTTCCATAGTGAATTGTATTTTGGGGTGTAGGCTGTTGAGATGTGTGAGGAAGTTGTCCAGTTTTTCTTTCCCATGTGGCCAAATCACGAAAATGTCATCAATATATCTAAGCCAGAGTTTGGGTTTGTGTTCAGATTTATCTAAGGCGTTAGTTTCAAAATGTTCCATGTATAAGTTTGCGATGACGGGTGAGAGGGGTGATCCCATGATGCTCCTTCTATCCGTTTGTATCTTTGTCCATTATAGATGAAGTATGTATTGGTTAGGCAGTGGTTGGTCAGGTCCAGGATATGTTTAGGGGGATTGTGTTTGTTCTGGATAGGCTTTTTTTACAGGCACTTGGGTGAAGAGGGATATGACATCGAAGCTCACGAGTAGGTCGCTGGGTTGTAGGTTTTGTTTCTTTATTGTTTCTCTGAAGAGGAGTGAGTTTTGTACATGTGAGGTGATGGATTCTGTGTAGGGTTGGAGTTGTTTGGTGAGGAATTTGGCAAGACTCTGTAGAGGTGAGCCTATGGAGCTGACTATGGGTCTGAGTGGTGTTCCTTCTTTGTGTATCTTGGGGAGGCCATAGAGTTTGGGGCATTTGGGAGATTTCTCTCTGGGGATGATTCTTTGCTGCCTCTCTTCACTGATGGGAGAGGCTTTTATTTTGGATTTGGTGGTTTTTTCCAGGTAGGTGGTGGGGTCTGTGTTTAGAGGTTTGTAAGTGGGATCTTGGAGTAGGTTGGATAGTTTGGCTTGGTAATCAGGCGTGTTCATCACCACTGTGGTGTTACCTTTGTCTGCTGGGAGAATGATTATGTTGTTGTCTTTCCTCAGGTTGGTGAGTGCTTTTTCTTCTTGTTGTTGTAAGTTGCTTCTGGGTGGATTACTGGAGCAAAGGACATTGGTGTCTGCAAGTCTGATTTTATTGGCTTCATCTGGGTTAATTTTGATGAGTGTAGCTTCAACTCCCCATATGATGTCTTCAGTTGGTGAAATTTACCAATCCAGTGAGAGGAGGTTCGACCGGTGGACCCGGAAGTAACTTCGGGAACGCCTGCCCGGCCCTGTCGCTCGCTCGCCCTGGCAGTCCCGATGCAGTTCGCTCACTCCCCCGCCCATCTGCACTAAACTAGCCCAGCCTGCCGCTCATTGATTGGCTGGAGTCCTGATTGGCTGGTATACTAATTGGCTGGTGTACGCCACGTGGGTACACAAGCAGGTAGGCGGTGGCAGCAGGCTAGCTTTCGTGAGGGAAGGCCTTCAGGCCTTGCCTCGCGAAAGCCGTGAGCTGCCGTACACCACACAGCCAAAAGCGGGTGGGCAGCAGCGGCGGCAGGCTAGCTTTCACGGCTTTCACTAGGGAAGGCCTGAAGGCCTTCCCTCGTGAAATCCGCGAGCTGCCATACACCACGCAGCCGAAAGTGGGTGGGCAGCAGCGGTGGCAGGCTAGCTTTCACGGCTTTCACTAGGGAAGGCCTTCAGGCCTTCCCTCACGAAAGCCGCGAGCTGGTGTATGCCACATGGCCAAAAACAGGTGGGCAGCAGTGGCGGCAGCAGGCTAGCTTTCACGGCTTTCTTGAGGGAAGGTCTGAAGGCCTTCCCTCGCATAAGCCGCGAGCTGGCATATGCCACATGGTCAAAAGCGGGTGGGCGGCGGCGGTGACAGGCTAGCTTTCGTGAGGGAAGTCCTTCAGGCATTTCCTCGCGTAAGCTGCGAGCTGGCGTACGCCACACAGCCGAAAGCCCCCCGCCCCCCTCTCCAGCCTCGCCTGGCTGGCTAAGCCTGCCATGCGGTATGCCTAGCTAACCGACAACCCTTGTCTGAGCCAGTAAGTTTACCTGTCCTGCTGCCTCGTTGCCTGCCTCCTCCCTGCTGCATCCATCGCATCGGAGAGCTGCTGATTCTGCCTGCTGGTAGGTGACCTGGTTTTTTTTCTTTTTTTCTTTTAATGTTTTTTAAAATAATATTTTATTTGTTGTGCATAGAATTTTTTTAAATCGTTTTACTTAAAAGTATTGAGTATAGAATATTTTAAAATGGTTTACTTCAATTTATTGTGTGTAGAATGCCTTGAAATGGTTACAGTATAAATTATTGTGTGCAGAATACTTAACAATGGTTTTTAAGGATTTTTTTATTTATAGAATATCTTTTTTTAAATTATTTTTAGGGAATTTTTATTTTTTAATTGTTTATAATATATATTTACTACAAGAAATGTTATTCCTTTTTGCAAATGTTTTCTATGTGATGCAATATGTTGCTTTTAAGTGTTCAGACCAGGTTTATGTGTCTCAAAGTGGCTGCTTTTCTATGGCTGGTGCAAGGCAGCTTTGCCAGATTTAGTGTGTTTCACCCTGGTTGTTTAGGTAATTGTGAGGTGGTTGCTGGTTCTGTGAACTTCCTGGCACTGTCCTTTATAATTTCCCACAATGCCTTGATGGTTTTTATTCCAGTGGTTTTGTCTTTCCTGTCGTTAGGGTTAGGAAAAAAACTGGTTTCATTAGTAGTCTTTTGGGGGCAGGATTCTTATTTTTTGGTGTTTTCCTGGCACTGTCATAGTTTGTGTGGGTGTGGGTGTGTAATGTCCCCGCAGTTATCTACACATCAATAATGATCAAGAACTAATAATATTTCCTTATACATTTTAGTGACCTTTCCTTACATAATTGGTGTTTTCTTTCACACTTTTGGATTTCTAATGTCTGTTTCTGTTAGTTAGCAATTGCTAAAACAAATCCCACGTGAAAAAGTATTCAAAGCCTTCTTGATTTTAATTGTCAATTTATTTATTCCTGCATATTGTAATATTTATTCATTTTCATACCTCTGTTTTTCCACTGTTGTGCAAACACAATTCCAGCTGCTGCTAACATGTGTAAAATTAAATATATATTGTACTCCCTTTCAAATAGCCAACAAAATAGTTCTGGTTTTAATTCCATATCTTGCTTTACCATTGCTTCTAACCACTAACTTCTGAATAGCTACTTGGACCAACCTAAGTACTGAACCTAATTCATATATTCCTGTTTTTTGGAACTGAGAACTAAATTTCAGAAAAAGGAAATCTGCATTGGTCTGGGAATTTACTTTTGACATTCATTCTTGAACTAACTTCTTGGATGAAAGACTATATCTTTCCTTTTTGTTTATATCTTTCCTGTTTCTCATCCTTCCTGAAAAGACTGTACATTGTTGGTTGAAAGCAGAGGTCTCTTCTGTTACCTGTAGTCCTCAGCTTACAACCACAATTGAGTCCAATATTGTTTTATTTCTTTTGCAGTTAGTATTATTTATTTTTGTACTTATTTTAATCTTATTGTAGTTCATCCATTGGGGCAAAGAATTCAGTGACATCATCTTGGCCACTCCCACCCAGTCACACGACTGCCAAGCCACTGCCAACTGGTCACATGGCCGGCAAGCCACTCCCACCCGGTCACATGGCCAGCAAGCAACTCCCACCTGGGCACATGGCCAGCAAGCCACTCCAACAAAGCAGGCCACACCCACAGAGTAGGTTCCAAAATTTTTTGAAACCCATCATATATATATATATGTATATATGAGGTATAGAAAGAAGGATCTGAGATAACTGACCAGATAGACCAGGGGTGTCCAAACTTGGGAACTTTAAGACTTGTGGACTTCAATTCCCAGAATTCCCCAGCCAGCTGCTGGCTGGGGAATTCTGGGAGTTGAAGTCCACAAGTCTTAAAGTTCCCAAGTTTGGACACCCCTGAGATAGACAAAGGACAAATTTAGTGATCCACAAAGGTCAAGGGACAGGAGAAATGGGAGAGTATGAAAAAGTAATTATCCTTTTTTTTGCTACAAAAGACTAAATGATTATCTCCCCATTGAACTATAACTCACCTATATATCGGCTTCCATTAATATTCCTATTATTGATGAATGCCTTATGTTTCTAAATGTATTTCCATCTCTGTGTAGGTACTACAATATTTCCTGCTGAGTTGTAAAATAATATATTCTCCTGCTTATTGTCTCTTGTTAGTACCTGCTCTGGGGCAGCAGCAGGAGCCCATGTTAAATGAGCAGAACTGTCTTTCTCAGTTCCCATCACAGTTGGTCTCTGAATTAAGCATTGGCTTAATGAAGAAGAAGCTCTCACAAAAGTAGGAAGAGTAATGGAGAGTTATCTAAAACCTCTTCCTTTCATTTTTGTCTAGACTCTTTGTCCCTTTCCATCATGAAGATATAGGAGAATTGCATGCAGAAGTGTTTGGTTGGGGGGGGGGGAGCAGATATAACAAGTCATGATAATGCCACAACCATGTGATCAAAGTCTCACCCCTTTTGTTTGTGCATCACAATTGTGACACTTGAAAAAGGGCATGACTTCAACAGGCCATCTCATAGATGCTCCTGGTTGCAGAACACCCTTGTCAGAAGAATATAAATCTAATAAATCCAAATCCAATCCAAAGAATGAATCCTAGGCCTATCATGAGTCCTGACTTACTTTTATAGTAACTTAATTAAAAATAAATGAGTTTCCAATCAAGGATCTCTACAAAGCAGATATGTTAGCCCTTCTAGGTGGACCAGATCAGAAAACAAACACCCTTAAAAACACCAGAAATCTACTTCATTGATATAGTTATAATCACCATATCTTAAAAGCCTGGCTGAATTTCTCTTTCCCTCCCTCTTACACTCTTGAGAGTCAAGGCAAGTTAGTCTTGATCTTTTTTCTCACCTCTTCCTGAGTTTCTGGGCTAAGTTGATGTTTTTGTTACAGTTGGTGCCAACTGTCTTCAAGGCTTGTCTTTCCAAGTTAATTTTTTTTCCATTTTAGCCATTCCTGGATGGCAGCTGTAACATAGCAGCTGAGAGTCGGCTGTGAATCAAGAGTTCCATTTCTTACAGCTCACCTCTATCTTCAGGCAAATGAACAAAATAATGTTGACTTATCCTAGTGGATTGCTACAAGAAAATCTGAGACAGTGAGTGCAGGGTAAATAGTGAGAAACTGCTCTGTAAATCTTGCATTGTAAGCCACAACTAATCTGTGTATAAGTGTTAAGCCAGCTAAGATGCCAGTTAGGCAGTAAGAACTGAAGTATGACAGTGCAATTCATGAGGGACTACTTGAAAAGTGGCTTAAATGCTGCAGGTGTTGCATAATGATACTGATGAACTATTTTTAACTGATTTTTAGAAAGATCCACCCACCCATCCATGCCTAAGATTGGGGTAGAGGTCAGTCTCTTGGTTTCTAGCCTTAAGCACAGAGGTGGTATTCAGCAGTTTCTGACCAGTTCTGGAGAACCAGTAGCAGAAATTTTGTGTAGTTCGGAGAGCTGGTAAATTCCTGGCCCTGCCCCCACCTGTTTTCTGCCTCCTGAGTCCCAGCTGATCGGGAGGGAATGGAGATTTTTACAGTATCCTTCCCCTGCCATGCCCACCAAGCCACACCCACCAAGCCACGCACACAGAACTGGTAGTAAAAAAAAAATTGAATCCCACCACTGCTTAAGCACTAGACCAAAGATGCTTTAGCTTCTCTATTTATGCCTTGCCTGATCTATAATAGTAATAATACTTCAATCTCAGATGTTAAAAGTACTTTTGCATACAATTCCAGCTTTAATCTTCCAGAAATCCAGAGAGAATTGAGTCTGAGAATTGGAAAAATTGAGTCCCAGAAAGAGGTTGCCCATCTGAGTAATAGGCAATAATACACATTGGGAGTCAATTCTATGCTAAAGTAACTTCATCTAGTTAGACCCATCCTTTACAGAGGTTGGCTAATCATTTGGTTCCACTCCAGTTTTATATGTTCAAGCAGCCTCAGAATTGCACTGTCCTGGCTCTCAATGAAATAGAATTTTTCAATCTACTTAAGGAACTCTTGTGCTGACCTTGGTGCTGAAATTTTATTGAAAGGGTTAGAATAAATTACTTTCAAAGTCCTACTAAACTATAATTGAAAGTATGAGCTACATAATGCTGGGCATTAGGCTGAGAGCACTTGATTTTTATTAGCTGAAGTAGGCAATATTCTGCTCTAGAATTCTTTTGGAAGTAGTCAATGATGGTTTCAGGAGAGGAAAAATTCCAGCATTTAATGTGCAGATTTTAGTTTGGATAGCAAATGATAAAACCTGTAAATCTGTATTGTTGTCTACACAGGTGAGACTCTGGATAAAAGTGGTCAGGTATTACCAGGAATGTAATAAAAAGCTTTTTAAAATATCCTTCAATTTGACACTCTTAGCTATGTTGAATATGTGTGTATGTGTCTTCCTGCAGTAATAATGAAATTAGATATCCAGGGGTTAACATTTTTAATACATGCCTTTTGGAAGAAAATAGCTTTCTCCCTCCCTCCCTCCCTCCCTCTCTCCCCCTCTCTCTCTCTGTTTGTGTGTGCACACATGTGCAAAAGTAATACTTTTAGCTGCTGCTCTTACACTTTCTCACTTATAAAGCACAAGTTGATTGGATTCTGTTGGTAGATCTCAGCCTGATTTGCAATGGGACAAAAAATTCAGGTTCAGGCTGCTTACAAACATGCAACAATGAAATTCTCTTTCCAACTTAAATGCTGCTGCTGAAATAAAGATAGTTTGGGATAGCTTCTGGGCTCAGAATTCTTTAAGTCCAAGTATTTGTATTAAATTTGTATTAAATAATATCAATGAACCAGATAGGAATATATGTTTTATGATAATATAAAGACATAGCTCAGAGAAGCTTCCAACATATTTTTTAAACTCGGGCTGGAGATGTAGAATGTGTCGATATTTATCCCCAGATCTGAGGAAGATAAAAAATGTTATTAAAATGTCTCCTATAAAGTATGTGCGAAGTGGTATCCATTACATCCAAGATGTTGTTGTGGCTGTGTAGTAATTCAATATGAACCCTTTGGCTGGGTTCAACTCCATTTAACTTTGTTGTTTCCAGGATTCACATCTTCACAGGTCCCTTTTGATGCTTGCTTGGTGGTCTGTAATTAGAAGGGATGAGTGAAAGCTTTCCATCAGCACCCAGACTGATGCTGGGGATGGGGACAACTGGTGGCTATGACAGATGTATTTCTCCAGGCTGAAGGGGCAACTTAGCACACCAAGGTCAGGTTGGATGATCTGCTGGGGTCCTAGCCACAAACTGAGAAAAAGGAGAAGCAGGAGGCGTCCAAGAAGCTTACAGCACTCTAAAATGTATGTGTTATATCAATATGGGAGGTACAGTTCCAGCCCATGGAAAACTCACACTTTAATAACATTCAGAATGTCAGTTTGGTGTAGTGGTTAAGGCACCAGGCTAGTAATTGGATGACTGTGAATTCTAGTCCCATCATAAGCATGAAGCCAGCTGGGTGGCCATTTGCTCTCTCTCAGCCCTGCAAAGGAGACAATGGCCAAATCCGTGTCAAGAAAACTGCAGGGACTTGTCCAGGCAGTTGCCAGGTCAAACTTGACTTAAAGGCACCCTACCTCCCCAAATGGTACTCAGCCTGCACCTAACACTGTACTGGAGTTGATGTGTAGGTTCATTTTAGCAGTACGTCAGCAAAATATATAAAAAGTGTTCATCAGAGCCTTCAACACAAAATCAAGATAAGCAAATTTAACTTAACCAAAATATATAAATATTTAGATTTATATAATCTAATACAAGAACAGGACCCAACACTTAGGGGACTGCAAATAATGGCTGTATAGAACAGTGGATTCATGGAGCAATGGCAAACAGGTCTGGCATCCACACTGAAACTCCCTTAGAAGAGCCAAAGGGAGATGCTGTAATTTCTTTTTAAGAAGTCACCATGGGGAAAAAGGCAACTTGTCAGGTTTCTGAAAGATGCCCTAACACAACCATTTAACCACTTCCTGGTTTTTTCCCTCTGGGCAAAAACCCAGAGGAAGAAGCGAAGAAAGTTTCCAGCATCACAGAATAAGATTCTTAGATTTGTAGAGTTGGAAGGTATGTGAGAGATCATCTAGCCCAACCTCCTGTTTTTCAGTAGATAGTTAGTTACAAAACCTGGGGCCAGCCAGGGATGAGATTTGGAGGTTCTCCCAACCAGCCATAACATTAGCTACAGGTTCTCCCGAACCTGGGTGAACCCGTAGCAGCTCACCCCTGGTTATTGGAGCAAGAAAAGGATTGGCCATTCCAAATGAGTCTTACCTTAAGATGTCTTACATCATAAGGTGCATGCATTAATCCTACAGGCCTGCTTAATGCTGAAATAACATTGAAGTTAAATGAAAATTCCCAGGTGAATTTGTCTTTGTCCACGGGCAGAGAGCTATCCACCTCCACTATTATAAGCTAGTGGGGAACGGAAAACCAGCTGACATTTTCTCTTCCTTGCCTAAATTGGTCTGGCCCAGAAATGATTAAACAAGGCAGTATATTCTTCTCTGATTACAGTGGACAATTGTTTAGAAAACAAAACAGTAAATTCAGTGGCGCTGAAAATAGGAGAAAAAAGGCCAGTGAATAATTCCAGGAGCAAAGTTACCTTATTACACTAACAAGTTGAGAAATAATGAGACACGAATACAGTTCAATAACCATCAGCATCTCTGTAATTGATTGGACAAGTAATCCTGTTCATCACCTGCCACTCCAGTTTCTGTTTCCATGAATTTCCGAGTCTTACATACAACAAGTGAATAGTTCCCATTAAATTGATTTTATGAGATATCAAAGACAGGTTGTTCTCCAATCACATTTCTCTTACCTTTTAAGAGATGGTTTATAATGGTTCTGCAGGTTGAATGTTAAACAATGATTGTCTTTACATTGTAACAATGGTAATGTCAACGCTCCGACTGATGAACCTCACCAAAGCAAGCACTTTCGAGACCTCCAAGAGCTGCAAAACTTTATTGAGTACATCATTTTGGCACTGATGAAGGCAAAACCAGCTCAAATTAATCACAATGCTAACCCACATAGTTATGATATGGATTTTCCCCTTCCCCCTAACAGTGCATGTTACATTGTCCAATTATTTTGCTATGAGAAATATCTCTGGTTTTTGCAGACATCTTTCCTTGGCTCTCATGGCTTTTCTGGTTGAAGTCTGAAGCCTGCCTTCCATTTCACCCTTCCCTTCCCCCTGGTTCTTTGGCAAGTTGAAAAGCGATAATGTGTGCAACGGCATGAGCGCGTTTCTATCTTGACAGGTAGTTGATTTTATTTTGAATCTCAGTTATCGCACCATGAATGCAGGTATTCCTCAGCTCATAACCATATTCATTTAGCAATCATTCAAAGCTACAATGAATGAACTGCACTGAAAAAAGCAGCATGTCCAGCCCTCATATTTATGACTGTCACAATATCCTCATAGTGTCAGGCCTGTAGTTATGTTTCTTTTAGGATCTTTGGCCTGCCACACTTTCTTATAATTTCCTATGTGTTTCATTAGTGTAGTAGTTGGGAGGGGGGAATAGAAAGGAGTAGGATTGTGGAATGTATTGTTGACATTCTTTTCTAGAAGCTCAAGGTCATCTTTTGTCTCCGCACCTCGACACCTGTCGAGAAGGGTGTAGATGCCAGCGTGGAAGATGAAGATTGGACCATGTGATGGATTGTGGGTGTGGGGATAAGATCATGAACTTTCAACTGGGTGGAATCCCAGGAAGCAAATGAGATTTGGGATAATGTCAGCGTTCCAAATTTCATAGCACAATGCCAACATGTCTGTCTTATTAAATTGGAACTTTAAGGAAAGTTTTGTCTTTGATTCTGATTTAATGCTGCATGATATTTGGAACTCTGACACATAGTTGTGCAATCAAAATTCTGGCCCTTGGCCACTGGTATATATTTATGATAATTGGAGTGTCGTGGGGGTGATGTGATCACCATTTGTGACTTTTTGAGCTGGCTTCTGACTGTTGTGCAGAGCTGGTGGCAGACTCAGACAGTGAGGAGGTTGTTGGGGAGGAACATGGGCCAGTCCAGGAGTCTGGAGAAGGCTCTGATGAGGGCTTTGCGTCAGAGGCAAAGATGGAGCCTGGGCTGTCCGAGAGTTACCAGTCAGATATCAGTGGGGCAGAAGAACAGCTGGAGCCTGTTCCCAATGTGCGCATGCACAGAGCTGCCAGGAGAAGGGAACAACTAAGGAACAAGGGCCAACTCGGGAGTAAAGGCATAGGTGGATGGTGAATGGCCCCTCCCAGAGGGAATAAAGAGGAGTGAAAGGGGAGGGGAGTTTGCAGAAGACAATTAGTTCAATTCATTAGGGTGAACATCTGTTCATGACTTCTTGTCAAGTAATTGCTGCTACTGCGTGGCGTTTGAAAGATATCGGCCTGGCAACTCCCCAAGCCTGATAAAAGTCTATAATTGTGAAATCTCATGAGACTGTTGACTGGGACTTTGCTGGAGAGGAATTTCCTTTAACCTAAATCAGGGGTGTCCAAACTTGGCAACTTTAAGACTTGTGGACTTCAACTCCCAGAATTCTCCAGCCAGCAGAGCTGGCTGGGGAATTCTGGGAGTTGAAGTCCACAAGTCTTAAAGTTGCCAAGGTTGGACACCCCTGACCTAAATAAAAGATGTTTGATCGGGACGAGGAGTCGGCTTCATGATCTTGGGAGGCCTGGGTCAGAACACTGGCAAAGTCAAATGGGGAAAGCTAGATTCACTTAACAACCTCATGATTCACTTAATAACTGCAACAATTTACTTGATAACTGTAGCAAAAAAGGTCACAAAACCAGAAGCGACTCAATAAGCATCTTACGAGCAACAGAAATTATGGTTCCAATTGTGGTTGTAGGTCGAGGACTGCCTGTATTCCTCTGCGAAATCCCCAAAGATATCACCTTCACACTTCCTCAGAGGAATATATTTCATTCATCCCACCTAGTTTCTTTGTTTTAAGATGGAGACAAAAAAACACATCCCCACATTAAGTTTATGCGTGTTAATATGTATATATCTTGTACCCTATAAGTCAGGGAGGTCAAACTCGATTGAATTGAGGGCCACATCAGGGTTGTGTTTTACCTCAGGGGACTGGGTGGGTGTGGCCAGCTCAATGTCACTCTTGTCGGGGTGCCTATGGCGGCATGGGCGGGACTGGAGGGATCCATTGTCTTCAGCAGAGGATGGCGAGACCAGGGAGAAGGCCAAACCCTTGTTCTCCAGAGGAGCCTCATGGTCCCTCTCACACCACACAGAGGATCCCTGGACGGTGGCACAGGCTGACCAGTGCTGATCTACAACATGCTGTAGGAGGCCAAGGCAGCTGAAAATGGAGCTCGGGGGTGGTCCCCTTGAACTCCATTTTCATCTGCCACAGCCTCCTACACCACTCTTGCCAGTGAAAATGGAGCTTGGGAGGGCTGCGTGCATCCTCCCTGAAGCTCCGTTTTCAGCTGTGACGGCCTCCTACAACACTCTGCCAGCTGCCACTAGGTTGCAGATCAGAGCCCGGATGGCCTGAGCCGGGCCGAGGCACCATGGGCCGCTCCTTGGCTGCTTCCAGGGTGGCTCCGTGGGTTAGATCTAAGCACCCCATGGACCAGATTCGGCCCATGGGTCTTGAGTTTGACACCCCTGCTCTAGATGGATTTGTGAATTGCATGAAAAAACCCCACCTTTCACACACATTCAATTACACAGCTACTAAAATCGTTGGCCACGCAAATACAAAGATAGCCAGGGAAATGGTTGAAGCCTGGGAAAGGGTCCCTTGTTGGTAAAGCTGATTTACCACCAGCTTATCAAGTACTTAGCAACCAAGGGTTTGGTAGCACAAGGAAACAGCAGCCAATAACCAGCCCTCAACACAACAATCAACCAATAGGAAGGCACCACATAAATATGATGCACAGAATAGCCCAATAGGACAGATTCCGGTAGAGAGAAGCTCCCTCACGATTCCCTCCAGAATGAGTCCGAAAGTTCAAAAGAGTAAATCTCTGGTCCTGGTGACTGGCCCAAATTCGATCTTGAAAAAAAAACCACAAAAAAAACCCACTACCCATTTTATGATATGTAGTCTCAAAGTGAATTTTGATAAATTGAGTGCAAATTTAGAAAAATGTGTAACTCTCTAGTGTAACTTTCAGTAAGAGGGCAAACATCTTCATTGCAAGAACAGAATACCTTAATCCCTTCATGAAATGGCTAGGAATTTTGTCCACATGTGACAGTGCCTAAGAGTAGTATTACATGTAGGGATATGGTTTTATTTTATTGAAATGCAATGAAAATTTGTGCAATTACTGAGCCGGAGCTGCTATGCTTCAAATCATAAAGTGGATGTTGTTTGCATGTAATCAGTAATTCCCTTAAACACAACAACATATCCACTGGACTTTTTACTCCTATTTAGGGATCATAAAATGGATTATAAGCTAACCAATGAAACTTTTTATACCAATTAAAAAAATCTCAGATCATATTAAAGGAAGCTGAATGTGTGAATTCAACCAATTTCATAGAATAAGGCACCACAGGAAGGTCTCTGCAGTGCATTTCTATCAATTCTGTTTCCCAAAGAAATACTGTAAATGCATTTATATGTTTACGTATTTGTTTAGCACATTTATAAGCGGCCCAGTTCCAGATGGCTTAGGATGACTTCCAAAAACACATTAATGAAAACCCAACCAATAAAATCAACTCCAGCACTTAAAGTGTAAAATCAGCAACATAAAATTGTAAAACTGCCCCACAGCGTTTTAAGGCTTCACCATGACCAGAATGGATGTGATATAATATTGTTAGTTAAGACAAAGAGGTCATAAGGGGACATGTCACTTTCCTCCAACCTCCTCTGAAACTTCTCCAGCACTTCTGAAATCTGGAAGAGGCTTCTGGGTAGGTGTTGCTGTTGTGCAGAAATCTTGTTCAGCTTTTGCAAAATAAAAACTGGGCATGGCTAGTCTAGTGAAGAGAAGGACCAGGGGAGACAGGATAGCAGTGTTCCATTATTTGAGGGGCTGCCACAGAGAGGAGGGGATCAAGCTATACTCTAAAGCACCTGAAGGCCAGACAAGGAATAATGGATGGAAACTGATCAAGGAGAGATTCAACCTGGGAATAAGGAAGAACTTTCTGACAGTGAGAACAATCAACCAATGGAACAGAAGTTGCCTTCGGAAGTTGTGGGAGCTTCATCACTGGAGGCTTTCAAGAAGAGACTGGACTGTCATTTGTTAGAAATGGTGTAGGGCATTGATGGCTAACCTTTTCAGCACCGAGTGCCAACACTGGAGCGCGCGCATCAGAGCACCGGAACCCGGAAGAGAACAACTGGCCCATGCATGCAGCAGCCAGCTGTTCTTCTGAGTTCCATCGCGTGCATGCACATTGGATAGCTGCTCTCTTCCGGGTTCCGGTGCACACATGCACGAAAACGGAACTGGTTTGCTTGTAGGGTCCTTTTTAGTCCTCCAGAAGCTTCAGGGAAGCCTCCTGAAGGTCCCTGAAGCCTCCGGAGGGCTTAAACCAACCCTATGAGCAAACCGGAAGTCCGTTCCTGAACTTCCAATTTGCCCATAGGGCGGGTTTTTTTTGCACTCCAGAGGCTTCAGGGAAGCTCCTAAAACCTCTGGAGGGCCTCTGAGGGGAGGAAAGCTCTTTTCGCCCTCCCCAGGCTCCTATAAAGCCTCTGGAGCCTGGGGAGGGTGAAAAATGGCTTTAAAAAAAGCTGAACCTAGCATGCCCTGACAAATGGGTCTGCGTGTCACCTATGGCACATGTGCCATAGGTTTGCCATCCCGGACTTAATGCATAATAAAGTCAAGGAATTAACTTCAGCCAAATACATTCGATGAATTCGCAAGATATTAAAGTCCAAATTGAATGGAGGAAACTTCATAAAAGTCATAAATACCTGGGCTATACCAGTGATTCGATACTCTGCAGGAATAATTGACTGGACCCAGATGGAGTTGGCCAATTTGGACAGAAAAACAAGGAAGCTTATGACAACGAATCATGCTTTGCACCCTAAAAGTGATATTGACCGATTGTATCTACCAAAAGCAGAGGGTGGTCGAGGACTTCTACAAATAAAGCAGACAGTGGAAGAAGAAAGACACAGCTTGAATGATTACATCCAGAAAAGTGAAGAACCAATGATTAAGGAAGTAAATAAAGGGAGACCTTTTGAAGACAACTAAGGCAAAAGCTGAATATACAGGTGAAACTCAAAAAATTAGAATATCGTGCAAAAGTTCATTTATTTCAGTAATGCAACTTAAAAGGTAAAACTAATATATGAGATAAGACTCATTACATGCAAAGCAAGATAGTTCAAGCCATGATTTGTCATAATTGTGGTGATTATGGCTTACAGCTCATGAAAACCCCAAATCCACAATCTCAGAAAATTAGAATATTACATGCAATCAATAAAACAAGGATTGTACATAGAACAATATTGAACCTCTGAAAAGTAGAAGCATGCATATGTACTCAGTACTTGGTTTGGGCCCCTTTTGCAGCAGTTACTGCCTCAATGCGGCGTGGCATGGAAGCTATCAGCCTGTGGCACTGCTGAGGTGTTATGGAAGACCAGGATGCTTCAATAGCGGCCTTCAGCTCTTCTGCATTGTTCGGTCTCATGTCTCTCATCTTTCTCTTGGCAATGCCCCATAGATTCTCTATGGGGTTCAGGTCAGGCGAGTTTGCTGGCCAATCAGGCACAGTAATCCCATGGTCATTGAACCAGGTTTTGGTGCTTTTGGCAGTGTGGGCAGGTGCCAAGACCTGCTGGAAAATGAAGTCAGCATCCCCATAAAGCTCGTCTGCGGAAGGAAGCATGAAATGCTCCAAAATCTCCTGGTAGACGGCTGTGTTGACCCTGGACTTAATGAAGCACAGTGGACCAACACAAGCAGATGACATGGCTCCCCAAATCAACACAGACTGTGGAAACTTCACACGGGACTTCAAGCAGCTTGCAGTGTGTGCCTCTCCATCCTTCCTCCATACTCTGGGTCCTTGGTTTCCAAATGAGATGCAAAAGTTGCTCTCATCAGAAAAGAGGACTTTGGACAACTGAGCAACAGACCAGGTCTGTTTTTCTTTTGCCCAAGTAAGACTCTTCTGATGTTGTTTGTTGTTCAGGAGCGGCTTGACAAGAGGAATACGACATTTGAAGCCCATGTCCAGGATCTGTCTGTGTGTGGTGGCTCTTGATGCACTGACTCCAGCCTCGGTCCACTCCTTGTGAAAGTCCCCAACACTTTGAATGGCCTTTTCCTGACAATCCTCTCCTGGCTGCGGTCATCCCTGCTGCTTGTGCACCTTTTCCCCCCACACTTTTCCCTTCCACACAACTTTATATTAATGTGCTTTGATACAGGACTTTGGGAACATCCAACTTCTTTTGCAATTACCTTTTGAGGCTTTCCCTCCTTATGGAGGGTGTCAATGATGGTTTTCTGCACAACTGTCAGGTCAGCAGTCTTTCCCATGATTGTGATTCCTACTGAACCAGACTGAGAGACCATTTAAAGGCTCAGGAACCATTTTACAGGTGTTATGGCTTAATTAGCTGATTAGAGTAGGACACTTTGAGCCTAGAATATTGCACCTTTTCACAATATTCTAATTTTCTGAGATTGTGGATTTGGGGTTTTCATGAGATGTAAGCCATAATCATCACAATTATGACAAATCGTGGCTTGAACTATTTTGCTTTGCATGTAATGAGTCTATCTCATATATTAGTTTCACCTTTTAAGTTGCATTACTGAAATAAATGAACTTTTGCATGATATTCTAATTTTTTGAGTTTTACCTGTAAGAAAGAAGTAATTGAGAATTGCTCAATTATTATGGGTTATAGCTGAAAATTGGAAAAGCAAAGCTATGCTTGAAAAGTATTGAAGGCAAAGCTGACCAAAAACTAACTTGGAACTGGTTAAGATCAGGAGTACTGAAAAAAGAAACAGAAGGCTTTATTTTGGCAGCTCAAGAACAAGCTTTAGCCACAAACTGCATGAAGGCAAAAATTCAACATGTTACCACCAACAGCAAATGTCGCCTCTGTAATGAGAAAGATGAGACAGTCGACCACTTGATCAGAGGGTACAGCAAAATTTCACAAACTGACTACCTTCAACACCATGACTGCGTTGCTAAGATCATTCACTGGAAATTGTGCCAAAAGTTTGGGTTTGAGTACAGCAAAAACTACTGGGACCATCAGGTTGAGAAGGTTTTAGAGAATGAGAAAGTCAAGATCTTGTGGGACTTCAGAATTCAGACTGACATGCACTTGGCCTACAATACATAACAATAGTTGAAAAGAAAAAAGTATGGTTCATTGACATTGCAATATCTGGTGATGCACAAATTGAAGATAAACAGCAAGAAAAAAATCACAAAGTATCGGGACTTGCAAATTAAACTTGAGCGACTGTGGAAAAAGAAATCGAGTGTTGTCCCAATTGTAATTGGAGCCCTTGGAGCAATACCTAAAGGGCTACCTTGCTATTTGGAAATTGTAAATTTACCTGACTTGAACATTCTGATTCTACAAAAAACCACCCTACTTGGAACAACTTCTACCCTCCGACGTTACCTTAACAGTTCCTAGGTCGTTGGTTAGGACTCGAGCTGTTGAGCTACCAATCAGCCCCAAAGGCTGTGAATCTCACCAAAGATGATGATGATGATGATGATGATGATGATGATGATGATGATGATGATAATTATAACAACAACAACAACAACAACAACAACAACAACAACCAGGTGATAGCAGGGTCGCCGAGAAGGAATATGAAAAAATCGCGAAATACCAGGACTTAAAAATCGAAATCCAACGATTATGGCACAAACCAGCAGTGGTAATTCCAGTGGTAATCGGCACACTGGGTGCTATTCCAAAAGCACTGGAATTACATTTAAAACAGTTAAAACTTGACAAAATCACCATCAATCAAATGCAAAAGGCCGCAGTGCTTGGATCCGCACACATATTACGAAAATACGTTACGACGTCCTAGGCCCCTGTGTGGGGCCCGACTAGTAATTAATGCCAAATCCGGCGAAACAACTGGCCGCTGTGATACAATTCTGTTGATGCAATAATAATAATAATAATAAATCCAGCAAAACAACTGGCCGCTGTGATACAATCGTATAATAATAATAATGATAATAATAATACCCATTTTCATTGGGGCACTTGGTACCATGTCCAAGAATTTTATAAAACACATTTTTGTATTTTGAAATTGTAGCTTCCTTAAATAACATCAGTGGAACTGCAAAAAACTGTGCTACTCGGAACTTAAGAAGGCATTTGGTTGATATCTAGGACGCTGGCAGCAACCCTAATCAACCATCAGCACCAGTCAATGGTATTTGTGATGCATTTTTGAATGCTAAGTTGACTGAGTTTCATGTTTAATGAATAAAGTATATAATAATAATAATTCTTTATTGTCAGTGCACAACATATGTACAATGCAATTGGTTGAGCTCCCTCAGTGTACCCCCCAACACAATACAACTCGTAGTGAAGCCAAAAAAAAAAAAAAATCCCTGATGTTAGTTATGATGTTATTTCGCATTCAGGAGTCTGACAGCCCCCGGATAAAAACTGTTCTTCAGCCTGTTTATGCGGCTGGCTATGCTACTATATCTCCTTCCTGATGTTCGGAGGGTAAAGAAATGCTGATCAGGGTGTGAGTCGTCCCTGAGGATTCTCCTCACTCTTCTAAGGCAATGATCCCGGGCAATCTCATCTAGTAGTTCCAGGGGGCAGCCCACAATGTTTTGTGCTGTGCTTACCATCCTCCGTAATGTTTTTCTATCCGCGGCTGTCAAACCAGCATGCCATACCGTGGTGCAATGAGTGAGGACGCTTTCTATCGTGGACCGGTAAAAGGAGGTTGTCAGTTTTTGTTCCACCCTGTTTTACCCAAGTCCCTAAGAAAATGGAGTCTCTGTTGGGCTTTCCTGGCCACCTGGATCCCAGGTGAGATCTTCGCTGAGATGGACTCCCAGGAATTTAAAGGAGGAGGCTCTCTACACAGCCCCCCTCGATGTAAAGTGGGGCAGTTTCCTCTGGAGGTTTGTCTCTTTATTAGATATAAAAATCTAATAAATAATAATAAAATTACTTTCTGTTTTTTCACAATATCAGAGACACTCTTTCACTGAAACAAAAGATAAATAAATAAAAATGGTTTACAGTACCAGAAAATATCTTTAAAAGGACTGGGATGCTATATGTCAGGGGTGTCCAAACTTGGCAACTTTAAGACTTGTGGACTTCAACTCCCAGAATTCCCCAGCCAGCAGAGCTGGCTGGGGAATTCTGGGAGTTGAAGTCCACTAGTCTTAAAGTTGCCAAGTTTGGACACCCCTGCTATATGTCCTCTGCATAGAAATATGCAAATTGGGATACAGCAGCCAGTGATTTGATTGGATGTAGAAACGTATCAGGTGTTCTGTGCGATAATGAGGGCGGCGATAAAAAGACTTCAGTTTATTGGATTAGATCAAGACTTCCCAACCGTAGAACTTTAAGACACGGAGACTTCAATTCCCAGAATTCTTTGCTGGCTGGGAGGTTTCTGGGAATTGAAGTCCACGCATCTTAAAGTTGCCAAGATTGGGAAACCCTGAATTAAACCAAAGCAGTGTTCTTTCAACAACAGTTACTGTTACTGTGTTGTTTTTGCTAGGTGTAATCGTTAAATGGCGTCTCTCTTCCCAGCACCACTTCTTCTTCCTAATCTTTTAATCACCGTCCTTTATGTCTAGATGTTTCTGTGGTTCTGCTGACACTTTATTTTCCCTGGGAAAGTGCATTTGAGGCATGAATAATGTGTTTGCTTTTGCTTGCTTTGACTAACATCATAGTTTCTACTACAAATGCTTTATGATTGCATTCAATTTGGCTTCTCCGCGCCCCCCCCCCTTTGCTTTTATAAATGTCTGAGCCCAGAAGAGATGGAGAATCTCACAATGTATCTATTGATTAGGGTTTTTTAAACTGCCACAATCATACAACTCTCAGCAGCGTACTAAATTTACAGAGATAAAACCATAAAGATCATAAGGGCTTCCCATGAGCCGGCTTCAAAAAATTTAGCAAAGGGTTCTCTACCCCGTCGCTGGGTTGGTGTGGCCATGTGGTGGGTGCGGCCTAGTCAACTTCCTGCACTACGGCGGGAGTGGGGGATGGGCATTTTGCCCTCCCCGGGCTCTGGAGGCTTTCCTCGAACCTCCGGGAGGACAAAAATGACCTCCCCAGGCTCTGAGTTCAAACATTTAAAAATAACACTCAGAAAGCTCATTGGAGCAATGTAAAACACTCCTATGGCATTGCATAATTAATTAAAAAAAAAAACCATGGAAGCGCTGCATTTAACCTGCTCCCGGAAGGCGAGCAGATTTAGAAGATATTTAGCTCCCACGGGAAAGCTATCCCATAATATGGAACCATTTTGGGGAAACGTCTCCTTTTAGCATTGATTCTCCTCATTTCATTCGGGAGTTAAAGATTTTTTCCTAGGATGTGGGACAGGTCAATTCTAGTTGAAGAAGGTGATCCTGAGGTTGCTTTGTTATCAAGTCATCATCTACTTTTAACAACCCCATAATGCCTTGCGGGGTGGAGTCTGGACAACTGAATGGAGCTAGCAGAGTGTTTTAATGGCCAGATGCCCTTCCTATCGCCAATGTGGAGTTTTGTTCAGCAGATATATTCTCATTGTGCCCAGAGAGAAAAATATCTGCCCCTACCTAGGATCAAACTCACAGCCTCTTGATTGTGAGGCGAGAGCTCCACCTCTAGGCCACGACACCACTCACTTTGTTATCAAGTCATAAGGGTTATAAAATCAGCCCAGCAATATAGTCCAGACAGGAAATTGAAACCATGAGAATAACATTACAAATATTCCTCAACTTACACCCACAAGGGGGACCAGAATTCTCATTGCTAAGCAGGGCAGCTAAGTGGGTTGAGCCTGATTTTACGATCTTTTTTGTCACGGTTGTTAAATGAATAATCAGTTATTAAGTTAACCTGGCTTCTCCTGTGGATTTTGATGGTTGGAAGCTGGCGAATTGTGATTGTATGACCCCCAGGATGTTTCAACTGTCAAAATATATGCCAGTTGCCAAGCACATGATTTTGCACACATGACTGTGGTCATAAGTGTGAGGACCAGTTGTAGCTTTTTTTAGTGTTATTGTAACTTTGACTAGTCACTAAATGAATGGTTCTATATTAAGGCATACCTGTAACTTTATTTTAAGGATAGGTTACAGTAACAGAATTTTGCAAGTCTGAAAGCCTTTATATTTTATTTTAGTTACAGAATAACAGAGTTGGAAGGGACCTTGGAGGTCTTCTAGTCCAACACCGTGCTCAACCAGGAGATCCTATACCATTTCAGACAAATGGTTGTCCAATGTTGTCTTAAGAACTTCCAGTGTTGGGGCTTTCACAACTTCTGGAGGCAAGCTGTTCCACTGATTAATTGTTCTAACTGTCAGGAAATTTCTCCTCAGTTCTAGGTTGCTTCTCTCCTTCATTAGTTTCCACCCATTGCTTCTTGTTCTACCCTCAGGTGCCTTGGAAGACTCCCTCTTCTTTGTGGCAACCCCTGAGATATTGGAACACAGCTAACATGTCTCCCCTGCTCCTTTTTTTCATAAGACTAGACATACCCACTTCCTGCAGCTGTTCTTTATATATTTTAGCCTCCAGTCTCCTAATCATCTTTGTTGCTCTTCTGTGCATTCTTTCTAGAGTCTCCACATTTATTTTATATTTTATTTTATTTTATTTTATTGTATGTTTTATTTTATTATGTTATTATGTTAATGTTATTATGTTATTCTGTTATTCTGTTATTCTGTTATTCTATTATTCTATTATTCTATTATTCTATTATTCTATTATTCTATTATTCTATTATTCTATTATTCTATTATTCTATTATTCTATTATTCTATTATTCTATTATTCTATTATTCTATTATTCTATTATTCTATTATTCTATTATTCTATTATTCTATTATTCTATTATTCTATTATTCTATTATTCTATTATTCTATTATTCTATTATTCTATTATTATTTTATTATTTTTTATTATTCTATTATTCTATTGTTCTATTATTATTTTATTTTGCTTCATTGCATTTCATTTCCTCTCCTCTCCTCTTAGAAGGGTCCCTTCTGGGAGGTTTTCTCTACTCCCATTCCTTCTATAGGCTGAGCTCTCTCTTGAATGGCTGTTGTCTAGGCTGTGGTTCTTCCTTCTTTCTCCCAAGGCTATTCTCCCAGACCACTGCACACGGTTTTTAATAGCTTAAATAAAGGATTTAAATTGAACTTAGAAGTCTATTGGCTGCCATCCATAGCAGAGGTAGCATGTGCTTGTGATGTCTATAACCAATTAACAGATAGGTTGATACAGTTTGAACAGACCAGTTTAGCTTTCGAAAGTTATATTTTTAATGGGGTTTGTGCAGCCTGAGTGCTCAGCATTTACATGGCCCCTAGAAACCTCTAGACGTTGTTAACAATTATTTGATCCAATTATTAAATACATGACTGGAGAAAAATTGCATTAATTATAATTAATTTCAACTGCATGCGAATACAAATTTAATGAGTCTAAACTGAGGTTTTCTTCTTGCTCCAATCACTGCTTTCTGTCCCAACCCTTAAAGCAGACCCTTGCTTTAGAAGGGGAAAAAAACCAATTCCAAATTGATAAATTTTAAAAGGGAAAATATGTAATAAGATCCTATAAAATGTGATAGAGACCTTGCTAGACTGTTGTTTGCCTTCATTTTTCTCTTGTAGCTGATATAGGATCATGTAAACTATCAACTATCAGAGATGTAATTGCACTCAAAATTGTCAAACAGAATCATCATCATCATCATCATCATCATCATCATCATCGAATCCTAGAGTTGAAAGGGATCTTAGAGGTTATCTAGTCTAACCTATTGGCTTAGTGCAGGATCCTCCAGTGTTTGTTGGGCAGATCGCTATCCAGACTCCGTTTAAAAAGAATTTGCCTCTTTAGGTGCTACTCTGGGACCGTAATAAAAATGGATTGATTGCCATTTTGTGTGGCAGCCGCTTCCATTGGCCATAAGTTACAAGAAAGAGTTGTCTGAAAACTGATAGCTGAATACTATCTTATCTTATCTTATCTTATCATCTTATCTTATCTTATCTTATCTTACCTTACCTTACCTTACCTTACCATCTATATCTGTCTTGCCTTGCCTTGCCTTGCCTTGCCTTGCCTTGCCTTGCCTTGCCTTGCCTTGCCTTGCCTTGCCTTGCCTTGCCTATCTATCTATCTATCTATCTATCTATCTATCTATCTATCTATCTATCTATCATCTATCTATCTATCTATCTATCTATCTATCTATCTATCTATCTATCTATCTATCATCTCTATCCTGTGTCTGTCTGTCTCTCATCTCTATCCTGTGTCTGTCTGTACCTACCTACCTACCTACCTACCTACCTACCTACCTACCTACCTACCTACCTACAAATATTGGATGGATGGATGGATGGATCTATCTATCTATCTATCTATCTATCTATCATCTATCTATCTATCTATCATCTATCTATCTATCTATCTATCTATCTATCTATCTATCTATCTATCTATCTATCATCTATCATCGCCTCTGTAAGGCAATTCTGAGAACCTTACAAGTTATAAATCTGGTATTAAACTAATTTAAATATTAAAACATTAAAACTACACAGCTTAAAAAACATTCAATGCTATTGCCTATCAGCGATCAAAGGAATGATCATTCCATGCCATTTAGTTAATAGAGGCAGTCTTGTGTAGTGGTTAAAGCCCTCACCTAGAAACCAGAAAATGGTGAATTTTAATCCTGCCTTAGGTATGAAAGCCAACTGGCTGACTTAGAGCCAGTCATTCCCTTTCAGCCCAACCCACCACACAGAATTGTTGTTGTGGGGAAAACGGGAGGAAGAAGGAATATTTAAGTATGTTTTGCCACCTTGAGTTATATATAAAGTCATGAAACATGGGATAAAATTAATTAATTAATTAATTAATTAAATAAATAAAAGCAATATCAGATACTATACAGTCCTGCCTGTAAAGAAAAGTCAAGTGAAATACCATTGCAGAGTTATAAGTAGATAAATGTACTGTATCAATTACAGCACTGAAATACAAGATGTTCACATAGCCTTTGATTAAACCTGTTTGATTGAAATGTGGAAAATATTTGACATCAAACATTTGGGGAACCCTTTCAGTTCAACTTTGGGAACAAAAATGGACTTAGTTGAAATATTCATGACTGGGAGAGACATGGGAGCAAGGTCAGCCAATGAATAGGCATAGCAACTAAGTCAGTCAATGGGAGCTTAAACAGATCTGAGTCTGTATAGAGAATTGAAACAGAAACTTTAAAAGAAAGCTGCTCTGAGAAGTAAACCAGTTGTTTGCCTGGACTTGTCTGCTGATATGAAACTAACTGCTTGTCTTTGCCTGTCACTCTCCTGCCTTGTGTTTACTTGGAAGAACCACCTGTTGGTATTGTACATTTATTCATCTATTCCAGTGGTGGGTTCCGGATCCCGTTCCAACCAGTACAGTTGGAACAGGCCCGGCGTCGCCCACATGGACGCATGCGCAGCGCGAGCACACATGTCATATCTGCCTACGACGCCTCTGCAAACCTCCACGATGCTCCAGCTGCTCAGCGGAGTGTTGCGCAGGCCCCATATGCGCCATGTGTGTGATCTATTCTTATGTATATGAAGAAGTTAACGGATCCTGCTGCATCAGTTATCTGTTTGTGCTTCTGGATTTGAATTTCTGCAAACTCTGACAGACCTTTTCCTTACTATTTTATCTATAAAAAGCCTAGGAACCTGCTGTACTGTTCTTATCTCTGTTTCAAAAGATGCTTCCCTGGGACCGGAATTAGAAAGGAATTTCAGGTCAGGAGAAAAGCAACATTAATCATTGCAAAAAGGCTATCCAAAAATAATATGCTCTGCTAACCTCTTACCTCGATACAAGCACATAGCAGTTCCTAATCCTGTTAAGGACTATAACATTAAAAAAAATGAAAGAGAAGAAAGAAAAGATCTCATTAGCAGGGACAATTTTTTGTTAGGCAACCAGCATGGAGCCTCAATTGCTGGTGAAATCTTATTTCTCAACAGAACATTGAAGCATATTGATTAAGCTCAGAGAGTACAGCATGTCTATAGCAGCTCCTTCTAGCTTAGCACCAGGTGACGCTTAGCAAAAGCACTTGACACATTGAAGAAGGTGGCGAAATTCTTCTCTGCTGCAGTGGGGAAATAGGGACTGTTTAGGACAGGGTTCCCCAAATTTAAAATGCATGGAGTAAGCGTGCTACCTGGGGAATTCTGGAAGTTGAAGCTGTCAGGCTCCGAAACCAAGAAAGACATCAGAGTTTGTAGCAGAAAATTAAAATCCAGAAAGTACACACAGATAACTGATTCAGCTGGATTCATTAACTTCTTTACATACATAAGAATAGATGAATAAATGTACAATAACAACAGCTGGTTCTTCCAAGTAAACACAAGGCAGGAGAGTTACAGGCAAACACAAGCAGTTTCATTTCACCAGGCAAACCCAGACAGACTGCTTAAGTTTCTGTTTCAATTCTCTGCACAGGCTCAGATCTGTTTGAGCTCCCATTGGCTATCTTAGTTGCTATGCCTATTCATTGGCTGACCTTGTTCCCATGTCTCTCCCAGTCATGAATATTTTAACAAAAGATACATTGAGTTAACTCCAAAGCACTTCCCTTTATTGTTCCTCAACTATAGACAGAAGTCTTGCCATATTAAAGCAAACTACTAGCAGCAATGAAGAAGGGAACTTCTAAGGATATAGAAGGTCTGTACTAAGTACTTCTTAGTACTTCTGTACTAAGGTACAATATATTTGGTACCTTGCTCAATAGTAGTAACTGTGAGAGGGATCTTGGAGTCCTAGTGGACAACCATTTAAATATGAGCCAGCCATGTGCAGCAGCTGCCAAAAAAGCCAACACAGTTCTAGGCTGCATAAACAGGATAGAATCAAGATCACGTGAAGTGTTAATACCACTTTATAATGCCTTGGTAAGGCCACACTTGGAATACTTCATTCAGTTTTGGTCACCACGATGTAAAAAAGATGTGGAGACTCTAGAAAGAGTGCAGAGAAGAGCAACAAAGATAATTAGGGGACTGGAGGCTAAAACATGAAAAACGCAGGAACGGGGTATGTCTAGTTTAGTGAAAAGAAGGATTAGGGGAGACATGAAAGCAATGTTCCAGTATCTCAGGGGCTGCTACAAGGAAGAGGGAATCGAGCTATTCTCTAAAGCATCTGAGGACAGGACAAGAAGCAATGGGTGGAAACTAATCAAGGAGAGAAGCAATTTAGAATTAAGGAGAAATTTCCTGACAGTTAGAACAATTAATCAGTGGAACAACTTGCCTCCAGAAGTTTTAAATGCTCCAACACTGGAAGTTTTTATGAAGATGTTGGATAACCATTTGTCTGTAGTGGTGTAGGGTTTCTTGCCTAAGCAGGGGGTTGGACTAGAAGACCTCAAAGGTCCCTTCCAACTCTGTTATTCTATTCTAAGGAGGACCTTCTTGATCCTCTTTATCCCAACTAAAGTATCTAAACTTTGCCGTCTCTTGCTTTCTCTGGAATGAAGTCCCTTCCTCCTGGGAATCCAGACTACATTCCACAGCAGTCGTCCATGCATCTTAAAGTTGCTAAGGTTGAGAAGACTTGCTGTAGGATGTTGCTTGGGTCTTTTGCAGAGAGGATCCAATGATTTTAAATGAAGATGAAGGCTCCCTCAAGTGGAGCTTGATTTGTAGTTGTGAAATGGACAGGGTGATGTATTTTTCTTGGCAATAAACTAAAGGTCATGGAAGATTGTTTGTTTTTGTTTCATTTTTTAGTCTTGCCTGGGAATATTCTCGTGGTGCCCTATTCAAGAATGAACTGCTCTGATTCAGCTTTGATTTTTCAAGATCAGCCAAGGTTGGGTGCCAAGTGGGTGCCTTTGTTGCTTATGTGGCAAAAGGCAGGAAAACATGGGAAGAGAATGGAGGGAGGATAGATAGGTAGGTAGGTAGGTAGGTAGGTAGGTAGGTAGGCAGGCAGGCAGGCAGGCAGGCAGGCAGGCAGGCAGACAGACAGACAGACAGACAGACAGACAGACAGATAGATATGTTGATAGATAGGTAGGTAGGTAAGTAGGTAGGTAGATAGGTATGTATGTATGTAGGTATGTAGGTATGTAGGTATGTAGTTATGTAGGTATGTAGGTATGTAGGTATGTAGGTAGATAGATGATAGATAGATAGATAGATAGATAGATAGATAGATACACATATAGATTGATAGATATGTAGGTAGGTAGGTAGGTAGGTAGGTAGGTAGGTAGGTAGATGCTAGATAGATAGGTAGATAGATAGATAAGGTAGGTAAGTAGGTAGGTAGATAGGTAGACAGACAGACAGACAGACATGCATTGCCAAGCATGACTGCAGGCTGTTTATATGGAGATCTACTTCTAAAAGTGCTCTATGCAATGGTTAGCTGGAATGTAGAAAGTTTTTCAGAGGATAGCAATAGCACTTAGACTTATATACTGCTTCACAGTGCTTTTTACAGCCTTCTGCTTCTGCGTCCTTCCTGTCCAGGGCGGCGCTACTCTGGCTGAGACAGCTTCTCGCCAAGCTTCCAGCAGGGGATAACAAATTAAGACAGGATGTTAACAATATTATCGCAGCAACAGAGTACACTGCTGATGCTACCCTGAACACTGCCAAATTTGCTTCTAGATCCCTGGCTTCTAATGTCACCACCAGGCGCCTCTTATGGCTCAGACATTGGAACGCAGGTATGCGATCCAAGTGGAATATTGCCTCGGCTCTCTTTAAGGGCAGCAAGCTTTTTGGGGAGGCCCTAGACCCCGTCCTGGTTGAAAACAAGGACAAAAAGAAGGTTATGCCTTCGGTCAACAAAAAATATGACCGTAAGGGTTCACAGACTTATAGGAGGCTGCCCTTTCGGAACTTGGAACAGCTGTCTACCTCCAGTTCCTTTCAATGTCCATACTCTCAGGGCACGGATAGGTCCCAGGACCGTCAGCCCTTTCGTGACAGGAACCGTCACAGTCCTTCTCCAAACGTCCCTATCGCAGAGGGTCCAATTCCAGACCCTTCAGACGCTATAAGTGATCACCAGTGGATGGCTCCCATAGGAGGGTGTCTACAGCTGTTCCACGCCCAATGGGAGTGGATCATGTTGGACCAGTGGGTCTTTCAGACAATACGCCTAGGTCTAACATTAGAGTTCATTTCTCCCCCTCCCCGACACTTCGTTCGGTGTCCAACCCCCTCCTGTCTGGTCAAGAAGGTTCTCATGGAAAAGGAGATCCTTCACCTCAGAGACATAAACGCCATAGAACCTGTTCCACCAAGTCAGGAAAGGACAGGGTTTTATTCAATACTCTTCCTTGTCCCAAAGAACTCTGGGGCATGGAGGGGGATCCTCGACCTAAAAAAGCTAAATCATCATATAGCATACCGGAGGTTCAAGATGCAGTCCCTTCAGTCAATTCTGGGTTGCATCAGGCCGGGAGATCTCGTAACATCCATAGATCTCAAGGAGGCCTACCTCCACATCCCCATTCGCAAAGCTCATCGCAGGTTCCTGAGATTCTTTTATGCAGGCCGCCACTCTGCCATTTGGCCTGTTCTCGGCACCTCGAACCTTTACAAAGATCCTAGCCACGGTGGTGGCTTTCCTGATATCTCGTCCAGTGCGCCTGCATTGCTACATGGATGATGTCCTCATCCAGTCATCGTCACGGCAACTAGCGGTACAAGACCTGCAGCACACACTGCGAACCCTCCAACATCACAAATTCTCCATTAACAGGGAAAAGAGTCATCTGTATCGGACCACCAGCCTGCAGCACCTGGGCGGCATCATCAACACCACCAGCTGCCAGGTCTCCCTGTCTCCCTTGGCAAGCATCAGAAGCCAGGTGTTGCAGGTACTACACTCGTCACAGGCATCGGTGGTGCAGATGTCACAACTCCTCGGCAAGATGTTTTCGTGCCTGTCAATAGTTCCTTGGGCATGCCTTCATTCTCGACACCTACAATGGCTCCTCCTGCCCTACCAGAGGGCCAACATGAGCAACTCTCAACAGCTGGTTCAAGTCTCACCGAAGGTACGTCAGTCCCTCCACTGGTGGCTGTCCCCTGCGCTGGCGAAGGCACCCCCTTCAAAGAGCCAGACTCTCACCAGCACGACATATGCCAGTCTATTAGGCTGGGGTGCTCATGTCCACAACCAGATTGTACAGGGCAGATAGTCACCACCCGAAGCATCCTACAGTATCAACTAGTTGGGATTGAGAGCTGTGCGGCTCGCACTAGTTCACTTTCGAGATCACATCAAGGGGCGTCACGTGAGAATCCTAACAGACAATGTGGCCACAAAGGCACACATAAACCGCCCAGGGGGCACCCACTCCAGGTCCCTGATGGAGGAATCAGAGCGCCTGGGAAGGTGGGCAGAAAGATACCTGTGCTCGATCCAAGCGGAGCACATCTCCGGGGTTCACAACATCCAGGCGGACTGTCTGAGCACTTGGAGTGGCACCTGCACCCGGACCTGTTCCACCAGTTGTCTCAGAGGTTCTGCCATCCTCTGGTCAACCTGTTTGCCTCCCCAGAGAACACACACCTCCCCAGGTTCTTCTCCAGGTTCCACACCCCGCAAGCCGAGGGGGTCAATGCTCTCCACTCTCTGTGGCCACCAGGTCTGATGTACGCCTTCCCCCCGTTGCCTCTTCTTCCCAGGGTGATTTGGAAAATTTTGTTGGAGGAGGCGGAAATTCTGCTCGTGGCTCCCTACTGGCCCAGAAGGACCTGGTTTGCTGACCTGGTGAGTCTCTCCATCAACCCTCCAACACGAGGTCTCTCTCAGCCAGGAGGCGCTTCAACATCCAGAGCCCCAGTGGCTACAACTAGCCATCTGGCACTTGAGAGGGACCTCCTAAGTAGGGGTAGCCTTTCCACCAAGGTCATTCACACCATTCAGGTATCCAAGCGGCCTTCTACAACCAGAATATATGACACCACATGGAAATCATTCGACAGCTCGTGCAGAGAGCACGAGGCTGAGATGACTATGGCTATGATTTCCCAGATCTTAGACTTCTTACAAGACGGACTTGACCCAGGCCTGGCCCCTTAGATAACAGGTGGTGGCCTTGTCCATGATTTTGACAGTAGACGAGCACTCTTCCCTTGGTCGTCATCCCATCATCCGCAGCTTCCTACAGGGTGCAACCAACCTGGGGCCTCCGGTTGTTCACAGATACCCCTCGTGGGATCTCAATGTAGTGTTACAGGCTCTCATGCCCCGCCCTTTGAGCCCCTCCATTCGGCCAGCCTCAAACATCTGACATTTAAGACAGCCTTTTTGATTGCCATCACGTCTGCATGGCGAAATTCCGAATTGGCAGCACTGTCAATTCGTGAGGACTTGTGCTTGATTCAACCTGACAGAGTGATCCTCTGTTTGGACCCTGCATTTATACCAAGATCAACTCTTGGTTTCACCAGGCCCAGGAGGTCATACTTTTGGATATTTGTCCACATCACCAAACATTCCAAGGAGAAAAAGTGGCACATGCTTGATGTTTGTAGAGTGATACGTAAGTACATCAAACGCACGGCTGCCTTCCGTCACTCTGAATCACTTTTTGTTGTGTTTCAACCGGCCTCCCTGGGCCGCAAAGTTACTTCTCAGACCATCGGCCGCTGGCTAAGGGCCTGTATCACCTTGGTCCACGTTCTTCAATCTATTCTGGTGCCATACCATATCACCGCACATTCTACAAGAAGCGCCGCCACTACGGCAGCCTGGGCTACCCAGGCACCGATAGAGGAGATTTGCAAGGTTGCAACCTGGACTTCCTTGTCTCCCTTTGTTCGAAACTACAGACTGGACAAATTTGCTTCTGCGGAGGGGACATTTGGGAGGCGAGTTCTCCAGGGCATTCATACCAGTAGAGAGACCTTGGACGCTTCCGCTTCCCACCCTAATAACACTTAGCTTGGGTATGTCCCATGCTCTCCAGAGCAGTACCCAGGAAAATGACCGTTAGCTTACCTGAAGGGTCCTTTTCTGGGTGTTGCAAAGGAGAGTCCAACCCCGCCCTGGGGGTCTGCTCCGCCAGTTGTCATATGGTTCTGCGGAACTTATGGATACTTGTTATGACTTTCGTTGACTTTGTTCCTGAACTTCTCAGCACACATTGTCCACGCCTTCATTGAAGAAAATCTGAAGATTAGTCGGCACAAGAGACGTGGCTTAAAGTTTCAATTCAGTCCTGGGCAGATTGGCTGTATTTAACCCATGCTTGGACTCTCCTTCACAGAAAAGGACTCTTCAGGTAAGCCAATGGTCATTCTAGTCCCATTTTAGGCATGAAAGCTAGCTGGGTGATTTTGAGCCAGTCCCCCCCTCACTTCAGAGGGTTGTTGCAAGGGGAAAATAGGAGGGAGGTGGAGTATTGGTTATCTGTGCCTACCTGAGTTATTTATAAAAATAATAAGAGGAGGGATAAAAATAAATAAATAAACGGCACAGATCCACAGCTGTGGCACATATTTCTTGACCTTTCTTTACAGTAGGCAGCTGCAGTTTGTTGCTGGTGGTGGAAAAAGCGTCACTAGTTGAGAAGGGGACTCTAAATAAATTATACGGGAGAAATGGCAGTGATGCCTCTGCTGTGTAAAATAGTAGAATGAATTATAATCTTGAAGTCGGTTTGGCATCAGCACTTAGATGACTCAGGGACTCTTCTATCACAGTTCTTGTTTCCCTTCCGTTTCCTTCTCTTCCATGTCCAGTGGGGGGAGAAATAGCAGAGGGAGAATATATTCTTGCTACAAAACCTAAAGATTTTGCAGAAACATGAGTGGCGCTGAGGTATTCCTAGATAGACATTTGAGGAAGAATTACAGTCGTCCTTGACTTACAAGACTTTGTTCAGTGACCATTACAGTGACCTTGAAAAAAAAGCGACTTATGACCATATTTCACACTTGCGGCCATCATAGCATCTCCGTAGTCATGTGATCCAAATTCAAATGCTTAGCAACTGACTCGTATTTATGATGGTTGCAGTGTCCCAGGATCATGAATTATCCGAGCTGAGGTGGTGCGGTGGTTAGAGTGCAGTACTGCAGGCTACTTCAGCTGACTGCTGGCTGCAGTTTGGCAGTTCAAATCTCACCAGGCTCAAGGTTGACTCAGCCTTCCATCCTTCCAAGATAGGTGAAATGAGGACCCAGATTGTTGGGGGCAATAGGCTGACTCTGTAAACCGCTTAGAGAGGGCTGTAAAAGCACCGTGAAGTAGTATATAAGTTTAAGTGCTATGGCTATCTCTCTCATTTGATCCCCTTTGGCGACAAGCAAAGTCAATGGGGAAGCCCAATTCACGTAACAACTGTTGTAAGAAAGGTCGTCAAATGGGGCGCAACTCACTTGGCAGCTTTCTCGCCTAGCGTTGTGGTCGTAAGTCGAGGACTATTTGCAACAAGTTTTCAAGAAAGAGTACCCCAGGCTCTTAAGCTTGATTGAAATCATCTTACTGTCCACATTGCAACAGGCCCTCCACCGCTCTCCAATCTTCCTAGCTCAAATAGGAAGATGGTATAGCCATTGTCTGTCCAGAGAGTCAATAAAAGCTGTCTAGACTCCAGAGAATGCAATCAGGCTTTGAAAAGAAAACGGCGAAGGGCTTTTAAAACATTTATCCTATGGGAACCCATAAGGAAACAGATTGTGGGTTTTCCCCCTTCCCTCCACCTCAATTCTGCTGTGTTGAAGGGTTATGCAAAGGAAAATCTGTAAATGTTTGTTCAGGCTGAATGGTGACATTTCACCAGGAGATATTAGACAAATAACGCTCCACCAAGTGCGCTTTTATTTCAGACAATAGAGATGGTTAATGTCAGAATCATTCAAATGTATGCTGGGTTCTTTTTCCCTTCAACCCCCTTTCCCTTTGCTGCTACTTTATATTAGAGAGATCGACATGACAGCCATCCGTATAAGGGAAACATTTTAAAATAAAGTAAGTTTTTCCTTCTAGCTCTGGGCAGACTTGAGGATCACAAGGACGAGAGGGAGACATTCCTCTATTGGTTCTGTAGGAAGTTAGCACCCACCCCTCTCCTAGAAGAATGACATATCCTAGGAAATATTACAAAGGCAGAATATTATATTTCCCTGGGTGAGAAATGGAGAAATATGTTTTTTGGCAGGAAGCAGACTCACTCTTAATAGTCCCCCCACCATTCTCAATAGCCCACAGCAGATGTCCGCACTTAAGAGATAAAGAGATAGCTATGATCTAAGTAAAGGTAAAGGTTCCCCTTGCACTTATGTGCTGGTTATTCCTGACTCAAGGGGGCGGTGCTCATCTCCGTTTTAAAGCTGAAGACCCAGCGCTATCCGAAGATGTCCCTGTGGTCATGTGGCCAGCTTGACTAAATGCCGAAGGCGCACGGAACGCTGTAACCTTCCCACCAAAGGTGGTCCTTATTTTTCGACTTGCATTTTTACATGCTTTCGAACTGCTAGGTTGTCAGAAGCTGGGACAAGTAACGGGAGCTCACTCCATTACGCGGTGCTAAGGATTCAAACCACCTAACTGCCAACCTTTCTGATCAACAAGCTCAGCATTTTAGCCACTGAGCCCACCCCAGCTCCCCGAAGGGGGAAAACGTCGCCCAACATCACGTGACAACAACGTTACACGGCGAGTTTGTCACCTGTGTTCTAGGACATTGTTTCTCAATCTTGGCCACTTGAAGAGGTGTGGACGTCAACTGCAGTTTAGTTCTGCTGACTGCTGGCTGCAGTTTGGCAGTTCGAATCTCACTAGGCTCAAGGTTGCCTCAGCCTTCCATCCTTCCATGGTAGGTTAAATAAGGACCCAGATTGTTGGGGACAATAGGCTGACTCTGTAAACCGCTTAGAAAGGGCTGTAAAAGCACTATGAAGCGGTATATAAGTCTAAATGCTATTGCTATTATCCTAAAAATTGCTATTATTACATCTGCCGTGCTCATAAAAGGAAGTACCACAGTAGAGAAGATCTAGTTTCATATCCTCAAACTATTATAAACTGTTAGCTGGAGAAGGATTGGATGGCAGAGCTGGTGATGTTCTTTAGGACGTAAGAGAAACATGTCCCCATGGTACAGAGTTATTTTTCTGAATGCAAAGGATCGATGAATATTCAGTGAAGTGTTTGTCGCGATGAATTACAGTCCAAGAGGTGTTAAAACAATGTGTTCAATGAATGTACCAGCTGGCCACTGTATCATTGCCATGAGTGAAAATAAGACCATCCCTACAGACAGGAAAAATATTGCCAATGGCTGGATTGGAGGGGGAAGGATTTGTCTGGCTGGCATGTTAGCCAGATGTTTAGACCGGATTTGGCATTTTTATCCATCCTTCCAAAGCACCTGGAGTAGGCAAATGTTATTTCATGGTGTTAAACTCATTGCCCAGGTATTTATTTATACGGGGAAAATGTCCGGACCAAACATAATTTCTAATGTTGGAATTTCCCCCTTACCAGAGGGAGCTCTACTGTGGAGTACTGTGAAGCCGTTCCCATGGCAACTCCACTGCACTGTACAGTAGAAGCCATTTACGGCAGTATAGTAGAATCCATTTTAAGGCACAACAGGCTGTATCTTAACAGAACACACAGCCCGAGAGGTTTTAGGGGCGTCTTAGCCCCATAATATTTTTCTCCAGAGGGTAAAGTAATCTCTGTACCAAGTTTGGTTGAAATTGCTCAAGACGTTCCAGAGTTATGCTGGAATCAGTGGTGGGTTGCAGGTGGTATGCCAGTTGCAATGGGATCCGGAACCCACCACTGGCTGGAACACACACACACACACACACACACACACACACACACACACACTTTTATATATATAGACTAACAGATGTGGGCTATCAAAATCTGGATGACCATTAAATCTTTCTGGTATCATCCTGTGGCTTTCTGTACCTTCTATAACTTCTTGAAGTTCTGAAGACTCATAAGAGTTCCCTCTTAGCTTACTCATAATATTACTAAGGGAGTCAATTCAGGATAGGGAAAATCCCAAGGGGGAGGAGGGTACTCAACAAAGCCAAGATGGAAGTCTCAGTTACATAGTTGCAGCCACAATCTTGAATTGACCCTTCCTAAAAAACCTTAGTTCAGAAGTAACCAGGAATACAAGAGTTGTATAAGTGGAGAATAAGATGTTTAGCTTATTCTCACTCCCAAATTTCCTTCTCTCAGTAAATAACTGAAAATAAGCCTTTTCAATCAGGCATGTGTAGAACAATTACTATTCCAAGACCAAATTGTCTTTAGATAATCTATTTTATTGCCTTCATTTTTGTTTTTCCACCAACGGAGCTATCTTTTATTTTATTTTATTTTATTGTTGATTTTAAGCATTGTTGGTTCATTGTGATAGTCTTTATTTAAGAATATATTTATTGTTCTCTAGTAAGCCATTCTCAGCTCTTTGGGGAAGAACAATATTGATATAAAACAAACCAATAAAATAGACTAGTAGTTCTTTATGTAACAAGAGAGATGCAAATCTTATAGTAGGACAACAAGATTCCAAATGAATTTTCTTTGAAGAGTGACCCCCTAATAAAAATCAGTGGGGTCATTCAACATGCTTAATTAGGTTAAGTAAAAACATTAGCAAATATATTTGCAGGACAGGCTAAGACAGGGGTGTCAAACTCGATTTCATTGAGGGCTGCATCAGGATTGTGTTTGACCTCAAGGGACCGGGGTGGGAGTGGCCAGGGTGGGCATGGCCAGCTCGATATCACTCATGTTGGGGACACCTGTGGTGGCCTGAGCGCTCTGCCAGTGAAAATGGACTCCCAAGCTAATTGGAGCATCATTAGAAATAAGCCGCTTAAAATATGCGTCAATGATGCTCATTAGGATGGGAAATGTGGATGCGGGAAAAAAAGTAGAGAAATGGTCTTGAGCACACGAGGCAAGAGTTATGAGTGGGTTTATCATTCTTTCATGTGGTTGCCCTTTGCCTGCCTGCCTTCATAAATTCATTATTAATAGTTTGCTAACAGTCTCAAGTGCCCCATCTAGGCAACTTCGAATTCTTCCAAATAAATAGTTAATAGATTTTTTTTTTACAAAGAAAGCTTAACTGTATTAGGCAGCATCATACAGAGAGAGCCTGCTTGGAAGCTGCCATGAATACCATTGGATGGTATTCAAGTTGGAAATTTCTGTAGAATGAGAATCAATCTCTCTCTCTCTCTCTCTCTCTCTCTCTCTCTCTCTCTCTCTCTCTCTCTCTCTCTCTCTCTCTCTCTCTCTCTCTCTCTCTCTCTCTCTCTCTCTCTCTCTCTCTCTCTCTCTCTCTCTCTCTCTCTCTCTCTCCAGTTGCAGAAGCGGCCATTAAGTAGAGGCATGTGGGGCATGTTCCCCCTCCCTTTCCCCCCCTCCAGCCTTGCCTCCTCACCTTGTGTTATTTGTGCTGCAAGCAGCCAGAGGAAATGGCGGGGACCGGCTGCGCATGCATTTAAATATTTTCAGGGAGGGCTTATTTTCAGAGGAGGGCTTATTTTAGCACCTGTGCTCAAAAGCCCGATTGGGCTTATTATCCAGGGAGGTCTTCTTTTTGTGGAAACAGGGTATCTAGACCAGAGGTTCTCAGTCTAGGCAATATTAGGGTATGTGGACTTCAACTCTCATAATTCCCCTGCCAGCAGGACTGGCTGGGAAATTCTGACAGCTGAAGTCTATCCATGTTAAAGTTGAGAACCTCTGATCTAAACCAGTGTTTCTCAACCTTGACAGCTTTAAAATGTGGCTGGCCAAGGGATTTGAGGAGCTGAAGTCTTTACATCTTAAAAGTCGCCAAGGATGAGAAACATAGATTGAGGCAATGGGAGAATTCTTCAGGATTAGTCTGGAGCAATGGCTTTAATCACAAGAATGCAGAGTTTGGTGAGACATCAGAAAAAAATGTCCTAATGGTCAGAATTGTTCAAGTGGAACAGTTTGTCTCAGGAGGTAGTGGACTTTCTTTTGCTGGAGGTGTTTAAATGAAGTCTAGGTGGTCATCTGATTTGATTTGCTGTGTGCAGTGTATATATATATTGATGTGATTTGTACACTGAGCAATGGGTTGAGTTACATGATCGCCAAGTTACTTTGCAATTTGTCAAATTAAGTAATTTTAAGATTACTCACTTAATTTTATTTTCCACTATTCTAAGTGACTTGAATGAACACATTGCTTTTCGGGTAATTTTACAGCAATTTAAGAAATTAATTTCATTGTGTTGTTATGCACAGGGCCCCTCAACCATCTCTAACTTGATGCTCTCCTCTGTATTGGATCTAAACTCTCACTTCCCCTAGTTATCATGTAAATTATGGAAGCTGATGTCCAAGACACTTCATGAAAACAATATTAAGAACAAAATGTTGTAGCTGAAAAAAAACAGAGCCTGACATGAACTACCGGAAACAGAAATACATAGAATGATAGGGTTGGAAGATATCTTTGAAGTAGTCCAACCTCTGTGCATTAAAATATCCTTGGCAGATGACAATTCAGCTTCTTCGAGAGACCTCCAGTAATTCTGTTTACAGACCTTCATGTGGCCCTCTCTGCTACTGGCTAATAAATCATAATTATCAGAAAGTTCCTTCTGGCCTCAACCTCCTCTCAGATTTAACCCAAAAGTTCTGGTTATGCCCTCTGCTGCAACCATGAATAAATTTATTCCCACATCAAATAACCAGATATTTGAAGACTGCTATTTTATCTTTCCTCAGTTATCTCTTTAGCCTTACTGTTTGTTGATGTAATCTTTTTATATTGCTGTGCATTTTTCAGAGGCTGATAATGGATAATGTTGTTGTTAGTTGCAAAGTCATGTCCGACACATCGTGACCCCATGGACAATGTTCCTCCAGGCCTTCCTGTCTTCTACCATCCCGCGGAGTCCATTTAAGCTCATGCCCACTGCTTCGGTGACTCCATCCAGCCACCTCATTCTCTGTCGCCCCCTTCTTTTGCCCTCAGTCTTTCCCAGCATGAGGCTCTTCTCCAGTGAGTCCATACTTCTCATTAGGTGGCCAAAGTATTTGCGTTTCATCTTCAGGATCTGGCCTTCTAAAGAGCAATCAGGATAATAAGATATTTTAAAAGAAATAATCAATATTAATAATTGACATCTGGAGCACCGCTTGACCAAATTGCTAGTAGTCAATTGTGAAAGGCAGCTTTAGTGGGAACAGCTTACATCCTCCAAGCATACATTTAATACCATCAAACAACAGCACTTGCCTATCCCAAATCCTTAGGAAGGACTCAATAAATGGATAAAAATGCCAAATCCAATTTAATATCTGGCTGGCTACGTCACCATCTATAATGCATGTAGAAATTCTAAGTCATCCAGGTCATGGTTGTCCCAAAGGTGCTTTTTCAAGAGGCAACTGGACTTTCTGGTTTTTCTTTGAAGACATTTCACTTATCTCCAAGAAGCTTCTTCGGCTCTGAAGAAGAGCCGAAGAAGGTTCTTGGATGAGAAACGAAACATCCTCAAAGAAAAACCAGAAAGTCCAGTTGCCTCTTGAAAAAGCACCTTTGGGACACCAATCATCATCATCATAATACAATACAATACAATACAATAGTAGAGTTGGAAGGGACCTTGGAGGTCTTCTAGTCCAACCCCCTGCCTAGGCAGGAAACCCTATACCGTTCCAGACAAATGGTTATCCAACATCTTCTTAAAGACTTCCAGTGTTGGGGCATTCACAACTTCTGGAGGCAAGCTGTTCCACTGATTAATTGTTCTAACTGTCAGGAAATTTCTCCTCAGTTCTAAGTTGCTTCTCTCCTTGATTAGTTTCCACCCATTGCTCCTTGTTCTACCCTCAGGTGCCTTGGAGAATAGCTTGACTCCCTCTTCTTTGTGGCAACCCCTGAGATATTGGAACAATACTATCATGTCTCCCCTAGTCCTTCTTTCTCTTAAGCTATGCATACCCAGTTCCTGCAACCGTTCTTCATATGTTTTAGTCTCCAGTCCCCTAATCATCTTTGTTGCTCTTCTCTGCACTCTTTCTAGAGTCCACATCTTTTTTACATCGTGGCGACCAGAACTGAATGCAGTATTCCAAGTGGGGCCTTACCAAGGCATTATATATAAAGTGGTATTAACACTTCACGTGATCTTGATTCTATCCCTCTGTTGATGCAGCCTAGGACTGTGTTGGCTTTTTTGGCAGCTGCTGCACACTGCTGGCTCATATTTAAATGGTTGTCCACTAGGACTCCAAGATCCCTTTCACAGTTACTACTACTGAGCAAGGTACCACCTATACTGTACCTGTGCAGTAATAAATAATAAAAATTGCAAGCATACAATCCAACTGTCAAATGATTGTCATGCCATCACCCAAGTTGAGCAAAAAGAAGAAGAAGAAAAAGAAATACAGTAAAAACAGGTGTTTAATGCCTTATGAAAGACTAGTAGAATTGGAGACAATTAAATTTTCAGGGGAAATTATTCCACAGAAAAAGGACAGTTCCTAGGTCCAGCCAAATGGCAGAGAAGGGACCTGGAAGATGTACAACTTGGAACAGGGTGTGGTACAAGACAATATAACTGGAGGTAGACAGCCCTGTAAATAACCTGGTCTGAGCCATGTTAGTGGCATCTTGTGTGAAATGGTCTAAGACTGAAAACATTGCAGTCTGAAATATAAAGCAATTAGAAGGAATCAGAGGCTGTCACTGCCACCCTGCCATTTATCTGCTTATGAAATAGGGATCCTTTTGTGTCTGAGTCTGCTTGGCAAATGTCACAGCTTAGAGCATTTTGGTGAGGAAAATGCACGAAAATGTAACACTGAAAGCAGCGCGGCAATTTGGCATGGCAAGACAGACTGGATCCTCCTCTGAGGCGGATAAAGACTCAACAACAAAACATAAAATGAGATCGTGATGACTGGGAAATGAAATTAACTCTACTGCTCAAAACCCAGAAATTGGTAGCGGTGGGAGAACAAGAAAAAAAAAAGGAAACGAAACAATTTTGGTATATGAAGGAGTAAAATTGTGAGGTGCAAAGAACAGGACCATACATTTAGTTGCAGTTCAAAGAATTATTACTCAAGAATGTAGTCAACTGAAATTCAATACTAAATTGGCACCAGATGAAAGTCCATGGAATTCAAGAGAGATTGGACCTGCAACATTTGTGGCAACATAATGGTTTTAAGCTGATGATGCACTCAACTCTGCTCCTGCCCAACTCTGCTTGCTCTTCTTTTGCAGAAATGACTCTATTGAATATTTCCTATGACTCCATTTGCTCCCCCTGCTTTCGTCTCACAATATTTGTACATTATGGTGATAATGAAACCTGTGCCACACCTCCTTTGAATTTGGCTATGTGCCTCCCACATGCTGGTCTATTTGGAATCGCATTTCAAGTTTATGACGCATAGTTGGGCATGAAATCCTCAGTGCTGGATGTCTGAGAGCACTAACATCGTTTCCCCCCCTCCCCAAGCTGTACGTAGGAAGTAATACATGGATCTTAAATGGGAGGATTTTATTTTATTTTTTTAAAAAACCTAATGTTAAGGGCAAGCAGAGATGCACAAATGGGAATGTCTGTGATGATGTCAGATGTATTCTGGTCCATCATCAAGAATTTATTGTTGATCAGAGCCACGGTCGTACAGTGGTTAGAATGCAGTACTGCAGGCTACTTCTGCTGCCTGCCAGCTGCCTGCAATTTGACAGTTCAAATCTCACCAGGCTCAAGGTTAACGTAGCCTTCAGACTTCCGCTTCCGCTGCTGATCGCGACGGGCAGGCTCTGCTCGGCCCACGCTCTCCTGGTGGGCCCCTCACCCCTTGGGGGGCACAGGACGGCCTGTAGAGGCTACTGCCAAAGGGGCGGCACCGCGGGGGATCCCCTGAGTCGGCGGCGGCCGGGGGAGGGCCCGCATCGCCCTAGGCATCGGGAAGCATGATGGGGAGGCGCTCCGGCGTCTTCGTGAGGAGGCAGCTGGAAGAATGAGCGATCAGAAGGACGCGGCTGTGGTGCGGTGAGGTGGAAACTTCTCTCCATTCCCTTTGTCTGCTTGTAAAGAAATTGCCAGCTAATTAAAACTCTCTTTCAACTCGGTTTGGAGAAGCGCGGCTGGAGGGAAGGGGATTTCCCCCCCCCTCGGACAGGCGGCTGTAAACTGTTTTCGCTCTCAGCCCTAGGGGAGGAGGCAGGGAGAGAGCCACCTAATGACGCCACGCTCATAGCAAAGGCGAATTTTGGACTGTAATCCTATAAATGAAATGATGATCTGAAAACTTTGGAAACTTTGAAAACTTTTTATTATGCCTCCTAACCCCGAAGCTGGCAGGGCAAGATGGCACACTTCCGTTGTCTTTATAAACAGTGAAAATTGACTCCACCTATAGAACTTCAGGCTTCCGGTCTTTGTCTCCGTGCTACTCAGACAAATCTCTTGTTGATTTGGATTTTTTGGATTCCCTGGAGTGAAGGACTTATTACTCCATTGCCAGAAAGTGTGACCAGAAAAATCTCCTTCTGCCTGGACCTTTAGTCTCCTGAACTCTCTTGGCGGTTCTACCCCTCTGACTGATCTTTCTCTGCATTGACTCTGAACTCTTTATTGTTCATAAAATGTCACGTAAAAACCCACCACCTGGGAAGCCCGGCTTTGCTGCCTCTGCCCCGACATCCACAACATCTAGTCCCAGTACACAACCAACGATAACATCTTTCATGCAGCCTAAAACTACTGAGACTGATTTTCAACAAATGTTTCAACAAATCCTAGAGGGACAAGAGGAGATAAAAAGGCAATTAAAAGAGATGAAAGAAGAACTTAAAGAGAACCAGGACCAGACCAGCAAAAACTCACAGAGACTGGATCTTTTGGAGGTGGGGACGGCTGAGATGAAGGGGGGGGATGGAAGGGGTGCAGAAGGGGAACAAAGAGCTTGAGATCCAACAGATGAAAATAGAATTTGAAAGAATGTCCTTTTACCTTAGATTTCAAAATGTGGTTGAGACAGATGATGAAGATATAAGGGACATTATGACAAGCATTTTAGCTGAATACATTCACAAAGAGAAGAAACAGATGGGGTGGGAACTAGATCTGGTTTATAGAGTAAATTCTGCATATGCTAGATCACACAATGTACCCAGGGAGGTACACATTAAATTTCTTAGAAAGACCACAAGAGATGAAATCCGGAGTGCACAAAGGGGGCATGTTCTGAAATACCAAGATAGGGAAATAACCATCCTGAAACAGATCCCCAAGAAAGTGAGGGAGAAAAGGAAAAACTATTCACAACTAGCGAAGAAACTTTACCAGAAGGGTGTGTGGTTCAGATGGCTGATGCCTGAAGGTATGCTAATATTCTGGGAGGATACAAGAATTAGAATTAACACAACCATAGAGGCACAAGCCTTTATGGAAAAAAATAAAGCACTCCTAGATAAACCAGATGATCTTGCACCAGACATACAGGACACGGGAGGGGCCGGAGCTCTGCCAGCGGGGGGAGAAGGGGCAATACCAAGAAAACTCAGATCACAGAAATGAGCAAGAAAATCTGCTTGATATAAAGTGATTGAAATTATTACCTGAATTTATATGCTGACTAAATATTGCTATTTTGTATTGAATTTTGTTTAAATGTATACTATGAGTATGGGGGGAGGGAACACCTGCTGCACACTGCAACTGCCAAAATTTGTAACCTTTTCCATTACCCCTTTCCTTTTTATTCCCTAAAACTCAATAAAATTTTGTTTAAAAAAAAAAAGGTTAACGTAGCCTTCCATCCTTCCAAGGTGGGTAAAATGAGGACCCAAATTGTTGGAAGCAATATGCTGACTCTGTAATCCACTTAGAGAGGGCTTTAAAGCACCGTGAAGCAGTATATGTCTAAATGCTATTGCTATAACATCAAGTGACTTTACTATTTTTTTTAAAAAAAAATTATTCTAGAAAGATTTTGTTCTTTTGGGAATCTTCTAGAGTGCCTTCAGTTTCTTATTAGTCCTTGGGCTAGCCTAACTTTTTATTTTCAGCTATTACCCTCCCTCCCTTTCTCCCTTTCAGGGAGAAAGGCCAAATATTGGCTTTGTTACCAAAGCAACGAAACAGTTCAACCAACCACTTTCATTTCATTACTCAAAATTGGGAAAACTATTTTCCACCATGAGCATAATGCAAAAGAGGCTGAGAGCTGAACTATACTGAGTTCGTGTAAATCAGTCACCGTGGGAGACCCCCAAATCTTACTTTATTGCAAGGATTTGTCACCTGTGCAAAGAAGGCACATTTTCAATTGCTTACTGAAATGAGGCTCAGATCTGCCATCTTCTCCTTCCAGATGGAGAATACCTTATTTAATTCTAAATCCACTGCTCAGCCTGTCATTAGTATGGTGGTAGAGGTGTGGTGTCTCAGTGGCTTAATGATGCTGGAGATGGTCTTTGCTCCAGTGGTTTGAATCCCAGCATTGCATTGTGTGGGGTGAGCTCCCATCACTCACCTCAGCTTCTGCTCACCTAGCTGTCTGAAAGCATGTTATATGCAAGTAGATGAATAGGTACCACTTTGGTGGAGAGACAAGCTGGTGCTTTGTGCAGATGGTTAAAACCCTGATGGCCCTGGCCCTTCCCAGTTGCAATGCCTGTTTGTGAGGTGGCTTCGGTGGAGGGAGAGGAGCCCAGATGATGTTGCAGGAAAGCCAGTGGTCTTTCTTTCTGGTATGGCGCTAACTCACCCCCTGTGATGCACCTTGGAAAGCTTGTGTGAGTGAATCAAACAGGGCTAGCTGTCTTATGCGGCTAAACTATTACCCTTTATTAGCATTGTAGTTTTCTGCCTAATGTAATACCACCATACAATCAAGAAAGAAAGAAAGAAAGAAGAAAGAAAGAAAGAAAGAAAGAAAGAAAGAAAGAAAGAAAGAAAGAAGAAAGAAAGAAAGAAAAAGAAAGAAAGACAGAAAAGTAAGTAAGAAAGAAAGTAAAAGAAAAGAAAAGTAAGAAAGAAAGGAATAGAAAATAAAAGAAAGAAAGAAAGAAAGAAAGAAAGATAGACAGACAGATAGAAAAGAAAGGAAAGAGCCTCTTCTTCCTGTATCAGCCTCCTGTTAACCATTAACAGGAGGCTAATCCATAGTTCTTCTTAGGGGTTATGAGGAGCATCAACCCTCTGAAAATCATGTCTAATCTTACTTTGTAATAATTTATGAAATGCTGTTAATTCAAGAGTCATGTCAGCCTTGAGACAGTGATGCATATTTGATTTTTTAAAAACCCTCTGAGTATTTAGTAGCTGCGACATCACATGTTTACTGTAAATAAATGATGGGCCCTGCTGAGGGAATAAGGAGAAAGGAGGTGTAAATGGACATTCAGTGGGATATTTAAAGTACTCCTTTCTGGGGAATGGCTTCCACAGGCTTAATCTCTTTCAGAAGTGTATGAATTTGCCCTTTACGAAGAAAAGGGGCATCATGATGTTGCAACATGGCTTACATCACTCTGACCCACATTGTTCTCCCCTACACTTTCAGCCATGGTTTCTCCTGGTCCACGATGCAGCTGGTCTTTGTAATTGAATGTCAATAGAAAATTGTAACAGAATGCAGCGGGCTGGATGTCCAGAAGGGATCAGGTGCGATCCAGATGAATAAGAGGCAACTACGTTTTGATAGCTTGTGTGGGAGAAAGAGGGTGAAGACAGCCCCTCCTTGATAGTTCTCAGAGTTTATACTTGATGTGTCCTAGGTAATACATTGCTGTAGTTTGGTAAGATTCCATCTATAGATGTAGAACACAGTGGTGGGATTCAAAAATTTTTACTACCGTTTCTGTGAGCATGGCTTGATAGGCATGGCAGGGGAAGGATACTGTAAAATCTCCATTCCCTCCACACTCCAAGGGAAGGTTACTTCAAAATCTTCATTCCCTCCTGATCATCTGGGACTCGGGAGGCAGAGAATAGATGGAGGTGGGGCCAGTCAGAGGTGGTATTTACCAGTTCTCTGAACTACTCAAAATTCATACTACGGGTTCTCCAGAACTGGTCAGAACCTGCTGAATACCAGCTCTGGTCGAACAATATAGAATTTCAAAGAATTACCATGTATCTTGGTTTTTGGAGCCTGACCTTAATCTTTCAAAACCTGCACCTACTGTACATCAGAATAACAGAGTTGGATGGGACCTTGGGGTCTTCTAGTCCAATCCCCTGCTCAAGCGGGAACACCTATAACTTATGTTATTTTATTGTTCGGTAACCAGAATAAAATTTACCTCTATATCCCTATATTTGTTTCTATATTGACACTTTTTCTATATTGAAACTTTCCTAGCACAATTCACTGTTCAATTGACTGTCACAGATTGCTGAGAGATTTCCTGATTCATTCAAAGAACTTGACAAAAATGACTAATTGGGCATTGCCATTCCCCGTGAAGATATGTCCCCCATTGGCTCACAGTTCCATCAGCACAGTCTAGAAAACTGGCTTAAGTTATAAGTGATGCTGAAGGATATGTAACCAACAGACAACGGCAATCTTTATTAGCCACTTTGAGTGCCTTTGGGAATGAAAAGGCAACAGGCACAAAATAAATAAAAATTAATACATAAAACAGGAAGGATACCAATTCTGGTATTCCCTGTAGAAGCTACACACCAATTAAGCGATATATCTGTGCAAGTCACCCACATTTTGCAGCATCAGTTAATGAAGATTGACACTAGTTAGCATGGATAGTCCCCTATTTCCATCATCAAAGTGTCCAAATTCTCTATGATTTCCCATGAAAGAGAGTAAACAGCCTTCCTTATGTGCATTCAACCCTCAGCTGGCCTGAACACACCACAAGAGTGCAATAGCGCTATCGTTGTTAAATTTAGTGAAACCCTAGCATTTTCAGCCTCCATTTTCACTAGCAATCGCAACAGCACATAGACTTATATACCGCTTCATAGTGCTTTACAGCGCTCTCTTAAGTAATTTACAGAATCAGCATATTGCCCCCAACAATCTGAGGCCTCATTTTAACCACCTCAGAAAGATGGAAGGCTGAGTCATCACTGAGCCAGTTGAGATCCTGGCAGTCAGCAGTGAGCTAGCCTGCAATACTACATTCTAACCACTGCAGCAAATGCATCCTGTATTCTTCTACTCATTTAATTTGATGACTACTTTGAAAGTAAAGGGTATTTTAAGGAAGTTCTGACATTACAGTGCAGTGCTTTGCAATTTATTCAGTAACAGGTGTTCGCTTGATGATCTGGTATGATGGAAGATTCTGAGCATAGATCTACCAAAGTTTGTCTGGAATTTTGGCTATTGTTATTTTAACTCGCATATCTAGACCCACCTAATACTCCAGCTGCAGTGACACCACCAATCTGTCTCATATTCATATTACAAATTATTTCCCATGCATTGCTCACAGTGGGGAATTGACCTTTTCCTAATTTTCTGTATAACTTAGCAGCTAAAAGGACTCGCTGTGACGATGCTTTTAATAACTGAAGGTCACAGGAAAAGGAGGAGGAAAAGTGGAATGTGAGTCTGATCTTGGTACAGGCAGACTGAAAAAGCCGAGACATAAAATGAATTGATTTTTGCAGCAATATTGCAATAATAAGAGGATCCATTTGTAAGCCTGCAGGCCACTTGTTCTATTAAACTGAACTGTTAAACTATTAAATTCTATTAAACTCTATTTCTATTAAACTCCTATGGAACAAATTATTACTATGCTGATGTCAATCCCAAAGTGTTTCATGGAACTTATCCCTAATTAAATATGTGCATTTAGAATTAATTTATTCACTGCATTGGGTCTCAGTGGTAAAAAATGATAATTTGATGAAGATCACAATGAACTATGATAGACTGCCAACTTGGTTCAAAAAATTTCAAACAGAATTTGCACATGACATCAAGTTGGCAGGAATAGCCAACACTCCAGAAGATAGGCTTAAGATACATCAGAATGTTGATAACTTGACAGACAAGACCTATCTTACAAAATCAAATTCAATGGCGAAAAAAGTAAACTTCTGCATTTAGGCAAGAAAAACCAAATGCACAGGTATAGTATAGGTCAGTGATGGCAACCCTTTTTCTTGCAGTATGCCAAAATTGCACCTGTGCACCTGTGCCCACACCAATTCAATCCTCCCCGCCCACCTGCTCATGTGCGTGAGACACCCCCCACCAACGCATCCATGCACGACCCCTACCCAGGTTCCAGAGGCTTTCCTGAAGGCTTGGGAGGATAGAAATGGCCTCCCCCGGGCCCCGGAAGCTGGAAACAGATCATTTCCAAACTTCCAGTTGGCCCGTTTCTCCCTTCCAGCTTCTGGAGGCTTTCCTGAAGCCTGGGGAGGGTGAAAACTGCTTCCCCCGGCCCTCTGGAAGGGCAAAAAAATCAGCTGGCCAGTGTGCACATGCACACTGGAGCTGACAGCTGGCATGCCAGCAAATATAGCTGCGCGTGTCACCTGTGGCCCACGTGCCATAGGTTCACCATCATAGTGGGTATAGGTGGTATAGGTGGGTATAGGTCAGTGATGGCGAACCTATGGCACGCGTGCCACAGGTGGCACGCGGAGCCATTTGTCAGGGACTTCCGACCGTCCCTGAAGCCTTCGGAACGGTCCCTGAAGCCTCCGGAGGGCCTCCGGGGAGGCGGGGGAGGCTCTTTTCGCCCTCCCCAGGCTCCTATAAAGCCTCTGGAGCCTGGGGAGGGTGAAAAAAGCATGTAAAAATGGAGGGGTCGTGCCTGTTGTGCGCGCATGCGCACTGGGGGTCGTGCATTGCATTATGGGTGTGGCACGCCCACACACGACCCCCCCTGTGCTCTCCCCACTTGTGGCACGCGAGCCAAAAAAGGTTCCCCATCGCTGATATAGGTGGTACCTGGCTCAGTAGTAGTAATTGTGATAGGGATCTTGGACTCCTAATGGACAATCACTGATCTAGCAACCAATGCAGTCCTAGGCTGCATTAACAGAGGGATAGAATCAAGATCTATGATATGAGCTAGGTTTAATGAACTGGATATGCCTAGTTTAATGAAAAGAAGGACTAGGGGTGACCTGATGGCAGTGTTCCAATATCTAAGAGGGTGTCACAAAGAAGAGGGAGTCCGACTATTCTCAAAGCATCTGAAGGCAGGATAAGAAGCAATAGATGGAAACCAATCAAGCAACCTAGAAGGAGAAATTCCATTTGTTTGATGTGATATTCTCCTTATTTTCTAGTCCTTAGGGCAGGAGTGTCCAAACTTGGGAACTTTAAGACTTGTGGACTTCAACTCCCAGAATTCCCCAGCCAGCCAACTCCAATTCTGGGAGTTGAAGTCCACAAGTATACAATACAATACAATACAATACAATAGTAGAGTTGGAAGGGACCTTGGAGGTCTTCTAGTCCAACCCCCTGCCTAGGCAGGAAACCCTATACCGTTTCAGACAAATAGCTATCCAACATCTTCTTAAAGACTTCCAGTGTTGGGGCATTCACAACTTCTGGAGGCAAGCTGTTCCACTGATTAATTGTTCTCACTGTCAAGTCTTAAAGTTCCCAAGTTTGGACACCCCTGCCTTAGGGGGGGGGGGGGAGTTGATTCCCAGGATGGATTGGAGAATGCAATAATTGTATTTTACACTGAATTGTTGGATGCAATTGATGGAATTTCTGAGCCATAATCTTGATTACTAAAGGAAGTGTTGCTATCATAAGCTATTACTGTTTTTAGGCAAGCTAATTTGAATTAACATGTTGCTAGCCTCCATACTTTCTTGAGCTAAAAAGCTGATAACTTAATTGCAGCTGGCTGATTTTTTTTCTATATGCAGAAAAAAACCAAAAACAAAATTCATGCATAATTCCAATTTCTCCCTCTTTCTGTTTCTCAGCATGGCTTCAAGTTATTATTTTTTTAAAAAAAATAAATTTAAAATGTTTTACAGATTGAGGGATATTTGAAGTGGTGAAGCTTGACTATTTTGTTTCTTGCTTTGCCAGTTTTAAATACATTGGGTCCCGTTTCTGTCTCTGTTTTTATTTTAAATGGCATGAATATTCATGCAACTTTTCCCATAGCACACATTTGGGTGTACGGTACATATTTTACAAAAGATCGCTTTTTGAGATTATTTTTTTTCCAGTTGTGAACTGCATCGCAACATTCAGGAAAGTGTAGATTTCAGCAGATAACTGCACTTTGGATTGCATGTAAGCCTGTGAAATGGAAGAGGTGAAATTATTACATGAACTGAAGAAATTTCTCCCTACGGAGAGAATAACCAAGCGCAGACTCAGTAGCTTCACAGAACAGAGTAAAATATTAAGACCATACAATGTTTTGTATTAAATTCCTAAACAGTGACTTGCAAAAAAAAACAACAAAGAAACCCTTTCCTCATCCCTACAAGTTCGGAGGCATATTTTTGAATTGAAACCCAAAATGTTGCATTAATCCTGCTGAAATTTTCCCAGTGGTGCAATAGCTAATGTTGATTTTCTTTTCCCCAAAACAGTGGCTTTGTATAATGTTGTATGCTATTGCTTTTGTGACTGAAATATTGTTTCAGAGCTGGGGAAAAAAGTCTTAAAGACTTGCTGATATTGGCTGAATTACAAATGGTTCATTTTTTAAAAAAAATAGAAGTGGTTTCCCTTATTAGTCACTTGAAGTATTTCTATTGCTGTGGCTTTAAGGTTAGATGTCATTATTTAGAATAGAAATATGCAGGTCAACATATCTGGACAAAATCCAGAGAACAAATACAGAAAGCAGAACCTGGTCCAAAACAATGTGAGGACAGGGTTGAAAAAGGCTGAAATAACCTAGAGAGAGAGAAAGGAGTGTTCTAAGTAATATGTTTAATAAACACTCTTCATCAATTCACATTTTTTGGTTCCTCTAGACCAGTGGTGGGGAACCATGGCCCTTTTATAACTTGTGGACTTCCACTCCCAGAATTCCTCACCCAGCATGAATTCTGGGAGTGGAAGTCCACAAGTCATAAAAGCAGGGGTGGGCTGCTACATTGGGAGAACCCGTAGCTAATGTTATGGCTGGTTCGGAGACCCTCCAAATCCCACCCTTGGCTGACCCCTCCCATCCCACTCCGCCTCTCTCACTCTGGCCCTCCCCTCACAGGAGTCTCCACGCGGCCCGTTTTGGATGCGATGTAAGTGCAGGCTCCGCACGGAGGCTCGAGGAGGGGTAAAACGGGCCTCCTGGAAGTTGCGGAAGGCTGGAAACGGGCCTTCCGCAACTTCCAGGAGGCCCGTTTTACCCCTCCTTGAGCCTCTGGAGGGCCTCTGGAGGCCGAGGAGGCAGTTTTTGCCCTTCCAGAGGCTAGCCTGGGGAGGCCGAAAATGCCCCCCCCCATGGTGCAGGAGGCTGACTAGGCCACGCCCACCATGGCCACGCCCACCATGGCCACACCCACCCAGCAACCTGGCAGAGAACCTGTTGCTGAAATTTTTGAAGCTCACCCTTGCATAAAAGACCCATGGTTCCCCACTGTTGCTCTAGACAGAAGGACATTCCACTGGATTTATAAATACAGGTATATTGCCAATTTATTTACAGAATTGATTCATCTTGCCCACACATAGATTATCTATTTATTGATTTTTCCAGTATTCTGAGTGTTATAATCCCAGGCCCAGATCCTCAGAGTTCTACCGTTGATCAAGACCATTTGATTGATCAAGTCTTGAGCAACTTCGGTTTGGATCATATGGCAAGTTACAATAGATCTCTTTCTCTTGGTGTCTTATATACATCACACTTTAAGTTGGTATCTCATTGGTGAAGAAGATCTCTGGAAAGCCTTGCAGTGAGATCCCCTCCACTTACAAGAGGCTTTAGCAGCAGCACCTCTCTAGCAATTACCATAGCTGTTGTCATTGGAAAGAATGGTTGCAATTATAAGAGAAGTGATAGGTTAATTAGTAGTAGCACTACAACCGCTTTCACTGGCCTAGAAACAATCAAATTAAACGAAATCTCCCAGCTATGTCTCTGCAAAATGGTGGGTACCAAAGAACAAAAACAAAAAAAATTATATTTAAAAATAATAGTAAAAAGTGGATAGTTACAGTAGGCACTAGATTTTACCAGTCATGCCAGCTGGTGATGCCAGATCTGATTAAGTTTAAAAATGAGCTCAGAACACTTTTGAAGTTTATCAGGCATAATTGAATGTCAAGCCGAGCACAGCAGTTCCTTATTACGACTTGAAGAATGGAAGGCAGAGAGGAACAACGGAGATGAATTCTCCCTTGCGCAATGGCGCTTGGATCCCTGAACGAAAGTGCAAATGCCACTTAACAATAGAGACGTATGTGAAAAAAGCAAAAGAAAAACAGAATACAATTTCTCCATTTTTCTTCCACGTACCGATATTGTGTTTGTTCTATTAATAGCCGATCCTGTTTCCTCTTTGGTTGATTTGCCACTGCTAAAGCTGAAACTATCTGACTATAGCAAGTCAAACTCAAGGCCCGAGGGCTGTATTTAGCCCATGGGGTACTTAAAACTGGCCCGTGGGGCCACCTGGAAACAGTGGAAGACTGGCCCATGGTGCCTCTGCCAATGAAAATGGAGCTCGGAAGGGCGCACAGCCCTCCCAAACTCCATTTTCACTGGCAGAGAGTTGCAGGAGGCACTTGCTTGGAAGCCCATTTTTTTCTGGCACAGTGCTTGGGACACTACAGGCGCAAGTGACGAGCTGGCCACGCCCACCCTGGCCACACCCACCCCAGGTCAAATACAACCCCGATGCGGCTCACAATGAAATTGAGTTTGACACCCCAGACTTCAGTGAGCAAAAATTGCAGTGGAGAGGGAAAGGCACCTCTCAGAATTGAGAAAATAAACACCCATTAGATTCTAAAATTTAGGGAGAAAGCAATTGTTTCTCTAAATTATGATCTCTCCTTAAGATATATGAACCTTCTGGATCGTGAAGCTAATTTTGCATTCCACTTGTTTATTGAATGGATCCGTGTACACTTTTCTGGCTATTTTCCATTTCCATTTTAAAAGGTTTTTTGTTTTGTTTTTAATACCTAAAGTTTTACAGCCAGCCAGTTTGTTGTAGTGGTTAAGCTCACAAGATAGAAACGAAGAGATTATGAGCTCAAGTTCTGCTTTAGGGCATAAAGGCAGCATGTGGCTCGCAGTGGTGAGCATCTTAAAATGAATTAAAAACAAATTTACATGTAAAATTAATATACACATTAGTCGAGGAAGATATCACAGGCCCTGGTCACAGGTCAAGATCAGTGGTAGGATTTCAGCCAGTTTGCACCACTTCGGGAGAATCGGTTGTTAACTTTCTGAGCAGTTTGGTGAACTGGTTGTTGGAAGAAAATCATTAGGGCAGAGAATAATCAATTATAAATTTATTATATTTATATATTTATAAAGTAGAAATAATAAATAATAAATTATTTGAATCCCACCACTGGTCAAGATGTCACAGACGCAACTAAGAAAGGAGATTCTGTTCTGACCAAGGCTTCACAAAATCATGAAACAAACTCCTTGTTCCGACAAACCCACTTTTTATTAAGCTAATGTGAATCCCTCTCATTCACATCCAGCAAAGTCTTTCAAGGGTGAATTTATAATCACAGACCTTATCAGGCTTGGAGAGCTGCCAGGCCGGTATCTTCCAAATGCAACTCTGTACAAGAGACTACTTGGCAAGGAGTCTCTCAGAGCCAACAAATCTTCACACTAATTAAGTGAACTAATTGTCTCCTGCAAACTCCACTCACCTTTCGCTCCTTTTTTATTTCCTCTGGGAGGGGCCATTTACCATCTACCTGTGGCTTTACTCCTGAGTCGGCCCTTGTTCATTAACTGTTCCCTTCTCCTGGAAGCTCTGTGCATGCACACATCAGGAACAAGCTCCAGATGTTCTTCTGCCTCACTGATCTCCGACTCCGAAGGCAGCTGAAAACTGTCGGACGACCCTGGCCCTGTCTCTGTCTCCGACGCAGAGCACTCATCAGAGCCTTCCCCAGACTCCAGGACTGGCCCATGCTCCTCCCCAACCTCCTCACTGTCTGAATCTGCCACCAGCTCTGCTAGTGGGCCACAACAGATTCTTCACTCACTCAGAGCTCAAGAGATGTTTCTTTAGGGTCTGATGAAAGCCAGCAGGGTTGGGACTATCCTGAATTTAACAGGGAGACTTTCCATAAGGCAGGTGATGGGGCAGAAAAGGCACACTTCGAAGTCCCGACCATCTGACAGTTTCTTGGCTCATAGGACCTGGAGCATGTCCATCCTGTTGAACCAGACTCATTAGATAGAAGCAAGTGGGAAAAGAAGTCCTTCAGGTAATTCAATCCCAAGCCATGAAGGGCTTTAATGGTGAAAACCAGCATCTCGAATTGCAGACGGAAGCAAACTGGCAACCATTGCAGGCCACGGAGTAGTGGCATCACATGTGCCAAGTAACTTGTTACTAGTGTGCAGCTGTATTCTATACCAGTTGAAGCTTCCAAATGGTCTTCAAGGTCAATCCCACATAAAACACATTACAGTAGCCCAGATGGGAAATCCAAAAGCATGACTGATAATGAGTAGGGCTCACCAGTCCAGAAATAGGCAAGACTGGCTCTGTTTATTGCTGATTTTATTGTAAACTGTTTCAGATCCTCAAGTATAGGAAACAATATTATAGGTAATGGTTCCCCTCACACATATGTGCTAGTCATTCCCGACTCTAGGGGGTGGTGCTCATCTCCGTTTCAAAGCGAAGAGCCAGCGCTGTCCGAAGACGTATCCATTGTCATGTGCCCGTCATGACTAAATGCAAAAGGCGCATGGAGCACTGTCACCTTCCCACCGAAGGTGGTCCCTATTTTTCTACTTGCATTTTTACATGCTTTCGAACTGCTAGGTTGGCAGAAGCTGGGGACGAGTAACGGGAGCTCACTCCATTACATGGCGCTAGGGATTCGAACCGGCGAACTGATCGACAAGCTCAGCGTCTTAGCCACTGAGCCGCCCTTATATCATAAACGATATCATAATATATTAATTAATCAGTAAGATAGAGGATGGATAGATGATAAATGACAGACGGACGGACAGACGGACAGATGGACAGACAGAAGGACAGACAGAGAGACAGACCCAGAATGCAAATCCTCAATAGATCACTAAGTACATTTCTTCCACCCCCTTCCCTAGTCAATTTTGACAGGGGGAAAAAAATCCGCTCAACATAGATCAAGAAAGATGGCCCATGTTTCTGGTTTATTAGGCCTGGAAATGGCTTGGATCTGATGTTGACTGCCTGTAGATTCACACTGTAGGCAAAGCATGACTTCTGAGTGCTCCAGTGACAGCAGTAAACTACAAATTTAATGGCGTCCTGCTTACTTGCACAACGTCCATAGATATTTCTGAAAGCCTTTGGGCTTTTAATAAACAAAGTAGACATGAAGTTCCAGATGACGTTTCAATAAAGAGCTCTCCCACCCCCATTTTTGTTTGACTTTGTAGGTGTTATTGTAAGAACTTCTGCCGAATAGTTTAGGGATCTGTATTTTGATGACCGAGCAATTTCTGCCTTGGATCAAGAAGCAATGCTTTGATGTGAGGGATGAAATATGAGCAATGATTATTTTATCTCCTCTCTATTGCCTCTCATGTGGCTGTGGTCAAAAATCTGGAATATAGAATAGACAAATGCCTGGTTTTTTTCTCTTTTCCTCCCCTTCTACAACAGACAGCTTTGAACATGGACATGCGGTCCTGGGGCTTCTACTGAGATGGCTGTGACCTTAAAATAAGTTGGCATTTACTGCAGGGCAATTTCTGTCTCTCGGAGGCAGATTGTCCAGTGGGGAAAAAAAACCCCAAAGACAGAAGTTTTATAAGATGATCATAAATAGCTACAGACTGAGGAAGTGCTGGTGGGCATCAGCAGTCTTAACGGTCAGTTTGCAAAATTCAGAATATCAGCCTGTCGCACAGCCCAGTACCTTTCAAAATGAAGATGGGAGTTTAATAACAGATTCTTGAAAGCTTGTCAGCCTTTCTCCTGGCCTTCTTTTATAGAAAACAGGACCAAGGTAGGTTTATTTTGAGTCTCTTCCTCACATATTCTGTTTTCCCAGAACTGAGTTGCTGTTTGTCTTCCTTATGGTCCATCCATTTTGTCCTCAAGGGTCATTTTGTGCGTTCATTCTTTGACAGGGAATCTGTCTGTCTGTCTGTCTGTCTGTCTCTGCATTGGAGTAGGATTATGGATCCCCTGTTACAGTGGTGGGTTGCTCTTACCATCGCTACCGGTACGCTGATCGCAGTCTGCTTGTGCACGAGCCTGACATGCTCTGTGCATGTGCCTGGTATGCACTGCACACGCATGCGCAATCCACCACCCCTGCGACACCCAGCTGCTTGTTGGGGCGTGCACAGGCACCGCACGCTGTGGCATAAATACAGCTATAGAGTGCGGGCTGGTGGGCCAAACAAGCCACCATACCAGTACGCTCTCAGCTGCTCAAGCCCACTACCGGTACAGCCGTACTGGTTAGGACCGGCAGCAACCCACCACTGCCCTGTTGGTATTATTATTTGACATGATTGAATTATCATGAATCCCAGGAACATTCATTAGGCATTAATACCCGAGAAGATCCATATTAACAGAAAGGTTTGATTCCTTCAATAGGTTAGCTTGGTTACTAAAACTAAAAGCCAATACACTGTCTGCATTGGTGCAATATGTTAAGATTGGTTAGTTTTCACTATTTTTTTAAAACTTTTGTTTTTATTTAGACTGGGGCATGAGCCCATATTGTTTTGTTAGGTGATGATTTGGTATATTGCAAGAAAATAAGTTAATTAAATAACCAGGTACTCCTGCGAGTTTGCGCTTAGCACTCAGCACTCATGACTCTGTGAGTGGAGCAATAAATACTTCCTTCAGCACTTTCAAATATTTGATGTATATGAGGGTAATCTTTTTACTGCACTCATTAAAAGGACCTCAGGTTATTTCCCCTATTTTGCAAATCAGAAAGCATTCATGATGGAAGGAAATGAAGATTTCCTTTCATTAATCCCTTGACCTTGCAACCCTATCTCTACGAATATTCGAAAGCATAAATATATTTTTGAACATTCATGTGATATTTACACATTTTATTGGATTTTGGCAAAATTACTATTACATGGAAATATATCCCCAAGTCCTTCTCTTCTTCTTCCTTCTCGTCCTCATTCCCATCCATCCACCCACCCATCCATTATTCTGTGTTATAAGTTATATGTTCTATCCATCCATCCATCCATCCATCCATCCATCCATCCATCCATCATTCTGTGTTATAAGTTATATGTTCTATCCACCTACCCATTAATGTTTTATCATTTTGGGGAAAAAACTAGTGCTTCCATGATGGAAGGTAATATACTTGAATTGTCTTTCTGAATCTATCTGCAACCACACTTCCAAACTATAATAAATGGGCAAGGTTTAGCATTCTGACATTTGGAAGACATATCAACTGATAAAATAATCCAGGAGTGCAATAATCCTATAGTCCTCGGGCCACTTGCAGCCCATAGCAGCCATGGTGGCGCAGTGGTTAGAATGCACTATTGCAGGCAAACTCTGCCCACAGTCTGGAGTTCGATCCTGACCATCTCAAGGTTGATTCAGCCTTCCATCCTTCCAAGATCGGTAAAATGAAGATCCAGGTAGTTGGGGGCAATTTGCTGACTCTGTAAACTGTTTGGAGAGTGCTGTAAAGCACTTTGAAGCAATCTATGTCTAAATACCATTGCTAGCGCTATTGCAGGCAGAGATCAGCCAGATTATTTATATATATTGTTTATTTGTTCCCCCCCCCCCCTGCAAAAAAACCCTAAAGGCAAGATAAATTAAATTAAAGATGTCCAGGAGACTTTGGGGAGGGAAATTTCACTATTAGCCTATGGACATCCTACAAAATCATGTATAAAATCTGTGTTTTCAGGCCAATTTGGAAGACTTATTTCCTCTTGGGAGGGTTTGAATGGCAGAAATGAGACCATATTGTCTCCAGGAAGACTCTTGATCCCATTTCATTTACTGTCCTGAAAAAAAGAGACAAACAAGAAGAACCTGCCTCTGTTGATATTGTCACTATGTGTCTAAATGGTCTTCTTTAGCTCTGCTAGTTTAGGTAAGGAAGGAACAGGAATTGCCAACGATGCAGGTAAGAAAATAGATTATTTGATTATAAGAAGGTCCTGTTGAAGAGTTTTTCTAGAAATTGACATTCCATGGTGAAAAATTGCTAAATCAAATTTTCAAGTGGCAAGGAGTTTTAATTTGCATGTGTCCTAAATTATAAACAAAAGAGGGATTATTCTCCATTATAAAAGCTGTGATGGCGCAGTAGTTAGAATCCAGTACTGCAGGGTAAATCAGCCCACTGTCAGCAGTTCAGTACTGACTGGCTCAACGTTGACTCAGCTTTCCATGATTCTGGAATCAGTAAAATGAGGACCCGGATTTTTTTGGGAGGAGGAAATATGCTGACTCTAAACCGCATAGAGAGGGCTGTAAAACATTATGAAGCACTATACAAGTCTAAGTGCTATTGCTATTGCTTTTATTATGGGACCTGCTGAGAGTAGACAATGAACCAGGTTATCTATTTTTTTAAGGTATATTGGAAACCTGCAAACCCCACTCCCCTTTCACTCCTCTTTTATTTCCTCTGGGAGGGGCCATTCATCGTCCACCTGTGTCCTTACTCCTAAGTCGACCCCTGTTCTTTAGCTGTTCCTTTTGTCTGGCAACTGTGCACATGCACACACTGGGAACAGGCTCCAGCTGTTCTGCTTCACTGATGTCTGTCTCTGAGGCAGCTGATAACTGGCATATGGCTCTGGCCCCATCTCTGCCTCTGACACAGAGCCCTCATCCGAGCCTTCCTCACACTCCAGGACTGGCCCATGTTCCTCCCCAACCTCCTCACTGTCCGAATCTACTGCCAGCTCCACTGGCGGGCCACAACACTAGTTTTCCTAGCCATAATACAGATTGCCTTCTTTCCAGACATTTTTCCAAGTTCGTCTTTATGGCTTATAACCTTGAAACTTCTTGGTGGCCCCCAAGTTTTAATCAGGTCCAACCTTGCATCGTTTTTAAAAGATGAGCTAAAATTAGTTAGGAGTAGCCACCATGAATCTGTGACGAATTCGTTCTGTCCTTCCCCACATTTAAAAAAAACACACACCCCACAGTCATAATGAAGACAGAGCTTTAAAAACGAAGGGAAATTTTTGTACTACAATGTAAATTATAGACACTGGCGGACTATCCAGCCTGCAATGGCTTATCAGAGACCCGCTCCCCCATCAGAGGCTTCTGTCAAGGGCAGCTAAGCAGGCTGGGAAAATGATGAATTCAAGAACACAAAGCTACCAAGCCCCATGCAATTTTCATGAGCATATGCACACTTGAATGAAAAGGTTTTAAAAAATTGAAGCCAGTTGCAACGTTTGCTAGCACCAGATTCATAAATTAATAAAGGCCTGCCTACCCCCACCCCCTCCCCAGCAGTCTGCTTTTTTGGCTTGGTGCCCAATTTCCATAAACTATGTTTTTCCAGTCTTTAAAATCATCTTCACTGCTATCAAGCCAGGCTTCTATGGTAGGCTCTTTGACTTTTGTCTTCAGCTAACAACACCTGGCTGCCCAGGGTAGGGGGATGAAAAGGATGGTTGTCTGTGCTTCTTATAAGAACCTCAGTAAAGTTAGGTTTTTCAGCCAACAGACTGGTTGGGTTTCAATCAATGTGGATTCTAATGCTATTGCAAGTCTAAAAATCAAACTGGTAACATTTGCTTTCTATACAAGCTCGCGACCACGATTCAGCCCAAATGTCCTCTTGCTAAGTGAGACAGTTAAGTGGGTTTTGCTCCATTTTATGACCTTTCTTGCTGCAGTTGTTAAGTGGCTCACTGCAGTTATTATCCTATTTTTCAGAGTATAAGACGCACCTTCCCCCCACCTAAAAGAGGGTGAAAATTTGGGTGCGTCTTCTGCACTGAATGTAGCCCCACCCATCCACCGTCCCCCACCCTTTGGCTTCTGCCTCCCAGCAATTTACTTCCTTGAATCAAATGGGGAAAATGGGGCTTGCGGAAGCTGCAATAGGCTATAGCAATCCCTGCAGCCTGAAACAGCTGATGATTGGGAGGCGCTCTTAAACTGAAAGTGAAACTTGCTGTTTGCTCCACAAGGAAAATTGCTGGGAGGCAGAAGCAGATTTTTTTTTCTTGTGCTAATCAGACTGTTTGCTGTTTGCTGCAAGAAGGTAAGTCAATAACTATAAATGCCTAAAAAATGTTCAAATTATTAGACTTATTTTTTAAAGACTGATTTATTATTGTTCTAGACAGCTTAACAAAATGAAGAAGCTTTTTAAAATAAATGCTTAATCTGAAGAGGCCCAGTGCTATTGTATCTTCTTTTAAATAGCAGAGAATAACTATACTTCCAGAAAGCACATTAATTTGAACAGCATCTGTACACGTATAGTCTGAAATGTAACACTACAAACAGTGTATATTGCCTGTACTGTTTGCTGTTTGTTGCAAGGAGGCAAATTGCTGAGAGGCAGAAGCAGATTTCCCCCTCCCCCTTGTTTTCCTCCCCAAAAGCTAGGTGAATCTTATACTTCAGAGTGTCTTATACTCCCAAAAAATGGTAAGTTAGCAACATGGTCATTAAGTGAATCTGGCTTCCCCGTTGACTTTGCTTGTCGGAAGGTTGCCAAAGGGGATCGCATGATCCTGAGAAACTGCAGCTTTTATAAATAAGAATCAGTTGCCAATCATCTAAAGTTTAATCATGTGACCAATGCTGCAATGGTCATAAGTCACTTTTTTCCATGCCATGGTAACTCTCAAAGTTCTGACAAACCCAACCAAAGTAATCATGGCCGAGACAATCCAATCTCTTAACACAAAACTTTATTGAGTACATCATTTCGGCACCAATGAGGACAAAACCAGTTCTGAACATTTCCCTCGAAACCTACATAACCAAAGTTCAGGTTCTTCCTCCCTCCAATTAGATCAGGTCACATTGTCCATTTGAGTCTCCTGGTATTGTTGTGAGAAAGTCTTTCTGGCTCTGATAAACATCCTTGGTTCGCCTGGTTGGCATTTTGATGTCTGGAACCTACCGTATTTTTCGGAGTATAAGATGCACCTTCCCCCCCTCCCAAAAAAGAGGGTGAAAATCTGGGTGCGTCTTATACACTGAATACAGAATTTTGGCCTACCAAAACCCCGCCCTCTTTGCAAAAATGGACTTGCAGAGGGTTTGGGAGGCTTGCAAAGTGCTCCCGGGGGCTGGGGGGGGAGGCAAAAATGAGCAAAAAACAGGCCGTTTTTTGAAAACCTGAGCATTGCTGCAGCAATGTGCCCAGTTCCGTGCCTTGTCATGACATGTACCCTGAGTCACTCCTTACTTCCCCCCCTCCCATTTTCCCATAATAGAAATGTGCCATGTTGGCACATTTCCCAGATGTGCCAACATGGCTGTCTTAATAAATTGGAACTTGGAGCAATGATTTATTTTGGGATGCTATTTGGAACCCTGACACCCTGACCATTCAAATCGTGGACTGCTTTCCTGGAGTTCTTGTATTGGATTGGATTTGGATTTATTGGATTTGTCAACCGCTCCCTCTCCCCTAGGGGACTCGGGGCAGTGTACAGACAGAATAAAATACATTATATACAACAATTACAAAACCCCATAAAAATAAATTAAACACAAGTCTGTACAATAGTGCAAAAATTAATCAGATTAAAACCAAATTAAAATACCCCAAAATTTAAAATAACCGGCCAGGAGAGTCGAGGGATTAGATCATAATTGTGATTGGGCCAGGCCAGCTAATTGGAACAGGTGGGTCTTGAGTTTCTTATGGAAGGAGCGGAGATCAGTAATGGTTCTAATGTCAGGGGGGAGGTCGTTCCAGAGGGTCGGGCCCATCACAGAGAAGGCTTGTTGGACTCAGTTACTCAGTGACTCAGAGCGTGGAATCCAGACCTGTGCAACAGGGGTGTGTGTGTACCTTCTGAGGATCTATTTGTGGGGAATTAACACCTGCAGAACTCTTGCCATGCGAGTGTGTGTGTGTGTGGGGGGGGGGAGTGGGACAGCAGATGGCCCTGGAAAGAAAGAGGGAGAAACCTATGAGGTATGGTGAGAGATGCTGACTATTCAGCATACTATTACTTAATTGATCCCCCCCCCATTCCAAATGCTTGGAATCCTGCAAGATTAGTCGTGTTAAAACATAGCCCACTCAAAACCTTCCAACAGAACATTTTATAAGTAATTGTGGCTGTTTTCTTGTGAGCTGGAACAACAAGTCCTCCCCATCCCCCTCCTCCCCCCCCCCCAAACCATTTTATACACACCCTTTCCAACGGAGCTTGACTGTACCAGCGTTTTTCTCGTGCGTGGTATAATTGTTTTGCTGTGGTTGTAATTTAGAACTGTAATTGTACAGTTTTAAACTATTCAAATTGCTGCAAGGAATGGCCAGCTGTACAAAAGACCCCGCACAGAGTCAGGCTTCATTGAATGAGAAACATCAGCACTTCTTTGTCTTTGTTGTGAGCTCTGATAGGGGAGGATGGTGATTGCTTCCCTTGTTTGTTTGCCACTGATTTTGATGAGGAAAAAAATTGTATGGCCCCATTATCTCTCTATTCATCCCCAGCTTGCTGCATGGGGGATCCTGTCCTGTTGATGGAATCCTCATAATGACCTGGTGAGGAATTGGAGAATGGTGGGCCCTATAAAGCCTACACAGAAAGAGGCTGCCATTGGTCTACTTCAGATGAGAACAAAGACCATTCAGAACTGATAGGACCTCCCCTCTATATTTGCATTGTATAGCCTTGACCGAAGATCCGTACACACCTATCTAGGATGGTTGTCTCCTTCCATCATGAGGGACACACATGTAGCAGTGAGGGAGGAAGAGGACACCTACATAGTCAGCTAAGTCAGTTGAATTAACTGACAGCGTTCCAACCCATCCAAAGCAGGGGTGGGTTGCTGCTGGCATTACTGCCGGTTCGGTACATGCAAAAATGTTGCATTGTAACATTGTACTGCAAACTAGGGCATTCAAAACCTTTACCAGACCAAGCCTCGAATGCAGCTCATCTGCCTGGAATCCACACTGTATATCGGATATTAATACAATTGAGCGCATCCAGAGGAATTTCACGGGAAGAGTCCTCTACTCCTCTGCTCATAATAGAATCCCTTATGTCACCAGGCTTGAAATATTGGGTTTAGACAACCTAGAACTACGGTCTGACCTAACCGTGGGACACAAAAGTGTCTGCTACAAAATCCTACCTGTCAATGACTACTTCAGCTTCAACCGCAATAATACACGGGCCAACAATCGATACAAACTCAAGGTAAACTGCTCCAAACTCGATTGCAGAAAATATGACTTCAGCAACAGAGTGGTCAATGCCTGGAATGCTCTACCCGACTCTGTTGTTACATCCTCAAACCCCCAAAACTTTAACCTTAAACTATCTACTGTGGACCTCACCCCATTCCTAAGAGGTCCGTAAAGGGGCGTACATAAGCGCACCAGCATGCCTACCATCTCTGTCCTAATGTCCCCATTTATTTGTACCCATTTCCCGTGTTCATGTCCATGATTATACTTATACCTGTTATCTCCTACATGTTTGACAAACAAAATAAATGAATAAAATAAATGTGAAGTGATGCCCACTTGATTGCATAGTGTCCGTGGCCATATTGATTCCCACCTCTCATGGATCTCTCTGCTACCCATTCCTCCTTCAGCTATTTATCCCTTAGCTAAGAGATCCAGCAGCCCCCGCAGGAAATTAGAAAAAAAAATATATTCAGGGAAGCCGCATATGCTGGTCCTCTGGGCCACCAGTCCTTACTTTAGCAGGAATTAGAATGTATTGTTTATTCCTTGCCTTTCTGTTGAGAGGTGATTTTGATTTATTGCAATCCTTATCTTCTCTCCCTTCACTGTTCTTGTCAAAATGGATTATTATTGTTTGCTCTTCTTGTCCTCTCAAATGGGCTAAATATATTCAACGGAGAGGAAAAAAATATGGGAACATCCGAAACTTGTTTTTACTTGATTCAGGCAATGAAAAGAGCCAGAAATGTGATTCTTCTACGCTAGTTTTGAAATCAAAAGTACAGGGTATTTTTTTGCATTATTCATGAGTGCAAAATGGGGCTTAGGCTATATATCAGATACAGAGCTTAGTCTCGGGGTTGCGTGACGATCCTCAAAAGCTTAAGTGCAGCTCCCAGAGCCTCCCAAATTTCCAGATTGGAAATTTTAATGCCTCAGAAGGGAAAAAAAAACCCCTGATAAATCTGTGGAGAATTGCATATAATTTCATTTCAAATGAATTAAATTCAAGGATATGAACAGCTCTCTGGAAACCGAATGCAAATCAGAGGGTATCCTAATTTTCTTTAGAGCATTTCAAAATACTTCATATGGGATTCTTTGCAATTTTCTGTTGAACCCTCTAGAAGGGGGGGAGGGGAGCTTGACAAGAGATGGACAAACACTGAACAACTGAAAGCTATATTTAGCATCTAGTCCTCCCCTCCCAAAAGCTTTAAATTGTACTGACCAAGATAAAGGTAAAGGTTCCCCTCGCACATATTTGCTAGTCGTTCCTGACTCTAGGGGGAGGTGCTCATCTCCGTTTCAAAGCCAAAGAGCCAGCGCTGTCTGAAGACATCTCCGTGGTCATGTGGCCAGCATGACTAAATGCCAAAGGCAAACGGAGCGCTTTTACCTTCCCACCAAAGTGGTCCCTTTTTTTCCACTTGCATTTTTTACATGCTTTCGAAATGCTAGGTTGGCAGAAGTTGGGACAAGTACTCGCTCCATTACGTGGCACTAGGGATTCGAACCTTTCTGATTGACAGGCTCAGCGTCTTAGCCACTGAACCACCGTGTCCCGTGCTGACCAAGCGCAAAGGCAAAATGGCCAAAGTTTGATAGCATGCTTTCAGATTACTTGTGAACAGTGATTTAAGGAGAAACTCGGAGTGCTCTGTTCCTCAGAGGCATCTCTCCCCCTCCCGCCCTTCCCAGTTCTAATTTTTGAAAATAAAATCATGGATAATTATCCTGCTGAAACAGAACAATAATGCCTCTGACTTTCAGCCCTATGGCATCTGTGGGCTGCTGTCTGGTTTGGTGAGAACAATGACTTACACCGAGACCAAGTTTAGTGGCTTTTCTGATAGATAATGAAATGTTTTTGAGATAAAGGAGTGTGTTATTAAGCTACACCAAGTTCACCTTTCATAAGCCTGGACATCGCAATGTGGTGGAGAAAATTAACAAACAAAATGGAGAGATGCAACCTAGAATTAAAGGAGAGATTTCCTGACAATGAGAACAATTAATTGGTGGAACAGTTTGCCTCCATAGGTTGGGGGTGTTCTGTCACTGGAGGGTTTCAAGAAGAAATTGGATAACCATTTGTCTGAAATAGTTTAGGGCAGTGGTGGAGAACCTATGGCACCAGAGGTGGCACACAGAGCTCTCTCTGTGGGCCCGTGCGCCATTGCCCCGGCTCTGTTTCAGATCTCTGCGCACATGCCCACAGACCAGCCAACTAGTCTTCAGGTCTCTGCCGTGCATGCAGTTTGGGCAGGGTGCACGATCATGTGCAGGATGCACACATGCATGCGCCCACACACTGCAGCTTGGGCAGGATGAGCGCGCATGTGCAGGGTGCATATACGCCTACACCCACGCCTTGCAGTTTGGGCACACGCACACTTTGTGTCAGGCCTGCAGTCCTATTCCTTTTTAGGATCTTTGGCCTGCCACACTCTCTATTATTTCATTATGCTGTTTCATTAGTGTAGTAATTGGGAAGGGGAATAGAAAGGAGTAGAATTGTGGAATGTGTTGTTGTCATTCCTTTCTAGAAGCCCAAGGTCATCTTTTGTCTCCGCACATCTGCACCTGACTGGAACCAACTGGGTGGAGATGCCAGCGTGGCTGAAGAAGATTGGACCATGTGATGGATTTATGGGTGTGGGGATAAGATCATGAACTTTCAACTGAGTGGAATCCCAGGAAGCTTTTAGATTTGGGATTCCACAGTTTGTGCCAACATGTCTGTCGTATTCAGTTGGAACTTTAAGGATAACTCTGCCTTGGATTTTGATTTAATTCTGCATGATATTTGGAACGCTGACACTTTGAGTACTTGGTGCCTAAAAGGTTCGCCATCACTGGTTTAGAGTGTCCTGCTTGAGAAGACTTCCAAGCAGTGGTGAAATTAATTTTTTTTACTACCGGTTCTGTGGGTGTGGCTTGGTGGGCGTGGCAGGGGAAGGATGCTGCAAAATCTCCCTTCCCACCCAACTCTGGGGCCAGCTAGAGGTGGCATTTGCCAGTTCTCTGAACTACTCAAAATTTCCGCTACCGGTTCTCCAGAACCTGTCAGGACCTGCTGGATTTCACCCCTGCTTCAAAGGTCCCTTCCTATTCTGTTATTCTATTTCTATTCATATTTCTATTTTACTCTATTATTCCATTCCATTTTCCTCCCTGTCCTTTGGACATGACCTGGGGGTCAAGCTCAGTTCATCTTTTTCCCCAAAAAAAAGAAAAGAGACTGAATTCATGGCCCGGAACTGAATTATGTGGCATCTCATTCCACTTCAGTTTGATGAGGAACCTTTGGTGAGCACTGATTTTTGTCATGCCCACAGCAAATTAACTTCCTAATTGCAATATCACAGGATACTTCGTTAAATGTTTTCCTGAAATCCAAATACTTCATCTACAGCTTTTCCATTATCTACTAAGAAATATGCCTGATCAAAAAGGAGATAGCCTGGCAAAGTTTGTTCTTGAGAAGCCCATGCTGACTTCTAGTAATTACTGCTTTGTTTTCAAACTGTTTATAGATTGAATTTGTGATTATCTCCCACAGCATCTTCTCAGGTATCAGCATGCAGCTGACTGGCCTGTAATTTCCTACATCCCCCTCCCCCCTCCCCATTCTTGTCCTCATCTGCCTATCCATCCATTCTTCAGAATTAAGATGATACATAAAGGTTCCTTAAAATAGCACAATTTCCTTCAGGGCCCTAGGATGCAATTCATTGGCTTTGGAGTTTCAAAGATTAGCAGCAGATATTTCTATTAGACTTCATTTATAATATTCTTCTTCATAATTGCTTGGTGGAACACACATGTCCTTTTCTGTGAAGACTGAGCAACATTTTCCTTTTCACCTCTTAGCATTTTGCCATCTTTACTGGTATATGGGTTTTTTTTCTCTTTCTCTTGTTTTAAATGATACAAATAAGGCCTTTTTGTGATTCTCCCATCTATCAGTCTTCTGAGATTTACAATAAAAGTGATTGCCTTCAATCTATTGAGAATTTGGATCTAGCTCAAGAGCTTTGATTCTTTAGGGCTTGAAGGCGGCACTCCAGTTACATGCTAATACCCAGATTTTACATGGACAAAAACATTGTAACAGATCGACAGAGTGGGAAGGGAACTTGATAGGTCATCTAGTCCAACCCCCCGTTCAAGCAGGAGACCCTACACCATTACTGACAAATGGCAGTCCAATCTCTTCTTGAAAGTCTCAAGTGATGAAGCTCTCACAACTTCCGAAGACAAAGCTGTTCCATTGGTTGATTGTTCCCACTGTCAGAAAATTCCTCCTTATTTCTAGGTTGAATCTCTTCTTGGTCAGTTTCCATCCATTATCCCTTGTCTGGCCTTCGGGTTCTTTGGAAAATAGCTTGGCCCCTCGTCTCTGTGGCAGCCCCTCAAATATTGGAAGATTGCTATCATGTATCCTCTGGTCCTTCGCTAGACTGCCTAATTCCTGTAACCGTTCTCCATATGCTTTAGTCTCCAGTCCCCTAATCACCCTGGTTGCTCTTCTCTGCACTCTTTCTAGAGTCTCAACATCTCTTTTATAGTGTGGTGACCAAAACTGGATGCAGTACTCTAGGTGTGGTCTTACTAAGGCTTTATACATTTATTTATTTGTCACATTTCTACAACAGCACCCGTCTCACCCAAATGACTCTTAATTTATGTTTTATGGGGCAGGATTGTCAAATTATCTAGCAGGTAAAACGTGGCCTCCATTATTTGGAGATATGACTTCCAATTTTGAAGTTTACATTTCAAAGTTAAAGATCATTACACAAGTCTTGCTACAACCTTAGCTATTCTATTAGCATGATTTCAGAGGTTTGGAAATCAACAGAAGAATAAATGTAGGACTTAAATAAATGAATATTTTATTATGGTCACTGACCAGAGTTGCAAACAAAAACACATTGAAAATAAAACCAAAATAAAAACAAAACAAGATGACATCTCCTTGGTTTGTCAGTGCATAATAAAAGTTTAATTTTACAGCCACATTAACAAAATTTAGCTACATTCAAGGAGACTGAATTATAGTGATCTGATAACAACTGTACATAAAAAAAGACCAAAAATTTCTGAATGTTTTACCAGATAAGGAATTATGCAGTGAGTCCTTCAGTCCTCATAGAAGATGTAATTTAGCAGGACATGAACTGTAATTTCAACAGCAACGTGTCCCTAGGGACACGGTCTCAGTTTATATGCATTTTGGGGTATCACCCTTCCAAAACAGCTGTGGGGGAGTGTTGAAGTGTGCTAAAGTCAGTGCTCTTCAGAATTTGGAAACCCTTATGTAGCATAAGTATCCCAGTTTGTAAAAAAGGAGCACGACTGCTTACAAAAAATTTCTTAGGTAAAGAAGGCTAATATTGTTGCGTTTCCAGGTCTTTGATATATTGTTTAAAAGAATAACAGAATAGCAGAGCAAAGGAACCTTGAAGGTCTTCTAGTCCAACCCACTGCTCAAGCAGGAGACCCTATACAATCCCAAACAAGTAGCTGTCCAGCAGGGGTGGGTTGCAGGCGGTTCGCCCAGGTACAGGCGTACCGGTGCCTGCCCGGAGCACTGGGTACCGTTCCGGTACGGTGCTCCAGAGGGCCCACCCGCCTGCCCGAGTTCCTTACCTGTATTTGAGGTCTTCGGCACTTCTGCGCACATGAACGGAGCGCACAGCGCCTGTACGATGCTCCACTGAGCAGCTGTAGCATCATAGAGGCTCACGGAGGCATTGCAAGAGGTAAGGACGCACTCGTGCACTGCGTGTGTGTGTGTGTGCTGTGCATGTTCATGTGGATGCAGGGGCCTCTTTGCACCGTACTGGTTGCAACGGATCCAGAACCCACCACTACTGTCCAGCCTTCTTAAAAGCTTCCAGTGATGAAGCACCCACAACATCTGAAGGCAAGCTGTTCCACTGGTTAATTGTCCTTGCTTTTATAAAGTTTCTCCTTAATTCCAGGTCAATTCTCTCCTTGATTAGTTTCCATCCGTTGTTTCCTGTCCTGCCCTCTGGTGCTTTGGAGAATAAATGGACTCCCTTCTCTTTGTGGCATCCTCTGAACAGTAGAAGATTGCTATCATATTCCCCTCCCCGCCCCAGTCCTTCTTTTCTCTAGACTAGCCAAACTCAAACCCTGCAACCGTTCTTCATATTTAGGCCTTTAATCATCTTAGTTGCTCTTCTTTGCACTTTTTCCCAAAGTCTCAACATCTTTTTCGTAATGTGGTAACCAAAACTGGATGCACTATTCAGTTTTGGTCATCACATTACAAAAAGGATGTTGAGACTTTGGATAGAAACTAAATGAAGGAGAGAAGCAACCTGGAGTTAAGGAGAAACTTCCTAACAGTGAGGACAACCAACCAGTAGAATGTTGTGGGAGCTTCATCATTGGTGTCTACTGTTTAATTACTTGGTCCATTGATGGAAGGGTTATGAACGCCAGTTCCAGTTTTTCCTAGCTGTAGTGCTTGAGATTGTTGTTACAGATACTATCTGACGTAGGTCTGTAAGGAATAAGAATGAATAATGCACCGCTTAAGTCCTTGGGAGATATATAGAGTACATCGAATTTTGTTTTTGCTTTTTTCCTAAATACATGTCGAGAAGATTGCATTTTAAAAGAACAGGCTTACAAAAGGAAGCATCATAAATATTACTGGCTCTTCCCCGCCCTCCCCCAATTCCCTAGGGGACCGTTTTAATTTGTTGCCTCATTTGGTTTATTTCAGTTTGCTTGTCTGCAGTTTGTCTGTAGATCATTTACCACGGTCAACGTATTAGTTAACGGCTGCTATTCTCCCTTATTTTCGTAAGCTGGCTCATTGTGGATGGCGATTTTTACAGCGTTTTTGTTAAAGACGTATTGAAAGGTGTTTGGGCCAAAGGCTGACATATACTCCTAATGAACCATTGCCCCCCCCCCCCTGTCGCCTACTCTCCAATTGTATCGGGTTTAATAGATATTCTTTTTCTTGCCGCGTGTGGCTCCATAGCTAAATTTAACTTATTGTTCAGTTATGAAAGAAAACCCCTAATATATTCTAAGCCCTGTGGAGGAATTGCAAGATGAAGTAGTCCACATTTGCGGGCTTGAAAATTCATCAGCATCATTAAAAAAAGAAAAGAAGGAAAAGGGTCTTGGGTGCACCAAAGACTGAAACCAGCCTTAGAGTAGCTGTATCTTTCTTGACTGCAGCTGTTGTGGCCCGCCAATGGCCAGCACAGCTGGCAGCAGAGTTGGAGGGTGAGGACGTTGTGGAGGAACATGGGCCAGCCCTGGAGACTGAGGAAGGCTCGGATGAGGGCTCTGCATTGGAGGCAGAGAGAGCCAAGGCCTTCTGGCAGTTCTCAGCTGCCTTTGGAGTTAGAAAGCAGTGAGGCAGAGGAACAGCTGGAGCATGTTCCCAGTGTGCGCATGGGCAGAGCTGCCAGAAGAAAAGAACAGCTCAGAAATCGGGGTCAACTTGGGAGTAAAGCCACAGGTGGACAGTGAATGGCCCCTCCCATCAGAAATAAAATAGGAGTAATAGTGGAGTGGGCTTTTGCAGGAAACAATTCATTCGTTAGTTTGTTCATTAGTTCATTTGTTTCTGGAGCCTGAAGATCTGTCCATGAATCTCAGAGACTCTGTGCCAAGTCTTTCCTTGCACAGCACTGCGCTGGGAAAATATTTACATGGCAGCTTTCCAAGCTAGATAAGGTCTGTGGTCATAACTTCACCTTTGAAAGAGTGTTTGCCAGGCCTTTGCTGAATGTGAATGAGAGGAATTCACATTCGTTTAATAAAAGGGGTTTAGTCGGGACCAGGAATCTGCTTTGTGCTTTTGGGGGAAGCCTAGGTCAGAACAGCAGCCACCTTCGGCAGCTCTACCATCAGTATATACAATTACAAAATGGAAAAGGGATCAAGTTAGAGGAGAAACTGTGTGTCTTTCATAGCCTGCTGCTCCAGCAGCTTCTGCCTGGACTTGGTTGGCAGGTAAACAGGGAAAATAATGGCAATAGAAGGTTGCTGTTTTTCCTTTGGCAACTCAAGGCTTTATTGTAGAGCTGCTGGTTAGATGTGAAGTGAGACAGAGAATAAGCATTGTCTGCTCCATATCGGGTTTTTTTTTGTTTACTTGGAATGGTTAGCAGTGGCACGGTTAAAATCCTTTCAGAAGGATGAAGGGTGATAGTTATCTTATTGTTTAGGTTCTGCAGGATCCTTGGTGCCCTCTAGGTTTGGTTGTTTTGGTTCTGTTTCTAGTTTAGAATAGAATAACAAAGTTGGAAGGGACCTTGGAGGTCTTCTACTCCAACCCCCTGCTTAGGCATTAAACCCTATACCAGTGATGGCGAACCTTTTTTGGCTCGCGTGCCACAAGTGGGGGGAGCGCAGGGGGGTCGAGTGCGGGCGTGCCGCACCCATAATGCAATGTGCGACCCCCCCAATGCGCATGCGCGCACAACGCACGACCCCCCCCCATTTTTACATTTTTTTGCCCTCCCCACGCTCCAGGGGCTTTATAGGAGCCTGGGGAGGGCGAAAAGAGCCTCCCCCGACCCCCCGGAGGCCCTCCGGAGGCTTCAGGGACTGTCCGGAGGCTTCCCTGAAGCCTTCGGAGCGCTTAAAACCACCCTCCGAGCAAACCAGAAGTGACTTCCAGGTTGCTCGGAGGGTCGTTTTAAGCGCTCCGAAGGCATCAGGGAAGCCTCGGATGGTCCCTGAAGCCTTCGGAATGCTTAAAACGACCCTCCGAGCAACCCAGAAGTCACTTCCGGTTTGCTCGGAGGGTGGTTTTAAGCGTTCCAAAGGCTTCAGGGACGGTCCCTGAAGCCTCCGGGGGGGGCTGGGGAGGCTCTTTTCGCCCTCCCCAGGCTCCTATAAAGCCTCTGGAGCCTGGGGAAGGCGAAAAATAGCTTTTAAAAAGGTGAACTCAGCTGGCCAGCGCGCGCATGCGTGCCACAGGTTCGCCATCACGGCCCTATACCATTTCAGACAAATCGTTACCCACAGGGGTGGGATTGAAAATTTTTAGCAGCCGGTTCTCTGCCCAGTTGCTTGATGGGCGTGACCATGGGGGGGCTGGCCTACTCGGCCTCCTGCACCATGGGGAGGGGCATGTTTTCACCCTCGCCAGGCTCCAGCTGCTTTTTTTGAGCCTCAAGGAGGATGAAGACAACCTCCCCTGGGCTCCAAAGACCCTCCGGAAGCTGAAACAGGCTCATTTCCAGACTTCTGAAACTTCTGGGGGGCCTGTTTTTCACCTGCCCCAGACTCTGGAATGTTTTTCTTCGAGCCTCCGGGAGGGCGAAAACAGCCTCCCCCAGGCTTAGGAGGCCTTCTGGAAGCTGGAAACAGTCTTGTTTCCGGACTTCTGGGAGGCCTGATTTTTGCCCCCCCCCCCCCGAGCCTCTGTCTGGACCCTGCACTTACCTGACATAATGAACAGGCCACGTGGAGACTCCTGGGAGGGGAGGGGCAGGGTGGGCAGGGCCAGCCATTTCATTCCAATTACTGGTTCAGTGAACCAGATGTAAAATTATCACCAGATTCACCCAGACCAGTCTGAACTGGCTGAATCCCATCCCTGATTATCCAATATCTTCTTTAAAACTTCCAGTGTTGGAGCACCCACAACTTCAGGAGGGAAGTCATGTCACTGTACTCACTGTCAGGAAATTTCTCCTTGGTTCTAAATTGCTTCTCTCCTTGATTAGTTTCCACCTATTGCTTCTTGTCCTGCCCTTAGGTGCTTTGGAGAATAGCTCGGCTCCCTCTTCTTTGTGGAAACCACTGAGATATCAGAACACTATGAGATATTGGAGCACTGATTTGTGATTGGTTAACAGCCTGTAAGGTGAGGATAACCATTGCAGTCATGATCTGTTCCCCAGAGTGGTGGGAAAACACAAACCATATACAGGTTTTATGTCTCTGTCTGATTTTCATTTCCTTTTTTTTAAAAAAAATACCTTTTCCAAATTTCAAAAACAAACATTAAAATGCAAACTAATATAAAAAAAGAGAAAAAAAAGGAATATCAGGCAAGTTAAAAAGAGACCAAAAATACATCAAACAAACATATAAGAAAGGTGAACTCCAACTTTTTTTCCAATACAGAGATCATAATAAGGATGCAACGACCTCCAGCTCTAAATGAAAAATCCATACTTTAAATACCTTAAAATATTAATAATCTACATTTTTAAAAAACCTGAGGAAAACAATTATAATATATTGCTCCCATAATTTTAATCTAACACTTAATAAATTTCCAAGTATGAATAGCTATATATTTGAAAACACTATATATATTTCTCTAGTCAATTCGGATCTAGTCCTTGAATTCCAAAGTCAAAAGATTATTTTTCTCCTTGTCTTGTAAGAAAACAATGACATTTGGAATTTGGTGTCCAAGTCACAAGAAATCTAGTCAAATTATTGGCTCTAAGGCAAAGCAGTCCATTTGACCAGCTCAGCTAGGTGACTAGGTGGCTCAGTGGCTAAGATACTGAGCTTGTCGATCAGAAAGGTCGGCAGTTTGGCAGTTCGAATCCCTAGTACAGGTCTCCTGCGTGAGCAGGGGGTTGGACTAGATGACCTCCAAGGTTCCTTCCAACTCTGTTACTGTTTAGGTCTTTTGGTTCCAATGTCCATTTTTTTATTGTGGGTATACTGTATATTCCTCTTTCCATCTTTGGGCCTACAGCAATCTTGCAGTAGATTTCATATATAAAAACAAAGTCCCATGTTTTCTTCTCATCTGTTTATCTGCCATTCCCAAAAGAAAAACTTCAGGTTTCCATTTCATTGGCTTTTTCCTTTGAGTTCAATCCCAATGAGGAATGTAGCTTTTTTATTTATTTGTTAAAAAGAGTGTTATTTGTTCCTATATGACATTTTGCCTAATAGGTAGCTGGAAATAATAGGCACCGTTGACTCCCTTGACTTGGGATAGTTGTTTACTGGGGTGATGATGTCTATTTTTAAACGAGTGTTCTTCCTCTATTTGTTTCTCAGAGATAAGAGAGGATGCTGTTTCTTAAAAATAAACATGGGATTTAAGGAATAGACTGCTTGTGCGGGGGGTATTCTTAGAAATAATGAAACCTTTTCATGGCAGAATTTGACAGTTTTAGTGGGGTTGGCTTTTAACATCATAACATCACACGCAGAAGTCCTTACTACATTATGCATCACCAGGGCCTATATCCCAGCTCTGGCAATTGTTGTTTGCTGACTTTGGTCTCACCTCTTCTGAACTCTTCAGTCTGTAATATCTTTGCGTTCTGGGCCCTGGAAGTCTACTCTCCACTCTATCATAGCTGTAGGACAGTGAATTGCGAACCTATGGAATGCATGCATTGCCCTGTCATCTCCAGCGCACATGCTTTCGTTTTCGACCATTTTTGCCCTCCAGAGGCTTCCCTAAAGCCTCCGGAGAGCGAAAAACAACCCAACGCGCAAGCCGGAAGTTCGGGAATGTTCCTGAATTTATTTATTTATTATTTATTTATTTATTTCTTAGATTTTTAGACCGCCCCCTCTCCCAACAAGGGACTCGGGGCGGTGTACAGTCAATGCAAATAAAATACAGTCATAACAATGAAATACATTTAAAATACATTTGGAGGGGGAGATAGACTGTACAAGAAATAAATTATTCTAAAACCCTAAAAACATCCCAATTAAAACCCCAAACCCAATTAAAATAAATCCCCGGGAGGTAAAACTAAGAAAGTGCCAGGCCAGCTGATTGAAATAGGTGAGTCTTTAACTTTTGACGGAAGGAGCAGAGGTCGGTGGTAGTTCGAATGTCAGGGGGGAGGTCATTCCAGAGGGTTGGGCCCATCACAGAGAAGGACCTACTCCTAGGTGTCGCCCGCTGGCATTGCCTAGCGGACGGCACCAGGAGGAGCCCCTCCCTGTGTGAGCGGATAGGTCGCAGGGACGTGTGTGGTAGGATGCGATCCTGCAGATAACTAGGTCCTATGCCATGGAGCGCTTTAAAGATGGTGATCAATACCTTGAAACGCACCCGAAAGGCCACAGGTAGCCAGTGCAGCTCGCGCAGGAGACGTGTTACGTGGGAGTAACGTGTACTCCCCATAATAACCCGCGCGGCTGCGTTCTGAACTAGCTGCAGTCTCCGGATGCGTCCCAAGGGAAGCCCCATGTAGAGGGCATTGCAGTAGTCCAGGCGAGACGTCACCAGCGCATGAGTGACCGTGCGCAGGGCACTCCGGTCCAGTAGGGGGCACAATTGGCGCACCAGGCGAACCTGGTGGAACGCCCCCCTTGCCACGGCTGCCACATGGTCCTCCATTGACAGCCGGGCATCAAGGAGGATGCCCAAATTGCGCGCCCGCTCCACAGGGGACAGTTGTTCACCCCCTATGGCCAGCGATGGAGTCAGCTGGCTGAACCGAGGTGCCGGTACCCACAGCCACTCGGTCTTGGAGGGGTTGAGTTTGAGTCTGTTGTCCCCCATCCAGACCCTGACGGCTTCCAAACACCAGGACATCACTTCGACAGCCTCGTTGGGGTGGTTTGGGGTTGAAATGTACAGCTGAGTATCATCAGCGTACAGGTGGTACTCAACCCCAAAACCACGGATGTTCTCGCCCAGCGGCTTCACATATGCGTTGAACAGGAGAGGCGAGAGGACCGACCCCTGTGGCACCCCACAAGTGAGTGGCCTCAGGGACGACCTCTGCCCCCCTGTCAACACACATTGCTTCCGGTCGGAGAGGTAGGAGCCGAACCACCGCAAAACGGTGCCTCCGACTCCCATCCCCTCCAACCGGCGCAATAGGATACCATGGTCGATGGTATCAAAAGCCGCCGAGAGGTCTAATAGGACCAGGATAGAGGAACAACCCCTATCTCTGGCCCTCCAGAGATCATCAACCAACGCGACCAAGGCTGTCTCAGTGCTGTGCCCGGGTCGGAAGCCGGACTGGCGTGGGTCTAGATAGTCGGATTCGTCCAGGTGTCGTGGAAATTGCTGCGCCACCACATTCTCCACAACCTTCACCAAGAAGGGGAGGTTGGAGACTGGACGATAATTAGCTAGTTCCATTGGGTCGAGCGAAGGTCTCTTGAGCAAGGGTCTCACCACCGCCTCTTTCAAGGCGGTTGGTAAGTATCCCTCACCCAGTGAGGCGTTCACCAGGCCCAGGAGCCAGCCTCGTGTCACCTCCCAGGCTGCCACTACCAGCCAGGAGGGGCACGGGTCCATTAAACATGTGGTGGGTCGCAGCCGTCCACGCAACCTGTCCAAATCCTCGGGGGCAACAGAGTCAAACTCCTCCCAGAATGGTCTCTCAAGACTCGCTGTTGGCGGCTCGTCTGGTCCACTGACGGAGGTCCACCCGCTCCGGATCTGATCGATTTTGTCCTGAAGATATCCCCCAAATTCCTCTGCTCTACCCTGTAAGGGTGTCCCCCGTGCCCCCTGAGATAAAAGGGAGCGGGTCACCCGAAACAGGGCGGCAGGGCGGTTATCCGCGGACGCAATAAGGGCAGCACAATGTCTACGTTTGGCCGCTCTTATTGCCACAAGGTAAGTCCGCAAATAGGCTCTTACCTGTGTTCGGTCAGATTCGGAGTGTGAGGACCTCCACCTGCTCTCTAGACGTCTCCTGTGGCGCTTCATCACCCTAAGCTCCTCAGTAAACCAAGGAGCCCGGGTGGGTCGATGCCGCAGGAGAGGTCGCAAAGGCGCAACCCGGTCCAAGGCCCCAGTCGTCGCCCTATTCCAGGCAGTCACTAGGTCCTCGGAGCGGGCGCGGGACAAGGCTACAGGTATTGGCCCAAGCTCCGTCTGGAATCTATCCGATTCCATCAGGTGCCTGGGGCGGTACCAGTTTATAGAGTCTGGTTCCGCCTCCTCGCGGTGGGGGATAGCGCCAGGGAAGTCCAGCCGGAGGGATGAGTGGTCTGACCATGACAGGGGCGTGATGACTAAATCCCCTATTCCCAGATCACTCGTCCACTGTTCAGATACAAAAATGAGGTCCAGTGTGTGGCCCCTTTCGTAAGTGGGGCCCTGCACTAATTGGGTCAGGTCCATGGCTGTCATGGAAGCCATGAACTCCCGAGCCACCTCAGAAGCCGCTCCCGTTGACGGCAAGTTGAAGTCCCCCATGACCAGAAGTCTGGGAGTCTCAATTGCCGTCATTGAGATTAGCTCGAGGAGCTCGGGCAGGGCTGCTGATGCATAGCGAGGAGCCAAGTATACAATCAGCAAGCCCCACTGCCTCCCTGGGCCCCAGTTCACACCAAGGGACTCACACCCGGGTATCTGAGGGACAGTGAACTCCCTCAGCTCTAAACATTCCCGAATAACCACCGCCACCCCACCACCCTTACCCAGGGCCCGGGGCTGATGGAATGCCCGGAAACCTGGTGGGCACATTTCCACGAGGGGTAAACCACCCTCGTGGCCCAACCAGGTCTCCGTTATCCCAGCAAGGTCTAGCTCCCCCTCTGAGATCAACTCATTAATGAGGGGGGCCTTGTTGGTAACAGACCTTGCGTTGCAAAGCATCAGCCGCAGGCCCTGGCTCTGTAGCACCTGTCCACCTAGACTGCAGGGGTTGGTACAAGCGACCGGGCGTAACCAACAGCCACGGTCTCCCAACCGACCTTGGGATCTTATCCTGTCCTCGCATCCCTTCCTCCCCACGATCGTTGTAATAGGACAACCCTCTGCTTGAATGACCTTTACTTCCCCCCCCCCACCGCATCCCCGTCCTTCCTAGACTCACCTATTTGTCCGGCGCTGGCTCTCCTCCCGGTCTGAATAGCCCTCCCCCCCACCCTGGAACCCCCTAAAAAAGATAAAAAACATTTTACTAAAAATCCCCTTAGCTTCCGGTTCCTGCACCTCTCGGGGTCCACGAACCCATCCTCGAGGCGGGCCCTTGAAAGAGCCAAGGGCCAAACCTGCGAGAGAGGGGCCTCCCGCAGGCGGAGCAAATCTAGCCTCGAATAAGTTATTATCAAAGTTCCAATAGGGGTTAAGGTGCCGTAAGTGGTAAGAATAAGTCAGTATGGGGGGAAGGTTGAAGGCATTAGTCCCATAAGTCAATGTGGGAGCTGAAGCCTCCGGAGGGCCTCTGGGGGGCAGGGGAGGCCGTTTTCGCCCTCCCCAGGCTCCTAGAAAGCCTCTGGAGCCTGGGGAAGGTGAAAAATGGGTCCATCATGAGCCAAAAGCAGGAGGAGGGTGGGGGTCACACACGCATGTCTGTTGGGGGACTCGCACACATAGAATTATGGGTGTGGGCATGGCAAAAAGGTTAGCCATTACTGCTGTAGGACAAATGACTGATCTATAGGTAGGGAGTTGGGAAGAGGTTTGAAGAGGGAAAAGCATATGAAACTTATGGTGTATCAGTGGCTGTCAGCCTTGATAGCAGTGTGATCATCTCTGAAGACCATCTGTTAGGGGATTGATCCTCCTTGTGCTTTGTGGCCACCATGAGAACAGATTGCTGGACCAGATGGGCCTGATTCAGAAGGGCTCTTCTTATGGTGGCATTGGCTCCCAGCTTGGCTGGCTTCAAGAAGAGTATGGATCATTCATGGAAGTCATGAGAATCAGTGGCTATCAGCTTTGATGGCAGTGTGAGTGCTTCTGGGGGCCATCTGCTGGGAGTCTACTGGGTTTCCTCATGTAATTGGTTGGCTTAGAGGAGAAAAGGCTGCTAGGCTAATTGGACCAAGGATCGAGTCCATCAGGACATAGCTTGTGTTCTTATGTTAGTTGAGAAGATATTTTTCCATTGTTATCTTTTGTAATAGCCTTTTCCCAGACTTTTGGATGGTAGCCTCCCTGCCATAACTATATAGAAAGTTAAGATGGACCTTTTCTACAGAGCTTTTAATGTGTATGGATTGTTGGTTTGATATAGTCATGTAAGACTGATCTGATGGCTTATTTTTGTTAATTGATACTGGATTTTATGAACTTCCAGGAGTCTTCTTGGACAAAGATGTGTGTTTGTTTGTGTGTGTGTGTGTGTGTGTGTGTGTGTGTGTGTGTAATTGTTCTCTCTGTGTATATAATTATTTCGAGATACATTTTTACAAGACCAAAATCCAGTGCTTCTGGACAATTTGATTGATGGAAAAATTGACTTCCAAATTGACAGAAAAACAAGTGTGAACGGGAAGATCTGGATCTATCAATCTAAACCATTAATTGGCTTGCTCAGGTCAGATAAACTTTGCAGCAACAGGCGTATGTTTCTGCAGCAGAAAAGTTAGTGTCTTTTGTGGTCTAAGAGTTGCATTCAAATTGGGAATTAGATTCACCTGAGATAAGCTCACTTGTCATCAAGGTGCCTGTGTCTCTCTTTTTTTTTGTCACCGAGCACAAAAATAGCTATTGCCCATAAATCTGGCAGGCAAGGATTCCTGCTGGCATGAATGAGAGAGACAGCACAAAACAGATGGGCTTAGTGAGATGAGTTTGTTTCTGAAAAAGTAGACTCCAAAATAATTTTGGCTCTGTGCCTCTTTCTAGTTGACTGTTTGATAATGGCACAGATCTCCCAACATCACTCTCTTATTTGTGGCCAAGTCATCAGTAGAAAGCACACCATTATGTGAATAATCTTATTCTAGAAAGAGTGCGGAGAAGAGCAAAAAAAGATGATTAAGGGACTGGAGGCTAAAACATATGAAGAACGGTTGCAGGAACCGGGTATGTCTAATTTAATGAAAATAAGGACAAGGGGAGACATGATAGCAGTGTTCCAATATCTCAGGGGTTGCCACAAAGAAGAGGCAGTCAAACTATTCTCCAAAGCACCTGAGGGCAGGACAAGAAGCAATGGGTGGAAACTAATCAAGGAGAGAAGCAACCTAGAACTAAGGAGAAATTTCCTAATCTGTGGAACAACTTGTCTCCAGAAGTTGTGAAAGCTCGAACACTGGAAGTTTTTAAGAAGAGGTTGGATAGCCATTTGTCTGAAATGGTATAGGATTTCCTGCCTAGGCAGGGGTTGGACTAGAAGACCTCCAAGGTCCCTTCCAACTCTGTTATTCTATTCTATTCTATTCTATTTTATCCTATCCTATTAATGATCTCATATCTTAAGCACTCTTTCTCCAGCTTGGCATGCTGGCTGGGGAATTCTGGGAGTTGAAGTCTTAAAATTGCCAAGGTTGAGAAACACTATTGCTGTAATACAGAGGCACAACGGTCTGCTCTTAAGTGAAAACTTTGTTGTCTTTGTCTCCAGAGCTTCTATCCAGTGCTATTTATCAAGGGTAGACATATACCATGTCTTGTCAGCAGAAACTCAATATTTGCTGTTCTCTACTGGTGGTTTGGAGTTTTGCAGACTGGAAATGGCACAGAAGAATAATGGAAGGCAGGAGAAAAGAGTTACTCAGGAGTAATTATTAGGGAGCCATTTTAGTGAAATAGTTAAGGAGCTGACCTAGAAACCAGGAGTGTGAATTCTAGGCTGTTAAGTGCCAGGGAAATCAGAAGACCAGAATGTCGTGATAAAAGATTAACACTAAGTGCGATGTCAGGTCTGGTCCAACTACTAATGTATAATAGTGAACCAATGACTGAACGATAAAGTGTTTGATCCTCGAACTCAGGACTTGGTTCATGTGTTAAGTTGTGAAAATCTGTTTGCATGGGTGTCTTTGTTGCGTTAGCATCTTTCATGTTGCAATGATGTAGAATGTGGTCAATTTTCTCTTCTTGTGAAAGACTAAACCCCTTCTGTGTCTTTTCAATTTGAACACCTAAATAAGTGCTAATGTGTCCTAAAGATTTTAGTGTGAAGTATCTCTGCAAACTTTTAGCAAAAATCTCACTCATTTTCTTATTTGGACCAATATAAACAATATCATCAACATAAACAAGAATTATCTCATATGCATTGTTAGATCTTTTTGTGAACACGCATTCATCAGTTTCGGACTTAATAAAGCCCATTGAATTTAGTTTGTCAGTAAGACATAAATACCACATTAAACCTGACTGTTTCAGACCATAAAGACTTTTGTTCAGGAACCAGGTATCCCCTTCTTGCTTTCGGAATCCTGGAGGGCTTCTCACGTAGATCTCTTCATCTAGGTCTGCATGTAGATAAGCTGTGTCCACATCAAATTGAAAAACTTCTAAACCAAGAATAGTTGCAGTGGTTAAGGCAATTTTTACACTTTCAGTTCTGACTGTTGGTGAGTAAGTGTTTGTGTAGTCCTCAGGATAACGTTGAGCGAAACCCTGAGCTACAAGTCTGGCTTTGTATAAAGACTCACCATTCGGTTTCTTCTTGATTCTGTAGACCCATCGGGTGCCAATGACTTTCTTGTTTGCTGGAGGTTTTGCAGGTGTGAATACATTGAGTTTCTTTAAACTGTCCATTTCATCCTGCATTGCATCATACCACAAAACCTTGCTTAACTAATTGCTTTGTGTTTTGATAACGAATGTCAATGTGTCTGGACCTAGAACCTGTAAAATGTGACTCAGAACTATAAACCACAGATACATTATCTTCCATCACGGTCGATGGATCGAAACCATCCTCTGCTACCAAGTTGTCAGGGGAAAAACGCCCTGGGGAAATCTGAGATCAATGGACCGAGGCTGATTCCCTTCCGCATATCTTTTGAGATATTAAGAAAGGAAATAAGTCTTTAAGAAGTATTCTAATTAATAAACAAACTTTAATAAAAGTAAATAAAAGTAAATGAAACAGAAAATAACTAATGGTTACATTTTGATAATGAAAGCTACGTCTGCCAAGCTGGCAGCCAAACAAAGAAGAAAGGAATTTTTTTTTTGGAATGTGTAAACGCATGCGCAATAAATCACTTTCAGATAAGAACTTTTATGACCTGCACAATAACTCTTTCTTAGTTTAACTCTTGAGTGTCAGTTTAGGCAGTTCAGGCCTAGCAAACTTTTTAACATCGTGACACAGAAGACTTTATATCAAATGGATATAAAGATCTATTTGCAAGCACAAGTGCTCTACAAGAATCTGACTTACTAACAGTCCAAGAAAATTCAAATTCAAAAAATTCAAATTTTTAATTTGTTAGCCGCTCCCTCTCCGCAAGGGACTCGGGGCGGCGTACAATAAAAATATACATACATACATATAGACATACAGATACACACATATACATACATATACATACATGGAGGAGGTAGTAATCAAACATAAATCACATTAATAATAAAATAGAAAATTAAAATTAGCCATTAAAATATCCCATGATAAAATACAATTTAAAAAGGACTGTCAGGAGGAGGATAAACTACGGTTGAGCCAGGCCAGATAATTGAAAGAGGTGGGCCTTGAGCTTTACACGGAAGGAGCGGAGATCGGAAGTAATCCTGATGTCAAGGGGGAGGTCATTCCACAGGGCTGGGCCCATCACAGAGAAGGCCCTGCTCTTGGGTGTCGCCCCCCGACACTGTTTAGCGGACGGCACCCGGAGAAGTCCCTCTCTGTGTGAGCGGATTGGTCGTAGGGATGTATGGGGCAGGATGCGATCCCGCAAATAACTAGGTCCTATGCCATGGAGAGCTTTATTTTTTGTTTATTTATTATAAATAAATTTATTAATTGATGGTAGATAAGAGTTACAAGAATTCAAAGTGAGCTGGACTTAAGTCTCTTGGGTATGAAGGGACTCATGACTGATGATGCATTTGACTCCTCTTGCGGGCTCATCCTGATCATCTCCTACATTGGCATGAAATTTGGCTGAATGACTTTGGGTCAGTCATTCTCTCATTGCAATAGAGTGGAAAAAATAGGAGGCAGGAGTATTTAGGTATGTTCACTGCAGAGGTGGTATTCAGCAGGTTCTGACCAGTTCTGGAGAACCAGTAGCGGAAATTTTGAGTAGTTCGGAGAACCGGTAAATACCACCTGTGACTGGCCCACCACCATCTATTCTCTGCCTCCCGAGTCCCAGCTGATCGGGAGGAAATGGGGATTTTGCAGTAACTGTCCCCTGGAGTGGAGTGGGAATGGAGATTTTACAGTATCCTTCCCCTGTCATGCCCACCAAGCCATGCCATGCCCACCAAGCCACGCTCACAGAACCAGTAGTAAAAAAAAATGATTCCCACCACTGGTTCACTGCCTTGAGTTATATTCATTCTAGCATTGGATTCTCAGTTACTTTCCTAAGAGTTCAGTGATTCATCACCACCACCCCTTTCCCCCTTGCACATTAAATTTGGCTTTCAGAATCTGGGTATTCCAGGGGGTAGAACTGTATTCTTTTGACCCTCTCTACATTCTCAGGTGAGACATTCTCCGGAAACATGTAAAACATCAGAAGGAAACATAAATACATCTCAAATCACATAACTTTATTGTTATTTTGTTCCTTTGTTTTGAGTAAGATGGCTAATCCTCTCTCCCAGACCTCTAAACCTCTAAACAGTTGCTCCTCACAAGGAGACCACACAATAGCAACCTCCAGATAACTGTTATCTTGTGATCTTCTTGTGAAGAGCCACTGTTGGAGCACTTGTGGGTGATCCCAAGTCCTCTCTTTGTCCAGGGAGGAATTATTAAAGAGCCGGTGTGTTCACCGGCTCTGCATTCCATTTAAATTGTTGGTCCCACTTTTCATGGAGTTGTCTTTAGTCTGCCATTTCTTTCCTGAAAGACTGCTTGATCAGATATTAGAGGTTATGGCCAGGGGATCCTTTACCCAGCCACACTGGAATAGCAGCTGTGGCCCTTTTCAGAATGACATGCCTGGACAATAGTGACTTCTGCCTTAGTTACTAAGGACCCTGGATTACCGTAACACAGTCTAATTGGTGCTGCCCTTGATGACTACTTGGAAGCTGCAATTAGTTTTAAATGGTGATACTTGCTTGTTGGCCAGAGAGCTGTTACAGCACATTAACAATTAAGTTGGGTCATGGCACTTGCTGCCAGGGGATTTCCAAGAATAATTTGAAGTGCTTTAATAGAACTCAAAATAACATTCAAAGCCATTCGGGGCTCAGGTCATCAATATTTAAAGGACCATCTTTTCCAGTCTAGTCCCTTCTGTGCATTTAATCCAGGGGTCCCCAAACCAGAGGTGAAATGCTCTAAAGTCTGCTATCAATTTGCTTCGGTACCGGTTGCTTTGTGCGTGCTTTGTGCACATGTGCACTGGATTAAGAAGCCTTTTCTGAGTCTGCAGCAGGGGTGGGTTCCGGCAGTCCTACTGCTGTTTGGCTTGTTGCTGTGCTGTGCGCACACACACTTGATATGTGCTGTGCATGTTTGATGTGCACTGTGCGTGCTTGGTGTGTGCTGCATGCACATGCGCAGAACAATTTTTATTGCTCTGCGCATACGCAGAAGCAAAAAACAAGATGGCAGCTCCTACAGCGGTGCCGGGAGAACCTGTTTGGGAGTGTGGCAGGCCTGGGTCGCTGCTGGTTCCAGTGACCCAGGCCGCCAAACTACTGCCAGTTCGGCCAAACCTGTCCGAACTGGTAGGAACCAACCACTGGTCTGCAGGTAAGTAGAACAGCGATTTCCTGCTTTCTAGCGAATATAAATTGCGCGGCACAGCTGATTGTTGCACAGCTGATCATTGAAACTTCCGGTTCGCCTGAACCGGTAGTAAAAAAAATGCTAAAAAGAGTAGAGTAGAGAGAGTAGAGTAGAATAGAGTAGAGTAGAGTAGAGAGTAGAGTAGAGTAGAATAGAATACTTTATTTAGTCAAGTGTAATTAGATACACAAGGAATTTGTCTGATGCAGTACTACAACAACATCATAAACTCCTTGGATATACTCATAGACCTTTATGAGTCCATATTAATCAATTTGAGAAAGCCTGATTTAAATCAAGAAGGGATCCTTTGGGAATCGTTCCAAGGTTTAGAAGTCTGGAGACAAGTCTTAATAACAGCCTGAACTCTTATTTCTTTATTAAATTGAGATTCATGTGATATGATTTTTCGTTATTTGTGTCAGAAGCACCTACAAATCATACACATATAACATTCAACACTGAGCAAATAAAGTAGGTATAAAACCGGTCAGAGAAATATAGCACATGTAAAAATATGTGGAATAAATAGGCTTAAAACTAAACGACATTTGCCTAATATATAATCAAGATCATGTGAAGTGTTAATACCACTTTATAAGGCCTTGGTAAGGCCACACTTGGAATACTGCATTCAGTTTTGGTTGCCACGATGTAGAAAAGATGTGGAGACTATAGAAAGAGTGCAGAGAAGAGCAACAAAGATGATTAGGGGACTGGAGACTAAAACATATGAAGAACGGTTGCAGGAACTGGGTATGTCTAGTTTAATGAAAAGAAGGACTAGGGGAGACATCATAGCAGTGTTCCAAAATCTCAGGGGTTGCCACAAAGAAGAGGGAGTCAAACTATTCTCCAAGGCACCTGAGGGTAGAACAAGAAGCAGTGGGTGGAAACTAATCAAGGAGAGAAGCAACTTAGAACTGAGGAGAAATTTCCTGACAGTTAGAACAATTAATCAGTGGAACAGCTTGCCTCCAGAAGCTGTGAATGCCCCAACACTGGAAGTCTTTAAGAAGATGTTGGATAGCCATTTGTCTGAAATGGTATAGGGTTTCCTGCCTAGGCAGGGGGTTGGACTAGAAGACCTCCAAGGTCCCTTCCAACTCTGCTATTGTATTGTATAATATCGGGCCATGTTGACAGCATTTTCTCATGCCAGCCATGAGGTCTTCCTCCATACTTGTTGAATGACATCATACGCCCCATAGCATGTGTGAGAGGGATTGTTCTTCTCTACATTCACACAGAGTATCTGGGATATGATGTGATGATATATGATATGATATGTATATAAAAGTTTCCTGGTGAGGTAAGGAACGGCTCCACTTTCATGGCTTTGTTAAAGGCGATGAAGATAGTAACATTTGTGGGGGTGTTACTATTTACTCATGTTATTTCTATCCACGTTAATTTACATCTGGTTTTAGGTATTTAAAGCTGGTTAATTTTAATGGACCATGCCGAGCATAATTTATCTGTTGCAAGCCACCCAGAGTTTCTACACTGGGGCAGTGGTGGGATTCAATTGTTTTTACTACTGGTTCTGTGGGCGTGGCTTGGTGGGCATGGGCGTGGCTTGGTGGGCGTGGCAGGGGAAGCTTACTGCAAAATCCCCATTCCTTCCCGATCAGCTGGGACTCGGGAGGCAGAGAATAGATGGGGGCGGGGCCAGCCAGAGGCGGTATTTACCGGTTCTCCGAACTACTCAAAATTTCTGCTAACAGTTCTCGAGAACTGGTCAGAACCTGCCGAATGCCACCTCTGACCACTGGGGCAACATACACATTCTATCATTAACTTTGCTTTCAGGGAAACACCTAGCTTCTTTGAAAGATAAACATGCCAGGATAAAGCATGAGACACACACAAGCATGAAGTTGCATAGAATATTTATGCAGGTATTTAATGTGTAATTAACAGGAAGCTTGTCCTCGTGAACATTTTGATAGTGAACCTCCTGAAGTTGTACACTAAAAGGAATTATTGCCATGAGAGGCACTAGAAACATGATGGCAAACCTATGGCACATGAGCCACAGTTGGCACACAGAGCCCTTTCTTCAGGCACGCGAGCCGTCGCCCTAGCTTAGCTATGCCACGCATGTGCACGTGCCTCCTACCGGGCAGCTGGTTTTCAGGTCTCTGCTGTACATGTGAGAGGGAGGTGCATGCAGGAGACAGAAGTGCATGCATGGGAGGGGTACATGTTGGGGCGCACACACATATGCAGGGCGCAAGCGGGAGGTCACACATGCATGCGTGGGGTGCGGTGAACATGGGGAGTGTTGTGCGTGCATTGCATCATGGGTCGCGCATGGGCTTGCTTTTGGCACTTGACGCCGAAAAGATTAGCCATCAATGGTCTAGAATTTTCCCTGGGACTATAGAAGTGAGTGATTGAAACTATTTCCCCAAGCCACTACTCCTAAATCTGCCAGAGAAAGCTAGCGAACAAGAGGGTGAATCAAGTAGGCAAGGCAACAGATTGGATTTTTAAAAAATAAATAAGGAGAAGCAATTGATTAATTATCTTGATTGAACTCTTGCAGTGCGAGGGAGAGAGAAACAGAGATGTTAGTGCTTCCAATCCCTCCTTACTGCAAGGAAAGGCAATCATTTCTTAGATGGGCACTGCACATGTGTGTGTTTGTTTGTTTTCTGGCTTCCAAGGAGATGTGTTCTGGGATGCAGAGACATTAAGCTACCTCCTTGTATAAAAATAATAACAAGATAAACTACTTGGATACTGTCATTGATCAATTTGGGAAACCCTGATTTAAATCAAGAAGGGAGTTCCTCCTTTTTCCTGGAAGTCCCCGTTCCCCCCGCTGCCGCCTAATAGCAGCTCACCTCGTCTAAGCTTGAAAGATAAGAGTTGGGCCTGGTTGCCTATGGAGATTCTCAGTCATCCATAGCTGTCCCAAAGGTTCTGCCCCCCCCCCCCAAAACAGGTAACTGGACTTGACTCTGAGCTGAGCCGAGCTGAAGAAGCTTCTTGAATGAGAAGTGAAATGTCTTCAAAAGAAAAACCAGAAAGTCCAGTTGCCTTTTGAAAAAAAAGCACGTTTGGGGCAATTGGGCTGGGTTAGTACCCGGACAGAGGACCACAGGGAATTTCAGGGCTATAGAACTAGAAGTAAAAAATAATCTAGAAGGTAACAGCAAACAATTTATGTTTATATATCTAAATCTCTCTCTATATAACTCTGTCTCTGTCTCTTTCTCCATCCATCCATCCATCCCTCCCTCCCTCCCTCCCTCCCCCCCTCTCTCTCTATCTGCTGAGCCATAACTCTGTCTCTATCTCTGTCTCTGTCTCTCTCTCTCTCCATCCATCCATCCATCCATCCATCCATCCATCCATCATCTATCTGTCAGCTGAGCCCTAACTCTGTCTCTGTCCCTATCTCTGTCTCTCTATCCCGCCATCCATCTCCCTAACTCTCTCTCTCTCTCTGCTGAGCCATAACTCTATCTCTGTCTCTCTCTCTCTCCATCCATCCATCCATCCATCCATCCATCCATCCATCCTCTGTCTATCTGTCTGTCAACTGAGCCATAACTCTGTCTCTATCTCTGTCTCTCCATCCATCCACCCACCCACCCACCCACCCACCCACCTACCTACCTACCTACCTACCTACCTACCTACCTACCTACCTACCTGTCAGCTGAGCCACCTTTTTGAATTGTTTTTGACCGAGTCATACTTTTGAAAGACTCAACATCTATTTTTTTTTCTTGAAAGTGTCATGGAGACAAAGCTTGCTACCTGCTGTCCTCAAATCAGGCTGCTGTCCATTTTTCTTTTAAATTTAATGGGGTCACATCTTCTCCTGCTCATAATTTTTGACAGGTTCATTATTCAGGAAATTGTATTTGCACTTGTATAACACCAGTTAATTTCTCTGTTGCATCATGAAATTATTAGTCAGGAAGCAAAGACTGGTAATGCAGAGGATAATCTAGGAGGCAGCATTCTAAGAAATTGTAGATATCCTCCCCCCCTCAACCATCCATGCATCTATCCATCCATCTGCAAGGTAATCTGGTGCATATAAAAAGGCATGTTCAGTTTCTTCTTCCATGTGGGGCCTTTATCATATCATCGTTCTGCCTCATTCATAGTACTTCATAAGACCTTCAGATAGTGGTGAGATTCAGCCAGTTCGGGAGACCCGGTTGTTAAATTGCTGGCTGGCCCCGCCCCTTACTGCCCTGCCCATTCCAGGAGTCCTCCCATGGCCCGTTTTTGCTCCCAGAAGGCTGTAGGAGGCCTACTAGGCAAAAAAGGGTGTGTGGGGTGGTGGTACGACCCCCCAGCCCGTTTTTGCTCCCAGGGGGGTGCAGGAGGCCGAGTGATGCCTGTCACACCCCTTGGCCACACCCACCATGGCCACATCCACCCAGCTAGTCATTAGGGCAGAGATCCAGTTGTTAAATTATTTGAATCCCACCACCGCCTTCAGATGTTATCATCTATTTGTAAACATCCAATGTTTACCCACCATGACTTCCATCTTCTCCCTTTTTAAGAAGATTCACTAACCATGGAACAAAAAATATATCATGCCTTTGAGTAACCATGCCAGAAGCTCATAGGCAGCAAACCAGTCAGTTTGATGTAGTGGCTAAGGCTCCAGGCTAGAAACCGGGAGACTGTGAATTCTAGTTCTGTCTTAGGCATGAAAACCAGATGGGTGACTTTGGGCCAATCCCCAGGAGATTGTGTGTTCTAGTCCCGCTTTAGGCATGAAAGTTGGGTCAGTCCCTAATCTCTCAGCCCATGATGTCCATGAGATTCGGACAATAAGATATTTGGTCAATTCTTGTCACAACCAATAGATTAACACTAAGTTGATCCAAAAAAGCAGTCCTTGCAATTGTGGGAAAAGCTCTAAGAAAAAAAAATATTCCAAGAATATCCCCGCTTTGTAAATTAAAATCAACAAAGCTATTCTCAGAGAATTCAATTACTTTTTCCCAAGTATTGCTATATTTGAATATAACCACTATGTCAGAGTGCACACAGTGTAACTATTTTGAGACAACCCAGGAGCAAAATACAGTAAACAGGTTTGTTTTCAAATAGTGGTTTATCTACAAGGAATATATACATACACATACTAGGCAAAGTCAGGCAATCAATCATCAACTGTAGCACAGAAGCACACACAGACAGTGAGATACACCCTCACAGGGCCTCTTTCATATCACAGTCTCTTAAAGTGGTAGCAGTCAAATAATCCTGCTGACTCATTGCTACCATTGCATCATCATTGCAACATTACAACATTACAGCAGCTGTTCAGCTATTAAATCATTAACTTAATACATTACAATCACATATGAAGTTCAAAGCAAATATAAACTATCCCCAATCCCATCCAACCTCTAACCAGGTTTGATTCTGATTTGCTTCATGCAAAGTCTCTCTCAAACCTAGCTAATTCTTCATGACTATCTCTTTGATGTTTTCTTGGGCAATACTGAAGAAATGTTTTGCAATCATCTTATTTTACATTATTTCCCCAGACTAGTCCATGGGGCCTTAATCACACATCCAGATACTAACTGGATCTAACCCTAATTAGCTTTTTCTGGAATCAGCTATGCTCAGCAGGGACTACATTAGGAATCCAATCTAGTTTTTCCTGCCTTCTTACACCTGTATTAGAGTATGTTGCAAAAATAATTATGCTATTATAGAGGAAGCTTTAATAGACACGGAAGGTAAATAATTGGATCATTCATGATACCAGTAATCCTTGAATTACACCTAGTTGTTTCATGACCATTCAAAGATAAAACGGTATTGAAAAAGTGACTTATGACTGGTCCTTGCATTTATGACAATTGCAGCAGTCCCATGGTCATGTCAACCAAATATGGGTGCTTGATAATCAGCATCTATTTACCGCATCCTGGGTTTATAACATCACCATTTGTGACTTTCCCAGTCAACCTTTGACAACTAAAGTCAATGGGTGCAGCTGGATTCACTTTAATGACCTGCGATTCCCTTAACTGCTTAACAACCATGGCAAAAAGGTCATAAAATTAGAAGCAACTCACTTAACACCTTCCTTGCTTAGCAACAGAAATGTTGGTCCCAACTGTGGTCGTAAATTGAGGACAACCTGTATTGCAGCACAGGCAATCAAAAAGGTTAGGATTTTTTAATGGAAAGCAGGGATCATCTAGGTCAGTGATGGCGAACCTTTTTCGCCTCGGGTGCCAAAAGCACGCACATACACGCTATCGCGCACACTCATGTGCCCACCCCCACACATGCCCTCCACCCATGCCCCCGGCACATGCATGTGTGACACCCCCACCACCCTGGGCATGCGGTCACGGTTTTCTTGGAGGCCGGAAACGTACCTGATAGGCCTGGTTTTTGCCCTCCCAAGGCTCCAGAGGCTTTCTAGGAGCCTGGAGAGGGTGAAAACAGCCTCCCACGCCCTCCCCGGAGGCCCTCCGGAGGTCACAAATAGCCCGTTTTCCAACTTCTGGTGGGCCCGGTAGGTCTGTTTTTTGTCCTCCCCAGGCTCCAGAGGCTTTCAGAGGCAACAACCAAACCGGAAGTTCGAGAACGGGTTTCCAGGTTGCCCGATGGGCCATTTTTCTTCCTCTGGAGGCTTCAAGGAAGTCCGTTCCTGAGCTTCTGGTTTGTGCTTTTTTCACCCTTCAGAGAAGCCTCCGGGGGGCAAAAACCGGCCAAACCCAAGGCCAAAAATCAGCATGTGCATGGGCGCTGGAGCTGACAGGGCAACGCCTTACGTGCCCTCAGAAATGGCTCCTCATGCCATAGATTTGCCATCATGGCTATAGGTTTATTCACCCCAGAAAGCAAGTTGTCTCATTGCCCAGGGAGACAATGAGGCACTTTCTTCCATGAGCTCTACTGAAGAGAAAACAACCATTTTTCAAACATCAATTCAGTCCCTTACTTTATGTCCTATCCTAACAGGCTTTCACACCAATGAAAGGAGACCCAATTATCAAGCTGATTTCTGAAGACATCCTGGCAAGTTGCTAATCTTTGAAATTCATGAATCCAGAATTCTACAATACAATTTGCCCTAAGCATCACACCAAGCCTTTTCTGAAGCATCACAGTCTCCAGTAACATGGCTTACTGTTGAGAGAGAAAGTCGGGAGGGGTTCAGAGATATCTTTTGATTTTGTATGTTTGCTTCTTGCCTTGAATATATTTAGATGTACCGTATGGACTCCCAATTCTGTGACAGAAAATCTAGCTCTGCCCAATGGCCAGGTTCCAGGTGGGGTCATTCCATGTTGGAGATAGTTAGTGAGTCACAAAGACGATCCCACCTCTGAGTGACTTATCCCACCTAGAACATGCCAGAGTATATTCATAGACTGGAATAGACATGGTGACAGGTCAGCCAATGGGGACTGTTGGGAAAGTGAAACATAGTATTTGTTTGTATAGGCTCATAAGAGACAGTTTTGAAGCCTGGGCGTGGCTTAGCCTTGCTGAACTGTATATATTTATTTATTATTTATTTATTTTATTGAACTTATTAGTCGCCCCCTCTTCCCACAGGGACTCGGGGCGACGTACAGAGCAATAATCAAGATAGCACCATAAAATCGTGCAGAGGAGGTAAAAATAAGTCCATAAATAAGCATACTTACAAACAATATAAGAGTTGGTTTGGCCTCTGTAACTTTTGCTCAGCTTCTGTACAGTGTAGGCCTCTGTATCTCACTACTCTGTAATGACTTGCTTCTATGAATATTGCTTCTGTGTTGCTGATATTGTATGCTGAATTCTGCTATTTGGTATTGTATATACAGAAGTTTCTTATATATATTTGAACCCTGATGACGTTTATTTACTTGTGTGTGCTTTCTGGATGTGCAACAACAAAAAAAAAACATCTTAACAAGGTGGACAGCAAATAAATTGAATTATTATTATTATTATTATTATTATTATTATTATTATTATTATTATTATTATTATTATTATTATTATTATTATTATTATTATTATTATTATTATTATTAATGTTCTGGGTATGACCCTATAGAGAAGTCTATGGAGATTCTCCATCATCTAGGTCATAGTTGTCCCAAAAGTCCTTTGTTAAGAGGCAACTGGACCAGGGGTGGGTTCCAGCAGTCATTACTGCTGGTTCGCTCGTGGGTGTGCCATGCACACATGCATGCATGCACGCACACATGCTTTGTGCATATGTGCAGAGCAATAAAAATTGCTCTGCACATGTGCAGAAGCAAAAAGCAAGATGGCGCCGCCTATGGTGCCGCTGGAAGAACAGGTTTGGGGGCATGATAGGTCTGGGGTGCTGCCAGTTCCAGCAACCCAGGCCACCAAACTACTACCGGTTTGGCCGACACACCACTGAACTGGACTTTCTTTGTTTTTCCCGAAAAGACACTTGCTTCTCATCCAAGAAGCGTTTTCAATGCTTCTTGGATGAGAAGCAAATATTGCCTCTTGACAAAGCACCTTTGGGACCCTGCAGAGAAGATTTTGTACATCCCTAGTTACAACTTTTCCTTGCTTGACTATAATATACTTTTCTTTTTTAAAAAATCACTTTTGACCCACAGAGCACGGGTAATTTTGAAAGTTAGTACCTACTTGCCCGAAATGGTCTGAACCAGTAGGAACTCGCCTCTGGGTGTAGCTGTGGGTGGAGATTTTGTTCAGCTGAAGCCGTAACAACTTATTTGTAAGGAGATGTTACATTCGAACTTGTGTGTCTTTGCACCTTTTAAAATACCTTCTATCCTAATGTTGTGTCTAGACTTGTATGAAATTTTAGCTTAATATGTGTTATGCTAATCTTGGGCTGAATGATCTACCCTACAAAAGTGACTTCTGTTTTTCTACCACATTAGGTCAGAGAGACTTTGGATTGGTTTGAGATTGGTATTTTTTCCTTTTCTTTTGCTCTTGCCAAATTACACAAGATGCCATTCTGTGCTTTTGTTTTTCCTGTTCTGCATCTCTCTCTTGTGGCAACCTCGCTGGATTCTTCATCTGGGGGGGAAAAAAACCTCATGAAAAAAGCTTTCTCTGTCTTCTTATTTTCCATGATGCCCTGTTTTATTAATCCATTTTCAAACAAACATGCATAACATAAAAATGATCAATCACCAAAGAGAATGAAAAAAAATTACACAACAAGAAAACATCAAAAGAGAGAAAAAAAAACCAAAGCAAAAAATGTCTGTAATTGCAACTTTCTTCTGATGCCATGTGCTGGGATTTTATTAAAGTTTGGAAGCCCACAAGATGTATTATGACAGAAAGGACATACACATAGGCACATATCCTTCTCTATATTTTAATTACGGCAAGCGTAGGTTTTTTTTTGTCAGGCACGATGCTCAGCAGCCGTGTTTTTAGGTTTTGTATGGCATGTATTTCATGTAGTTTTTCTAGTTTTTACTATACGCTGCTTACAGTCACATGTGTGAGATGAATGTCCATACAAATTAAATAAAAAAGTAAAAAGATAATAACATAAATAAAATAAAATAAAATAAAATGTCAGGTTCCAAGGAATGCATCCATCACGAATTGAACTCTGAGGCATTCCTTTTCTAAAAGTACAAACTTATTTAGCTACACCATATTGGCACTAACTGGTGAAAAGCCAGTACTGAAGTTCCCGGGCTTTTCACCCCAATATAAGTTTCAGTTTTCTCAAGTTTCCAAAACAAACTGTCACATTGTCCAACCGAGATGGGAGCTGGTTGCTCAGCGACATCTATCTTCCTCCTCCTCTGGTCAGCCAGATATTGGAAGGTGCTTGACTCATCGACTAGCTATGATGTTATGATTGATGGCTTTATCCTCCTTCAGCTCCAAACTCTTATCAAGCTGAATTCACATTAGAATACTCAAAGATACAAACAATCCCATATCCAAATTAAATTCAGGCTTGACGTCAAATCAATCAATATATTTTGCTTCTCTTTCACAACATTCCCCCAGAATTTTCTTCTGTGAAAATTTCTTTTCATCCTTTTGAGGGAAATTGACTAAAAATGGTCATTCCTTTTCAGCGTCATTCACTGAACATTGATTCATGCATGCTGCAATCACCTTATGCTGGGACTACTGCAATGCACTCTATAGGGAGATGCCCTTGAAGGTCACATAGAACAGGGATTTCCAGCCTTGGCAACTTTACGACTTGGGGACTTCAACTCCCAGAATTCCTCAACCAGCAAGTTGTAAAATTGCCAAGGTTTGAGACCCTTGACTTAGAAGCTACAACAGTCCAGAACGCAACTGTGAACAACAATGGGCATGTCTCAATATGCCCATGTGACACCATTGTGCCTTGGTTGCCAGTTACCTTCTAAGTGGACTGGGAGCTAATCTTAGGGGACTGGAGGCTAAAACATATAGAACGGTTGCTGAAACTGGGTATGTCTAGTTTAAAGAGAAGAACGACTAGAGGTGACATGATAGCAATGTTCCAATGTCTCAGGGCCTGCCACAAAGAAGAGGGAGTCAAGCTATTATCCAAAGCCCCTGAGGGCAAGACAAGAAGCAATGGGTGGAAATTAATCAAGGACAGAAGCAACTTAGAACTAAGGATAAATTTCCTAATCAGTGGAACAACTTCTCTTCAGAAGTTATGAAAGCTCGAACACTGGAAATTTTTAAGAAGATGTTGGATAGCCACTTGTCTGAAATGGTATAGGATTTCTTGCCTAGGCAGGGGTTGGACTAGAAGACCCCCAAGGTCCCTTCCAACTCTGTTATTCTATTCTATTCTATTCTATTCTACTCTATTCTATTCTATTCGATTCATGATCTCATATCTTAAGCACTGTTTCTCCAGCTTGGCATGCTTTTCTAAAAAAAAAAATCACTTTTGACCCACACCATTAGGTAGGGCAGAGCATAAAATCCACTCTGCAGGATGGCTATAAAACTACTTCTATTGCGACTGGCTATAATTATAGGACATTGCAAATCTGGTTGACTCTTCTTTGTCCTTCTCCTTATTCTTCTGTAAATTAGGGAGGTGTCTGCCTGAGCCCTTTCCAAACATCATTTTGTTCTGCACTTTAAAAATCTTCATCTCCTTTTCCCTAGGAAACAGTTTCTGTCAAGGTCATCTTCCTTACCCTCTACCCTAGCCTTGGATAAGGCTTTATGTTAGTTGAAATGTTTCTCTTGCAGATGTACAGTACATTGTTCTTTTCCTTGTTTCATGTTCTACCCTGCCTGGAGTTTTTATGCATTTGGGCATCCTTCCAAACTTGACAGACAGATAAATGCCAAATAAAATGTTGACGTGGAATTTTATTATTCTAGGGATCAAGCCCGCGAAAGGGTCAAACCCCTTTCATGCTTCCACATCATGTGGCTTCCCCTGGAAAATAGGGTTGGATTTTCATATAGGACAGTGATGGCTAACTTTTTTGTCCTCACATGCAGAAAGAGTGAACATGCCCAACCCATAATGCAACACGCACGCAACCCCCATCCCCATGTACCCCATACCCCTGCACATGCACTCACAACCCTCCACACTCCCCCTGCCCCCCCATGCATGCGCGCATGACCCTCTCTGTGGCCCGTTTTGGGCCTAGCAGGCCTCCCTGAAGCCTCCTGAAACCAAAAATGAGGCATGTGAGGGCACACCAACCCCCTCCTCCCCGCACGGAGTGTTTTGGGCCTAGCAGGCGTTCCTGAAGCCTCCTGGAACCAAAAGCGAGGCATGTGAGGGCACACCAACACCCCCCCCCCCCGAGTGTTTAGGGCCTAGCAGGCCTCCCTGAAACCTCCTAGGATCAAAAATGGGTTGCAGGGTGGGCTTGCCACACACCCCCACAGCCCATTTTGGGCCTAGCAGGCCTCCCTGAAGCCTTCTGGGACCAAAAATGGGCATGCGCACAGGGGGGGAGAGGTGCACTGCACCCCCCATGCTACCCCACTCCCTGAACATGTGCATGCGACCCCCTGACCCCCTGCGCTTGCACAAGCGTCTCCCGCATGCGCAGCAGTGATCCGAAAATCATCTGGCCAGTGGGAGGTGGAGTGAGCTGGGTGATGGCTCATGTGCCCGCAGAGAGGGCTCCGTGTGCCACCTGTGGCACACATGCCATAGGTTCGCCATCACAGATACAGGGTGGCCTATTGGAACTTTAGTAGAGAACGGGGAACTTCAACCAGAGATAGATTGCAGAGTATGTCTGCTATTGACAGAGGAAAATAAATGTTCCCATTAATGCCAAATGAGCTATTTTTACTTGTTAAATGGGATTGGGAGTTAACTCCAGCTTTTTTTCTTCTTCTTTTCCTTTGTGTGTTCCGACATAGGAACCCAATTAAGCATTATTTTTCTGCAATAAGAGATCAAAAAAACAACAACCCACCCTGTCCTTCGCAACATCAAGCCTAACTGTACTTCAATCTCTTCGAGATGTTTTCCTTTCCTCCACCGCTAACATTGTTTTCTCTCACTCCTTTCTTTCAGAGGAAATGGATCAATCCCCCGCCGTGCGTTCTGAATATCTGGTCTCAGGGATCCGAACTCCTCCTGTCCGAAGGAATAGCAAGCTAGCCACGTTGGGCAGGATTTTCAAACCATGGAAGTGGAGGAAAAAGAAGAATGAGAAACTGAAGCAGTCGTCTACAGGTAAGTGGGAGGAATCACTTGTATGGCAGAGCAAAGCTAAGGGCAGGACTTCCTTGTAAGTGGGCAGCTGGGAGGCAAATTGCTGTGTATGCCAGGACCATACAATTACACACTTGTTTGCAAGGGTGGCCAAAATAGAAAGGATTCTCTAGGGTTCCAAATACAGCTGTCCTGAGAATTGTGGCATTTATTCTTTAAGCAGCAAATGTCAAAAGGCGGTGCTTTAATGGAAACTATGTGGGAAGTAGCTGATACAATTCCAGAAGTGCAGTTGAACAAACATTTCGGAAGTCTAGGATTGTAAAGAGTCTAGCCTAGTTCCCATGATAATGGGAATCTAATCAATTCCCATGATAGTTGAAAGAGGGGAAAAACATGTCTGTTTATATGCCCACACATGCGCGTGCGCGCGCGCACACACACACACACACACACAGAGAGAGAGAGAGAGAGAGAGAGAGAGAGAGAGAGAGAGAGAGAGAGAGAGGATAGATTAGAGAGAAAGAGATTAGAGAGAGAGATGATGGATGGATGGATGGATGGATGGATGGATGGATAAATAGAGATAGAGAGGGATGATAGATAGAAGATAGATAGATAGATAGATAGATAGATAGATAGATAGATAGATAGATAGATAGATAGATAGATAGATAGATGATAGATAGCAGGCAGGCAGGCAGGCAGGCAGATGATGGATAGATGTAGATACAGTAGATATTAGAATGCATCTTTTCTTTATATATAATTTGTTTTAAAGTTCAACACAGAACACCAAGGAACTGGTTAGTTGGGTGCCCTCTACATAATAATTCTTATTAAAAAAATCTCATCCTTTCTATTAGTATTTTTTTCTGGTCATCCCACTCGATTTCAAGTGTGACTACTTTTGCTTTTTGTTTGTTTGCTTTTTTATTTGTTCCTTCTGGGTGACAAGGGATTGCCAAATGCGAACAAGTGGCATACTCAGCTTGTATGTTAAAGTTCCACCACTTCAGTACAACATAAGATTAATGTGTAGGTACAGAATAAGATCAGTGGTCCTGGTTGCTTTTCAATCTGTTAGATGGCCTCCTCTGGTTCAAAATGATTCTAGAAAGGAGTCTAAAATAAACATCCCCCAATTATTTTGGGAATTCGGAATGTAGCCTTCAGCCATGCTCAGCTTCATTGATAAAATTCATCGACCCTACTTTTGTTGAGATTCACAGCTTATATTATAAAGGTTGGTAACTGTTCTACTGTCTCTGTACCTATTAGCCCAATAGATTGACCTTTAGCAGATTAAACATTTCGAAGCCTGCATCTTAACATAGCTTTATTTGCTATGTTTCTTCACAATTCTGCAACTGTCAGCAAAATTATCTTGCTGGGAACTGCCTTATATTAGGATAAACTAAGTTGTGCAACATTATCAACTCCAACTATCAGCAGCTCTTCGAGTTTCTGAAAAATCCCTAACCCAACAATTTGCTTTTAAACCAAGATACCCTAAGCTGGTCAGACAATATTTCGGAGCCAGTGATCTGGTAGGAATACTGTGAACATCTCGTGGACACTTTCCCAACATGGACATCATCAGAGGAGGTTCACCTGTTCACAAACGGCTGCCACTCAGAGGTGGCATTCAGCCGGTTTGGACTGGTTCACTCAAACCGGTAGCAGGAAACTGCCACCCAGAGGTGAATTCAGCCAGTTTGGACTGGTTCGCCCTGGCTCCAAAACATCCTATGTAGCCTCCTTTTTGATGCCACGTGCATATGTGCATGCCATGCACGAGCAAAGTGAATGCACAGAAGGTTGCATGCATGCGCAAAGGGTCCATGTGCACATGATGTGAGCATGCCCGCATGCTCACAGTGGCGAACCGGTGGTAAACCTAAGTGTATCCCACCACTGCTGCCATCATGAATGTAAAGGGGTGCAGAATATTCATTCACAAGAATGGAGATTCCTATGCTCATTCCTGGGTGATTCCTCTTTATCCCTTTTCTGCTTTTCAGCTTTCGTGCTTTTCTTTCTCTCTTTCTCTTCCTCTTCTTCTTTCTGGGCAGATGCACATTCCATTTAAACAAGATTGGGCAACATTTGTTCGTGTTTTATTTTGGAAAAATGTCCGAAGCCTACATGGGGTCATTTCTAAGAAAACTGGTGCTAAAAGTTAGTGCTTTGCTCCACAGCCTACCAACTTCTTCATTTTTAAATAATTAAGTACAGGTAATGGAGACATTCTACCAGGTGGCATATAAATACAGCAAGATTTTGTATAAGTAAATTGATCCAGACAGCACCCTGCTTAATGAGCATTTAGGTATTTTAAAGAAGAAGAAGAAAGTATAAATAATTTTTTAAAAAATACAATAAAACAAGTGAGTCATAAAATAGGGGGAAGCCAGGGAGGTGTAGTAATAAAGGCAAGTTAGAAACAAAGAGGCTATGAGTTCTAGTCCTGCTTGAGGTGTGAAGCCAATTGAATGACATTGGGCCAGTCAGATTGTCTCATGATATGAAGAAGGCGGCCATGGCAAGCACTTCCCAAAAAATTACTAAGAAAATCATTCAAACTTGAGGTGCTTTTTCAAGAGGCAGCTGGACTTTCTGGTTTTTTCTTTCAAGATGTTTCACCTCTCATCCAAGAAGCTTCTTCAGTTCTGACTGGATGGTGGGGAATGGAAGGGTTTATGCTCCTGCTTGTGGAACACAAACTCCAAAATCTGAAATCACTTCTTCTACCAACAGAAGCATTGGAACAGGAATTTATAAAGAAGGCACAACTAACATAACACAACAAATCTTCATAGAAAAACCAGAAAGTCCAGTTAACTCTTGAAAAATCACCTTTGAGACAACTATGACCTGGATGACTGAGAATCTCCATAGACATCACCCAAGCTTGTTCATGTAGTTGCCAGGAGTCAAAACTGACTTAGAAGCCAAAGAAATCAGGTGACAGAGATACAGTATGTCTCCAGGCACACTGGTACCCGAGGGTTGTTGTGTTCCCTCCCTGCATACATTTGACTCTTATTAGCCCAGGATTTTTTTCATTCTAGATTTCAGAAACATTCCCTCCATCAGAGAAATGGGTACCGGTAAGCCTCGACTTACCGCCATAATTGAGCCCAGAATTTATTGTTGTAAGTTCTGCAGCCATTAAGTGGGTTGCCATGTGGTCAAGCCCTATTTTATGACCTTATATGTGGTGATCATTAAGCAAATGCTGCCATTGTTAAGTGAGCCATGGGGGCACAGTGGTTAGAATGCAGGCAAGGTAAAGGTTCCCCTCGCACACATGTGCTAGTCGTTCCCGACTCTAGAGGGCGGTGCTCATCTCTGTTTCAAAGCCAAAGAGCCAGTGCTGTCCAAAGACGTCTCTGTGGCCATGTGGCCGGCATGACTAAATGCCAAAGGCGCACGGAACGCTGTTACCTTCCCACCAAAGGTGGTCCCTATTTTTGTACTTGCATCTTTACATGCTTTCAAACTGCTAGGTTGGCAGAAGCTGGGACAAGTAACAGGAGCTCACTCCGTTACCCGGTGCAAGGGATTTGAATCGACGAACTGCCGACTTTTCTGATCAACAAACTCCGCATCTTAGACACTGAGCCACTGTGTCCCTTAGAATGTAGTACTGCAGCTAATTCTGCTGATTGCAGGCTGCGAGCAGTTTGGCAGTTTGAGTCTCACCAGGCTCAAGGTTGACCCAGCCTTCCATTCTTCCAAGGTGGGTAAAATGAGGACCCCAGATTGTTGGGGGCAAAATGCTGACTCTTTAAACTGCTTAGAGAGGGCTGGAAAGCATTGTGAAGCAGTATATAAGTCTAAGTGCTATTACTATCATTAAGCAAATGCCACAATCAAATGAATTCATTATACCCAATGAGAGTCGTCCCCCTCCCTCGCCAGAAACTGGGAGTAAATCCAGAATGTGGCAAAAAGTGTCAGAAACTTTGATCACATGATTGTGGGGTGCTGCAAACAACTGTAAATGCAAGCTGCTTGCCAACTACCCAAAATGCGATCAAGTGATTGGGGGGGGGGGTATGTGCATATGTGACCATTGGGCCTTTGAAATTGGATGATAAGTACATTTTTGGGGGGAGTCTGTCTGTCAACTTCAAACAGATGCTAAGCGACTGGTCATTAAGTGAGGATTACCTGTAGTGTGGTTGCCAAGAGTGCTATTTGAGGACAAGGCAGGAGTTTTCAGTAGGAGGTCTAGACAAAATACTCAGGATAAATGGCTTTGACGGACTGCATTCAGGGTTTACAGTAAATAAAATAAAAGAACATTTTGTAGATAGCCCACAATAGCTAGCAATATTTCCAGTGGAAGACCCAAACAGGAAAAAAAAAGTTATGACATTTTTTTACAAAAGCTTAACTTATTATCTCATAATTCAAGAAAAATATATACTGGAATAAATTTTACAGCATTTAAAATAGAGATACACAGCCTGAAGCTTCAGAAAAGTCTCGTCCCCACATACACTCCAACCATTTGTACTAAAATGTTATTTTTAGATTTGACAAAGGACAATGGGTGGCAATATCTAGCTCAACTTGGATGATTTCAAACAAAGCTAAACACGTCAGATTTGATTAGATCTCTCTCCTCTGTCCATCTCCATCCTCCTCCTTCTTCATAGCTTTTCTCCTTCTCCATAACTGTTCATCTCCATTTCCATATCTGCCCATCCCTGTATCTCTCCATCTATCTGCCTCTGTCATTTCTCTCTCTATCATCTCTATCTCTGTCTCTAATCTTTCTCTCTCTTTCTCTCTGTCTCTCTCCGTCTCTCTCTGTGTGTGTGTGTCTCTGTCTCTCTCTGTCTTATCTATCTAATCTTCTATCATATATCTGTTGGTCATCTATCTATTCTCTTTGTGTCTCCATAATCATCTTCATCATATCATCATGTCTGTGCGTGTGTGTGTGTGCGCGCGCGTCTCTCTCTCTGTCTTATCTATCTAATCTTCTATCATATATCTGTTGGTCATCTATCTATTCTCTTTATGTCTCTATCATCATCTTCATCATATCATCATCACCATCATCTCTCTCTCTCTCTCTCTCTCTCTCTCTCTCTCTCTCTCTCTCTCTCTCTCTCTCTCTCTCTCGACCTGTCATAATGGTTTGTTAGTTTATGCTTTTATATTTGCAATGATATTAATGAGGAAGAATCACATGTAGTCTAACTCGCTCTCATCCAAAACATTCTTGCTTCTTGTGATCCCTTTTTCAGAGAGTTACCAATACTTTTGTCTAACTATGAACAGCTTCACCTGGGCCAGCAAAATAAAAGATTAGTTTTCCTACAGAGAATTTAGGGCCCATCAGTACTTTATTAGGTTCCCCTGTGCAAACTATGAACCAAACTGAGATTTCCTGCTTGCAGTTTAGTCTTTACTGAACTTCTCACAGCAAGACCTGTTGGCTCCCTCTAGTTTTATCCCTCTTTTCATCATCCTTCCTTATTTTAGTGGAAGGGAACTATCACACGCTACCCCAAAATGCTGACCAATGAACTCTTGGAAATCTATTGGGTTCTCCTAAACTTCTGTAAGGTCTCCACTTGTATTTGTATTTGTATTTATTAGACTTGTTAGCCGCTCCCTCTCCACAAAGGGACTCGGGGCGGCGTACAATAAATAAATCACATGTTACACGATAAGACATTACATTACACGGAGGAGGTATAAAGTCACAACAATTGTTACAATACAAAAACAACAATAATAATAAAGTTAAAAATTAAAATACCCCAAGTTAAAATTTTTAAAGTGTAGAAAGTTTAAAATTGCCAGGAGGATTGGAGATAAAACTATAGTTGAGCCAGGCCAGCTAGTTGGAAAAGGTGGGTCTTGAGTTTTGTACGGAAGGAGCGGAGGTCGGTAGTAATCCTAATGTCGGAGGGGAGGTCATTCCAGAGGGCTGGGCCCATTGTATGTTTTTCTGGTATTGACCATACCACTGAGCAATAGTTGTGCTTCAACACCTGGAGACAACTGTAGGGCACTTTGCATTTTAGAAATCCCACAGTGCTACGATATGATCTCATGCTTACTATATGCTCACTATATATTATTTGAAATTGGAGTCATCCTATTATCTCTTGGTCAAGGTATGACAAAACTATGACACGAGGTGGGAAAACCAGTGCCCCCAGAGTGGGGTTTCAACCAGCTGGAATAGTTTTTAGTGGTGGTTGGGGAATAAGTGGTATACTAATTATTTTAGCTGAGCTATAAAATCAAGTTTTTCCCATGATGACACAGAAAGGGCCAGCTTTGGGCTAAGGTAAGTAGCTATTGGCCTGGGGTATCAATGCTGCCTCTCCTTCTGAATCATTCTAAAACTGCCAATGTTTACATTGGTGGGAGGTGATACTATCACTCAAGATAGTCTAGGAATGCCATAGACACCTGACCGGGCACTGAACACAGATAGACAACTTGAGCATCTGTTAATTTTGTAAAATATTTGGTATGGCCCTTAGAGATTTCAAAATTGGTCTAGTGGTTAAGGTTTGGTCTAGTTTGGTTTAGTTTGGTCTAATGGTTAAAGCACCAGGCTAGAAATGAAGTCCCACCTTAGCCATGAAAGACAGCTGGATGACCTTGATCTCTCAGCCCAATTCACAGGATGGGCATTGTGTGGAAAACAAGAAGAGGAGGAAGATCTGTTGGATATGTTTGCTGCCTTGAGTTATTTGTAAAAAATAATAAAGGTGGAATATAAATAAATAAAATCTGTTAGCAAGCTGTAATTAATAATGTGAGAAAAGAAGATAATGAATTAAAGCCATGACTGAAGAACAATTGCAGCAACTATATTTCATTTTTATTATACTTAAATGTAGTCAAATTTAATTTTTGTCTACTCCTACTTTACATTTTAGCCTAGTATACCAGGGTCCTAGTCTATTCCCAGCATAGACCAATCCTTGGCCCAGAAAAAGTATATATGCAACCTTGCTTTAGGTCCTTGAGTGTGATAATGGGACTTGAAAGCCTTAGAAATGTGATTCGATGCCCATGGAGGTTTAGGAGAAAAATGTGGGTTCAATTTGATTGTAGAAAGAAAAAAAATATTTGTCCTGATTACTATAATCAGTTTGGTGTAATGTTTAAAGTCAACTGGGAAAAGCTGGATTTGTATCCTCAATCAGACTTTCCTGACCTGACTTGCTTCAATGTAATTTCCACTCCCTTCAGCTAATGTTGACATGCTGGTTGTAGTTGGTACTATCCAATTTTTTCTAAAAGTTGCGGGTTTAAGAACGACTGCTAGCTCTAAATGATTGAACCAGTCCCCTGAACTGCTTGTTGAAGAATGGAATACAAAAATTGAGAATCATTGTTACAGTTTGCATAAAACAGAGGGGGGGTGGGAAATGACTTTGACTGGTGGTCTTCCATTCACTATGCCATGTTTCAAGCTGGACATCCTTTATTCATTCATGCAGTCTTCTTAGACGATTCATTTCCATTGACTGTCAACTCTGATGTTCCATGTTGATCATACTCACCCCCTTTTTGCAGTGTTAGAGAAGAAGACATCCACAAGGCAAAGCCGGGACGAGCTAATTAAGAAAGGCCTCCTGGAAATTATGGAACAAGGCAAGTGAAAGCGATCTTTGTCGTATTGTATTCCCCTCCTTCCTCTTAGAACCCGGAGAGAACGTGGCTGTTAAATAATGATGCTAGATGGCTTGGCACACATAGAGAAGGTCCAGAAAAGGGCAGCAGGAATGCGGAGCTGATTCAATATAGTGTGTTGCCTGAGGCAAAGGAAGAGAAATGGCACTCGCTAAAATTCCATTATACAGATGTTGGTCATGCTGCAGTTGAATTTTATTTCATTCCCTGCACTAAACAGAAGACTAACCTCAATGGTTTTCTTGCCCCAATGCAATGATTCATAGAATTCTATGAAGCCACCCAGAGTTGCTACAATAGCACATAAATTTAATAAATAAACACAATCAATGCTTCAGCATTCTATGATTCTGTTGTCTTTGAGAGTAGGGTCTTAACTGTGATACTCATACATACTTTTCATCTCATTTGCACTGTCTGGAATCTGCTACATCAGACCGTTGCCCTATTCTGCCTGAGGGGTTCGGAGAAATTGCTGTAGACCCAAAAATGAAGGGGAGAAGGTGGAGTGAACTAGGAAGAGATGGATGTGAATAACGTTTGGCAGGCTTTGGAGAGAGGAAAGAGAAACGCTTCTCTCTCTCATCATTATCATACAAGATTACGCAGGGAGGAATTGAGGATGATTCAAAGGAAGTGCAGTGCATAGTGAAACTAGAGAATTCGGGTTCATAAAATACAACGGTAGCTGCCAACTCCACTCTAAAAATGGAGTGGACAAATTTTATAGAGGAGAGGATAAAGCTCTATGCAATCATAATGGTTATACATCACTTCCTTATCACGGACAGTATTAGAATTAGCGGCTTCTGGCCTTTTTTATGTTGATCACTAGCTGATAACCCAGCGTTGCCCAGTTATTTATTTATAGGGGAGAAATGTCTGGACCAAACGTAATTTCTAATGTTGGATTTCCCCCCCTTACCAGAGGGAGCCCCCTTGTGGAGTACTGTGAAGCTGTTACCATGGCAACTCCACTGTGCTGTACAGTAGAATCCATTTTACGACAGTACAGTGGAAGCCATTTTAAGGCACAAAAGGCTGTATCTTAACAGAACACACACCCCAAGGGATTTTAGGGGTGTCTTACCCCCACAGTATTTTTTTCCAGAGGGTAAGTCATCTGTGTACCAAGTTTGGTTGAATTTGCTCTAGGCATTCCAGAGTTATTCTGGCATACACACACACACTTTTATATAGATAGATGAAGGTGTAAAGGTGTCCAGTTTATCCTCCCCCCTTCCACCCTCCCTTGCTCCTCTTTTTCTTCCTGTAACAGAGCCTTCTTCAAACTGGGACTCTCTAGATTTGATAGAATCACGATGCTTGCCATCTTTTGCCAGGAGAGTTTTGGGAAGCCAATATTGAATTGATTGAAACAAGCGATGCATTCCAGATCCCCTGAAGCTGACAGCGGGAATGAAAGGACATGATTTCACTCTGTTGGGATAATAATTGAAGCCTCATTTTTCCACACTCCAATCTTTGTCCACCTTGCCCATGTCACATTGCATTGCCAACTCGCACCCCAAGGACTCACTTCCATTGCAGTTCTGCCTCTCTTCAACCTTCCATGTTCTGGATATTTTAATTCTCTCCTGGAAATCTTTTTTCCCCCTTCAAATATGGCTAGCAACCCTTGATTAATATTTTTTTTCTACTGAAAGGCCCCTTAATTTTGTAAAACCCAAACACCTTTATAATCTGGGAGATCACTTCCTGATTGTATATGATAATAAATCTCCATTTTGAAAGAATACCAAATACACATGCATTGCATAAACCTGACAAATGACGTCAAAATCAGTTGGACAATCTTTATCAGTGGTTTGAATGCAGGCATAATATGCTAGTAGTTTAAAAAAAGGATGTTTCTTTCCTACTTTCTTGAAGTCACCAGGTGTGCTGGACTATTCTAAAATTCTATTATCTCATAATGAAGGATCAGAAGTGGAATATTAGCAAATGAAAGAGGCTTAATTGGGCCTGGTAGATATCTTTTGTTTCAAATTAGACTGCCTCTGGCCCCATAAGAAAAATTAACAAGAGTGGGATGAGATGGGGGAGAAAACTCTAGTCCTTTCACCATCTTCACGCCCTTGGCAATTCCCTATATTTGTGTCTTCCCTTCCACCACTGATTTTCCTGTCGTGATTATGGGCATAGGTAATGTGGATGAATTGTTGTTTCCGTCTGACTTCTGAACAAGGCTGGTGGCTCCCCAGCACGTCTACCAATTTATGCTATGTTGTGTCTTTTAGCTCTGTGGTTGTCATTGCGTTTCTGTGACGTTAAAGCTAAAAAAAGGAAAAGGATATGTGGCCATAAAGGAAGGGGATAAACGACTCTAGGAAGGAGGCCAGGGACTATTAACATCAATTCGTTTTTATGGCTGACATTGCAGTGAAAAATATTGTCCCATGTTGGCTACACAGTCATTTGACCTGGAGGGGTAATGACTCTTCTAGACATCAGACAAATGTTTTTCCACTCCTTCTTTGAAGATGCAAGATAGCAATAATACAATTATATACCACTTCACAATGCTTTCCAGCCTTCTCTAAGCGGTTTACACAGTCAGCCTATTGTCCCCAACAATCTGAGTCCCCATTTTACCCACCTTGGAAGGATGGAAGGCTGAGTCAACTTTGAGCCCGGTGAGATTCAAACTGCCAAATAGCAGGCACCCGGCAGTCAGGAGAAGTAGCCTGCAGTACTGCCCTCTAGCCACTGTGCCACTGTGGCTCATAATGTCTTCCTTGAATTACATCCCCTCCTACTCCTGCAGGGTTCCTAGGAAATTTGATCTATGTCTAAACTTGAGATGCATTTCTATAAAGCTGTCCAAGAACACAGGTAATCCTTAACTTGTGTCCAACATTTCTGTTGCTAAATGAGACATTTGTTAAGTGAGTTTTGTCCCAGTTGTCGACATTTCTCCCAACAGTTGTTAAGTGAATCAGGGCAGTTATTATATTAGTAACATGGTTCTTAAACGAATCTGGCTTCCCCATTGACTTTGCTTGTTATAAGGCCACCAATGGTGAGCACATGACCCCAAGATACAGCAAGTGTCCTAAATATGATCCAGTTGCCAAGCATCTGGATTTTAACCATGTGATCACAGGGATGTTGCAATGGTCCCAAGTGTGAAAAATGGTCATGCCACTTTTTTTCAGTGACGCTGTAATTTCGGTCACTAAGTGAACTGTTATAAGTCGAGGACTACCTGTGCCTGTTTTTTTTAGGTATCAAATACTCTGTTTTGGGCTGCACAAACGAAACTAGATGAAATGTTATGCATCGGTTGATTCAGCATCAAGTTAAGATTTGGTTTTAGGACAGAATAGCTTTCGTGAATGGCTGCTTTAAATATCTGGGATATTGCTTGGACAATATATTAGGTTTCTAATATATTAGGAAAAATATTTGTCTTTAATGGTAATGACAGAATCTCTAAGAACTCCCCAAAGCAACAAGCAGTCTAAAGTAAAACAACAAATACAGTGTGACCTATGGTCTGATAGGTCTTGTTGTTTTTTAATCATTGCCAGAGACTACTGTGGTTGTCGTACTGAAATCTTCTATTCTCCTACAGGCAGGAGAAGGCAAATAATAGTTTGCCAAGAGCAGGTTTGTCTAGCCATGTTAGTCCTTTTCAAGAGAATAGAGGCCTGGGGTCTCAGGGGTTTATTTAACAGTTCTAGTGATGTTAAAGGTAAAGGTAAAGGTGGCTCAGTGGCTAAGGCGCTGAGCTTGTTGATCAGAAAAGTCAGCAGTTTGGCGGTTCGAATCCCTATTGCCGCGTAATGGAGTGAGCTCCCGTTACTTGTCCCAGCTTCTGCCAACTAGCAGTTCGAAAGCATGTAAAAAATGCAAGTAGAAAAATAGGGACCACCTTTGGTGGGAAGGTAACAGCGTTTCGTGCGCCTTCGGCATTTAGTCATGCCGGCCATATGACCACAGAGATATCTTCAGACAGTGCTGGCTCTTTGGCTTTTGAAACGGAGATGAGCACCGCCCCCTAGAGTTAGGAACGACTAGCACATATGTGCGAGGGGATTCTTTACTTTTAGTGATGTTAGTCCCCTTTTAAAATCCACCTGCTGTGTCTCTTTTAATAACTATTCATAAGCCTGTTCCGATTAAAGCAAGATAGGCAGCAATTACATCCTAACCTTTCCCAATTAAATTCTACTTTAATGCAATAATTTGTGTCTTTCAGATCTGCAATATTATGCCAAGCAGAGTACATTAAATCTTGAAGCTTCTTGAGTTTTTTTCGTATCACATTGACTTATGCAATTATCTAAAGAAGTACCTCCCCTTCCATCCCCCTTCTCCCTAACTTCCAGTTGGATCCCAGCTCTAAGGAGGGTATTGTTGTAATAAGTGGATCATAAGAGCTATTGACCCATCAGCTTTAAATATCAATGCTTTGCCCTTGCACTGACCATATATTAAGTGGAGAAGGAACATCACTGATACATAATTTTTATATTCGTAATGCATGTATCTTGATGGTTGAGTGTCTCTTGAAGAATGTAGCTCAAAAGAAGGGTCAGCGAAGTCTAAATTTAAATCTGCCTTTTAAACAACGCTTAAAGGACATAGTGTGTTCCTTGTAATTTGTACATCCTAGCTATTTAATGAATCCTTTAAAAAACAATGATACTCAAATATAGGATGGAACAGATACTGATCTCCATATCCTTCAACAGATTAGATTGTCTAAAGAGGTGGAGCTTTGGGAAAAGAAGTATGGTTTAGCAGAGACAAAGAAGAGAATGATATCAAAGCCACATGGGAATTGGTTCTCTGGAAAGGATCTTGAAAGGGAAGTTGACAACAATGTTATGGTCAGACCCTACCTAGATTCTACTGGCTGCTACTGAGTTCTGGGATAGCATCCTTTAAATCAGAATAACAGAGTTGGAAGGGACCTTGAAGGTCTTCTAGTCCAATCTTCTGCTCAAGCAGGAGACCCCATATCATTTCAGACAAATGGCTGTCCAGTCTCTTCTTAAAACCCTCCAGTGATGGAGTACCCACAATTTCTGAAGGCAAGTCATTCCACTGATTAATTGTTCCCATTATCAGGAAATTTCTCCATAGTTCTAGGTTGGTTTCCTCCTTGATTAGTTTCCATCGTTTCTTGTCTTACTTTCTGGTGCTTTGGGAAATAGGTTGACCCTCCTTTGTGATAGCCCCTCAAATGTTAAAACACCCCCAGTCCTTCATTTCATTAGTCTAGACAAACCCAATCCCTGCAACCATTCTTCATGTTTTATCAATTCAGACAGGTTGGAATAGATGTGAAAAGGGGAACAAGGATGATCTGGAGACTGGAAACTAATTCTTACAAGGAATGTTTCAGGGAACTGGGTATCTTTAGTCTTCAGAAAAGACAGCTGACTGGAACATATGGTAGTATTCTTGAAATACTTGAAGGATGCTCGGCAGAAAAAGAATTCTTTTTTTTAACATTCCAGAGTGCAGAGCATAGAATAATGGACTTTAGTTACTTAAATGAATTTTTGCTTACACAATGTGTAATTGAACTTTGGAACTTGCTACCACAAGATGTTGTGCTGGCTACCAATTTGGCTTCCCTCAAAAAAGGGTTGGACCCATGTATGAAAATCATATGGCTCAACAACTATTAGCCTTCATGGTAGTGTGGCTGCCTCTGAAGACTTAGTCTTCTGCTGCAAGACTAATAGACTTCCTTGGGTAGTTGGTCGGGCCATTGAGAGAACAGAGTGTTGGTCTAGATAGATCACAGGTCTGATGCAGCTGGGCATTGCTCATGTTCTTGTGTTCCTAAAGTGAAACTTTGATTGAGTGAAAGGGGGAAAGAAAACTTCGCCAGCTGTAATAAGGAAGAGAACTCCTGGCCTGTTTTTTGGGGGGGAGAGCAGTTATGAAGTAGCCAAAACAAAACTACACTGAAAGGCATTCCACTGAGATGTGAGTAATTGTGGGGAGGCTTGAAAAGGAATGGAAGGAAGAGCAGTCACAAATAATTAAACTTAATTTAATAAGCGTAAACCTTAAACTTTCCAAAATCCTGGATTTTCCCCTTAAACTTTCCAAAATCCTGGATTTTCCCCTTAAACTTTCCAAAATCCTGGAATTGATGTGTGTCAAAAAAAAAAGTCAAGATGGCTGTTCATTCAGTGCAATTAACACTTCACTTATTTTTTGTGCTTCTGACAGATTGATTGATTGCATTGTTGTGGCTGCCATTTTTGATATTTCTGACTCAACTCTGCAGACACCCCTGATCCTTCTCTCCCCCCCCCCCCATCTCCCTCTCTAATATTTATTTACATCGATACCCCGTTTGTTTCTTTCAGGAGTGGAAGATGGCATCCCTAGCATTCCTTCCTCTCATTCTTACCCCAAACACACACATACACACACACACCGTGAAGTTGATCAGGCTGAGAGATACAGATTGTTCCAAAAAGAAGCATTTCCATTTATACCTGAGGACATGATGCAACTTCTTTGAAGGGCCAACAGATTACCTTTAGCCTGCCTTTGAAAGCAGCTGCATTGTTATTTTCCAACTTGCAGAAAAAGCTGAAAATATCAGAACATGCTGTCTGCATCCTTTTCAAAGTATGCACAGCCCTTCATTTTTTATTATTATTATTTTTAAATTACCAGCTTTTTGGGGACTGGGGCATTGGACTTAAATGGCACCAGATTATGCAGTCATCCAATTCAATAACTGGCATTCCTGAGTCTTTTCACCGTACCTGGGCATGGCTAGAACTGTGGGGCAACTCTTTGCATGCAAAGTACACCAGGAACTTTCCCCCCCATCAAGACCTCAGCCATTTCTCTTTGAAGCCCATGCAACATTTTACAGAGGCAGCTTCCATCTGACCCATTGCAAAGTGGGTGGAATTTTTTTCCCCTTTTAGGGCTTGGTTTCAGCTCTTCGAGTGGAGGTTTCATCAAAATGCCTGGATTGAATAGAGCTGAGAGAGAGAGAGAGGGGGAGGGAGGGAGGGAGGGAGAGAGAGAGAGAGAGGGAGGGAGAGAGAAAGAGAGAGAGAGAGAGAAGATAGAGCCACTGCACAATGTGAGAGGCGGGTAATATGCCCATGATTATTCATGGGTTGGATTTCCAACTCCTTCCCTCCCCCTTCCCACGGTATCATAGCAACCGTGGTGCTGCAAAACCTATTTTAAGAACAGTAACTTTTCACTGAACGTGCCTATGAGGTAGAGTGGGCGAACTCAGCCTATAAAAATTGTGCACTGGGGAGCTGTGTGGCAAGCAAACCACATCATCATCATCATCATCATCATCTTCTTCTTCTTCTTCTTCTTCTTCTTCTTCTTCTTCTTCTTCTTCTTCTTCTTCTTCTTCTTCTTCTTCTCCTCCTCCTCCTCCTCCTCCTCCTCCTCCTCCTCCTCCTCCTCCTCCTCCTCCTCCTCCTCCTCCTCCTCCTCCTCCTCCTCCTGTCTTTAAATTGCCAGCAGCGATTCTGAGGTGAATTTGGAGACCCTTAATGCCAGGGCATAAACATCAATTCCTGAACATCAATTTCATAGAACAACAGAGTTGGAAGGAACCTGTGAGCTCATCTAGTCCAACCCCCTGCCTGAGCAGGAGACCCTATGCCATTATAGACAAATGGCTGTCCAGTCTCTTCTTAAAATCCTCCAGTGATGGAGCAACCCACAACTTCTGAAGTCAAGCCATTCCACTGGTTAACTGTTCTCACCATTAGGAAATTAGTTCTAGGTTGCTTCTGTCCTTGATTAGTTTCCATCCATTGCTTCTTGTCCTGCCTTCAGGTGCTTTGGAGAATAGCGTGATCCTCCCTCCCTCTTTGTGGCAGCTCCTCAAATATTGGAACACTCCTAAGATATTCATTGCTATCCATGTATAATAGTGATTCCCAGAAAGGCACCTGCATAAGAATATGATATTTGGGAAATTTGTGAGCAGCACACAAAATTCTAATTAATTCTAACAAAAGTTCCATGGGAGATATTTATTTTTATTTATTTATTTATTTATTTATTTCTTAGATTTTTAGACCGCCCCTCTCCCAAAAAGGGACTCGGGGCGGTGTACAGTCAATACAAATAAAACCAGTCATAATAATAAAATACATTTAAGATACATTTGGAGGGGGAGATAGGCTGTACTAAGAAATAAATATATTCTAATCCTAAAAACATCACTATTAAAACCCCAAACCCAATTAAAATGAATAAATCCCCGGGAGGTAAAACTAAGAAAGTGCCAGGCCAGCTGATTGAAATAGGTGAGTCTTTAACTTTTGCCGGAAGGAACGGAGGTCGGTGGTAGTTCGAATGTCCGGGGGGAGGTCATTCCAGAGGGTTTCTCTTCTTTAACATTGGAAATATTATTTAACATTTAAAGTGCGCAAAAGAATAATGTTAAGAAAATTTGGGAAGCTCATTATGGATCAACACAAGGATAATTCCATCTGTCAGTATATTAAATTCTTTGTGGATTATTAGGTCTTCCAGGGTTTTTTAAAAGTACCATAAATAACTGTAGAAATGAATGTACGTGCTAATTTTAACAGTGCCATAAGTAACCCTTTTTATTCTTAGTTTATGTACATAAATACAGATGTTTTGACTGTATGTACAGAAAGGTTAATTGTATTAGTGTCACACATCTTAGCTTCTCTGCTTTGTGGAAATGCCAAATTTCACTTTAATTGTTGCCCAAGAAGGAAGGAACAATAGCTGTTATAGGGAGCTGTCCCAGGTGCTGACAGGTCATCTGTTATTAACAAACTACTACTAACTCATCCATATCATTGCACACGCTTTACTAGTAATAATACAATAATAAAATAATACAAGTAATAATACAATAATAAAATAGCAGAGTTGGAAGGGACCTTGGAGGTCTTCTAGTCCAACCCCCTGCCTAGGCAGGAAACCCTATACCGTTTCAGACAAATGGCTATCCATCATCTTCTTAAATTTATTTATTTATTTATTTTATTAAATTTGTTAGCCGCTCCCTCTCCACAAAGGGACTCGGGGCGGCGTACAATAAATAAAAACACATATTATAAAATTGTACGGAGGAGGTATAAAACACAATACAATGATTATAATAACATATAAATATTAAAATAAGTTAAATTAAAACCCCAATGGGAATTACAAGTTTAAAAATTGCCAGGAGGAATAAAATGGAGCTATGGTTGAGCCAGGCCTGCTAGTTGAAAAAGGTGGGTCTTGAGTTTTGAACGGAAGGAGCGGAGGTCGGTGGTAATCCTAATCCTAATATTAAAGACTTCCAGTGTTGGGGCAGTCACAACATCTGGAGGCAAGCTGTTCCACTAATTAATTGTTCTAATTGTGAGGAAATTTCTCCTCAGTTCTAAGTTGCTTCTCTCCTTGATTAGTTTCCACCCATTGCTTCTTGTTCTACCCTCAGGTGCCTTGGAGAATAGTTTGACTCTCTCTTCTTTGTGGCAACCCCTAAGATATTGGAACACTGCTATCATGTCTCCCCTAGTCCTTCTTTTCATTAAACTAGACATATCCAGTTCCTGCAACCGTTCCTCATATGTTTTAGCCTCCAGTCCCCTAATCATCTTGGTTGCTCTTCTCTGCACTCTTTCTAGAGTCTCCACATCTTTTCTACATCGTGGCGACCAAAACTGAATGCAGTATTCCAAGTGTGGCCTTACCAAGGCATTATAAAGTGGTATTAACATTTCACGTGATTTTGATTCTATCCCTCTGTTTAATAATATTGACTTAATATTGACTTAAACTTGTAAAAACAGACACAAAGTATTTTCCATAGGTTCAGGATACATTTTACAGGGGAATGGTTATCTTTAATTCCGTAATCGGAACCTACTAAAACCTGCAAATAATTAACGAAACAATTGAGTTAACAAAACTAGTTTAACCACTCCTGTTCTTTATGTAATTCTTTGACCACTCTAGATATTTTTTAAAGCTGTGGTTTACTAGATAATCTCTTTTCCTTTACGTAGCCCTTTCTTCTGTGAAAGAACCCTGAGACGATCAGATCTTTATGAATTGCCTCTTTAAAACTTACCAGGAAGATAGATGGCAAAGCAGTTCTTACATTTAAGATAAGGACATATCTGATAGGTGTAAGTAATTATTTACAAATAATCACCATGCTTATCAAACCCCAGTGTATCAGACAACCCAGTGTTGTCAAGAACACACAAAGAGAAATCACAACCCCTCCATCCAGCACATGTGATAATTAGGTGTCACGGTTTGGAAATCACTTTTGTTTTAATAGCACAACTGCAGACTCTAAAAATGCAGAGTATGTTACGTCTCCTCCAAGCCCCCAAACAACAATAAAATGGCAAGCATGTGCTTATAGAAGGAAATTAAAGCAGTACATTCTGATCGAGATGGATTCTCCTGGGGAATAGGAAAGGGGGCAGATAAAGTCAGAAATTTGTCTTCAGTGGGAAGAAAAATTGCTTGAAAATTTGGTCCCCTTGAAGCAGCACGTAATTTTGGTTAGGAGTACTTTGGGTTTATCGGATGGGCTCTTGGAGAGGAAATCTTGCTTCTTCTTTTGTTTTTTTGTGCCTCTCAACGTAGAGAGCAAAACTCTGGGTTTTGCTCTTTGTCACATTAGTAGCATATAATAAAGTGTTGGAGAGCTGTTTGGGTTTTTGGTTCCCCTCTCCCCCTCTTTTAATAGCCTCGTCCACTGAATTTTGCATGCCACGACTCCTCAAAACAGAACTGAATTCAGAGCAAATACTAGTAGAATAAAATCCTTCTTTGAGAAGTCTTATTTTTGCTAGAGATGATGAGAGTGATTGTTCCACACATTTGAAAGGCCTCCCCCCTCCAGCACAATAAATAGAGCCTGATTGTATGTTGGTCCATTTCAGAAGGAGCTATACTTTCTCTCAAGTGATAGCTCCCAAGGAAATGAGGGCCTTTGGTGCTCTCTGAGCTTGGCTGTTTTTTTTTTTTTGCAGATGTTTCATTACCCAAACTAGGTAACATCAAGCTAACAATACAAACAAGCTAACAGTAAACCAAAGAACCTCCAATACCAACCTCCAGTAAACCAAAGAACCTCCAATACCACTCTCACCAACACTGACAAAGCCACTAGAACAGGGGTGTCAAACCTGTGGTCCGTGGGCTGGATGCGTCACATGCTGACCACGTCCACCCCCGGTTTAGCCAAGAGGAAAAAAATCACGATACATCACATGGTGACAATGTGATGCTGTGAGTTGGACACCCTGTGCACTATAATATAAATTGAGAACTTAGACTTATATAATGCTTTAGAGTGCTTTAGAGCCTTCTCTAAGCGGTTTTACAGAGTCAGCCTATTGTCCCCAACAATTTGGGTCCTCATTTTACCGACCTTGGAAGGATGGAAGGTTGAGTCAACATTGAGATTCGAACTGCCAAATTGCAGTCAGTCCGCAGTCAGCAGAAGTAGCCTGCAGTACTGCACTCTAACCACCGTGGCTCAAACTGTCAGTTTGTTGCAAAAATTCAAATCCAGAAGCACACACAGATAACTGATGCAGCATGATTCATTAACTCCTTTATATGCCTGAGAATAGATGAATAAATGTACAATACCAACAGGTGGTTCTTCCAAGTAAACACAAGGCAGGAGAGTTACAGGCAAACACAAGCAGTTAGTTTCATTTTAGCAGACAAGCCCAGACAGATTGCTAGTTTACTTCTCAGAGCAGCAGACTGCTTAAGTTTCTGTTTCAATTCTCTGCACAGACGGACATCAGTTCAAGCTCCCATTGGATGATTTAGTTGCTATGCCTATTCATTGGCTGACCTTGTTCCCATGTCTCTCCCAGTCATGTATATTTTAACACAAGCCACATTCCTTACTAGCACTGATGATGTCACCTAGTTTGGGTAATGAAACATCTGCAAGAAAACAAGCAAGCTTAGAGAGCACCGATGACCCCCTCATTGCAATCCAGAGCTAGAAACCTTCTCCTTTATGGGTCCCAAGGAAGTTCCTGAGTGTTTTCCCTTAAACTCTTCTCCTAAGGGAGGCCCCCTTCTGATTCAACATTATAGCATGGAACATGAGCTTAAGCCATCATGAATGGTTGAACTAATGTCAGAATGTCATGGTATCCTAGATTCTGAAGGGAAAACATACACTGCTGATGGTGCCACCAGAACAATGCTGAGTGACCCCTCATCCCCCCCATGCCAGGCATTCACCTCAGAAGAGATGCAACAGGAACATAGATCAGCCACCACCAAGGCCGCCTCACTTGGCGAGGAGCTGCACTCAGAAGAACTGAGAGAAGATCCAGGTATTGGCCTTTCCTTTCCACTGAGCTTCACCTGAGTCACCTTAAGGCCATGAGAGGGTTGCAATAGGGAATGATCCAAGTTCTTTGCAGAGACGGCAAAAATGTTTAATTCTTGGTTAGTAATCCATAGTAAAGGCATGCGGTGGCCAGTGGCTAGGTCACTGAGCTTGTCGGTCAGAAAGGTCGGCAGTTCGGCAGTTCGAATCCCTAGTGCCGTGTAACGGAGTGAGCTCCCGTTACTTGTCCCAGCTTCTGCCAACCTAGCAGTTTGAAAGCATGTAAAAATACAAGTAGAAAAATAGGGACCACCTTTGGTGGGAAGGTAACAGTGTTCCTTGCGCCTTCGGCATTTAATCATGCTTGGCCACATGACCACGGAGACATCTTCAGACAGTGCTGGCTCTTTGGCTTTGAAACAGAGATGAACACTGCCCTCTAGAGTCAGGAATGACTAGAACATGTGTGCGAGGGGAACCTTTACCTTTTAATCAATAATAAAACAACTTCAGCTGATTTAAGAGCACCATTAAACCATCAACACATCGGAGGGGGGAATGGAGGGGGGGAGGGAATTTAAAGAAACTTAATTGATGTTAGGATCTAGTAGTGACCTGAAAGGGGAACTGCATTTGGCTCTGCAATTTGTAATAAAGAAGATCAGATTTGGATTAAATATAATAAAGAAATTTGCATCCTTTGCTTTATGAGCCTCGGTGGCGCAGTGGTTAGAGTGCAGTACTGCAGGCTACTTCTGCTGACTGCCGGCTGCCTGCAGTTTGGGATTTCAAATCTCACCAGGCTCAAGGTTGACTCAGCCTTCCATCCTTCCGAGGTGGGTAAAATGAGGACCCAGATTGTTGGGGAAATATGCTGACTGTGTAAAACTGCTTAGAGAGGGCTGTAAAGTACTGTGAAGCACTATATAAGTCTAACTGCTCTTGCTAGTGTTACAAGCACATGACTAGAATCTGCATTCATTTCATGTGCTTGTAAGATGAAGGATGGTGTATAGCTTCGAACCATTATCAAGCTGGTAATATTTTAAATTCCATGTTATTGCTGATGGTTTCTATGTGCCGAAGTTGTTTTATTATTAAGACAATTGGAATTATTTCAACATGCCCTCTTTAGAATAAGGCTTCATACAAGCATACAGGTATGTGAATGAAGGCACCATGCTTTCCCGGAGATTTTATTTATAAAATAGTTTTCCTTGCATGACACTAGATATGATTTGAATGCCGATTCTAACCAAGGTGTAGAAATTTAGAGGTAGGGGTACTCATTGGAGGTTTCTTGGAGTTATTTCTACTTGGCAGAAATGATCACATGGATAATATAGACAGGAACTTCTCATCCCTGTCTCAAGGGCTGCACAAGGACAACTGATGGGATCAAGTCAGTGGTGAAATCCTCCTGGTTCGGCCCGGTTTGGCCGAACTGGCAGGGATGATTGGCATCAGTTCTCCGAACCATCAAAAATCCCTGGTGGCCCTGCCCATGCCCACCTTGTCGTCCTGTCGCCACTCACCTCTTCTGGGCGCAAGACCTGCCCACCCAATTCTAACATTTCTCCCTCCGTTCACAGCAGAGCTGCTGCAGCTTGTCCCTTTAAGGTAGACCCAGGGAGAGAGGGGTCAGGGGAATCATAAAGGGACCAGCAGCTTTGCTGTGAACAGAGGGGAAAAGGTTTGGATTGTCTCTGCCACAGAATTCAATGTTAAATGCAGCAGAGACAATCCAAACATTTTTCCCTCTGTTCACAGCAGAACTGCTGCAGCCTGTCCCTTTAAGATAGTCCCCAGGAAGGCAGACCATAAAGGAAGCAGCAGCTCCGCTGTGAATGGGCTCATGCACACATTTTTCCTACCGGGTTCTGTGGGCGTGGCTTGGTGGTGGCAGGGGCATGTGACTGAGTGGGCGTGACCATGAATGACATCGAGTTGGCCATACCCACAGAACCGGTAGTAAAAAAAATTGAATTTCACCACTGGATCAAGCCCCAAGCTTGTTTAAACAAAGGTGGTGATTGGTTGAATCAGCAGTTTTAAATTGAAACGTCTGCCCTAGTAAGTACATTTGCCAAATCAAAGGAAGATTACTAAAATAGGGAAGATATCTCAGTGTGGAAATTAAACTTGCCATCTCCTTGCAGTTGCTAGTGGATTATGCACAAATCTTCAGCCCTGTATTTTCTACTAGGATTTGTGACCTTCTAGGTCAGAGGTGGGGAATGATGACCCCTTTATGACTTGTGGACTTCAACTCCCAGAATTCCTCCCAGAGGAATTCTGGGAGTTGAAGTCCACAAATCATAAAAGGGCCATTGTTCCCTACTCCTGTTCTAGGTAGTGCTAAACCAGGGGTGCCAAACTCGTGTTGGGTGTATCACGCACTCGCCATGGCCACCCCAGTTTAGCAAAGAGGAAAGAAGTCACGTGACGACAACGTGTCATTTGACACCCCTATGCTAAACTATCAAGCTCTGTCTGTGTAATTCATTGATTAGTCAGATGCTATCTTGTTTATGTATACAGTATTGTGTTTTAATGTTGTTATTTGTTGGATATTGGGAGCCACCCACAGACAATCTGGAGTTGGGTGGTGCCAAAATCTAATAATATAAATAATTAAGTAATGAATGGCCAGAATTCCAGGTGGTTTAGGATTGGTCAGACTTGCAATTCAAATTGCATGTGGATTTTTTTTCATGCTTTTTTGGCAGATTAAGGAGTATAAAAATATCTCTAGTAACTGTTTCAGGTGTAGTTGCCCAACTATATGACTGATGAATAATTCTTTCAATAGCTACATAAAACTTTCTTTTAAAATATCCACCAGCATGAAAAAATATATATGCTGAGTTATTTCTTTTCAACCTTAAAGTAGTAATCCTATTGAGCTTTCCCCCCCCTAAAAGGTAATGTTAAGAAATATAACCATAAATATAAATATTAAAAAGGACAGTCTTTCAACCACTGAATGGCATGGAAGAATAAACCAGGGTTGGCAATAAGTTTTATCATTGGATGCGTCATATTTATTTAAGGACTTGTAGTATGTAAAGTTTTGCCATTAAAGTCCCTACTCCTAAGCAGCCTACAATAAAAGAAAGAAAAGAAAAATTGATTTAAACTCAAATAAAGAACAAAGTGGCTTTTAAAAAAAAATTAAAGCAAAGTCAACAGAAGAGACCAGCGTGGCAAATCCAAGTAAAAGGTACATGAAACAAAGTCATAATAACTCTCAGAAAAGTAAATATGCTGAAATTTGGAAATGTGGCTTCAGAAGGAAGGATTATATAGCAATGACCCAGAGAAGCAGCAAAGGAGAATGAAAGGAAAAGAGATTGGACTATGGTATCAAATCACTGATCTGAAAGATCCTTTCTGCATGAACTTCTACTTTATATTTAAAAAAAATTTTTTTAAAGAAAAGGTGAACTTTTCAACTTTCTGAAAAAAAAGGGCTGCTGGGTAAATTCTCAAAACCTTACCAGAGTGTCTTCAAAACCTATTTTTTTCTCCTGATTAGTAGGCAGAGCAAACCAATGGATACCACAATGAAATCACTCTGTTTGCCTTGAAGACTGTGATATTTGGTACCAAAAGGGATCATTTCCTGCTTGATTGATCGGGTTTACATTGAATTGTGTTGGTGAAAGATTTCCACTTCCTTGACATTTCTCTTTCCTTGTCAACTCTGTGTCAATACATTGATTTATTTACTTCAAGTTTTTTTCTTTAAAAATTATTATTTTTATCTATTTCTGCACTCCCTTGTCATTTTATCTTTAGCAACATTCCATAAAGTTGTTTCCTAAGACAACTAAATATTTCTGGGGCAATATCTATGGAGATTCTCAGTCATCCAGGTCATGGTTGTCCCAAAGGTGCTTTTTCAAGAGGCAACTGGACTTTCTGTTTTTTCTTGGAAGACATTTCGCTTCCAAGAAGCTTCTTCAGCTCTGACTGGAATGGACAGATTTATTTCTGGGGCATGAGGGCTAGTAGCTTGATAGCATACAAGGAAAGCCCTTTCCCCCTTCCCTAGCAACCTTGTCTTCGGTGGGATAAAAGAAAGAAAGAAAGAAAGAAAGAAAGAAAGAAAGAAAGAAAGAAAGAAAGAAAGAAAGAAAGAAAGAAAGAAAGAAAGAAAGAAAGAAGAGAATCATTTCTTGTACGATGTAAATTGTAAGCCTGGACTTCAAGGGTGAAATTAGTTTCAATGAAATTCATCACTACAAGTTGGAAAGCAGTTTCATTGAAGGGATGGAAATAGCAATAAATGTAAAAGAGGATGATGGGGGGACAGTGGAACTTAATGTTGTTAATCATCATTGGAATTCTTTCTTGTTTGAAGCCTTCCTAAAATAGACAGAAAAGCTAAACACTGAGTATCAAATACTGTGTTTTGTATAAGTGTTGTCTTCTATAAAGTCAGTCAAAAGTTAGTGTGTTGTAATGCAGCCCACCCATCTTTTTGGGCACCAGACACCTGTTGCATGGAGAGAGGTCTTTCCACAGTGCTGTCAGGCATGGAAGCCATCTTTTCCTTTGGGCCTTCAGGCCTGCCACAATTAATGCTATGGGAAAATGGGAGGGGAGATTATATGAAGTACGGGAGCTATATAGTCTAAATAACATTCCTTTCTCAGAGAGTCAAGGACATCTTGCCCTGCACCTGGGGTGGTGTGACTGGGAGGCATCTCCAGTTTTGGACGGTGCCTGATTGGACCATGTGATGGACATGTGGGTGCTGGGCAGGGACTTGAACTTTCACTTGGGTGGGGAAAACCTGGAAGTTTTCCCAGATGGGCCAATATGACATCTCTAATAAAATGGAACTTTGAGGAAACTCAAGCCTCAGAGTCTTCTGACAGGTGCATTTGTTAAGTCAGGGGTCGGCAAACCTAAACACTCAAAGAGCCATTTGGACCCGTTTCCCACAGAAAAGAAAACACCGGGAGCCACAAAGGTCCTAACTGGAAGCACCCTGTTGAATTCTGGAGCTGACCAGAAGTTCAGTTCCCCCACCATAGAGTCTCCTCCTAGCGCGGCATACTTTTTCCTCCATCTGTCATAACTGAAAGCCCTATCAATTATGGAGACAACTGGAAAACCCTTCCCTTGCCATAGAGTCTTCTCCTGGTGCACTGTGCTTCTCCTCCCCCCCCCCCCACCGGAAGCTCCTCTCAAAATTGTGGCGCCGACCGGTGACAGAGCCGCAACAGAGGGAGGAAAGAGCCACATGCAGCTCCAGAGCCGCAGTTTGCTGACCCCTGTGTTAGGTGAATCACTGCAGTTGTTAAATTAGTCACACAGTTGTTCAGGGTATCTGGCTTCCCCTTGGACTTTGCTTGTCAGACAGTCGCAAAAGGGAATCACATGACCCTGCAGACACTGCAGCCGTCATAAATGTGAGTCAGTTGTCAAGTATCCCAATGTAAATCATGCGACCATGGAGATGCTGCAAAGTGGGGAAAATGATCAAAAGTCACTTGTTTCCAGTGTCATTCTAACTTCCCACGGTCCCTAAATGAACTGTTGTAAGTCGAGGACTACCTGTATAGAAATCTAACAAATACATCAATAACTGAAGAGGGAGGACAAGAAAATATTGCCCTTAATTTTTTCATGTAAATTTTTCTTTCAGTTTTGCAGAAGTAGGAGAAAGTAGGGATAACCCACTGGAGATCTCAGACAGCATTTTGACCCACCATGGAGAGTAGGCTGCATTTAAAAGAAAACTCAGTTCAGCTGCAAAAAGAAATGTCATGAGGGAAGTTCAGCTATGCGGAAATGTCTATGGAGATTCTCAGTCATATAGGTCATCAAAATTGTCGCAAAATTACTTTTTATAAAAGGCAAATAAACTGTTTTTTGTTTGTTTGTTTGGTTTTGAAGAATAAGTTTCCATTCTCATCCAAAAGCTTCATTGGTTGTTATAACTGATGACGCTTCTTGGATGAAGCTTCATCAGTTGTCTTCTTCATCCAAGAAGAAACTTCATCAGTTGTCTTCTTCATCCAAGAAGAAACTTCATCAGTTGTCTTCTTCATCCAAGAAGAAACTTCATCAGTTGTCTTCTTCATCCAAGAAGAAACTTCATCAGTTGTCTTCTTCATCCAAGAAGAAACTTCATCCTTCTTCTTCCTTCTTCTTCTTCCTCAAAAAACCGTTCAGCTATGGGGGTTAACATTATACGGAAATAGACTGGAGATCAGTGAAAGAATTTAAGGACCTGAAGTGTAAAAAGGGAAACATGAATTTGACAACACAGTTTTGTATGAGATGTGATTAAAAAGCTCCTGGCAATCATCTCAACAGAGGAACAAGAAGTGATTTTATGAAGTAGTGTCAAAGGATTGACAATTGGTCAGTGTGTCTGTAACAGCTGTGCATTTTGACACATGAAGCCATATATTTTCCCTTCACAAATAATGCATGCGATTTCACTGTCCATTGCTCCAATATAGATGCACTAAGAGAGTAGATACACCATGATTAAACATAAAATATTCATATATGGAGTGAATCAGGGTGCCTTGCAACAAAAGCTGGTTTTTATAAAACTATGCATCTTATGCTTTCCTAGAAGATGGAAAAAATATTAGTATCAATGCACGTATCTTACTGGAAAGGATTTTGAAAAATGGTGAGTAGCAAATAGCTTTTGTAATATCCCTACAATATTCTCACAAAAAAAAATGTGAAGAAAAACCTTAAAACATCTGTTCCCTTCATTAGCTGCCCTCTAGTGGCTAAGCTGACAAGGATCTGAATTGGTTCAATACAGTAGTGCATTCTTTATTTTAATTTTATCATATTATATTCAGGACAGCCCAACTAATTTCCAGAAGTTTAACTATCATGGATTATGCACTCAGTAGATTTTTGAAGGTTATCTGATTTCAAAAACAACTCTGGGTGCCTTACAAGGTATAAAATTTAAATCTCTCTCACTCTCCTTCAATGGGATTTTTTCAAGGCAGAAAAGAAATGAAAAACAAAAACTAGAATGCAAGAAATGTCATGAAGAGATACAGAATTAAAATTAAAACTCCAGGATGTGTACTAGAAAATCAAGCAATTGAAAATCAACACCTGCTCCTTTCTCATTAACATACACTCATACATATACACAACCAATTCTGAAGACAAATATAAATATTTCTGAACTTTCTGAAAGGCCTACTTGGAGACAGTTCATCCTGGAGAATCTCTATCTAAATAGTCATTGAGTGCCAAAACCAAATTGATAGTAGTGGAGTGGAGTGGAGTGGAGTGGAGTGGAGTGGCGTAGAGTAGAGTAGAGTAGAAATAGAATAGAATAGAATATCCTTTATTGGCCAAGTGTGATTGGGCATGCAAGAAATTTGTTTCTGGTGCATACGCTCTCAGTGTCCATACAAGCAACAAAATCATAAGATACAATAATAAACCAATTAATAATATCAATAATACATAAATCATTCAATCATTTGATTTATTGGGGCTTATACTCTGTTCCCATTAGTAGAATTCTGTGGTTAGACAACTAATGGCGTATTTTTATGGCTGGTTGGAATAAGTTTAAAAGGAATTGTGGCCCGGAGTTGAAGTGGTATTACCAAAATGACTGTATTTATTTTAAATGATAGTTTCTTTTAAAAATGAGGCAGTTGTGAATCCCGTGTGAATTTTCTTCAGAGTAAGCCCCATGAAACTATATATATAGCCTTCTAGTGGCCAGTAGTGAATATAACTACTGTAATTCTTTAATGTTTCAGGTGGCTTATATATATTTTTAGGTTCCTCATCCCAATATTATAGTTTCTAAGGATTGTGCTGTTCCATTTCATTGATATAAAATGTAAAGGGGACCATTATTTACATGTATACCTGCTAGAGCAGATATAAAATGATATCACCCAAATTTCTAATTTGAATTGGTGACTAAATACAAGCACTGCGGGCAGTGTTAAGAGAAATGGGAACTGTAGTCCAAATGAGGCGGAGCAGGAATATCTAGTTGTGTATTTCTGTTTTAGGATTGCTGTTGGAGCCCTGCTCTTTTGTTTCTGTACTAATTCTACTGGGGTCAGTAGGTTTTTTTATCCCAAATTTGTGTGCATTCTTCATACAGTTGTCCTTTCTGACATTTCTGTTAATGGACCAGGACAAAGCAAACCCAAAACACCATTAGCACTTTCAATGTGTCTTGTAGATCCATCTTCATTGATTACATGAATAAGTTAAGATGCCAGGGCCATGTGCCACTGTTAATACTCCTTTTCCCCAGTCCACTGACTGCAGTTTCTAAAAACTGAACCAAGAAAGGTTCGGTTATTTCTGAGGTGAGAAATACAGGGAAGCTGTGCCAGATGTCCGCAGAGAGAGCCTTGATAAAAAAAAAGGATTTTCTTAACAACAACTCCTAAAATATAACTCTACTCATTGCTAGGCTTGATCTACTTTGTACCAACATTTTGGTCACCGTGTCCTCAGGGCCCTACAAATGTTAAATGTAATTGCTAAACAATCCATGTTCTTCCACCCCAAAACAGCCATTGAAATTATTTCGAGATAGAGCAAGAATAGAATAACAGAGTTGAAAGGGACCTTAGAGGTCTTCTAGTCCAACCCCCTGCATAGGCAGGAAACCTTATAGCATTTTAGTCAATCTCTTCTTGAAAACTTCCAGTGTTGGGGCATTCACAACTTCTGGAGGCAAGCTGCTCCACTGATTAATTGTTCTAACTGTCAGGAAATTTCTCCTTAGCTCTAGGTTGCTTCTCTCCTTGATTAGTTTCCACCCATTGGTTCTTGCCCTACCTTCAGGTGCTTTGTAGAATAGCTTAACTCCCTCTTCCTTGTGGTAGCCCCTGAGATACTGAGTCCTTCTTTTCATCAAACTAGACAGACCCAATTCCAGCAACTGTCTTTTATATATTTTAGCTTCCTGTCCCCTAATCATCTTTGTTGCTCTTCTCTGCACTCTTTCTAGAGTCTCCACATCTTTTTTACATCGTGGCGACCAAAACTGGATGCAGTAGTCCAAGTGTGGCCTTACCAAGGCGTTATAAAGTGGTATTAACACTTCACGTGATCTTGATTCTATCCCTCTGTTGATGCAGCCTAGAACTGTGTTGGCTTTTTTGGCAGCTGCTGCACACTGCTGGCTCATATTTAAATGGTTTCCCCTAGGACTCCAAGATCCCTTTCACAGTTACTACTATTGAGCAAGGTACCACCTATAGTACTGTACCTGTGCATTTTGTTTTTCTTGCCTAAATGTAGAACCTTACTTTTTTCACCACTGAATTTCATTTTGTTAGATAGATCTTATGCTTGGAGAAGGAAAACATGAAACACAAGAATAGGTACCTCATACTCCACTGATATTAATGGTTCTCTTCCATTCGATTCTCCCCAAAAACTCTTTGAGATTTCCCCAAGAAATATCCCATCTCTCCAATCATTGCAGGGATCTTAAATTCTGCCCTGCCACACATTTCCTTTTTACTAACTAGACTTGAATGGATTTCCTTCCTTGGTGAACTACGCTGGTCTTCAAAAGATTGCAGTGGAACATGACTTTGGTTTTTTTCCTCTGTGAAACCCAAACCTATCTATGTTTGCTCAGATACAAATTCATTTCAGTTCAGGTCAGCTTAATAAAAAAAATACCATTCAGTTCAGATATAATTGTTCAATCATTGATAATTTTGTTGCCATCTCCAACTTTCAGCTTTGAATAGAGCAGTTACTGACATTTTCTCTTCTTTTGTATTGTTCTTATAATTAGGACTAAACTGTTTTTTTAAAAAAATGTGTCAATTTTTTCTTATGATAATAGATCCACTCTTTTCAGTATATATTAAGAGAATGTTCAAACACTCATGTTTGAATAAGAGCAATTAATCAGCATCTCTGGAGCATTGAAGAGCAGGGCTCCTTTGTAGTTTTATATTTTATTTATTGCACTTTAGAAGTTTAGGAGGCATGTTGTTGATACTTGCAAAGTTGTGTCTGATCCATCGTGACCTCATAGACAACTTTCCTCCAGGCCTTCCTGTCCTCTGCCATCCTCTGGAGTCCATTTAAGCTCATGCCTACTGCTTTGGTGACTCCATCCAGCCACCTCATTCTCTGTCGTCCCTTTCTTCTTTTGCCCTCAATCTTTCCCAGCATTGGGCTCTTCTCCAGTGAGTCCTTCCTTCTCATTAGGGGGCAAAGTATTTGAGTTTCATCTTCAGGATCTGGCTTTCTAAAGAGCAGTCAGGGTTGATCTCCTCTAGGACTGACCGGTTTGATCGTCTTGCAATCCAAGGAACTTGCGTGAGTCTTCTCCAGCACCAGAGTTTAAAGGCCTCAATTCTTTGGTGCTCAGCCTTCCTTATGGTCCAACCTTCACAGCCATACATTGCAACTGGGAAAACCGTAGACTTGACTATACACACTTTTGTTGGCAGAGTGATGACTCTACTTTTTAGTATGCTGTCTAGATTTGCCATAGCTTTCCTCCCCAGGAGCAAGCGTCTTTTCATTTCTTGACTGCACTCTCCATCTGGGGTGATGTTGGAGCCCAGGAAAATAAAATCTGTCACTACCTCCATTTCTTCCCCATCTATTTGCCAGGAATTGAGAGGACCAGATGCCATGATCTTAGTTTTCTCAATAGAGTGGTATGCCATTAGAGTGGAGGGGTATAGTTCAGCTAAAATGGTAGATAGGTTTATGTATTTAATTACGGCCATCCTTGACTTTCTCTCAGGAACTCAACCTTTGAGGCATATACTGTGTTATCCTCTTACACTCAGGATCAATTCTGGCTGTAGTAAAAGGAATACAGAGTCTGCTGACCCTAACATTGGATATCCCTGGGATTCAAGCAGTAGAGCTGGCCCTAAAGCTCACCACACATTCTTCAAAGCATTTGAACCCGTTTTCCAGAAGAATGGTGGGAAATATGAGAATTGAGATCTGTTGTGTTGTAAATAATTCCTCTCATCTCTACCCTATTCCTTAAAAGAGAGTTGTGTGGTGAAGCTATGGGTCATTTTTATCTACCATCTGGGCTTCCTGGTTCCTGGAATGGTCTGTTGGCCACAGGGGGACACAATGAGTTCTTTATTATGTGCTGTACCTCCATGCCTGTATTTCCTTCTCTCTCTTTCTTGCCTTTCCCCTTGTGCTGCTGTCATGGTCAGGCGTGGGATTCAGTCAGTTCGGAGCGGTTCAGGCGAACCAGTAGTTCCGGTGAGGCATTTGGCCCCGCCCACACGCCCCTGCACTTTCCTGTCCTATATTTCCCTGTTTTTTAGCTCATCTGATTCGCGCGGCACACCAGATTGCCAAGCGCCACTGTTTTACTCTCAGGCGCTAATATAGAAGGTAAGTTTTGAAGCTTGAAAAGGTCATTTTTTTAATGCTGCACTTGTGCACTCACCAAACCGGTCATTAAACCGGTTGCATCCCACCACTGGTCATGGTGTATTTCATGTCCCATTGCCTCTGATCCTGTCTCCTCTCAGCCAAGAAGACATCAGCATCCACAGATGAACAGGAAAATGCCAGCCTGCCAACCTCTGAAGAGACCCCACAAGCCTTACTACTTTTGGGATCCATCGAGTCCCCCCATAAACAGATGGAAAGGAACGCAGCCCAGGGCCCTATCCCTCCTTCCTCACTTCCAGTTCCACCACCTAAGATTGCACCCAAAGTCTCGAAGATTGTACCAGGTGAGTCTCATGCAGCCACAGGGAGCTGTCTTTTATTAGAAGGAAGACTGATCAGCCATGGAGTCATGAAGGTGGGAGAAGACCTCACAGATGACCCAGGAAAGGCGTAGTCTCATAGTTTAAAGCAGGGTTGTCCAAACTTGAGAACTTTAAGACATGTGGACTTCAACTCCTTTGGACAACCCTGCTTTAAAGAAACTGCTAGTTTCCACATAGTGTGTGAGGGGTACCTTATAATGAACATAGCTTACATGTCTGTGCTGGTGATACCTTTTACCACGGCAATTCTACCTTCAGTTCCATAATTTGTAGAGCATGCTTAAGAACTGACATGTTTGAGAACTGCCATTTGGTTGATAACATACAGTGACATTTTGACAGCTGATGTCATTTCAGATGTGATACTTCTCAAACAGATGAGACACGAAAGCGCTCTTCTGACCAAATCCAAATTCACTTCTAAATCCCAATCCAGATTTCATATTCAAAAATGCACAGTTCAATCAAAGCTGCAGGAGATGGAACAGCTGACATCTGAGTGTGATGCCTATCTTTGTATGTTGGTTCAGTTGAACAAAGAACTGGATCCCAGGCAGAAATCAGTAGGCTGTCAAAAAAAAAAAAAAAAAAAAAACCTAGAGGAACATTTATCTTGGCTTAATGTGACCTGTTCTTCTGGATGACAGAGGCTGAAAAATCCCTACAGCAACGTTCATGTAGACCAGAAGCAACTTAGGTAGTCCAAGATATGCTTATATATTGTCCTGTTTCTCGGGAAAGTTGGAGGGCTTATTTTTGATAGAGAAAGAGAAATGGATTGGGAAGTTGGAAGATCTCTGGGCAGGTTATATACCATATTTTTCAGGGTATAAAACACATCGGAGTATAAGACGTACCAAGATTTGGAAGAGGCAAATTGAAAAAAAAAAGTTTTTTCACTCTGCAAACCTCCCCAAAACAGCCCGTTTTTCATTAAAAAAAAGGGCATGAACAGCCTTTAGGAGGATTATAGCGTGCTCCTGGGGGGGGTGGGGGGCAAAAATGAGCAAGAAACAGCTCGTTTTTCACGTTTTTATAGAGTGCTCCTGGGGGCTGGGAGGGGGGGAAACGAGCAAAAAAACGGCCTATTTTCTGCTCATTTTTACTCTTCCCAGCCCCCAGCAGCATTCTGGAAGGGTTTCGGGAGGCCAAGAATGCTGTATTCAGTGTATAAGATGCACCCAGATTTTCACTCTCTTCTTTGAGGGAAAAGGGTGCGTCTTATACTCTGAAAAATACAATGAAAAATATAATGAAATCATTATAAAGTATCAATGGATTCTCTGACACTGTGATCATTCTTAGGGCGTGTATGTGCAAGGTGACTCTTGGGCCAACCAACCAAACTTTTCTCTGATGGAATTATTTTGTTTCTTCTCTTGATCTTATTCTAATTCTAACCTTTGACCTCCTAGCATCCAAACAAATGGAAACTTCAGGACTTCTCATTGTAGATTCAAACTACGAATTTAAGTGCTGTGCCATATAACTATATACACGCATAGCCTTGCCAAAGAGAACGATCTCTACATGTAGATAGTTACAGATTTCGAAGCAGATGCTAAATAGAAATACAGCATTGTTCCACTTAAAACTACAATAGGGAAGAATATACCTAGGCAACTAGATTTACTACTTTTAAGTCTACTTTCCAAATGCTCTTTGCTTTCCCTACCTAGAGTTATCTTTAAACTAGACCCTAAGAGCATCTTCAAACACCTATTGCCACTACAATTGAGTCCATCCACCATGCTGCTGATTGTCTTCTTCTCTTTCTTTCCAGCTTTCCCAACCTTAGAGCTTTTCTCCAGCATTAGAGGCTTTTGCAAAAAGCTGGGTCTTTGCATAATGTGTCTGAAGTAAGATAATTTGAACCTGGACATTTGTATCTCAAATGAGAATTCTGTGTTGATTTTTCTGATCATCCATTGTTATGTTTTCTTGGCCATCCATGGTGCTCTCAGAAGTCTTCTACAACACAAGTCTTCAAAGAACTCAGTACTCTTCCTATCCAGCTTTTCAAAGCTCCACTCATACATCTCAGTAAAAAGTAAGAGTTAGCTGAGAAGACATCATAAGAGTTGCCCTCTGAAGTTCTCCTTTTAAACTTCATGTCTCACTGGTATCCAGAAGTAGCTGGCAAAAATCTACAATTTTTCATCTCCTTGCACCTCAAACAGCAGCATACTGCTTTTTCCCCCTTTTTTCTTTCCCAGGCTTGTTTTAAGGGATATTGAATTAAATATCCGGTGAAATAGACTACTTAATAAGCCCTAAGCCTGAAGCTCTAGCATACATGAAATGCTTTTCGGTTTCACCCGTATGGTAATACGTAGCCCTCTACTTTCAATCAGAATCCATATTTATGAAGACATCCATCACGGTGCATATTTTAGAAATGATATCAGGGTTATGCCAATATACCTCCAAATAAATAACAGCAAGAATTCACATAGTGGGGCTGCACAGATCTCTGTTGGAGATTGATTTCAATGAAGGCTTGAGCAAAGCAACCCCCTCAAATTTTTCTTCCTGATACAATAGAGTCCTCATTTCTAAGAGCAAATGAAGACCTCCCCCCTCCCCCTAGTGCTGCAGATGCTGGGAGAAGCACCTGCAAACTGAGAGGATGGTTTGGCTGCCTGCATTACAAAGATTTGATGAAAAGTTGTTCAACTGTGGTCACTTGGTTAGCTGCAGTTTCTTGGGGACAGAAGTATCTAGAGGAGAGTTAGAAAAATAAAAGTCAAGAAGGCAGCTGCAATCATACAACTGAAGTCCCTCCCCGCTTTTTTGCATGCATCCCAAGTGAAATGTACAAAGAAAGGAGGCCCACGCCTTTGCATAATTGCTGTCAGGCCCAGAAAACTAAGAATGACAGGGGAAAGACTTCTGAGTACTTCCTTTATTGTTATTCACCTACAAATAGAAATCTTGCTGAACTAAAGCAATTCTCTGCAATAATTATAGATATACTCTGCGAATTGCTAGAGAGGTGCGATGGCCTAGGGGTGGAGCGCTCACCTCACAATCAGGAGCCTGTGAGTTCAATCCTCGGTAGAGGCAGACATTTCTCTCCCTGTGCCCAATGAGAATATATCTGTTGAACAAAACTCTGCATTGGCGACAAGGAAGAGCATCCGGCCAGTAAACACTCTGCTATCTCCATTCAGTTGCCCAGACTCCTCCCCGCAAGGGATTGTGGGGTTGTTAAAAGGAGATGATGATACCCTGTGAATTGTTAGGGAGGGTCTGACCTTGCTTCTTCCTGCCCACCAGAGAGATTCCAAGTTCTGCTGTCTCTTTGCCTTCAGGGAAATAACCCCTCCCTCCTGCAACTCTGGACTTGCAGCCTCCCTCCTGCCTTTTTTTAAAAGTTGCCCTTCCAATAGAGAATGAGGGCAAGGGAATTTCCAAGATTTGCCCTTTGGAAGAAGCCAGTTAAAGAGCAGCGGCACAGATGTCCTTTTTCCCCCTGTGTGGAATGAATGGAAACCTGCCGTTTGCATCCCACCACGAATGACCTTTTCTGATTTTCTTTCCAGCTGCAGGAAGTGAAGCCGATGAGACAGCCTTGAAATCTCCCCCATCCACTATCTTGAAAAATTATGTAATTGTTGGCTCCTCCCAACACTCAGGACAAGCTGTTCCCTTCCAGTCCTCAGGACCGAAAGTCTCCGATCCCCACCTCAGAGGGCAGCATACGACGCCGGCTGGATCCCCTCACCTGGCTGCTGTCCACCTACCATTACCTCCTAGTCGAGTCATTGAGGAACTTCACAGAGCCTTGGCCACAAAACATCGGCAGGATAGGTAAACACTTGCAATACTCTAGTATAGATCTATTTCAAGCTATTTAGCTCTCATCAGCTAGCCATACCCTTGCTGGGATTCGAACTTGGGCTGTTTTTACATATTAGGCAGTTGTATTAACCTCTAAGCCACAAGCTCTCCTCCCTTATCAGCTGAGCCAGAGGAATGATTAAGTGTTTTGTCAAAGCACCTGGTATGCACATACATGTGTGTGTGTTCCAGCCTAACTCTGGAACGTCTCAAGCAATTTCAACCAAACTTGGTACATAGATGGCTTACTCTCTGGAAACAAATACTGTGGGGGGAAAGACACCCCTAACACCCCTCGGGGTGTGTGTTCCATTAAGATACAGCCTGTTGTGCCATAAAATGGCTTCTACTCTACAGGGCAGTGGAGTTGCCATGGTAACAGCTTCACAGTACTCCACAAGGGGACTCCCTCTGGTAAGGGAGGAAATCCAACTTTAAAAATTACATTTGGTCCAGACATTTCCCCCCTATAAATAAATACCCAGGCACTGCCGGGTTATCAACTACTATCTGATACAAATCTAAGAATGACATGATTCATTCTTAGAATTTCTAATCCAGGACAGAAGCAACCTAGAACTAAGGAGAAATTTCCTGACAGTGGGAATAATTAATCAGTAGAACAACTTGCCTTCAGAAGCTGTGGGTGCTCCATCACTGGGGGCTTTAAAGAAGAGACTGGACAGCCACTTTTCTGGAATGGTATAGGATTTCCTGCTAGAGCAGGGGTTTGACTAGAAGACCTCTAAGGTCCCTTCCCAATTCTCTTATTCTGTTACAATGAATCCATGGAACAGTTGGCCAAACAGATTTACAGTCACAGACCTTATCTGGCTCGGAGAGCTGCCAGGCCAATATCGGCAAAACTTGGCAAGGAGTCTCGGAGAGTCACGAAACAATTCGGTGAACTAATTGTCTCCTGCAAACTCCACTCCCCTTTCGTTCCTCTTTTATTTCCTCTAGGAAGAGCCATTCATCATCCACCTGTGGCCTTATTCCCAAGTCGACCCGTTCTTTAGCTGTTCCCTTCGTGTGACAACTCTGTGCATGCACACACTGGGAACAGGCTCCAGCTGTTTGTCTGCTTCACTGATGTCTGACTCTGAAGGCAGCTGATCACTGGCATATGGCTCTGGCCCGCTCTCTGTCTCTGACACAGAGCCTTCATCACTGTCTTCCCCAGACTCCAGGACTGGCCCATGTTCCTCCCCAACCTCCTCACTGTCCGAATCTGCTGCCAGACCTTAATATTACGTGACTGACCCATATTTTGTGATAGCGTGCTTCCTTTGCATTTTTTTTTTGGGGGGGGGGGTGTATTTTCCATAAAGTGATAAATGATCAGAATATGGATGTTTTGTTTTAATTAAGGTTTATTTTAGAAACCCACATGCTGTTCTTGGAAAAGGTCAGCCGTGCATGCCATGTTAGCATAATTCAAATCCATCACTGTCATCTTGTACCTTCATCTTGTGGTAGATGTTCAGAGCTCAGCTTCCCCATCTTGAATGCTGAAATCTCCTGCCACCTACGCCACAGCTCCCTCCCTTGTGCTTGGGAGAACATGTTGCAAGCGCTGATCCCTGGTCTGAAACCCAATGCTGTTTGTGTTTTGTCTCCAGCTTTCATGGAAGGGAAAACAAAGCGTCTCCCAAAAAACGAATGGAGATCCGTTTGTCCAGAACGTCCAGCACGGAACACGGCAAGGAGAAGGATGGTTCCATGAGCTACAACAGCGATCCAGAAAATAAATGGAACTCGGTGAAGGAGTCGGATGAGAACAAAGAAAACCTGATCATGGACTCTGAAATCAAGGATGATATGGTTTTCTATGAGGACGAAGAAGTTTTGAATGATTCCATAATTTCTGGTAAGAAAAAAAACCTTTATGAACCTTCTATCAAGCCTTCCATCCTTCTGAGTTGGGTAAAATGAGGACTCAGATTGTTGGGGATGATATGCTGACTCTGTAATAGGCTTAAGATACAGAAGGATATTGACAAACTTGAACATTGGGCACTATCTAATAAAATGAAATTCAATGGTGAAAAGAGTAAGGTTCTACATTTAGGCAACAAAAATGGAATGCACAGGTACAGTATAGGTGATACCTTGCTCAGTAGTAGTAACTGTGAAAGGGATCTTGGAGTCCTAGTGGACAATCATTTAAATATGAGCCAGCAGTGTGCAGCAGCTGCCAAAAAAGCCAACACAGTTCTAGGCTGCATCAACAGAGGGATAGAATCAAGATCACGTGAAGGGTTAATACCACTTTATAATGCCTTGGTAAGGCCACACTTGGAATACTGCATTCAGTTCTGGTCGCCACGATGTAAAAAAGATGTGGAGACTCTAGAAAGAGTGCAGAGAAGAGCAACAAAGATGATTAGGGGACTGGAGACTAAAACATATGAAGAACGGTTGCAGGAACTGGGTATGTTTAGCTTAAGAGAAAGAAGGACTAGGGGAGACATGATAGCATTGTTCCAATATCTCAGAGGTTGCCACAAAGAAGAGGGAGTCAAACTATTCTCCAAAGCACCTGAGGGTAGAACAAGAAGCAATGGGTGGAAACTAATCAAGGAGAGAAGAACTTAGAACTGAGGAGAAATTTCCTGACAGTGAGAACAATGAATCAGTGGAACAGCTTGCCTCCAGAAGTTGTGAATGCCCCAACACTGGAAGTCTTTAAGAGGACGTTGGATAGCCATCTGTCTGAAACGGTATAGGGTTTCCTGCCTAGGCAGGGGGTTGGACTAGAAGACTTCCAAGGTCCCTTCCAACTCTACTATTGTATTGTATTATTGTATTATTGTAAGTTGCTTAGAGAGGGCTGTAAAAGCACTATGAAGCTATATATAAGTCTAAGTGCTTATTCTATTCTATTCTATTCTATTCCCATAGTGTCACAGTGGTTAGAATGCAGTATTGCAGGCTAACTCAGCTCACTGCCAGCAGTTCGAGCTTTCCATCCTTCTGAGGTGGGTGAAATGAGGAGCCAGATTGTTAGGGGCAATATGCTGACTCTGTAAACCTCTTAGAGAGGGCTGTAAAACACTGTGAAGCGGTATATAAGTCTAAGTGCTAAATTCCTAAATAAATAAAAAAGTTACCCTGAAAGATTCGTCCATGAAGATGTCTCCTTGTGTTGAATTTATGGGGTTTTCTGAGTTTGGTTGTTTTCCTACAGGCATTTTGTTACTAGAAATATCAACCATGCTCCGAGAACATCAAGAGTTTGACAGTTCACCCTTGGCTACGTACAGAAGGATCTGCCGTGCATAAATTGTTCTTTATTCCTGAAGTTTGTTATCCCATGGCTGCTGCTGTCCAATCCCGAATCATTGTTCTGCCTCTTTTCTTTGAAGTTTTATTTTGTTGGATCCCATTTCCTGCGCCATCTCTATTTTCTTCTCCAGTGTGGCTTACCTGGCTCTTTCTCACTTTCGTTTCAGACTTTCTTCCTCCTTGTTCTTTGGATTATATAAAATAACCACAGTGATAGTCCTTGAAGGATGAAATAGTCTCTTTCTTTTCTGCCCTGTATTAGTTCTGGGCAGGACACCTCACTCTTTGTTGATTCCTGACTCTGGCACTTCTGTCTTCTTATGTTTTGCTGCCCCCCCTTGGAGTTGCCTTTGAACTACATCTCTGAGAAGCGATTTTCAATTCACCACCTGGGCAATATTCATTCGCTCAAATGCCTTTTTGTCATCTCCTTTGCAACCTGAGAATGCAGCAAAGCTTTAAATAATCTATCTAATCATCAGGAAAGTCTCTGGAGCAATGAAAAACATCGCATTCAAATGCTCCTACAATTATATTGAAAGCAACTACAGTTAATTTTGTCTTCTCCCTCTGGTTATTATCCAGATGATTGTCGTAGGGATATTGGTGTCGTAATGCTCATCCACCAGGAGACTTAACTTCATATTCCAAATTTCTTCAGAAACAAATTCAACAATCTTGGTCGCATGTGCAGGCATCCTGTTGAATGCACTCCCTCAATGATTTATTTTAAGTTATTTTATTTATTCCCAACCTTTATTGTTTATTTCCCACCTTTATTATTTTGATAAGCAACTCAAGGTTATTTAATAAACTTAGTTAATACCTCCTTCCTCCTCCTCCTCCTTTCCCCATAACAGAAACTCTGTGAGATGAGTTGGGCTGTGAGAGATTGACTGGTCCAAAGTCACCCAGCTGGCTTTCATGCCTAAGGTGGGACTAGAACTCATTGTCTCCTGGCGATTGGTCCAAAGTCACCCAGCTGGCTTTCATGCCTAAGGCGGGACTAGAACTCATTGTTTCCTGGCGATTGGTCCAAAGTCACCCAGCTGGCTTTCATGCCTAAGGCGGGACTAGAACTCACTGTCTCTTGGTGATTGTCCCAAAGTCAACCAGCTGGCTTTCATACCTAAGGTGGGACTAGAACTCATTGTCTCCTGGCGATTGGTCCAAAGTCACCCAGCTGGCTTTCATGCCTAAGGCGGGACTAGAACTTACTGTCTCTTGGTGATTGTCCCAAAGTCAACCAGCTGGCTTTCATACCTAAGGTGGGACTAGAACTCATTGTCTCCTGGCGATTGGTCCAAAGTCACCCAGCTGGCTTTCATGCCTAAGGCGGGACTAGAACTTACTGTCTCTTGGTGATTGTCCCAAAGTCACCCAGCTGGCTTTCATACCTAAGGTGGGACTAGAACTCATTGTCTCCTGGCGATTGGTCCAAAGTCACCCAGCTGGCTTTCATGCCTAAGGCGGGACTAGAACTTACTGTCTCTTGGTGATTGTCCCAAAGTCAACCAGCTGGCTTTCATACCTAAGGTGGGACTAGAACTCATTGTCTCCTGGCGATTGGTCCAAAGTCACCCAGCTGGCTTTCATGCCTAAGGCGGGACTAGAACTTACTGTCTCTTGGTGATTGTCCCAAAGTCAACCAGCTGGCTTTCATACCTAAGGTGGGACTAGAACTCATTGTCTCCTGGCGATTGGTCCAAAGTCACCCAGCTGGCTTTCATGCCTAAAACAGGACTATAACTCATAGTCTCTACCCTGGTGTCTTAACCACCACACCATATTGACGCTTGACATCTCAATGATGTCTCCTCCAACTCTGTCCCAGTCCTTCTCCTAATTTAGAAGTCCAGTCTTTAACAAACTTGAATAATATTTATTCATTATCCTCTCTAAAGGAGTCTATTCAGTCTCATCTTGTTTGACCTTTTTGTTTTGTCCGTGATGTCAGGGTTTCAAGTAATGCGCCCATAGCAAACAGAACTCAGAGGCAAGAAGGTTCCTCAAATAATAGTTTTATTGGACATATCATATTGGCACAGGCTGGTGAAAACCGATTCTGAATATTCCCATGGTTTTCACCAAATTAAAAGTAAAAGTTTCCCCTCTTTCCCAAACAATCAGTCACATGGTCCAGTCAGGGTCCCATCCAGTAGCCTGGCGACATCGTTCCTCCTCTCTCCAGCCACCTGTCGGAATGTCCTTGATTCCCAAGGGAAACTATTTTGTTTTGGCTATAAACCCCAACTACCTCTATTCCCCCCTCCCTATCCCTCATCTCCAGTGTGGCAACACTGAAGCCTAAAAATGGCCTCAGTCCGGTCAGCTTCAGAGTTGACACATGATACCTGAATTGTTTTCTTGGGATTTCCATTATACCCTAGAACTCTGACTCTTGCTTAGCCATCTTTCGGTGTTAAATCCAATCCTTTTTCTGATGCTTACATGTGAGGAAGCTCCTTTTCTCCCACTGGGATGTCTTCCACCAGGAACTATCCAAACTTAATTTCTATTTTCAGAGTAAGAGCAAGCATGGGCAATCACTTTTCTTTTCTAATTCCTTCAACCCTACATCTCCATCTATCCCTTTTGATATTTCATATGGATGCTTCATTCAGTCTTGAAAGTGCAAGGACCAAAATTTCCTTCCAAGTTCTTTTTCTCTTCTTCCATTTTTCTCACCCATTAATGTTCACTCTGTTTGGATAATTACCTACCCGCTGCTTCCTTGTTCTGTTTGCTTTCTTTTGCTTTTCCCTTCTTCATTGTTTATTTTTGCTTTCCGGTTCAGTTACATTTGAAGAGAAGATCATGCAATTCACAGGCATAGGAGCATATGCAGACTTCAGCCTAATTTCAAAAAGGGCACACCAGTGTTGACCTCTGGAAACAGAAAACAGTACTTGCTGCAGGAAAAGGGTAGGCGGAGCTGGAGGGTGGAGTTAAATGCATCATTAGTTTGGAGTCCTTGCAAGACAGCCAAGTCCATTCCCCCTTGAATTCCATTGATTCTTGTCTAGGCGCCAATTTAAGGCTGACCATTAGTTGACTAGATTATTTTATATAGGCGTGAGCAATATATCTATGCCTGAAAGTGTCAGGCACAAAGGACCATTGGTTGAGTTGTAGCTAAACTCAACCAATGGTCCTTTGTGCCTGACCGTTTCGTAGCCAAAAAATGTCTATTTGAGTAGGAAGGAAGAAAGGAAAGAGAGGTAAGAAAGGAGGAAGAGCAGTAAAGAAGAACACAAATGGGCCTTGGCCTTCAGTTAGAACAGAAGAAGCTTCTTAAATGACTAGTGAAATGTTTCCAAAAGAGAAACCAAGAAATTCCAGTTTCCTTTTGGGGAAAAAAAAACCCTCACCTTTGGAATATACAGCAGCCCCAGCAGATAACAAGCAATCTACTTAAGACAATAAATGTAAACCTGATGGAAAGTTATCAGGATCAGTGATTATAGGAGAGCTGCATTTTTTAAACCACCCACCCGACCAAGATTTGTTTCATTGAATCCTGCAAAACTATATGGAAGTGGTCAAGGAGTCTTTTTAATTTAGTAGTAACTATGAATAAATCTTTTTTTTTATTGTACATTTGGGCTTCTTGTTGATTATTTCAGCTAAGAGTCCCAGGCTTTCATTGTCAAACCACAGAGGTCACAAGGGAGATAATGATATCTCCATAATATCTTGGATTGCAGCTTCCATATTTTGTTGCAATGATATTATTGAATGGTTGCAGGAATTGGATATGACTAGTCAGGGGTGAAATCCAGCAGGTTCTGACAGGTTCTGGAGAACCTGCGTAGCGGAAAATTTGAGTAGTTCAGAGAACCGGCAAATGCCACCTCCGGATGGCTCCAGAGTTGGGTGGGAATCAGTGGTGGGTTGCAGGCAGTACCCCCCAGTACAGGCGTACCAGAGCCTGCCCGAAGCGCCGGATACCATTCCGGTATGGTGCTCCGGAGGGTCCACCTGCCCGCCCAAGCTCCTTATCTGTCTTTTAAGGCTTCCGCGCACGCACATGGTGCATACAGCACCTACGCGACACTCCACGGAGCAGCTGGAGCATCACAGAAGATCGTGGAGGCGCTAAGACGTCCATGTACCGTACCGATAGGAACGGGATCCAGAACCCACCACTGGTGGGAATGGAGATTTTGCAATATCCTTCCCTTGGAATGGGGAGGGAGTGGGGATTTTACAGTAGCCTTCCCCAGCCACGCCCACCAAGCCACGCCCACAGAACTAGTAGTAACATTTTTTAAAAAAAATTCACCACGGTGTCTAGTCTAGTGAAAAGAAGAACCTGGGGTGACATGATAGCAGTGTTTCAATATCTCAGGGGCTGCCACAAAGAAGAGGGAATCAAGCTATTCTTCAAAGCACCCGAGGACAGGAAAAGAAGCAATGGGTGGAAATTAATCAGAGAAGCAACCTAGAACTAAGGAGAAACTTCCTGGCAGTGAGGACAATTAACCAGTGGAACAGCTTACCTCCAGAAGCTTTAGGTGCTCCATCACTGGAGGCTTTTAAGAAGAGACTGGACAGCCACTTGTCTGGAATGGTATAGGGTTTCCTGCTTGAGCAGGGGGGTTGGACTAGAAGACCTCCAAAGTCCTTCCAACTCTGTGTAAAGTTACAATGGTACTGAAAGATGTGACTTATGACCATTTTCCATAGTTACGACCTTTGCAGCATCCCCATAATCGTGTGATCAAAACTCAGATGCTTGGGCATTGGTTTGTATTTATGACCTTTGCTCTGTCCCGGGATGATATGACTACCTTCCAATAAGCAAAGTCATCGAGGAAGCCAGGTGCACTTAAAAGCCAGGTTACTAACTTATCAACGGCAGTGATTCACTAACAACTATGGCAAGAAAAGTCATTAAATGGGACAAAAGTCACTTAACAGAAATTTGGGGCTCCATTGTGGCCGTAAATCACGGACTACCTGTATTTTGTTATTCTGCTGTGTTTCCAGCAGGAGGCATGTTTTTCATTTTGGGCACTGGGTGGCGCTAGGTTCATTGAACAATGGACGAGAAAGCTCAATTGGCATTTTAAATGAGTGATGTAAAGATGTGGGATTCCCATGAATTCATCTACCTGTAGGAAGATTTTTCTACAGTGTATTTTTTTTTCAGTGTTTGTTGGGTGTCTCTCTATATCTAAAACAGAGACTTGGCCTTCTTGTGTCTAGTAGTCATGTTGGTTGTGTTTAATAGTTTTTAGTAATCATGTTAAAAAGCCAACACAGTTCTAGGCTGCTTAAACAGAGGGATTGAATCAAGATCACGGGAAGTGTTAATGCCACTTTATAATGCCTTGGTAAGGCCACACTTGGAATACTGCATTCAGTTTTGGTCGCCATGGTGTAAAAAAGATGTGGAGACTCTAGAAAGAGTGCAGAGAAGAGCAACAAAGATGATTAGGGGACTGGAGACTAAAACATAAGAAGAACAGTTGCAGGAACTGGGTACGTCTTGTTTAATGAAAAGAAGAACCAGGGGTGACATGATAACAGTGTTCCAATATCTCAGGGGTTGCCACAAAGAAGAGGGAGTCAAGCTATTCTCGAAGGCACCTGAGACAAGAGGCAATGGGTAGAAACTAATCAAGGAGAGAAGCAACTTAGAACTGAGGAGAAATTTCCTGACAGTTAGAACAGTTAATCAGTGGAACAGCTTGCCTCCAGAAGTTGTGAATGCTCCAACACTGGAAGTTTTCAAGAAAACGTAGGATTTGTCTGAAGTGGTGTAGGGTTTCCTGCATAAGCAGGGGTTTGGACTAGAAGACCTCCAAGGTCCCTTCCAACTCTGTTATTCTATTCTATTCTATTATCAGACTACTTGCATAATTGTAATTATGGGGATAGTAACTGGAACAAATACAACATTCTTGGAGCAACTCACAAAATTTATTTTATTCCAGCCTTTATTTCCAATTCCCTCCCCCCCCAGCAAATTCATCCATCCATCCTTCCACAGGTGGAAAAACTAATATGGATTGGGTTTTTTTCAAAGTTTCCCTTGAAATAATTCTCAATGACTTGATAATAATGTGGAAAGGACTTTTAAGGGCTTCTGTGGTTTCATGGTGAAAAAGTTGTACTTCTGTTGGGAAAATTCAAGATGGAGCCCACCTTCAACTGTGGAAATTTCCTCTGTAGCACCAAACCAGTCATTCTCTTTCTCACCCTCATACTTTTGATAAAACATAATTATTTTGTTTTGGAAATAGATCGCCTTGGCTGGGATGTATCATAAAATGATCCCATCCTTTTTAAACAACAGAAATGTGCATATCGGAATGAAGGGAAAATTAGGTGAATCATTAAATACACCACTAAAATCACTTACTAAAATTGCTCTAAGTTCAACCCATGTTGTGAAACGTCGAACTTATTTTACGATAAGATTGCATGGAATTGCTGTCAAAAAAAGAGGCGCTATTAACCTGGAAACAATTCAGAAAAGTTCAGCTAAGGATTTTGAAAATATTCCCCGAGTTGAGAGTGATTCAAAAGTTTTTTTTAAATGTACTTTATATTTTATATAGTGTAACCTGATTTGAAGTGTAATGGGCCAAGTACAGAAATTCTCTGAATCATTGAGGCTTCTAATCTGCATTCCGGCATTAATAGAAGTAGTCCTTGACTGAAAACCAGAGGTAGTATTAGGCCAGTTCTCATAGGTTCTGGAGAACTGGTAGCAGAAATTTTGAGTAGTTTGGAGAACCGGCAAATAGGCTGGCCACACCCTCACTGCCTCCCAGCCTCCCAGCTGATCTTCTTTTGTTTCCCTGAACAGGAGAATGGAGCTGGAAAGCAGGTTAGTGGGGTGGGGACAGAATGGGGATTTTACAGTAACTTTCCCCTGCCATGCCCACAAAGCCACGCCTACAAAGCCACACCCACCCACAAAGCCACGCCCAGAGAATCAGTAGTAAAAAAAAATTGAATCCCACTACTGCTTACAACCATTCATTTAAAATCATTTGAAATCCCAATGGCAGTAGAAAGGGGAAAAAAGACATGACCTGTTGTCTTATTTACAACTATCCCCATATTCACATGATCAAAATTCAGGCATTTGGCAGCCGGCACATATTTACAATGGTTACAGCCATCTATGATCACCATTTGTGACCTTCCCAGTTGACTTCTGACAAATGGAATACAAAGAGCGGAATAGCACTAGCGCTTAGACTTGTATACCGCTTTACTGTGCTTTCAGCCCTCTCTATGTGGTTTACAGAGTCAGCATAATTGTCCCCAACAATCTGGCTCCTCATTTTACCCACCTCGGAAGGATGGAAGGCTGAGTCAACCTTGAGCCTGGTGAGATTCAATCTGCCAAATTGAAGGCAGCCGGCAGGCAGCAGAAGTAGCCTGCAGTACTGCACTCTAACCACTGTGCCACCGGGGTCCACCGAGGGGTGGAATGGAATGATCATAGAATAGATTAGAATAGAATAGAATAGAATAGAATAGAATAGAATAATAACTATTGTCACTTTGAACTAATCGGCATACATTAAAATGAAATTTCATTCATAGCTCTCAATGGGTCACCCCTTCCAATATACACTACATAACCATGACAGAATAATAAATAAATAAATAAATAAATAAATAAATAAATAAATAAATAAATAAATAAATAAATAAATGAAAAGTAAGTAAGTAAGTAAATAAATAAATAATAAGTAAGTAAGTAAGTAAGTAAGTAAGTAAGTAAGTAAATAAATGCAAAATTATTCATATACCCCAGTGGTGGATTCCGGATCCTGGTGCAACCGGTACGGTGCAACGGGGCCTGGTGTCCACCACATGAATGCACGCAGCACGCCCACACACACCTGCAGCATGTGCATGCGCCCTTACCTCCTGCGATGCTCGGCGACGCCTCTGCAATGCTCCAGCTGCTCAGTGGAGCATCACGCAGGTGCAGTACACTCCGTGCCCATGCGCAGAAGTGCCAAAGAGCTCAAATGCAGGTAAGGAGGGCAGGAACGGTACCCGGTGCTCCCGGCAGGCTCCGGTATGCCTGTAATGGGCCGTACCGCCTGTAACTCACCACTGATATACCCACATATATTATATGAGGAACAACACAATCTAGTTTGGATGTATACATATACATAGCGAGAAAAATGAATCTTGTGAGTTTACCAGATGGATGGCATAGGGAACAAAGCTGTTACAGAATCTTGTAGTCCTGCTAGAAATATTTTGAAACCTTTTCCCAGAGGGAAGCAACAGAAACAGACCATGGCGTGTATGTGTGAGGGTCTTTAACAATGCTTTGAGCACTAAGCACGTAGCACTTAAAGGCAGTATCCTGAATAATGGGAAGAGAGCTTCCTATAATCTTCTTGGCTGTCCTCACCACTCTCTGTATGGACTTTCTATCTGAGGCACTGCTGCCACCTAACCAAACAGTGATGCAGTTTGTTAAAACGCTCTCAGTCATGCCTCTGTAAAAAGTGGCCAGGACAGAAAGATGTGGACATGGATAGCTGGAGGAAGCCAAATTTGTTTAATGATCACATGATTCACTTAACAATTGTAGCGACCCAGTTAACAAACCATAGCAAAAAGGTTATAAAATCAGGTGTAACTGAACATCTGCCTTGCTTAGCAGTGGAACGTCTGGTCCCACTTCATAAGTCAAGGACTAACTGTAGCTCCTTTGTGATTAACCCTTGTTCCTCCTATACAGACCCATTGGCAGAAAATATTTCTGGTATCCTCATGCTATATTTATTAATCACAAGATAACTTTGCTATTTTAGGGCTCATCTCCTTGACATGTTCCCATTGTCTTTCATTGCACCCTCCAGGTACGTTGCCAAGAAAATGCAAGAAAGAGCTTCTGGCAGTGAAGCTGCGGAACAGGCCAACGAAACAGGAGTTGGAAGATAGGAACATTTTCCCAAGAAGGACTGACGAAGAGAGGCAGGAGATACGGCAACAAATAGAAATGAAGTTATCCAAGTAAGTCTAGTTACAATAAGACAAGAGGCGGGAAGTGGGGCTGGAGAGAGAATACATCTACTGCTTTTTTATGTGATAAACCTTCTCGGCAATTCAGATATTGGGGCTCCAAAAAGAGAGGAGCAAATCTGGTCCTCATTTGATAGGAGTCTTCAGACTTGTTTTAAGACTTTAAGACTTGTGGACTTCAACTCCCAGACTTCTCCAGCCAATACGTCTAGCTGGCAAATTCTGGGAGATGAAGTCCACGAGTCTTAAAATTGCCAAATTTGGAGACCTTTGTTTTAGAACAAAGAGGTTACTAAATTTTCCACAAATAAAACTGAACGCCAATGGTTTCTCAGTTTTATTACCCTCAGTTGTTATACTGTTGTTTAGTAGACTTGTGAAGGATGGACAGAATTGAACTGTGGCAGAAATAAAAATTTAATGTTTTGGGTTGTTGGATTTTCAATTACTGGAAATATGTAAAAGGGTTGACCGTGTGAACTGGAAAATGTGGTTCCTGGCTGTTGTAGACATAACCCGCCTATCCTTGGGGTTGACCAGTATCTAGTGGAAAGTTGTAACTGGATGGCAGAGGGATGGATTCTGACAGTTGAAAGTGGACCTTGTTTGAGACAACTACCATATTTTTCAGACTATAAGACGCACCAGAGTATAAGACGCACTATGATTTTGAAGAGGTAATTTTTTTAAAAAAAGTTTTTGCACTCTGCAGGCCTCCCAAACCCTTGGGATGCCTCGTTTTTTTGCAAGAAAAAAGGGGGGGGGCATGCAGAGCTTTGGGAGGCTCTTAGAGTGCTCCTGGGGGCTGGGGGGGGAATGAGCATAAAACGGCTCATTTTTCGCAAAAACAAAGGGCATGCAGAGGTTTTGGGAGGCTTGTAGAGTGCTCCTGGGGGCTGGGGGGCAAAAACAGCCCATTTTTTGCTCCTTTTTGCCCTCCCCAGCCCTCAGGAGCACTTTGCAAGCCTCCCAAACCCTATGCATGTCTATTTTTGCAAAGGGGGCGGGGTTTCAGTAGGCCAAAAATATTGTATTCAGTATATGAGACGCACCCAGATTTTCACCCTTTTTTTTTGAGGGAAATAGGTGCGTCTTATACTCCGAAAAATATGGTATGACCTGGATGACTGAGAATCTCCATAGAGAAAGTGCAAGGCCTCTACCTCTGATATACATGTTCATCCAACTGTGTTTTAAAGAAACCAGATATCTTTCACTGTCTGCTATGAAATTACCATAATGAAACAAACAAAATGTTTAAAAGTTATATTTATCAAGCACACCTAAATCATATTAAAGTAACCAAAATCGTTGTGGTCCGCCGGTGGCCTGCGGAGCTTGCAGCAGAGTCGGGCAGTGAGGAGGGTTGGGGAGGAACATGGGCCAGTCCTGGGTGCTGAGGAAAGCTCAGACGAGCGCTCTGCATCGGAGACAGAGAGGGAGATAGACAGCAGTGAGGCAGAGGAACATCTGGAGCCTATTACCAGTGTGCGCATGCGCAGAGCTGACCAAAGAAATGAACAACTAAGAAAGCAGGGTTGACTCAAGAGTAAAGCCATACCTAGGAAGTGATTGGCCCCTCCCATAGGAAACAAAAGTGGAACGAACGGGGAGTGGGCTTTTGCAGGAAACAATTCATTCACTGCTCTGGGAAGTTCTGTTTATGAGAGACTCTGTGCCAAATTTTGCTTTGTTTTGTGATTGGACACTAATTATCTGGCAGCGCTCCTAATGGAATAAGGTGCGTGTGGATAAACATTCCTTTGAAAGACTGTTTGATAAGCCTTGCCAACTGTGAATGAAAGGAATTCACAGTGTTGTAAATAAAAGAGGTTTTGTTGGGACTAAGACTTTGCGTTTGCTTTCTAAGGAAGCCTGGGTCAGAACAAAAATATCTTCACAATCCCCGAGGCGTATCACAACTTCTGAGCGCCCCTAAAGTTTGGAAATTGAAAGTTGAAAATTTTGACACGCCCTAGGACCATGTGCAATAGCCCCAAAGGTGTTTTTCAAGAGGCAACTAGACTTTTTTGTTTTTCTTCGAAGACGTTTCGCTTCTCATCCTAGAAGCTTCTTCGGCGGTAACTGAAAAAACCTCCAAGTCACCTCAACGACTCTCTAAAAGGATGCAAATAACCAGATGTCTGCAAGGAGTATAAATGTTTTCATTCCCCTCCATCCAGTCAGAGTTGAAGAAGCTTCTTAGACGAGAAGTGAAACGTCTTAAAGAGAAATGAACAAAGTCCAGTTGCCCCTTGAAAAAGTCCCTTTGGGACAACCATGACCTGGAGGACAGAATCTCCATAGACGTTTGCAATAGCATTTAATGCCACTGCACTGAATATTGTTTTAAAATGTAATAAATAACTTTAAAGGGAATTTAGTCTTGTACATTCAAATGATAAACAATATAAATCCCAACACCAGCAAAAATTGCAACCAAACCCATATCTTTTTTAAAACCCTTTTTCCATATGACACTTTCCTTAATTTTTTTGAAATACATAAATGAATTCAATTGCAGGGATGTGGTGTGGCATGGATTAGGTCCACGCTTGTAATGGAAAACATTTTTTTAGATTTTACGATCCACATTTTGGCTTGAAATCTTAGAGTGCAGTACTGCAGGCTACTTCTGCTGACTGCCGGCGGCTGCGATTTGGCAGTTCGAATCTCGCCAGGCTCATGGTTGACTCATCCTTCCATCCTTCCGAAAGGATGGATAACATGAGGACCCTGATTTTTGGGGGCAAGATGCTGACTCTGTAAACTGCTTAGAGGGGGCTGTAAAGCACTGTGAAGTGATATATAAGTCTAAGTGCTATTGCTATAATCCCCCCCTTACGTTTTTTGAACTAACCTCTAAGACTTGCTAAATAGATGCTTTTCTATCGATATAGGTTTAGCACTTATTCATAATATATTTTTTAATCCACGCAGAACACACTTTCAGCAAATCGGATGCCGTGGAGTGTTTGGTAGGACAATTGTTCTTAATCCTCAATTTCAGTTCATATAGCAGGATCTCCTCTGCTCCAGCAATCCTCTTTTGCCATCTGCTTGGCCTCATTCAGGTTCTGTGCGATGGGTTATGTCATTTAGAAAGAAAATGCAGCTGAAAATATTAATCCACAAATATTTTGCTCTTTAGACTTGGGAAAGCTTTGGTGGGAACGCAGCTGTATTTAGTGCTATTGGTAGGAAGCAAAGATTTTATCAAAACAAGAAAATATGTACCAACAAATGTGAATATTTGTAGCTCGGGGTTGAAATGAGGGGTCCTTGGTGGTCCCTGAGCTTGCTTGTTTTCTTGCAGACGTTGGAATGCTGTTTGCTGTCAGTTTATATTCTGGTGACTTGCGGGTCACATGTGGGTGGAGTGGTTTTAAGAGATTCTTTGGTTGGGCTGTTTACTGATGGCTCTTTGGCAGTTCCTTGATTGAGGTATTGTTTACTTGATTGTTGGTCTGAAGTTAACCTTGGAGTTAATCTATGATGATCTGGGTGCTGATTGCTGGTGGAGAAGTGTTGTTGTTGTTAGTTGCAAAGTTGTGTCCAACCCATCGTGACCCCATGGACAACGTTCCTCCCGGCATTCCTGTCCTCTATCATCCTTTGGAGTCCATTTAAGCTCACGCCGACTGTTTTTGTGACTCCATCCAGCCACTTCATTACCTGTCGTCCCCTTCTTCTTTCCCAGCATTAGGCTCTTCTCTAGTGAGTCCTTCCTTCTCATTAGGTGGCCAAAGTATTTGAGTTTCATCTTCAGGATCTGGCCTTCTAAAGAGCAGTCAGGGTTGATCTCCTCTAGGACTGACCGGTTTGATCGCCTTGCAGTCCAAGGGACTCACAGCAGTCTTCTCCAGCACCAGAGTTCAAAGGCCTCAGTTCTTTGGCACTCAGCCTTCCTTATGGTCCAACCTTCACAGCCGTACATTGCAACTGGGAAAACCAGTTTGAAGTGGTAGAGAATTGCTGGAGTCCTTTTGTTCTCTTTTGGGGATGGTTGACTGTCTCTTTTGCATAACCTATAGATGTTGTTAAGGTCTATGTGTCTCCTGATGGCTGATTTGTCCGAATGCCAGGCTTCTAGAACAAAAAGACCCAAGTATCTCTCCAGCAGTAATCAGCAACGAGATCAGCATAGATTAACTCCAAGGTCAACTTCAGATCACCAAACAAGTAAGCAATACCCCAATCAAGGAACTGCCAAAGAGTCATCAGTAAATAGCCCAACCAAAGACTGTCTAAGACCACCCCCACCAACACAGGCAGGCAAGACACCAGAATATAAACTGACAGGGAAAAGCACTCCTTATTAGCACTGATGATGTTACCTAGTTTGGGTAATGAAGCATCTGCAAGAAAACAAGAAAACTCAGAGAGCATCAAGAACAAATGTGTTATGCAAGCCCACCTATTAAATACTTGAGTACTGTTCAAGTATGGAAATGGTGGAATGTCTGTCATAATCACAGGTAATCCTCCACTTACAACCATTTTTTAGTGACTGTTCAAAGCTACGACGGTGCTGAAAAAAAAGTGACTTACAACTGGTCCTCGCACTAAGAAGCATCGTGGCGTCCCCATAGTCACATGATCACATTCTAGGTGCTTGGCAACCAACTTGCATTTATGATGGTTGCAGCATCCTGGGTCATGTGATCATTATTAGTGAACTTCCCAGCCAGCTTCCAACAAACAAAATCAATGGGGAAGCCAGCAGGAAAGATGACAAAATCATGATAACAATTGCAGCAAAAGTCATAAAATCAGGTGTAGTTACACGACGCATCGCACTGCTTGATGATGAATTTTCTGGTCCCGATTGTGGCCATAAGTTGTGAACTACTTGCATATGTTTTGTGATTCAAACGCCCCCCCCCCCAACACAAAAGAAACCCATGGCCTTATTTAATATGGGGTTGAGATGGCTGCAATGGGATAAGGGCGCAAAGCATGGAGTTCATCCCATGGATGTGGGTGGCAGGATTTTTAGTTTTCCCTGGGGTTAATAGTTAGTTAATTGGTAAGGAATGAATTCCTTTCTTAATTCTCATGATTCCCTTAACGGTCAGTTGGCCAGATTCTTGTATAGAGCTTAAGGTTGCAATAAATCTTTATACTCATTTGAACTGCCTGGATTTCTGATTTCCCCACTGCTTGACATTAATCTGGCTAAGTGACATTTAAGAGAAATGCATGGGAGTTAAGAAAGGAATTTTAGGTGGACTGGACTTAGATATCTTGCAGGTGCGCAGGGACTCGTGACTTATGACATTATCCAGGGTATTTACTTTTTTGCCCGAATACAAGGCACTGTTGTTTCTTTAGTAAACAGAGTTAAACAGCCCATAGTTTGACATGACATGTAAATCCCGCCAAAGAAGTGTGTTATTGAGTCCCAGTGTATTAAATTTGGTTTAAAAGTCTTTCAGAATATGATGATCTTTTGTAATCTGATTCCTTTCCAGGAATCAATGCAATCTAATTCCTTTTGTAATCTGAACCCTGATCATTGCCAAGGCTCGCACATTATGGAAACTATACACAACACAGGTGTGTGTGGGATTTAAATAGGAAAGCTAAGTTCCAAATGATAATTGTGTTCATCTTTAGCAATGACTTGATTCAAGTTGTTCAGTTGATAGAAACTTTGTGTATCATAATGAACAGTTTAACCATCTTTAATGAACTGTAATTTTTCCATTAATGGATTGGTTAACCTGGACCCAAGAAAATAACACATGGCTTCTAAACTTGTCTTCTAGCCATCTGCAATGCCATCTGCGGTGCTGATTTATTTTTAACATGCTTCGGTTCCTTCAATGCGCTCATATTTATTTTAGAATCAATGAATGGAAGCTTCTCCTAACATGGACTAGGATGGAATTATGACTGAAAAGCTTTCCCAAACTGAGTAGGCTTCCCAGCCAGTGTTTGGCCAATTCTTTGGCTCCAAAATGAACAGTTCCTCATATGCCAACACAGTTCTACGTTGCATAAACCAAGGGATAGAATCAAGATCACATAAAGTCTTAATACCACTTTATAATGCCTTGGTAAGGCCACACTTGGAATACTGCATCCAGTTTTGGTCGCCACGATGTAAAAATGATGTGGAGACTCTAGAAAGAGTGCAGAGAAGGGAAAGAAAGATGATTAGTGGAGGCTAAAACATATGAAGAGCGGTTGCAGGAACTGGGTATGTCTAGTCTTATGAAAAGAAGAACTAGAGGTGACATGATAGCAGCGCTCCAATATCTCAGGGGTTGCCACAAAGAAGGGGGAGTCAGGCTATTCTCCAAAGCACCTGAGGGCAGGACTAGAAGCAATGGGCAGAAACTAATCAAGGAGAGGAGCAACTTAGAACTAAGGAGAAATTTCCTGGCAGTGAGAACAATTAATCAGTGGAACAACTTGCCTCCAGAAGTTGTAAATGCTCCAACATTGGAAGTTTCTAAAAAGATGTTGGATAACCATTTGTCTGAAGTGGTGTAGGGTTTGCTGCCTAAGCAGGGATTTGGACTAGAAGTCTCTAACGTCCCTTCCAACTTTGTTATTCTATTCTATTCCATTCATATGAGAATGCTATGTTTAAACAACACAGCATCCTTAGTCCTAGTTTAGCAAATTAACTCAGTTTTCTGCTACTTGGGGTGCCTTTTCACAACCCATTAAGCTAGACTGTTTTGAGCCTGCTTGTTCTTCAGTGTCTTTTATGAACACAAACAATAAATGGAAAGCACAGATACAAGGGAAAGATAGATATAAGATAGATATAGCTTATCCTATAATAAGGTCACAAAAGGTGAACATATGACCCTGGGACACTGCAATCGTCATAAGTATGAGTCAGGTGTCAAGTGTCTGAATTTTGATCACATGACTATGGGGATGCTGCAGCGGTCATGTGAAAAACAGTCACAAGTAAAAAAAAATCAGTGTCATTGTAACTTCGAACAGTCACTAAATGGACTGTTGTAAGTTAAGGACTACCTGTATTCACTTCTCCTTGTGAGATCTTGAACAGCAAAAGAAACAAATTAAACTTTCATTTCATGGACTATGGAACCTGCATTCAGAACAAGGAAATATTTGCCTTTGATTCCCCTGGTTTTCTTTGCGCTGTGTACACACAAAAACACACACAGTCTACAATTCTCTTTCATAGTAAATAATATTACGTAAAGGAAGCCAGCAGCAGCACGAAAAACAAGCTAAATAAATTAAAGCCATTCATTAGATCTCTTCATGCCTATCTGTTCTTTAAGCCATCCTTGTTTCCACCCACCCATTCACAAATCCATCCAGTGTCTTTTGTTTTTAAACTTCTAACCTTACTTCCAAGATCTCAATGCTATCCAACCGTGACCCTCTCAATCCTCCCCTTCCTTTTGACCCATGTACTCTTCCTTCCTTTATTTATTTTGCAATCCAGTCCTTTCCATTTGACAAAACAATCTTGACATATTTATTTTGTACTGTCACTCACAGTCAACATCCCTTCATCACCCATTCATTCATTCTTGTTATTATCTCTTCTGGATTTACCATTTTTGGGCAAACTGTGTTTCCCCCCCCCCCCCCAGGGTCTTAATTTTCTTTTGACCTCAGAAATAAGCACTTGGCCTTATTTTCAGGGAAGTCTTATTAATTTTGAGGTGCGGGAGGCGGTGAGCGTGGTCACCTCATGGCTGCTGCCGTGTTGCAATATTTTCAGGGAGGGCTTATTTTCGGGGGAGGGCTTATTTTAGCGCATGCGCTTAAAAGCCCAATTGGGTTTATTATCCACGGAGGTCTTATTTTCAGGGAAACAGGGTAATATCCCATTTCCACTGAATTCAACCTATTTTTTATATATTCATATGTTTGTGTGTGTGTGTGTGTGTGTGTGTGTATGTATATATGTATATATATATATATATATGTTTTCGTAGATTTTCACGGGTGTAGGTATGCTGGTTTTGTTGTATTCGGGTCTTTTCCTACACGGGAAAAGACCCGAATACAACAAAACCAGCATAGATAGATAGATAGATGATAGATAGATAGATAGATAGATAGATAGATAGATAGATACACACACACACACACACACACACACTGTATATGTGAGATCTTGTGAGATCATATATATGACCATTTTTCAGATTTCTGACAGTTATAGCATCCCATGGTCACATGATTGAAATTTGGACGATGGGCAACTCGTTCATATTTATGATGGTTGCATTGTCCAGGGGTTGTGTGATCACCTTTTGTGTCCTTCTGACAAGTAATGTCAGTAGGAAAGTCAGATTCATTTAAGAACTGTGTTACTAACTTAACAACTGCAGTGATTCACTTAACAACTGTGGCAAGACAGGTCATAAAATAGTGCAAGGCTCACTTAACAGCTTTCTCATTTAGCAACAGGAATTTTGTGCTCAATTGTGGTTGTAAGTCGACTATTACTACCTGAAATAGCCCTAATTTTTATTGAAATACTGTGAATTTATTCTAGGGGTGTTACCGTGTTTCCCCGAAAATAAGACAGGGTCTTATTTTCTTTTGATCCCTGAAATAAGCTCTTGGCCTTATTTTCGGGGAGGTCTTATTATTTTTGAGATGCAGGAGGCCCTTAACTTCGGCCTGCAGATCAGTTGATCCAGAGAGTGCCAGAAGTTCTGTCTCTGATTCTGGCACACTCTTGCCACCCCTAGCATCACTGGGCCTGCATGGCTTTTTGTGGCTGCCACCAAGAGAAGGGGCACGTATCTAGGGTTTGTGGGAGTGGCCTCCGCGAGGCCATTCCATGTGGATGGCAGGTACATGTTGGGCGCATGGGGAAAGTTCCCCCCTTTCTGTCCCCCAGGAAATGGTGGGGACCGGCTGCGTATGCATTTAAATATTTTAGGGGAGGGCTTATTTTAGCGCAGGTGCTCAAAAGCCCGATTGGACTTATTATCTAGCGAGGTCTTAATTTGGGGGAAATGGGGTACTATACTGATGCCACTGTAAAACTACTTTTAATGTTGTGGTGACTTTTGCGATGTGAATGCTTTATTGTATTGTTGTATACCACTTTTAAATTAGACTTTTCAGATAATGATGGAATCGAAATCTGGCAAACTAAGGAAGAAATATAATTGAAGCAGAGATGTTCAAAAAGCCATACAACACTCCCTTGCTCTCTTCCTGGCTGTTGCTCAAGCAAATCATAAACCCCTGAGCTGCAAAGCAAACAGCCAGCCCTGGAGTGCAGATGGGACACAATTGGCTAAGCCCATTCATTTGCCATCTTTAACCTTTGCCAGTAGTAACTTCAAAAAGGTCAGGCTTCCCAGGAATACTAGAAAGGTAAATCCTTCCTTGATTAAAGGAGTTTCAAATTAGCATTTTCAAACTAGGCTCTGGAGAGAGAAAGAAAAACAAACATTAAAGCACAAATAAAACTAGGGATTCCAGTTGTTTGGATCCTGAGAAAAGACTTTGGTGCAGAATCATTTTAAAAAAAAAAACATTTGTGGTAGGTCTTAGGTATGTTACTGTATTTATTCGAGTATAACGCGCAAAATTTTCTACCAAAAAAAGAAATCAAAGTTTGGGTGCGCGTTATAAACGAGGGCTGGGGTGGGGTGGCAGTGGCGGCCAGTCCATTGACGGCACAGGCGAATTGTAAATTCGCACTGCGCCTTTTCCGGGCTGCAGCCGCTCACTGTACGCGAGGGCGAAGAAAAAAAAACGTCCCCTCGTCGCGTACAGTGGGCGGCCCGAACTGGGGGTGAGAATTCTTATTATCCGCTGTATGGTCGCCGCTTCATTTTCTCGCCTCGCTCACACGTTACGGCATCAGTAATAAAATGGATGGCACAGAAGACGACCTGCTGTGGAATTCAGACTCAGAAGAAAGCGAAGAAACTGGAGAAACAGATGTTCCTGCCAACTGGGACACTGATGAAAAATTAACTCGAGAAGAATGGGAACAACTCTTTAGTGTATCTGATGATGAATCTGACTTTGAAGCATTTTAAATAAATATTGTTACCGGTAATTTTATTTCAGTATTGTGTTTATACCAGTTTACGTTGTCAATAAATGATTTTTATCATGGCGGCACGTTTTCAACAACGTTTTTTTGTCAATTACAATGCTTGGTGTGAAACAAAATTTTATACCGATTTTTAATCGAAAATTAGGGGTGCGCGTTATACACGTGTGCGCGTTATACTCGAATAAATACGGTACTTCCTAAGTTACACCAAACCTACACTAAGTTTAGGCATCAGACCTAAAACACTCTCTGCCGAAGAAGTACAGTGAAAGGTTCATAAATACATCTGGGTTCCAAGTGGGGAGAAAGACACTGGAAACATGGAGACTGCTTGAAAAGATGGTTTTTTAATGTTGGACAGAATCAAATGCCTTGAAGTCTTATACCCTCTCTGGGCTTTTGAATTTCAGCTTGTATTCTGATTGTTTGTCAGACTCCCATTGGGCCATGCATGGGCAACGCAGAGCCATTTGTCAGGGCACGCGAGGCTTACCCTGTCAGCTGGCCAGCGCGCATGCTGAGCTCAGCCTTTTTTAAAGCCATTTTTTGCCCTCCCCAGGCTCCGGAGCCTTTATAGGAGCCTGGGGAGGGTGAAAACAGCCTCCACCACCCTCTCCCCCGGAGGCCCTCCGGAGCCTTCAGGGAAGCCTCCTGAAGGTCCCTGAAGGCTCCGGAGGACTAAAAACGCCCCTACAAGCAAACTGGGAGTGACTTCCGGTTTGCTCATATGGTAGTTTTTCATCCTCCAGAGCCTTCAGGGGGAGCCTCCGGAAGGCCCCTGAAGCTCCAGAGGGCTTAAACTGGCCCTACGAGCAAACTGGAAACCGGCCCTACGAGCAAACTCCGCCCACCAGCCCGGACACTTCTGCGCATGCCCAGAAGTATCACACACCTGCACATGCGAGCGCGCACACGCACAAGGGAACCTGTAGTAAAAAAATAGAAACCCACCCCTGGGCTAATCCTATCATGTCCTGAGGGCCATGTCTTAATCCCATCACCTTGTAGCTGAAGGGAGCTGCAGGCAGCTGCTTTGTCTTTAAAACATGTTTCTCCTTTTCTCATCCAGGGAAATATAATATTCTGCCATTTTAATATTTCCTAAAGCATTTCATTCTTCTAGGAGAGGGGTGGGTGCTAAACTTTCTTCACCTGCCACATACAGAAAAAAAAAGAAATTGAAATGCAATCCTACTCCCCTTGCCTCTGATTTACACCACACAGCAAGTGTTTTACATGAATTATTTCTGTCTGCTGGAAGGAGGGGAGGAAAACAAATCACATCTCCCAGACGTAACATTTTCTCAGCGACCCCCATCACGTAGCTCCGTCCTTACGCTACAAATTGTTGGGCAAGGGAAAGGAAGCCGACTGCACAGCTCATCTGTAACAGGCAAAGGACAAAGCCACAGGGGGGAAATGATCTTTTAACTTGCTCATTAGAGCGCCAAGCTAAATTTGGCTACATTTGCAAATATGAATATTTTAGTGGTGGTTCACGGAGGGAAGAAGACATCGATGCTGTGGCCTCCCGCGCCTGGCTTGCCTGCTCGAAGTGTTGGAGACTAATTGAAAAAGCATTGCAGAGATGCTCCCTGCAGCCTATTAAATATTTAAAACACATGCTTGTATCTTCAAAATAATACTTACATTTTAAAACTCCTAGCTGGTCTTGTTGTATTCGGGTCTTTTCCCGTGTAACATTGAGATCGTCTTGGCAACGTTTCGGCGAGGTCTCACTCGCCATCTTCAGGCTGGTGTTTTGGTTTTGCCTTGGCTTGCATCCATTGGGAAGTTCCCTATATTACTGGCACAATATTAAAATAGAATAAACAGAATAAAACAGATTAACAGAGTTGGAAGAGACCTTGTAGGTCGTTTAGTCCAACCCCCTACCCAAGCAGGAGACCCTACATTACTTCTGGCAAATAGCAGTCTAGTCTCTTCTTGAAAACTCCCAGTGATGAAGTTTCCACAACTTCTGAAGGCAACTTCTGTTTTCCATTTGGTGATTGTTCTCAATGTTAGAAAATTTCTCCTTATGTCTAGGTTGAATCTCTCCTTGATCAATTTCCATCCATTATTCTTTATCTGGCTTTCCAGTGCCTTGGAAAACAGGTTGGCCTCTTCCTCTCTGTGGCAGCCCCTCCAATATTGGAACACTGCTATCATGTCTCCCCTGGTCCTTCTCTTCACTAGAGTAGCCATGCCCAGTTCCTGCAACCATTCTTCATATGTTTTAGTCTCCAGTCCCCTAATCATCTTGGTTGCTGTTCTCTGCACTCTTTCTAGAGTCTCCACATCTTTTTTATAGTGCGGTGACCAAAAGTGGATGCAGTATTTTAGGTGCGGTCTTACTAAGGCTTTATAGCAGGGGTCCCCAAACTTGGCAACTTTAAGACTTGTGGAGTTCAACTTGAGGGAACTCTATGCAAAGGCAGTTTGGGACTGTAGGACAGATGTTTTCCTATAGATGCGGAACTCAAAAGTGACATGCAAATACAATGAGAGAAGAAAGTGTGTGTGGGGTGGTGGTGGTGGTGTTGAAGACTTAGAAGCAATCAGCACCTGCTTTTCATGACACTCCATTGGCCATCTGGGAGGGAGAAGCGGCTGGCTTAGTTGGTAGGAGGAACACAGCAGTGTAGACACATGCACAGTGGAATGAAACTAGTTCAAAGGTCTGGAATTCAGGCCATATTAACTACTATATTTATGTGTTGCAAAAGTCTAGTTGCAATTACACAACTGTTATTCATTCTCTACTAAGTCAGGATCAATCAACCTGCTACAGTATTTTAAAAATGAAGCCAAGAGTTACATCTTTCTTTAAATAAAATGTTTAAAAATTCAAGCTACCACCTAGATCTAAAGCATCTCTCTCTCTCCCTCCCTCCCTCCTCCCCCCCCCTCTCCATTGTACAGAGTAGCCTAGCTCACTTTTTTTGTCTTGACTGGCAATATTTGTTATCTGCTTCTTTTAACTGAGACAGGGGGCAAAGATTGATTCTGGAATCTTCTGCATACAAAATATGAGATAGGAGATTTAATTGATGGTGTGTATCATTTGTATTCAGGAGTCAGTCTCTCTCTCTCTCTCCCTCCCTCCTTCCCTCCCTCTGTGTCTCCCCACCCCCACCCCCCCGCATCTATCTATCATCTCGCTCCGTCCAGGGGTAAAATTCAGCAGGTTCTGGCAGGTAGCGGAATTTTTGAGTAGTTTGGAGTACAGGCAAATACCAACTCTGGCTGGCCCCAGAGTGGGGTGGGAATGGAGATTTTGCAGTATCCTTCCCCTGGAGTAGGGAGGGAATGGAGATTTTGCAGTATCCTTCCCCTGGAGTAGGGAGGGAATGGAGATTTTGCAATATCCTTCCCCTGGAGTGGGATGGGAATGGAGATTTTCATTTCATTTATTGAATTCATAGACCGCCCCCTCTCCCCAAGGGGATTTTGCAGTATCCTTCCCCTGGAGTGGGGAGGGAATGGGGATTTTGCAGTATGCTTCCCCTGCCATGCTCACCTAGCCACGCCCACATAACCAGTATTAAAACAATTTGAATTTCACCACTATCATCAGTTCTCTCTCTCTTTCTCTCTCTCCCTCCCTCCCTCTCATATTTATAAGCTGCCACAATCAGCTAAGACCCTGGACAATGAAATGAAGAATGCAACCTGTATACGCAGTCAAATCATAATATAGATGCATAAAAAAATGAACATTAAATATACAAGGGGCAGTAGAATAATCCAGGGATTGAATACCCACTGGAATAATATAACTTGCCTTCTAAATTCAAGGAAAGGGGAAGTGATCTTATCCAAAGAGAATGGGCCACCACCAAGAAGACCTGTCACCTGGCCCATGTCACAGACGCCAAGTGGCAGTGGGGAACCTCAATAAGCTCTGCCTAGGAGTTTCTTCTAACTGGGCAAATTCTTTCTTGACAAGGTGTTGCCTGATAAAACCTGGTGCAATGTCATGGGAGGTTTTAAAAGTGACGCCTAGCGTTTTGAACTGGGCTCAGTACTTACAGCCAGAGGTGGGTTCCTATCAGTTTGGACCGGTTCGGCCGAGTAGATAGTAACTCGGCCTGCCATGCTTCTGAACTGGTTCTATCAGCAGTGCCATAGGCGCCACCATCTTGTTTTTAAAGTACTTTGCGTATGCAAGTAGCACGCATCAAACATGCGCACATGCGCAGCGCATCTCTGAGCGAACCGGCAGTAGCAGCAGCCGGAACGCACCCCTGCTTACAGCCAGCCAGCAGTTTCAGGATGGGTGAATTCTACTCTGCTATGGTTGTTCTATCAACAGCCTTTATGGTGTGCTCTGAACCAGCTGTAGCTTCTGAGTAATCTCCAAAGGCAGCCTCACACAGAGCAGAGTAAGTGTTCGGTACATGAATCACCATTTCCAGGACATCTTGACCGAGATAGGAGTGAAGGCAAAGCTGAACAAAGGTCCCCTTTGAGAGGTCTTCCATTTGCTCTTTCAACAGGAACCGTGAAACCAGAAAGACCTTTAGATCATACCCTGAAAGGGCTGACATACTACCCCCATCAAGAGTGACTACAGGACCACTTAAAGAACTGCTCTGAGGTTTACAGACTGCAGCAGTTCAGTGTTGCCAAAGTTTAATTTAGTTATTTGGTTTATTATTAGTTAAATCTAGACAGCATACTAAAAAGCAGAGACATCACCCTGCCAACAAAAGTCCATACGGTCAAGGCTATGGTTTTCACAGTTGCAATGGATGGCTGTGAAGGTTGGACCACAAGAAAGGCTGAGTGCCAAAGAATTGAGGCCTTTGAACTAGGGTCCTGGAGAGGACTCCTGCAAGTCCCTTGGACTGCAAAGCGATTCAACCGGTCAGTCCTAGAGGAGATCAACCCTGACTGCTCTTTAGAAAGCCAGATCCTGAAGAAGAAACTCAAATACTTTGGCCACCGAATGAGAAGGAAGGACTCCCTGGAGAAGAGCCTCATGCTGGGAAGGACTGAGGGAAAAGAAGAAAGGGACGGCAGAGAATGAGGTGGATGGATAGAGTCACCGAAGCGGTCGGCGTGAGCTTGAATGGACTCCAGAGGATGGTAGAGGACAGGAAGGCCTGGAGAAGCATTGTCCATGGGGTTGCAATGGGTCGGACACGACTTCGCAACTAACAACAACAACAATTGGTTTAGATTCTTGACGGAAATAGGGGTTTTTATTGTAATCCTTTATCCTTCTCTCTAATATTCTCACCTTTGGTTGGAGATCTGGGGGAGGTTTCGAGCATGCTTGGAGAATAAGAAGGAAGTGTTTTGGAGAGATCTTTGGTGAATTCATCCATCTCTAATAGTAAGACTCTTTCTAATTGCAGCTGAGACTTGAAAGATTAAAAACATTTCACACCTTTTAACGAAATTGGAAGTTCCTTAGATACCGCACTATTTCTGAAGGAAGACGAAACCACGTGCAGTTGGCTTTTTGTTCCTCCAGCTCATTTGAAATAGATCTTCTTTCCTTCTTTTCTTGGAAGATGCCAACTAAACACATACTGAGAAGTACTGTAGTTCCCAGTATGAAGCAATAGAAATATTCTATTTAAAAAGAGATGAATATACAGAAAAATAAGAATTGCCAGATTCTTCTCATGATGTACACATTATCGTTACTTCCAAGCCATTTATAAGCCAGAATGTTAGGCAAAAATTAGGGCGTTACTTTTTAGCTTGCTTGAATTATGGATCATACACATGTATTACCTCGATTTGTTTTTCAAAGCAATCTGCCCAGAAAACACAGAACAAGGAACAATACAAAATAAGGGGACTATCATTGAAATTCAAAAAAAAAGGTGCAAGTAGATGGAAAATTGCCATTGCTCAGAATGTGGTTGGTGAAACCACACTGTTGAGTGATGTAGGCTGTAAAATTGATAAGGAATTTCTACAGATGGCTGAGAAGACGTCCTACTTTGCAAGCTGTTCAGAAGCCCTGCTGTTTTGAATAACACCACGCATGGAAATTGATGAAAGTCAAGATGGCAATCATGGTTTAGTGATGGTAGTGGTGGTTAGAATAACAGAATAATAGTTGAACAGGACTTTTGAGGTCTTCTAGTCCAATCCCCCAATCAAGCAGAAGACCCTATAACACTTCAGACAAATGGTTGTCCAATGTCTTCTCAAAAACCTCCAGTGATGGAGCACCCACAACTTCTGGAGGTAAGACACTCCAATGATTATACAATACAATAGCAGAGTTGGAAGGGACCTTGGAGGTCTTCTAGTCCAACCCCCTGCCTAGGCAGGAAACCCTATACCGTTTCAGACAAATGGCTATCCAACATCTTCTTAAAGACTTCCAGTGTTGGGGCATTCACAACTTCTGGAGGCAAGCTGTTCCACTGATTAATTGTTCTAACTGTCAGGAAGTTTCTCCTCAGTTCTAAGTTGCTTCTCTCCTTGATTAGTTTCCATCCATTGCTTCTTGTTCTACCCTCAGGTGCCTTGGAGAATAGTTTGACTCCCTCTTCTTTGTGGCAACCTCTGAGATATTGGAAGACTGCTATCATGTCTCCCCTAGTCCTTCTTTCTCTTAAGCTAAACATACCCAGTTCCTGCAACCGTTCTTCATATGTTTTAGTCTCCAGTCCCCTAATCATCTTTCTTTCCCTTCTCTGCACTCTTTCTAGAGTCTCCACATCTTTTTTACATCGTGGCGACCAGAACTGAATGCAGTATTCCAAGTGTGGCCTTACCAAGGCATTATAAAGTGGTATTAACCCTTCACGTGATCTTGATTCTATCCCTCTGTTGATGCAGCCTAGAACTGTGTTGGCTTTTTTGGCAGCTGCTGCACACTGCTGCCTCATATTTAAATGATTAATTCTTCTCACTGAGAGGAATTTTCTCCTTAGCTCTAGTTTGGTTCTCTCCTTGATTAGTTTCCATCCATTGCTTTTTGTCCTGCCTTTAGGTGCTTTGCAGAATAGGCTGACCTCCCTCTGTGATAATCCCTCAAATACTAGGTTCTATCATATCACAGCTAGTCCTTCTCTTTGTTAGACTAGATATACTTCATTCCTGCAACAGTTCTTCATATGTTTTAGCATCTGGCCTCCTAATCATCCTTGCATATCTTTTATGCACTTTTTCTAGAGTCTCATCGTCTTTTTTAGATCATGGTGACCAAAATTGGATCCAATGAGACCTAAAATATAGACCGTGTGTTGAGAAATTTAAGGCAGAAAAATTTCAGCCATGCTGGATCTGGGATGAGGAATGAGGATTTAATTTAATTTAATTTAATTAGCACTTCTAGACCGCCCCCTCTCCCAAAAGGGACTCGGGGCGGTGTACAGTCCATATCAAAAACATCATACATAATAACAATTAAAAATTATTAAATCGATAAATACATAAATAAGAGGAGGATAAAATAGACAGAACTGTAATTGCTAAATAAATAATTTAAAATATACAAAGTTTAAAACCCCAGTGTCTTATAAAATTAAGTCCCCTAGAAAACCAGTAGGAAATATATATGCCAGGAGGTAGACGTTAAAAATTATGCCAGGCCAGCCAGTCGGAACAGGTGTGTCTTCAGTTTCTGCCGGAAGGAGCGGAAGTCAGTGGTGGTTCTAATGTCGGGGGGGAGGTCATTCCAGAGGGTTGGGCCCATCACAGAGAAGGCCCTACTCCTTGGTGTCGCCCGTTGGCATTGCCTAGTGGACGGCACCAGGAGAAGCCCCTCCCTGTGAGAGCGAATTGGCCGCAGGGATGCATGTGGGAGGATGCGATCCCGCAGGTAACTAGGCCCTATGCCATGGAGCGCTTTAAAGATGGTGGTCAAAACCTTGAAACGCACCTGAAAGACCACAGGTAGCCAGTGCAGTTCGCGCAGGAGCGGTGTTACGTGGGAGTACCTAGTACTCCCCATGACTGCCCGTGCGGCTGCGTTCTGGACTAGCTGCAGTCTTCGTGCGCGTCCCAAGGGAAGCCCCATGTAGAGAGCATTACAGTAGTCCAGGCGAGACGTCACCAGTGCATGAGTGACCATGCGTAGGGCATCCCGGTCCAGAAGGGGGCGCAATTGGCGCACCAGGCGAACCTGGTGGAACGCCCCCCTAGCCACGGCTGCCACATGGTTGTCCATTGACAGCCGGGCATCAAGGAGGACGCCCAAATTGTGCGCCCGTTCCACAGGGGGCAGTTGTTCGTCCCCTATGGCCAGCGTTGGAGTCAGCTGACTGAACCGAGGTGCCGGTAGCCACAGCCACTCAGTCTTGGAGGGGTTGAGTTTGAGTCTGTTGTCCCCCATCCAGACCCCGACGGCTTCCAAACACCGGGACATCACTTCGACAGCCTCGCTGGGGTGATTTGGGGTTGAAACGTACAGCTGAGTATCATCAGCGTACAGATGGTATTCAACCCCAAAACCACGGATGATCTCTCCCAGCGGCTTCACATATGTGTTGAACAGGAGGGGCGAGAGGACCGACCCCTGTGGCACCCCACAAGTGAGTGACCTCAGGGTCGACCTCTGCCCCCCCGTCAACACACATTGCGACCGGTCGGAGAGGTAGGAGCCGAACCACCGTAAAACGGTGCCTCTGACTCCCATCCCCTCCAGCCGGCGCAATAGGATACCATGGTCGATGGTATCAAAAGCCGCTGAGAGGTCTAATAGGACCAGGATAGAGGAACAACCTCTATCTCTGGCCCTCCAGAGATCATCAACCAGCGCGACCAAGGCTGTCTCTGTGCTGTGCCCGGGTCGGAAGCCGGACTGGCGTGGGTCTAGATATTCGGATTCGTCAAGGTGTCGTGGAAATTGCTGTGCCACCACATTCTCAACAACCTTCGCTAAAAAGGGAAGGTTGGAGACTGGACGATAATTAGCCAGCTCCATTGGGTCCAGTGAAGGCCTCTTGAGCAAGGGCCTCACCACCGCCTCTTTCAAGGCAGTTGGTAGGAAGCCCTCACCCAATGAGGCGTTCACCAGGCCCAGAAGCCAGCCTCGTGTCACCTCCCAGGATGCCAGTACCAGCCAGGAGGGACACGGGTCCATTGAACATGTGGTGGGTCGCAGCCGTCTACGCAACCTGTCCAAATCCTCGGGGGCAACAGAGTCAAACTCCTCCCAGAATGGTCTCACAAGACTCACTGTTGACGGCTCGTCCGGCTCACTGGAGGGGGCCCATCCGCTCCGGATCTGAGCGACTTTGTCCTGCAGATATTCCCCAAACTCCTCTGCTCTTCCCTGCAAGGGTGCCCCCCGCGTCTCCTGTGACAAGAGAGAGCGGGTCACCCTAAACAGGGCGGCAGGGCGGTTATCCGCGGACGCAATAAGAGCGGCACAATGTCTACGTTTGGCCGCTCTCAATGCCACAAGGTAGGTCCGTAAATAGGCTCTTACCTGTGTTCGATCAGACTCGGAGCGTGAGGATCTCCACCTGCTCTCTAGATGTCTCCTATGGCGCTTCATCACCCTTAGCTCCTCGGTATACCAAGGAGCTCGGGTGGATCGCTGCTGCAGGAGAGGTCGCAAAGGCGCAACCCGGTCCAAGGCCCCAGCCACCGCCGTATTCCAGGCAGCCACTAGGTCCTCTGACCGAGCGCGGGTCAGGGCTACAGGTAGTGGCCCAAGTTGCGTCTGGAACCTATCCGGTTCCATCAGGTGCTTGGGGCGGTACCAGCTTGGAGAGGCTGGCTCTGCCTCCTCGCGGTGGGGGGTAGCGGAAGGGAAGTCGAGCCGGAGACATGAGTGATCTGACCATGACAGGGGAGTAATGACTAAGTCCCCTATTCCCAGATCACTCGTCCACTGTTCAGATACAAAAATAAGGTCCAGTGTGTGACCGCCCTCGTGTGTGGGGCCCTGAATTAATTGGGTCAGGCCCATGGCTGTCATGGAAGCCATGAACTCCCGAGCCACCTCAGATGCTGCTCCCGTCGACGGCAGGTTGAAGTCCCCCATGACCAAAAGCCTGGGGATCTCAACCGCCGTCTCTGAGATCAGCTCGAGGAGCTCGGGCAGGGCCGCTGATGTATAGTGAGGAGCCAAGTATACAATCAGCAGGCCCAACTGCCTCCCTGGGCCCCATTTCACACCTAGGGATTCACAACCGGGTATCTGAGGAACAGTGAACTCTCTCGGTTCCAGACCATCCCGTATAACTACCGCCACCCCACCACCCTTGGATTGAAGTCCAAGTGTTTCTCTCACTTGGCTAACCAAAAGTCTAACAATTCCTTTCTTAGTTTTTGACCATTTACCTCTTGCTTTACAAGAATACTAGCACAGTGCATCCACAAACACCAACTGACAGTCAGAAGACATGATGAAATGTCCTTAATCTCACAACACATGGTTAGATTCAACCGCAGTTTCACCTGGGAAATTATTAGCATTTTAGATCAAGCTTATTAAAAAAACACTAAGGAATTCCTAAAAGCTGAGCATTCAAACAAACCAGACATCAATAGACACATAGAGATAAATCACATTTGTTGACCACTGAAAAGAGACCATTTAAAAAACTTAAGGAGAAAACAAAATGATTAGAACACACCCCCAACTCTAGGAGCCAAAAAGATAAGCATGGATCAACACCAGACAAACAACCAAGGAGAAAACAGTACTATAATCAAGAAACCACCCTAGAGGAAACTGCAATAAGGCAAACTGCCATATATAAACAAGCAGCAAAGCTCACACTTGCTTGGATTGATACTGTTACCTAGTTGGGTAATGAAACATCTGTAAGCAAACAACTAATGTCAAAGGGCGGATCAAGGGCTTCACAATGTCTAGGTGAACTTTAAAAAGACTAAGCAAAATTGACCCTGATTAAGGTTTTAATTATTTTATTATACACAGATTGGAAGCTGTTTGGAAAATCAAGATTGTAGGCTAGCCTGATTTTTTTTTTAAAAAAAAAAATTAGTCTAATGGAAAAAAGGATTGGACAATATGTTCGGGCATTACTGCCAAAGATCGACATAATCACCCAGAATCGGATTTATCAAGTTGGAAATAACTAGTTCATTTTGAATGGTTTCTAATAGTGAATTCATCTGGAAAGATAATTTGTTGCGGAGGATAAATTTGTGGGTTTGCATGTTACAGTGTTGCACTTCCTGGAGCAAGCAGGGCAAAACAATAATTTCCCTGCAGAAAGCAAGTTTGCCAGGAAGGGCAGGGAGACTTTGATGTAGAGCAGTATTTCTAACCTTGACCCCTTTTAAGATGTGTGGACCTTCAACTCCCAGAATTCTCCAGCCAGCATGCTGGCGGAAGAATTCTGGGAATTAGAATAGAATAGAATGAGCTTGAAGGGACCTTGGAGGTCCTCTAGTCCAGCCTCCTGCTCAAGCAGGATATCACATACCATTTCAGATAAGTGACTGTCTAAACTCTTCTTTAAAACATCCAGGGATGGAACGCCCATGATTTCTGGAGGCAACTTCTGTTCCACTAGTTAATTGTCCTCACTGTTAGGAAGTTTCTCCTCAATTCCAGGTTGCTTCTCTCTTTGATTAGTTTCCATCCATTGCTTCTTGTCCTGCTTTCAGGTGCTTTGGAGAATAATTTGACCCCCTCTTCTTTGTGGCAGCCCCTCAAATACTGGAATATTGCCATCATGTCACCCCTAATTCTTTTTTTTTTCTCTAGACTAGCCAAACCCAGGCCTTCATCATATGTTTTAGTCTCCAGGCCGTTGATCGTCTTAGTTGTTCTTTGAACTTTTTCCAAAGTCTCCACATCTTTTTTGTAGTATGGTGACCAAAGCTGGTTGCAGTATTCCAGGGGTGGCCTCTCTAGGGTTTTATAACACGGTGCTAAAACTTCATGTGGTCTTGAATTGAAAGTCCAAACACCTCAAAGTGGGCAAGGCTGGGAAACCCTCATCTAAAGACAGATTCACAGGTAGGTTATTCCACATGCATAGCACACCTATGCTAAAGTGTCGCAGTTTCTGGAAGGCTGGGTCATGCCATCTGCTTTAATAGCAGAAAACTTGCTGTCGCTTTAGAATTTCCCAGAAACTCAAATGACAGCAGCGAGTTTTCAGTGTAAGCAGCCACCGGTTAGCGTGAAGTGTAGGTCATCCAGTCATAAGGGCTGGCCTAAATCCAGTAATTGCTGATTACGGCAGAGAGGATCTTATTCTTTCATCATCTGCACCAAATACATGCTGTCTTTTATTGATTTTGCTTTGCAGTAGGACACAGCAGGCTCTGGTCATTCCGTGAAACAGCAAGTGCTGAGATGACCTCACATGCAATTGTCAAGCACATGTTGGTATTGAAAAAGCTGCACTCTTTGTACATTCAAAAGGGAATTGGGCTACCTTGAGTCACTAACATGCCCATTGCAAAGGATACAAATATGTACAGAAAGAGAGACCGATATTGCTCAGATATCGGTGGCGGGATTCAATTTTTTTTTTACCACCGGTTCTGTGGGTGTGGCTTTGTGGGCGTGGTGTGGCTTTGTGGGCGTGACTTTATGGGCATGGCAGGGGAAGGAGACTGCAAAATCTCCATTCCCTCCCCACCCCAATAACCTGCTTTCCAGCTCCGTTCTCCTGTTCAGGGCGACAAAAGAAGATCAGATGGGAGGCAGCAGGGGGCGTGGCCAGCCTCTTTGCCGGTTCTCCAAACTACTCAAAATTTCTGCTACGGGTTCTCCAGAACCTCTCAGAACTGGCTGAATACCACCTCTGATACACACGGTTTTTCCCTTCCATCTTCAAAATTTTAAATATTTTACCGGCCATCCTCGACTTATAAACTTTCATTTAGTGACCGTTTGAAGTTACAATGGCACTGAAAAAAGGGATATACGCTCATTTTTCAGACTTATGACCCTTGCAACACCCCCATGGTCATGTGATCAAAATTCGGACGCTTGGCAACTGGTTCATATTTTTATGACGGTTGCAGTGTCCCGGGGTCATGTGGTCCCTTTTTGCGACCTTCTGACCAGCAATGTCAGTGGGGATTCAGCCAGATTCGCTCTATAACTGTGTTACTAGCTTAACAACTGCAGTGGTTCACTTGACGACCGTGGCAAGGAAGGTCGTAAAATGGAGCAAAGCTTACTTAACTGCTGTCTTACTTAGCAACAGAAATGTTGGACTCTATTGTGAAGGATTAGTAACGGTAATCTGAACACAGGATGCTCAATGATAGTGATGTATTTAGTCATGTTTGATGGATAGCCAGTGATTTTATTTCTAATTGTAAAAATTGATGCACAAAAACCTGTAACCAAATGACATGCTTGACGAAATTGAGAATAGTTTTTTGTATGTGTTGTTTTGTTTTTGTTTGTTTTAATATATATATATATAAACCCGGAAGTACGTTCTTGCCCCGCCCCTGGCGACTGGACGACGCTTGCCTGCGCTCCACCAGCTCGGCTGGGACTGGAGACGTTTCTCTGCTCAGCAATGTCTTCAGTGGAGCGGTGGCAGCCTGGCAGGCTGAGCCTGCATCCCTTTCAGGCGCTCCGCTCCTCTGAGGAAACGTCTCCGGTCCCAGCCGAGCTGGTGGAGCGCAGGCAAGCGTCGTCCCGTTGCCAGGGGCGGGGCAAGAACGTACTTCCGGGTTCAGCGCCGAAAGGGAGCGCGGGATCCGGTGCGATCCGGCAGGAACCCACCACTGGTTGGAAGGGACCTTGGAGGTCTTCTAGTCCAACCCCCTGCCTAGGCAAGAAACCCTATACCGTTCCAGACAAATGGCTATCCAACATCTTCTTAAAGACTTCCAGTGTTGGGGCATTCACAACTTCTAAAATAAAGAAATGTTGCACTCTATTATGGTCATACATTGAGGACACCTATATGTATTTATTTGTTTGTTCGTGTGTATGTATTTATACAAATAATAACCTAATATAATATTTATTATTTATACAAATAACTGAAGGTGGCAAACAAATTCAGAACACCTTTTTCTCCCTATTTTTCCCACAGCAACAACCCTGTGAGGTGGGTTGGCTGAGAGAGAGAGAGAGACAGAGACAGACAGAGAGAGAGAGATTTTGACCCAAAGTCTCCAGCTGGCTTTCATGGCTGAGGCAGGACTTGAACTCACAACCTTCCACTTTCTAGTCTGGTTCCTTAACCACTAGACCAAACTGGACCAAATATGGTCAGGCATTGAAGCATAGCCATAAAAGTGTGTTTGAGGCAAACTTTTCATACAGTGAACAAATCTCACTCCCCCTCCCCCCCCAAAAAAAGGATAGTGAGTGCCAAAGCAATTTCTCTGTTGGACAGTCTGATGTGGAGACACATGTCCGTTGTAAACTTCATGGATTAGTCATAGGAAATGTTATGATGTACTTCCCATCCTTGTAATGTCATACTGTGTTTTTCTTTCAGGAAAATATGCCACCAAACAACTTTTTTATGTTTTTGCACGTGGCACAGACCAAGCGCTGAGCCTTCCTGCCATCAGTCTCTTTCAGGAGACTAAAAAGGAGGCCTGTGAGTGCACGGATGCAGGGAATGTGATGTTAATCTGAGACACCACCTTGATCCTTTCACACATTCACCTTTTGGCTTTGTCCTATGAAATATTTCATACAGTTCGGTTCTGCATCTGAATTCTCAACACAGTTGAATTCTGAAGTCGATCAGGTTCATACTGGTTGGAGGTTTTTAAGAAGATGTCCGATAACCATTTTTCTGAAGTGGTGTAGGGTTTCCTGCCTAAGCAGGGGGTTGGACTAGAAGACCTCCAAGGTTCTTTCCAATTCTGTTATTCTACTCTATTCCATTCCATTCTATTCTCTTCTATTTTTGACGTCACATCTGAATGGCTACAAAAAATATGGACAGGGACTTCCTAAAGAAATAAATTGAAGGAATTCTTCATCCTTTCTGGCACTCCTTTGCAGGATACGCCTCGTATCTTCCATGTGGGACCATCTCTGTTTCCTTAGAAAAGAATCCGGGAAGCTGTTGCCATAGCAATGGTTTTTTCCTCTCTCCTTTATTCCCTTCCAGCTATCTTGAGATGGGGGTTTCTTTCGTTCAACCATTTTTTTCTTGTCTCCTCTTAAATTAATTCATCCATGCCTGATGCCTGAGGCCCTCACACTTTTTTTGGGTAGTAATCTATTGTCTGCGAGACGAGCGTTGCCCTCCTTCTAAAGGATCCTGATGTACTGTGTAAACCCTTCATTATACTTCCTGAGTGCAGATAATGAATCCCCCATGGCATTAAATAGCATTAAATGAATTGAGGCTTTGGTGACAAGAAAAACCAAGGAGACGTTAGTAATTACTATTATTTACTGTAAGTGCTGCTTGGCATTCTGAGCTTGCGCTACACTACCGCAAACGTCTTTATGCCTCCGCGAACAACACGAAACCCCTTGGGGGGTTAAAAATGGTGTCTTCTCTCCCTCTTCCTCAGAAGAGAGAGGATGAGGGTGAAGGGAGGGAGGAAGAAACAAGACTGTTTGATCAGCTTTGGAGAATAGCTAACAATAGAAGTGTCAGGGAGAGAGACAGTTGTTTCTACAGGACAACATGTCCACCTTGCAAGCCAACATCTTCCATTGTCATTTAAGATTGAAGGGAGTCCTCTGATTCCCACAAAACAGTTATATACTTGCTTCTTCCACTTCGTGTTCTGTTCACTTGTTCAAGGATTTGCATAAAGAGGCATGAGGGATTGAGTGAATATCAACCCCCGTGTCTAGACATTCACTTATATCTGTTTATATTTTTTAGAAAATTATGCCCTCTCCCCCCAAATCTTTCTGAAGAACAATTTGTCACTCTCTACCTACCTGGATAGGGATGCGGTGGCTCAGTGGTTAAGATGGTGAGCTTGTTGATTAGAAAGGTCAGCAGTTCGGCGGTTCGAATCCTTAGCGTTGCGTAACGGAGTGAGCTCCCGTTACTTGTCCCAGCTTCTGCCAACCTAGCAGTTCGAAAGCACGTAAAAATGCAAGTAGAAAAATAGGAACCACCTTTGGTGAAAAGGTAACAGTGTTCTGTGCGCCTTCAGCGTTTAGTCATGCTGGCCACATGTCCACTGAGACGTCTTCAGACAGTGCTGGCTCTTTGGTTATGAAACGAAGATGAACACCACCCCCTAGAGTTGGGAACAACTAGCACATATGTGCAAGGGAATCTTTACCTTTATCTTTTACAACCCTCTTTTAGAGTAAATATGTTCCTTCAACACTGCTGTAACTTCGAATGGTCACAGAATGAAGGGCTGGTGATCTTGAGAATTACCTGTTTTATAAAAACAATATCATAGAATGAACTTGGTGATTTCATCAATTTTTATCTTATTTTGGGAGATTTTCAAATATATCTTAATACATGTGGAAATCTTTACCTTGATTTAAATAGCAATAGAACTGAGACTTATATATCTTTTCCCAGTGCTTTGCAGCCCTCTCTAAGCGGTTTTGCAGAGTCAGCCTATGGCCCCCAACAATCTGGGTCCTCATTTTACCCACCTCGGAAGGATGGAAGGCTGAGTCAACCTTGAGCCTGGTGAGATTTGAGCTGCCAAATTGCAGACAGTCGGCAGTCGGCAGTCAGCAGAAGTAGCTTGCAATACTGCATTCTAACCACTGCGCCACCAAGGCTCCTGACCCTGTTATGATAGGCACCCCTGCTTGTATCCAATTTTGGGAAGCACTGGTCTAGAGAAACATAGAGAGGAAATATTTCCCAGCATTTTGCGCCAAATGGAGTTTGATTATCAGAGGTGTGCATCACATATTGTAACAACCAGTTTGCCCTGAACCGAAAATGTGAGCACCTCCGTACATGAATGCACCATCAAACACATGGCAATTATATAGGACAGGATACCTCTGGGAGGGAGGGCCCAGCTGCTGGTTGGAACTACAGGTTCTCCCGAACCGGTCTGAATTGGCCCGAACTGGCAGCAGCCCACCCAACTCTGGTGAGAATTCCTTTAAGATTTGAGTTGGCTTTGATCGGAAATTGTTTACAAACTACAATATTGTTCCTGGAAGAACAAGTTTTACCCTTCAAGAAAGATGGCAACCATTCTTACATAAACTCTGTGCTATTTAGAGTATATAAAACCCTGCGTTATCTTGCTGTGTCTTTATTGCTATACTGCCATCATTCCAGTAAATTTTAAAACACCATCCGTCATGGTGCGTAGTGGGATTTCTTCAAATTTCCCAGGTGAAATATATGTGAGGGAAGATGGGATTTTTCCCCTCTCCGTAGATCCACAGAAAATTAGAGTAATTTGTAACAACCCAGAAAAAAAACCTTTCTATCCATAAAGAAATGTTGAAGATTTACATCCAGTCCTTTAGGACATGTCAAAGTAGCTTTGGCATTTTGCCACAGCTAAGCATTAAGAGAGCTGGTCCCACCCCACTCCCACCCCAATCTTTCACTTAATTGTGGTACTATTCCTCCAAGGATAAGTCAGAGGTTTAAAATGCATGGGGAATGGAGAAATAGCAACAGCATTTAGACTTATATACCACTTTACAGTGCTTTACAGCCTTCTCTGGCATGTTTGTCTCCAGAAGTTGTGAATGCCCCAATGTCTTTAAGAAGATGTTGGATAGCCATTTGTCTGAAACGGTATAGGGTTTCCTGCCTAGGCAGGGGGTTGGACTAGAAGACCTCCAAGGTCCCTTCCAATTCTGCTATTGTATTGTATTGTATTGTATAGTGGCTTGTCAATCAGAAAGCTTGTCAATCAAAAGGTTGGCAGTTCAGCAGTTCGAATCCCTAGCACTGTGTAATGGAGTGAGCTCCCGATTCTTGTCCCACCTTCTGGCAACCTAGCAGTTTGAAAGCATGTAAAAATGCAAGTAGATCCCCTGAGGTTGAAAAATAGTGGCGTAAGATAAGGAAGTGGCTGGAGGAGATAACTGAGCAAAGGACAGAACTGAAGCCGGAATTGTTTCTCCTGGGAATTTTTGATGGGAAAATGGAGAAAAAATTAGAATACATAACATTACACATATTAACTGCGAGTAGAATCTTATTAACACAGAACTGGAAACAAACAGATAACTCCCGCCCCCCAACCCGATTATAAGAAGGAAAATCTATGAATGTGCAGAAATGGGTAGAATGTCTATGGAAATGAAGGAGAGGGAAGAAACTGAGTACTATCAAATTTGGAATAGTTGGTATTCCTGGCTTGAGTGTAAACATAAAACTTAAGGCATAAAGGGTAAATGTATAGAGATTATCTAAATATGGATATAACTTAGGATAATGATATAGAAATAGAATTTCTTGTAAATAGGATTGTTACCAAAAATATGGATACCAATATGGAAAAGCTGTTACAAGTGTAAATTTGTGTTTTGTGTTTTGTCTTTTAAATGTTGGAAAATTTAATAAATACTATTACAAAAATGCAAGTCGAAAAATAGGAACCACCTTTGGTGAGAAGGTAACAGCGTTCCATGCGCCTTCGGCATTTAGTCATGCCGGCTACATGACCACAGAGATGTCTTTGGACAGCTCTGGCTCTTCAGCTTTGAAAAGAAGATGGCCACCGCCCCCGAGAGTCGGGAACGACTAGCACATATGTGCAAGGGGAACTTTTACATTTATCTTTTACAACCCTCTTGTAAGTGGTTTACAGAGTCTGCCTATTGCCCCCAACAATCTGGGTCCTCATTTGACCCACCTCGGAAGGATGGAAGGCTAAATCAACCTTGAGCCTGGCGAGATTCGAACTGCCAAATTGCAAGAAGCTGGCAGTCAGCAGAAGTAGCCTGCAGTACTGCACTCTAACCCCTGCGCCAGGGGTTTCATCGTGACTGTCATCTTAACCCTTTTCTATTTCTTTAAGTCTCTTATGCTTCCTCACCTCTTTTCAACCATCTTTTAAGGCCAGGCTTGGCAATGTGTGCTCATTGACTTCATAGTAAGTACGGAAGCTCCCAAAGGCAACTGCGATGTTCCATTCTTTAAATTGTTAAACGGCCCCATCAGCATGAGAAGTGCAAGCAAGAGGAGCAAATAATGATATGTACGCTACCAGGTTGTTGAGCAAACGACATGACATACATATCTGAATCAGACACCAGGATGTGACCAGCACGAATTGTGCAATTGGATCATTTGCGTGAATGCTTCGCTGAGGTTTGATAAGGGAGCCTATAAGGGATTCAAATCTTGTAAGGGTGCCTGAAATCTTACAGTATTTTAAGTGGGAAGATCAGGAGGAGGAGGAGGAGGAGGGTGGCAATCAGGATGATGATTGCTTTTGTTGTTTTGGATTCTGTAGCTTTATGCAAAGTTATTCTGGCTTCCATAACTTGGCACCTGAAGACATTGTCAATCCTGTCCCAAAAGTGCTTTTTCAGGAGGCAATTGGGCTTTCTTGTTTTTTTTCTTTGAAGACATTTCATTTGTCATCCAAGAAGCTTCTTCAGCTCTGAGACAAAATAGTGAGGAATGGAAGGATATTCCTCACTGTTTTGTGTCAGAGCTGAAGAAGCTTCTTGGATGAGAAATGAAATGTCTCAAAATATGAGAAATATATATCTCTGAAATGTGTGTGTGTGTGTGTGTGTGTATTGCAGACTATAGGAACCAGGAGCACTAATCAGGTGACCCTGAGGAATCAGATAAACCTCCAAGTGCTTCAAGGACCCTCTAAAACAGTGTCTCTCAACCGTGACAACTTGAAGATGTCCGGACTTCAACTCCCAGAATTCCCCAGCTGGCTGGAGAATTCTGGGAGTTGAAGTCCAAACATCTTCAAGTTGCCAAGGTTGAGAAACACTGCTCTAAAAGGATGCAAATGACCAGCTGTCTGCAAGAAATATAAAGCCTTCCCCACTATCCTGTCAGAACTGAAGAAGCTCCTTGGATGAGAAGTGAAACGATTTCAAAGAAAAAACAAGAAAGTCCATTTGCCTCCTGAAAAAAACACCTTTGGGACAACCATGATCTGGATGACTGAGAACCTCTAAAGCAGCGGTTCTCAACCTGTGGGTCGGGACCCCTTTGCGGGGTCGAACGACCCTTTCACAGGGATCGCCTAAGACCATTGGAAAACACATATTTTTGAAAAAATACGGAAAACATAAAATAATCTTATGGTTGGGGGTCACCTCAACATGAGGAACTGTATTAAAGGGTCATGGCATTAGGAAGGTTGAGACCCACTGCTCTAAAGAGTCATTGTCGGTTTGACAATGGTTTGTAGGGTGATAACTATATGTAATGTAGTTACCACTATCCAGTTAGTGACTGTTGTACTGATTTCATGGAAGGGTGGAGAGAAGAACGTTAACCCTCTTCCTCAGGAAGGACCATATATGTTGTGTCAAAGATCATACTGGTCTTTTGTAAGAAAAATATGCATGCTGATCCTATATTAATGATGAAGCTTCTAACCTTGTCTAGAGGTGTTTTGTAAGTGTAGTAAACACTGAGGATATCCATGAGCGCCACACTCCTTCGCTTTCAAAATATAACTGATTGCATGATTAAAAATACAGTTTTGCCCATGTTGCCTCAGAAATAAGCTGCATTGTAGTTCAACAAGGATTATCTCTTTACCAGAAAGATTATCTCCTTATCAGATTATCTCCTTATCAGAAATTATCAGAAAGCAGAAAGCAATTGGATCTCCGGAATAATGCCATAGTCACCTCACAGTCACCTCATGTTAGGCCTCCTTTAGTGACAGGAGGCTTCTGATTTTGTCTCAGATTATTTTAACATGCTCCATGTTGCAAAACAAAGCATTAGAGACTTTAGTTCCAAGAATGCTCTGGGGCTCAATATACTCAGAAAAAAGTCTTACGAAACAAAAAATGACGGAGGGCTGTAGCTTAATGCTTTGTCTGCCCATCTATTTAGAAAACAAAGACAATCTGAGGTAGCAAAGAGGTTCCTGTAAGCTTGGGATGAGGCACATCTGTATTTTTTTTTCCTGTTCTGCTAAATGGGTGGTTTGTGACCAATGGCAGCCATTCTCCAGAAGTACTGAAAACATGCATTCCCAATTTTTGTGCCAGCGCAAAGCGATTGGAAACTATTGGTATATACAGGATAGATCCCTGGAGCTGCCCTTGAGGATTATTTGGGAGCTTCAGTTAGTTCAGAAAGCAGTGGCCTAAAACAGTTTTGCACAAGTCTAGACTCATCCATGTGTCACTTCAGTTTCATTGGCTGCCAGTTTACTTCTAGGTACAATTTGTCATAGCTCCATCGCAGAGGTGGTATTCAGCAGGTTCTGACCAGTTCTGGAAAACCAGTAGTGGAACTTTTGAGCAGTTTGGAGAACCGGTAAATACCACCTCTGACTTGCCTCCCCCCCCCATCTATTCTCTGCTTTCCCAAGTCCCAGCTGGTCGGGAGGAAAAGGGGCTTTTGCAGTAACCTTCCCATGTCTCCATTGGCATGTTTGGAGAGGATTGAGGACAATGCTGTCCTGGGCCACTCAGGCATTGGGAGAGGTGGTTATCTAGATGGAGAGCTGCCTGCCTTCATAGACACAGGGGAAGATCGGCAGCGGACAGGCAGTGTTGTTGATAGGCAGTGGATCTCCTCTGATGGGGAACAGCTGCCTCCTCCACTGATCCAAGGGCAAGGAGAGCAGAGCATAGGCAAGTTCAGATAAGGGCTGCCAGGCTACTCAGGAGGAGGTCACCCATCTTCACAAAGAACACCCAGGATGGAGTAACTTAAGGAGAAGCTGTGGGGATTTAGTTTTGTGGGGAACCATTGTTTGCTTTGGCTTACACTCCCCCGACTTCAACTTGTGCCTTGCTTCGAAGATTGCTCCTTGCCTTTTGTCTTGGGCATTGCCCTTGGCATGTGGCCTGTCTCTGGCCTTTGCTTTACTATGCCTTTGGAAGGTCTTCTTGCCTGGCAGTTGTTCCTTGTCCCGAAGACTGTCCTTCTCTTGTGCCTGGACTCTGCCTCGTGGACTGGACTTGGAACCTTGGACCTTGCCTGCGAAAGTGCGCCTACTCTGTGGGCTGTCTTTGCACCATGGGGGCTGTGGTTTGAGGGACTGTGTGGTTGCCTTCAGGGTAGCATGGGGTTGGAGACTTACTGGTCATTGAAGGGCTGTTTGCTGGAACTTTTTGTTGAAAGAAATAAAGGACTCTCTAGAGCAGGGATGGCTAAACATTTTGTCATCACGTGCCAAAAATCAATGCATGCCCCTGCACCTAGAATGCAATGCGTGTGTGACACCCCCCTGTGCATGCTCACACCCCGCATGCAACCCCGCTCCCCCCATGCATGCAAACACTACCCCACCGCACCTTGTTTTGGGCCTAGTAGGCCTCCCTGCAGCTCAGGGTTGGGTTTCTGCCGCCGTTACTGCCAGTTTGGCGCATGCACAATTTGCCTTTAAATAGGTCTGCGCATACAGAGAACATTAAAAATGTCAAAAAACAAAACAAAACCATGCGGCGGTGACCGGGGAACCAGTTTAGGGGGGGGGGGTGAGCCTTCTGTCCCTTTGCGGTTTGGCAACCCAGTCACCATTTCCACTACCAGTTTGCAAACCGGTAGCAACCCACCTCTGCTGCAGCCTCCTGGGACCAAAAACGGGCCACAGGGCGCCACCTCCCGTGCTTCTCCCCCACCCCGTGCATGTGCGTGCATCTCCCGCATGCACCCCCTGAAAATCAGGTATCCGGTGGGAGGCGCGGGCACATGTGTGGTAGAGCTGAGCTGGGGTGACAGTTTGCATGCCCGCAGAGGGCACTCTGCATGCCACTTGTGGCAGCCGTGCCTTAGGTTCGCCACCACAGCTCTAGAGGCTTTCCTTGTCTTGGCCACCTGGGTCATAAGACAATTCAAGATGCTGGTAATCACCTTTAAAGCTTTGCATGACTTGGGGCCAAACTCTTTGAAGGAAAACCTCTCCCTTGTTACATATTCCCAGACTCAAGGCAGGTAGGCAGGGTATGTTATGGGTTTCATTCTTTAGGTACTTCCATCTGGGGGGACCACAAGAAAGGGGTTGCTCAGTGGTGGCCCCTTCTTCATGGAACATCATTCCCCCCCCAAGGTACAGTGGACCCCCCACAGTGTCCTGAAAGGCCTTAAAAACATGGTTTTCTCAGAAGGCCTGAGAACACAACCCATAGATGGAGTTAACTACCGCATTTTTCAGATTATAAGACGCACCAAGGTTTTGAAGATGCAAATTTTGTTTAAAAAAAGTTTTTGCATTCTGCAAACCTCCCAAAAACGGGCCCGATTTTTGTTCAAAAAATGACATGAATAGCCCTTAGGAGGGTTGTAGAGTGCTCCGGGGGGGGGGGGGGGACACAAATGAGCAAAAATTGTCCATTTTTTATGAAAACGGGCCTGTCTTTCATCAAAAGAGGGCATGGATAGCCTTATGGAGGCTTATAGAGTGTTCCTGGGGGCTGGGGAGGGCAGACATGAGCAAAAAACGCCCTGTTTTTTGCTCATTTCTGCCCTCCCCAGCCCCCAGGAGCACTCTGAAAGCCTCCTACAAGCTATGCACGGCCATTTTGGTGAGGGGGCAGTGTTTCAGGAGGCAAAAGAAATGCTGTATTCGGTGTATAAGACGCACCCAGATTTTCAGCCTCTTTTTTGAGGGAAAAAGGTGTGTCTTATACTCCGAAAAATACGGTAACACAGATTAGTTAGTTGTTGCTGGGAGGGAGGCAGTGGGGTGGTGCATGACAGATTTTCTAAATTTTGTAAGTTGCCCAGAATCATCTATGTATGAGTTGGATGGCTATATGAATTGACTTAATAAATGAAGTTTGCAGTTTGTAAAGACAGCCTGCCCAGCTCCTTGTCCCACACAATAGTCATTGCTCGGGTGGGACTGGTCAGGAATTAACAGTTGTGTGTTTTGCAGCATATATGTGTACCTTTGGCTACAGCAGTGGTGGGTTTCAAAAATTTTCGCTATCGGTTTGGTGGCCGTGGCTAGGTGGGGGGGCATGTGACTGAGTGGGCGTGGCCAATTTGACATCACTCACATCCATGCCCACTCAGTCACTTGACCCCTCACCAAGATATGCCCAGAGAAAAAAGGAGGGAATTGTTTAGGATTTCTCCCTATCTAACCCCGCCCTCCCTTTGCCAGTCGCCCCCTTTTTCTCTCCTAAACCCTGGCCCTAGTCCTGCTTCCTCCCTCACCACGGCCACTTCGGTTGCTTATCTTCTGTAGCAGCTTGTCCAGAGACTGGAAGGCAAGCTGACCAGAGTTTTTGGTGGCCCCTAGCCAGCCGCCGCTGCTGGGAAGCGGCTGGCAGGCAAAGAAGCCTCCTAGCCACTGCCTCTCTGCAAAGTGGCTCTCAATGAAGCAGTGGCTGGCCGCACGCCGCTGAAAAATCCTCCAGTTGGTGAAAAAGCGGCTGCCGTCACCACCACGTTCTTCGCCTATGCGCATCCCATTGCCTTGCAAGTCCAAGTGGACCAGTTTGTGGGCATGGCCAGTCGGCCATTGCTATCAGTTCAACAAACTGGGCAAAATTTCTGCCACTGGTTCGGGCGAACAGGTACGAACTGCCTGAATGCCACCTCTGAGGCTACAGACCAGAAGAGGTAGTGAAAATCTGGCATACCAAATAGGACCAGTAGTAAAAATAGTGGCTTGGCCCCGCCCTCAAATCTGTTCTCCTGTCAGAAGCTTTAAAAAAACTTTAAAAAGTAAGAGAGGGGGAGGGGGGGAAGGAAGGAAGAAAGAAAGAGAAAGAAAGAAAGAAAGAAAGAAAGAAAGAAAGAATGAAAGAAAGAAAGAAAGAAAGAAGGAAGGAAGGAAGAAAACTCATTTTTCTGCCGGGTTTCAGCAAAGGAGAAAAACAAATGCTGTCACTTTAAATCGAAACTGATGTGTCCTGCTTTAAATTGAAAAGCTGCTCAGGTTTGCAAAGTGTCATTCATCCGTTATTGGGGGGGGGGATTGCTTCCTACAGAGGGAAGGGAGAAAGAAAGAAAGAAAGAAAGAAAGAAAGAAAGAAAGAAAGAAAGAAAGAAAGAAAGAAAGAAAGAAAGAAAGGAGGAAAGAAAGAAAAACAGCACAGCAATTTAGGGCTATAAGGCTACTCAGAGGTCATCTAGTCCAACCCCCTACTGCAGCAAGAAACCTTATATTGTCTGGATTATTTTGATGCCTCTAACAGAGAGGAAATTTGCCAGAAAGGAGAAGGAGTTTACTAGGACAAGATTGTCATGCTGAGGAAGGCAGAGATACTTGATTTATAACTACAATTGAGCCCAAAATTTTGGTTGCTAAGCAAGAGCATTGTTAAGTGAGCTTCACTACATTTTACCCAATCCAGGACATCTCCTGGGGAGTGACATCAAGTTGACCACGCCCACCCAGTCACATGACTGCCAAGCCATGCCCACAGAGTAGGTAGTAAAATTTTTTGAAACCCATCCCTGCTACAGACTGCTGAAATGGTCCAGGTGAGAGGAACAGCATCTACTATGTGAATGTGCCCTGCGAGTTCCTCCAAACAGTAGGATTGCCTGCTCCCCATCAACCTTAAACTGCCTAAATTCTCCTCCTCTGTGTGACAATGGAGAATGCAAATTGGTTCCCAGGAGGGGTCCACAGAAGCAAAGGCAGTTGATCTCTGTCCCCGCTTATCAGTACATTTGACATGACAAGTACCATTCTTAGCTCTGGAAAAGTCATCCCAGGGCCAAACCTATTGCTTCCTTGGCTAAAAATACCCAGAGGAGATAGCAGATTGGATAGTAAAATTCTATTCTTTCAAACACGTAGCTGCATGTTTAAAGAACAAGTCACCTTAAGGAAAAACATTGTCCCCATTTACTAAAAATACTCCTACCTGATTGACAGTTTGGGATGGCACCAAGATTTCCATAGATGCATTTAGGTATTTATAGCATGGTAGCAATTTCTACCTGTGTGTGGATAAATACCTAACTCTCATGGCATGGAGTGCAAATCATCACTTCTGCAGCCAAATCTTCCAAGTAGTAAGAGCTCCTGTGGTCAAACATTACTCCAGGTTTTGCTTCATATATGTGTGTGTGCGTGTTGTGACCAACTTAATTGTGGGTCAGGATGCTAACCTGGCATGCATAACTGAGATCTGGATGGGCATGGAGGTGGACTTCCCTCTCGGAAATATGCTAACCTATTTACAATGTCAGGGAAGAGGGGAATGAGGCGGCTATTGCCATCTATGAGTCATAGAGGGCTGTGAGAGACTCTGCTCTACGGAACAATTGAGATGATTATCTATCTATCTATCTATCTATCTATCTATCTATCTATCTATCTATCTATCATCTATCTATCTATCTATCATCTATCTATCTATCTATCTATCTATCTATCTATCTATCTATCTATCTATCATCTATCATCTATCATCTGGAACTCTTGTCGGAATCAATTTGCCAAGGATATGAATACTTCTGTTATGTACCTGGTGATTCCTTAGCCTTTCCTAGAATTTAGAAAAGGAATAAAAACCCCTTGGGTTGATAGGTTGGTGGAAGGTGGTATTGAGTTAATGGTTTTAAGAGGATTTATTATTTATTTATTTATTTATTTATTTATTTATTTATTTATTTATTTATTTATTTATTTATTTATTTATTTATTTATTTATTTATTTATTATTTCATCAATGTATACAGCTGCCCATCTCAGAATTATAGCAGCAACAAACATACAGCAGTAAATGTAGGATTACAAGCTAAAAGAACTAATAATAATAATAATAATAATAATAATAACAACAACAACAACAACAACAACAACAACAACAACAATAATAATAATAATAATAATAATAATAATAATAATAATAATAATATCACTATAGTAAAATTATGCTGCTCAAGGGAATAATCAACCCCAATCTATCAACAAATCCCATCAAAAGACTCACCCAAACTCTGGAGCCCTTTTTATGCTTGTTTTAGGGCATGTATAGGAGGCATTCTTTGTTTATTATCTCAAAATAATCAGAAAGGATTCTTAATTGAAATATCCCAGGGGCTTTAGATGACACAGTTACCACACAAGTTATGTAACAGAGAAGGTGTGGTATTAGAGAGAGTATTGATCAAGCAGTAGGCAAAATTGGATTTAAACATTTGCAGAGCTGCAAAATGCTTTCTGTAGTGTTGAGTATTCTCCTTTTCTTTCAGCCTATGTTAATGAGGGATTTCTTCTTGCACCATCACAAGGGTTGCGAGTTTCCCTAAATTATTGTAATTATCTTAAATATATATATAGTTTAGGACAGGGGTCTCCATAATCAATTTTAAGACTTGTGGACTTAAAAGGGTAAAGGTTCCCCTCGCACATATGTGCTAGCTGTTCCTGACTCTAGGGGGCGGTGCTCATTTCCGTTTCAAAGCCGAAGAGCCAGCCCTGTCCGAAGACGTCTCCGTGGTCATGTAGCAAGCATGACTAAACGCCAAAGGCGCACGGAATGCTGTTACCTTCCCACCAAAGGTGGTTCCTATTTTTCTACTTGTATTTTTACATGCTTTCAAACTGCTAGGTTGGCAGAAGTTGGGACAAATAACAGGAGCTCACTCCATTACGCGGCGCTAGGGATTCGAACCACCGAACCGCCAACCTTTCTGATCAACAAGCTCAGCATCTTAGCCACTGAGCCCTCAGAATTCCTCAGCTACCACGAAGTCCACAAGTCTTAAAATTGCCAAGTTTGGAAACCCCTGGGGTAAGAAGCTAGCAAGCTACCCCCAGTGCGCGGGCAACCTTCAGAAATAGTCCATTATCTGGACTATTTCTAAATGTCCTGCAAATTCTCCAACTTGCATCGCTGTGATTGAGAACTGAAATCTGCACATCTGGAGGCAAGCCAAGTCGGAGAACTGAAATAGAAGGATGATTTTAGTTTCCAGCTTTGAACATATATTGGATCACTCATTAAATTTGGCGCTTGCTTTGTTTGAGTGTGACCAGAAAATGGGACGAAGATAATTCCATAATTAAATTAGAAATGCACAATATAAATTAGAAGTCGCCATCCTCAGAAGGGGGGTTTCCTTATGCCACCTACTCACCAACCCGATGCACTGCTTAAAACGACTGGAAGGAGGCCAGGCTTGAGAGCTATTTATAATGAATATTATATCAATACGGCTGCGCTAAAAACTCATGGACATTTTACTTTATTCTCAAGGAGATATGCTCATCTTTTATTCAGGGCCTAGTGGTGGACTTCAAGGTTATTCTGGAGAGGGGGTTGGGGGGGGGAAACTTAGGACATTGAGAATTTAATCCAGAATTGCTTGGGGGGAAAAAAGATTATCATTCAATTTGCTTTGCATCTGAGTTCAGTCTTTGTTCTCTCACTTTGGGTTCTTTGAGAAGCTGCTGTTTTGAAGCATATTCATTAACGACTCATATGCACATATGCCTCAATATACAAGGAGTAATATCCTATACACCCGTGGTCTCCAACCTTTGCAGCTTGGCGGGCTGGTGGTGGGCAGGAGAGGGGAAATGGGCTGCGCGAGTGGTGGGCTGATGGGCTATCTTATGATTAGATTTCCGGTTCCAATTATGATCATAGGTCTAGGGTTAGCTGTAAGGTGGGGGACGTGATGGCTCAGTGGATAAAGACACTGAGCTTGTCTGTTGGAAAGCTGACAGCCTGGGTTCAAGACCCAGGTGCCACATATTGGAGTGAGCTCCCGTTCTTTGCTCTAGCTCCTGCCTACCTAGCATTTTGAAAGCAAGAAAATTGAAATAAATAAATAGGTACCATTTCGGTAGGAAAGCAACAGCGTTCCGTGCACCTTTGGCATATAGCCATGCTGATTACTCCTACTAGTAGTACTTCTCCTCCTTCTACTACTCCTTCTTTTTCCCTCATAATCCCTTGCGGGGTGGAGTCTGGCCAACTGAATGGAGCTGAGTGTTTCCTGGCCAAATGCCCTTCCTGTCACCAGTGCGGAGTTTTGTTCAGCAGATATATTCTCATTGTGCCCAGAGAGAGAAATATTTACCTCTACCTAGGATCGAACTCACAGCCTCCTGATTGTGAGGCAAGAGCTCCACCTCTAGGCCACTCAGCCATGTTGATGACATGATCATGAAAAATGTCCTCAGGCAACGCTAGCTCCCTTGGCCAAGAAATGGAGACAAACCCCGTGCCCTAGAGTTGAACAGGACTGGATAGGGAAACCTTTACTTTTACCTTACCTTTAATGTACTGAACAGTCACTCTCAATCTGCTGTATACTGTGCCAAGCCCCCGAAACACTATACTGATAATTTAGCAGGAGGCACCTTAATTTAATTTGGGGAAATGCCTCACTGACACATAGGGAGATTGTGCTCATCAAAGACCCACTGGAAGCACACAATAGACTGGAAATGCACAAGATCTATTGCAATATCTCAGCCCTGAAGGGGAATGTGCCTTGGCATTATTGAAAAACAGTCTTTAGAAACTGAAAATGCCTTAAAGTAAGGGTTAAAACCACCTTGAAATCCAGTGACTCATTTTTGACTCATTCTAACTAGCTGTTTTCTTGAAAATATTGGGAAGGCCTTGGTCATCATTTTCCGTAGAGATGCTTTTTGGACTTCTGAGTCTAGCCTAAAGTTCTTTTTGATGTTTCCCCCCCCCCTCCAAAAACTAACTAGATCTCATCTGCCTTAAGTGTCAACTCTGAAGCTGGACACATTGGAGACTTCAGCATTGCCACATGGCTAGGGATGGGGGGAATAGAAACAGCTGGGGATTTGTAGCCAAAACAATGTACTTTCCCCTGGGAACCAAGGACATTCCAACAAGTGGCTGAAGAGAGGCGGAGTGATGTAACCAAGCAACCGTACAGTACCTTGATTGGACCATGGGACTGATTGTTTGGGAAAGGGGGGCATGCCTAGTACTAAAAAAAATGCTTCTGTGCATGTAACAAAATGGCAGCGCCTATTTCGGCGCCGAGAGAACCAGTTCTGGGGTGTGGCAGGCCTGGGTCGCTGCAACCCAGGCCGCCAAGTTACTGCCTATTCGGCCGAACTGGGCCAAACTGGTAGGAACCCACCTCTGGCCCTGCCCCCATCTAGTGTCTTCCTCCCGAGTCTCAGCTGATCAGGAGGGAATGTGGATTTTGCAGTTAGCTTCCCCTGGCATGGGGAGGGAATGGAGATTTGACAGTATCCTTTGCCTGCCACATCCACCAAGCCACACCCACAAGCTATGCCATGTCCACCAAGCCATGCCCATAGAACCAGTAGTACAATTTTTTGAATCCCACCACTGGTAGAGATGATTTATATCACCTTTTATGAGATGAAGAGAATGTTGACCTAGATAAATCTACAAGGCATATTTTATTTGCCGAGAGAGCTTGGTTAGGCTTCTAAGCATCATTGGGCTAACTAAAAGATAATATACTGGTTTATGAAGAGTCTTCCTTGGATTTACTCTGTACGAGCAGCAATTAGTTTCTCAGCGCTAAAACTAGACTAAAACCAGCCATAGGTTACGTTCATATATTATACAAAGCTTAATATAGCTTTGGTGGTTTGTTTGTTTTTTTAAAAATTGGGCTATGTGCAATATGTCAATCCAGCCTCTAAATCTTGCAAATCCCATTTGATAATTTGGCATGATGTGAGTGAACTGCTATGATTTATTTAACAAGCTGTTTGTGGTTAAAACACAGCATAGCAGAATGAATCCAGTTCTTCCTATCTTGCGGGTTTTTTCATGCAACTGCTAGGCTACCATATGTCTTGCTTGTTGTTGGCTCATGTGAACCTCGTGAGCAGAGGTAGCTTATCAATCAGTGTCTTCTCTGAATCCAGGCAATAAGGCTGTGGTTAAACACAGGCTAATATGTTCTGTCAAAACAACGTTTATTATTTACATCCCTTTTAAACAGCCTTGTACAAAGTAGTCTAGCTCACTTTTTTTGAGGGGGGGGGTCTTGACTGGCAGTATTTGTTAGCTGCTTCTTTTAATTGAGATAGGGGGCAAAGACTGATTCTGGAACTTTCTGCATATATGAGATAGGAGATTTAACTGAGAGTGTGTGTCATTTGTATTCAGGAGGATCTATCTACCTACCTACCTACCTACCTACCTACCTACCTACCTACCTACCTACCTTCTCTCTCATCTCTCTCATCTATCTATCTATCTATCTATCTATCTATCTATCTATCTATCTATCTATGTATCATCTATCTATCTGTCATCTGTCTATCTATCCATCCATCCATCCATCCATCCATCCATCCATCCATCCATTACCAAATCCCTGCAAACCCCAGCAGCCACCCCTGTAATCTGTCTGTCTGTCTGTCTGTCTGTCTGTCTGTCTGTCTGTCTGTCTATCTATCTATCTATCTATCTATCTATCTGTCATCTGTCTATCTATCCATCCATCCATCCATCCATCCATCCATCCATTACCAAATCCCTGCAAACCCCAGCAGCCACCCCTGTAATCTGTCTGTCTGTCTGTCTGTCTGTCTGTCTGTCTGTCTGTCTGTCTGTCTGTCTGTCTATCTGTCTATCTATCTATCTATCTATCTATCTATCTATCTATCTATCTATCTATCTATCATATCTCATCTCTGTATCTCTCTCTCTCTTTGTCTCTGTCTCTGTCTCTGTCTCTGTCTCTCATTTACAGACCACCCATCTCATTCACAGAACAACTCTGGGCAGAGTTACTAATTTCAGAAACCCGGCTGGATAACTTTGGGCCAGTCACTTTCTTTCAGCCCAACCCACCTCACAAGGTTGTTGTTCTGAAGAAAATAAGAGGAGGAAAGAGTATTAGGTATGCTAACTGCCTTGAGTTACTTAGAAAGAACAATAAAGCCTTAATTTTTTAAAAATCAAATACAGTGGTACTTTAGTACTCATCATTAATTGAATCTGGGAGGTGCAACGAGGACAAAAATAAACCATGGGATTTAACATGTGATCCTTTGTTTTGGCTGGAAAGGGTAGCGAGTCATGAAACAGCTGACCCCGACAAGTTGTAGCTTGTGTGTCGAGTACCAAACAAAAGAGAAACTTCAAAATTGCTTTTTAATTTGTTAATTTAGGATTATATTTAGTTTCTGCCTTTATTCTAGGAGCTCAAGACAGCCTTCAAAGGGAAGATCTCCTCTCATTTTAGTGCCAGGACAGCAACTCTGTGCTCCTCTGTCTTATAATGTATAAAAAGATGTTTCCCTTTCTCACTACCAAGTGAGAACATAACCTTTCATACTCATTACATAAGGATAAAGAAGGATGCCAGGTAAGTTCTGAGCAGCTGCTGTGGCTAAAAATAAGTGCTGGGAATTCATCTTCTTGCTCCATGAATAGGGCAGTTTTCAGTGGTTTTGCAAGCTATTTCGCTCTGTTAGTGAATCATGCTGTAGTTCATGGATTTCTAAGGCATTTCATCTTAGAAAATTACAATTCAATTTAGTGACCCTATTAGCTTCAGACTTTGGCGCTAATGCTGAACTCTTATCTTGCAATTTCTTTTTTAAAAATTCTTCTCTGGCGAAAGGGTAAGTTTTCTTTCTTCTAATTCAACGAGAAGTTGTAGAAGAACAGAGAAGAAGGCATCTGTCCAACTGAAGTCCACAAACTAGCTGTGGCAGAGGAGCAGACTCCTTGGAAGGTGGAGTTAAACTTGTCATCAGTTTGGAGTCATTGTGTAGATTAATGCCAGGTGCAAATAACCAGGATCACTCATTGAATTTAAAGCATAGAAGAGTTTATTATTGCTACTCCTATAGAAGAATCTAATCAACTAATGGTCAAAACTAACGTTGGGCTAGATAACGGTCAACAGAATTCATGAAACTTGGGCCTCTTGTGGCAACACAATGATTCCAAACTGGTGCCTCATTGAACTTCACCTTCCAGCTGAACTTGCTCTTCTCCTAACTCAGCAATTTAAGCAGGAACTTTCCTCTCTCAAGTACAGTAAGGATTGCTCCACATATGTTAAAATTAATTAAGTAATATTCATTTCCATCGGGAACAGGGACTCCCCAATGTCTAGATTTAAAATTCCCTAACTGCATTAATTAGTCAGCTCTGAAAATACAGTGAGATGGTGGACTAGAAAAAGAATTTCTGTGACAAAATGTCTAGTTTTACAGTTCTCTCTCATCTTCTCATACAGTCCTGCAGAATTAGCCTTGCATCCTATTAAGGCTTCCACGCCTGAATCCTAATTCCCCCTTAGGAAAAAGGCTGCTGTTGGATTGCTGTTATCCTGCAAAAGTGGGTCAGTCTGAAATGTGCAGGGTTAATATGCAAAGAAGTAGCATGATGGAAATAAAAGGATATAGCATGATGAAATTTGAAGTAGGGAACTATTTTTCTTAACGCAACAGTAAACCTGTTTCTGGAAAGTGTCCTTTTGATCTGTTTGCTCGGGTAAGGAAGAATCACATAGCTTTATGCTCTTATACACCACACAATTACTACCTTTTTATGACCATGTAGTCCATATTAGGGACGTGGTGGCTCAGTGGCTAAGACGCTGAGCTTGTCAATCAGAAAGGTCCGCAGTTTGGTTGTTCGAATCCCTAGCACTGCATAATGGAGTGAGCTCCCATTACTTGTCCCAGCTTCTGCCAACTAGCAGTTCGAAAGCATGTAAAAAATGCAAGTAGAAAAATAGGGACCACCTTTGGTGGGAAGGTAACAGCGTTTCGTGCGCCTTCGGCATTTAGTCATTCCGGCCATATGACCATGGAGACATCTTCAGACAGCGATAGCTCTTCGTTATGAAATGGAGATGAGTACCACCCCCTAGAGTCAGGAACGACTAGCACATATGTGCAAGGGGAAACTTTACCTTTAGTCCATATTAAGGGTAAAGTTTGGCAACTGGATGGAACTGAGCATTTACTGAATGGATGTCCTTTCTGACGCCTATGAGGAGTACACAGCAGATATTTTTTTCTCCCGAATCCCTGCAAACCCCCAGCAGCCCTCCTGCTTCAGAGACAATGATTGAGGAGATTTTGCAGAAAGCTTGAGGGTTTTTTGAAGCCTTTTGATGACTGTGATGCAACATCAGAGGTTGAGGGTCAATTGGAATAAAAATCAGTTGGAATAAATTAGGAGAAGGGCAGCTGAGATGATTAGAAGGTAAAAAGGATTATAGGTTTTATGAAGAAAAACAGGATGAGGAAATTTCTCCTCAGTTCTAAGTTGCTTCTCTCCTTGATTAGTTTCCACCCATTGCTTCTTGTTCTACCCTCAGGTGCTTTGGAGAATAGTTTGACTCCCTCTTCTTTGTGGCAACCCCTGAGATATTGGAAGACTGCTATCATGTCTCCCTTAGTCCTTCTTTTCATTAAACTAGACATACCCAGTTCCTACAATCATTCTTCATATGTTTTAGCCTCCAGTCCCCTAATCATCTTTGTTGCTCTTCTCTACTCTCTTTCTAGATTCTCAACATCTTTTTTGGAAGCTAGAAGCCGTATCTTTAAGATATTTCAAATTGGATTCCTATATTGACTAGAAAGACTAAATAATCTCTTCCATTTGTAGTAGCATAGTGTATTTCCTCATGTCTTTCTCTATTCTCCCTAGGTCAATTTTCATATTGACTTTATCAACCGACTAATATGAGAGGCTTAGGCAATATATGATACGGGCAATCTTTATTGTTTCCTTTAATTAGAAAAGGGTGGGTCGAGTTTTTGCTCCGTCCATTTTGTCAATTAGTCACATTTTTATGATTATGAAAATGTCTGACCTTTAAGAGTTCTCGGTGATGACCTCATGCTGAATAGGATTTATTTCCTCAGGGTACATAATATTTATTTTACCCAGGCACTTTCCATAAGAAGAGGTCAAAAGGACCCTTAGGATTATAAATATGCCTCTGGTGACACAGGGAGAGGCATTCAAAGGACCTGAAATGTCAAGAGCTTTACGGAATATGCCCCACTTTTGATTGCTGCTGGGAGAAGCCATTTCAGAATAGGAAATTACTCAGAGTGGAAATTCCTCCTCCAGAATGACTCTATAAATATTCTCCCCAACACCCCCAATTCTTTTCAGCCAGCTTGGATTTTCTTTGGTTGCTGCTTCTCAGGTTTTCCTCATTCCTCTTTTAAATAATTCCACCTCTTTACACTGATGAAAGAAATGTCCTTCTGGGTTCGGCTCCAAGTGGGGAAAAAGACACTGGAGACATGGAGGCTGCTTGGAAAGATGGTTTTAATGGTGGACAGGACCACATGGCTTGACTCCTGGACAGAAAAGGTGATCACATGCTTCAATGTTGGTGGAGAAGAAGAGAAGGGCTGATGGAGGGGCTTGCTAGGCTTTTTATAACCTGTTCAGTCCCACCTCTCTGTTTCCTGTTCCTATGTAAGAAATGTATTCTGATTGGTTGTCAGACTCACATGGGCCCATGCAAGGGCAACCCTCTAGGCTGAGTTTTGAATCCAGGTTGGTTGAATTCTCAGATGCCATGTGGTCACTTGAGTAAAGGCTTATATTATCATGCCTTCATTCCCATCCCCCTGGAGCTGAAGGGGAGAACTCTTTATTATGTAAAGTGGACTAGCTTGGCCTTCTTAATGGCCCATTGATAAAGTGAGGATGGGCAGGAAGCTGCAGGAATTTACTTAGTTTCTAAAATGTGTTTCTCCCTTTTTCACATCCAGGAAAATATAATATTCTGCCTTATCAATATTTCCTAAGATATTTCATTTTTCTGGGAGAGGGCTGGGTGATAACTTCCTACAACACATTGTTGAGAAGAGACAAAAGATCACCGGGCTCCCATCATTCTCAGGGCTGCCTTGTCCGGTTCAGTTTTATTAGAATGTAGGACGAAATTGGCTAAGAGTTGTGGTTAATTTCCGCTGAACATGATGCAATTTAGATTCCCATCAGTAAAGCAGCGCCATTTTGAAGAACCCCAGAGATGGACCATCTCTGTGGCTGTCTTCAAGGGTGGGCTGTTACAGGTTCGCCTGGGTTCCATAGCTAACGTTATTGGCGGTTTGGAGAACCTCCAAATCCCACCTTTGGCTGCCTCCGGAGCCTGCAGGAGGCAGTTTTCACCCTCCCAGAGGCTTGAGGAAAGCCTCTGGAGCCTGGGAAAGGTGAAAATCCCCCCCACCCCACCCCCTGGTGTGGTGCAGGCCCGCCCACCATAGCCACGCCCACCCAGCAACTGAGCAGAGAATCTGTTGCTGAAATTTTTGAAGCCCACCTCTGGGGTGTCCAACCTTGTCAACTTTAAGACTTGTGGACTTCAACTCCCAGAATCCTGGGAGCTGATTCTGAAGTCCACAGGCCTTAAAGCCGCCAAGGCTGGATATTCCTCCTGTAGAACGTCATTCTCCTTTTGCCTGCCCCTGTTATGCTTCCTTACTGCTTTAAAAATGTAAGTCTTCCAGCAGACGTGGGATAGGATGGAATATGATCCACTCCCTGGTAGTGGATTTCTGTCTTAGATCTGTGACTTGAGTTTGATTGTCCTTCTCATCTATAGAGATTCTCAGTCAACTAGGTCATGGTTATCCCAATGTTGCTTTTTTTAAAAAAAAGGAAACGGAAGTCTCTTTGTTTTTCCTTGAAGATGAGCACTGAAGAAGCTTCTTGAATGAGAAGTGAAACGTCTTCAAGGAAAAACAAAGAAAGTCCAGTTGGACCAAAAAAAAAGCACATTTGGGATTGTCCTTCTTGTCTGTTTTCTCATTCTTATTGTTATCACCTGTTTTTCATTCTAATGTGTGAGATGACTAGAATAGTTTGAGTGAGTGAAATGATATAAAAGTGGAATTATTTGATTGATTAAAATGCACTAGAGCAGGGCTCTCCAACTTTGGCATGTTTAAGCCTGGTGGACTTCAACTCCCAGAATTCTGGGAATTGAAGTCCTCCAAGGCTTAAAGTTGCCAAGGTTGGAGACCCCTGTGCTAGAGTATAAGGCCTCATATGAACCTGGCCCCTGATAAATAAATAATAAATATTCAATAAATAAGCAAATGTTGCAATAAATGCTTCAGAACTGTTAGAAAGAAGAAGGATTTGTTAGCAATTTCACCATTTTGGTGAAAATGAGTGACGTTCTTCCATTCTGAGCTTTTCTAAGCAGATGAAAATAATGTGCTTGACTCCTTCCACACCAATTGTTTCATTTGGATTAAAGCTCAGAATCTGAATTTGGGGGAGTTATTTGTAAAGTAGACCAGGAATCCAGGGAAGCTTGAAAATGGAATGATAGAATATCAGAGTTGGAAAGGACCTTAGAGATCTTCTTAAGCAGTAAACCCTACACCACTACAGACACATAATTATCCAACATCTTTTAAAAAACTTTTTGTTCTACTCATTAATTGTTCTAACTGTCAGGAAATTTCTCCTTAGTTCTAAGTTGCTTCTCTCCTTGATTAATTTCCACCTACTGCTTCTAGTCCTGCCCTCTGCTTTGGAGAATAGTTTGACTCCCTCTTCTTTGTGGCAACCCCTGAGATACTGGAAAATTGCTATCATGTTTCCCCCAGTCCTTTTTTTCATTAAACTAGACATTAAACTTCCCTTTTTAGCGAAGGTTGTTGAGAGTGTGGTGGCGCAACAGTTCCCTCGACACCTGGAGGAAATTGTTTATCTAGACCCGCGCCAGTCCGATTTCCGGCCCGGGCACAGCACTGAGACGGCTTTGGTCGCGTTGGTGGATGATCTCTGGAGGGCGAAAGATGGGGGTTGCTCCTCCATCCTAGTCCTATTAGATCTCTCAGCATCTTTCGATACCATCGACCATGGTATCTTATTGCTTCGGCTGGAGAGGATGGGGGTGGGGGGCACCGTGTTGCGGTGGTTCTCCTCCTTCCTCTCTGGTCGGACGCAATGTGTGTTGACGGGGGAGCAGAGGTCGACCCTGAGGCCGCTCACATGTGGGATGCCGCAGGGGTCGGTCCTCTCACCTCTCCCGTTCAACACATACATGAAACCGCTGGGTGAGATCATTCTAGGTTTCGGGGTTGAGTGCCATCTGTATGCAGATGACACTCAGTTATACATCTCTACCCCGAACCACCCCAACGAAGCCGTCGAGGTGATGTCCCGGTGTCTGGAAGCCATCCGGGTCTGGATGGGGGACAACAGACTCAAGCTCAACCCTTCCAAGACGGAGTGGCTGTGGCTACCAGCGCCCCGCTTTATCCAGTTTGTTCCATCTCTGGCCATCGGGGGGGAACAACTACCCCCGGTGGATAGGGTACGCAATTTGGGCATCCTCCTAGACTCCCGGCTGTCGCTGGATGATCATGTGACGGCCGTGGCTGGGAGGGCGTTCCACCAGGTGCGCCTGGTGCGCCAATTGCGCCCCCTACTAGAGCAGGACGCCCTTCACACAGTCACTCATGCCCTGGAGATGCACCCGAAGGCTCCAGTTGGTTCAGAATGCAGCCGCGCGGACAATTATGGGGAGTACCAGGTACTCCCATGTAACACCACTTCTGCGCGAGCTGCACTGGCTGCCTGTGGCTTTTCGAGTGCGTTTCAAGGTGTTGATTGTCATCTTCAAAGCGCTTCATGGCTCGGGACCTAGTTATTTGCGAGATCGCGTTCTACCCCATACATCCCTACGACCAATCCGCTCACACAGGGAGGGTCTCCTCCGGGTACCCTCCGCTAGACAATGCGGGCGGGCGGTGCCCAGGAGTAGGGCCTTCTCTGTGATGGGCCCAACCCTCTGGAACGAACTCCCCCCTGATATTAGAACTACTGTTGATCTCCGCTCCTTCCGTAAGAAACTCAAGACCCACCTGTTCCGACTAGCCAGCCTGGCCTAATTGTAATCACAAGTACAATCTATTACTGACCTTCCTGGATGGCTTTTTTTAGTATTGTAAATTTCGGGGTTTTAATTTGGTTTTAGATCGTTTTTTACTAGAAATGAGTTCGGGCATTATACAGACCGTATGTTTATGTTGGTTGTCTAATGTTTTGTTGTTCCTGCTTTGTTGTTTTATATGTACTGTCTGTACACCGCCCCGAGTCCCTGCGAGGAGAGGGGGGCGGTATATAAATTTAATAAAACTCAAACTCAAAACATACCCAGTTCCTGCAACCGTTCTTCATATGTTTTAGTCTCCAGTCCCCTAATCATCTTTGTTGCTCTTCTCTGCACTCTTTCTAGAGTCTCCACATCTTTTCTACATTGTGGCGACCAAAACTGAATGCAGTATTCCAAGTGTGGCCTTACCAAGGCTTTATGAAGTGGTATTAACACTTCATGTGATCTTGATCCTATCCCTCTGTTGATGCAGCCTAGAACTGTTTTGGCTTTTTTTGGCATCTGTAGCACAGTTACTACCAGGGGGGTGGGATATATCTGTTTAATTTTCTGTGGCAATTCCCGAGGGAGCGCCATCTTGATTTTACAAATAGTTTTATGGTGGAAACAAAAAATACCAAGTAAAACTTTAATGGCCCAGGAGGAAATTTCTTCACCATCCTAAATATACTTTCTTTGAATCTGTTCTTTGTGTTCCTGGAAAAGTGGCATTTTCCGACTCTAAGCGCACATTAGTTCTCATTCTAGCATAAATGTTTATTGTGGCCCAGTCAAAATGACAAGCAGCTTCCGATTTCTCGTCATTCTTTTGTCTCCCAAGTACCCATCGGCATGTTGCTGCACTTACTGAGTTCCATTTACTCAAATCCTCCAGTTGTACTTAAAATGTGAGCATCGATGCACGAAACCAGCATCCAAGAGGCATTTTTTTTAATCAGTAGCAATTTCTATAGTCACTTATACTTGAGATTAATTGGTGTAGGCTCAAGGCCAGCGACAGACATTTCTGCATTTTCAGAGAAAAGCTAAAAATAATTACCTATTTCCAAATTGGGAGTGCAAGTTTATTTAATGGCAAAGAATTGTCAATGTGTCCTCTTTTCAGCTGCACGTATAAACATATCCAGATGGATGCAGGAATGAAGAAACTTTTTTCTCCAGAAGTGTGGCATACGCACCACAGATTTCACGTACATGGAGAATTAGTAAAAAGGGAGCAAATACTTCAAAGAAGGACGTAAATTCTAAATTAGTGTGTTCACATGGACAAAAAAACCCTTGACTTGTGTGTTTTTCTATTTATTGGAATTTAGGCTGCTGTACTATTTCTGATAGTGCTAACATAGATTACAACGGGAAATTAAAGGTAAAGTCCCTCTCGCACATATGTGTTAGTCGTTCCCGACTCTAGGGGGCGGTGCTCATCTCCGTTTCAAAGCCGAAGAGACAGTGTTGTCCAAAGACGTCGCCGTGGTCATGTAGCCAGCATGACTAAATACCGAAGGTACACGGAACGCTGTTACCTTCCCATCAAAGGGGATTCCTATTTTTCTTCTTGAATTTTTACATGCTTTCGAACTGCTAGGTTGGCAGAAGCTGGGACAAGTAATGGGAGCTCGCTCCGTTACCCGGTGCTAGGGATTTGAACCGCCGAACTGTCGATCTTTCTGACCGATAAGTTCAGCGTCTTAGCTACTGAGCCATCACGTCCCTCTCACCGGGACATTAGTATTTTCTAAATATGGAGGATTTATACATATCTGACAGGTGGCAAATTTCGCCTGTCTTCAAAAAGCAACAAAAACAAGACACATGTCAATTTACTAAAGATGGTTCTTTAGTATCTCTTCCATCTTCAAAAATTAGCTCCCTTTCTTCATGGTGATGTCCAGACTATAATATGTGTCATTTTATTCTCTTATATGACTTTGTATGATTTTACACAACAGAGAAACACAATGTTCTTTGACAGAGAGCTGGACATAAGATGATGGTAGGTTAGGACTTCTGTAATTGTCTTCTTCCAAGTTTTACAGTAATAAATGTCATCTGTTGCCCGGTATGTTTGATAGCCCTCGAGATAAAGCCAGCTCAACAATCAGGCACAGCAAGAATTCCAAGAATGCTCTTTATGTCCGATAAAATAATAAAAATCCGGAACCCTTCTACTACTACTTATACCACACAAGATCAGTACAGCATTATGCCGAGTTTCTTTCTCACCTATTCTTCTTTCCCAGCAATCTTTTCTGAACATCCTTGTCCAGTAATGAATCCCTTCCCTTGTTTATAGGACAAAGTCACCACAATGTTGTATCTTTTTGTAGCCAAGTGTCTTGCTTCAGATCAGGCTTTTTAAAAACCTCATCAACATGACTGAGAGTGTTGCACTTGAGCATCATTGAACATGATGTTCCATTTCATGGTTAACAGTCTTGGGCTTATTATTACCTAAAGAGAATGTTGAAGTAAAGATAGGTAAAACAATCCAGGATCTAAATGAAGTTCTAAAATTTCATTGGCTTTTCTTCCTAGCAAATTGATCATGGAGATGCAACACAAGCCTGAATATTATGAACTGTGAATGGAGCTGTACTTATTGTCATGTACTAATCACTACAAGGAGAAATAGGGACTGAATGACTGAGGTCTATTTCTGAAATAAATGAACACCCTGGATGTTCTCATTTCATCTTACATCTATTTTTCATCTTGAGAGATTTAGCACAGCCCCCAGTTTTCCCATAAAGCAAGCTCTGGAGCAAATGTGAGGATTGTCCTTCAGGCAAAACTTCTGACAGAATTTCAAATGAAGGATTTTGATTTCACACATCCTAGAAAGACGCGAACAAAGAATGAAAGAATGAATGGTGTCTCTTACTGGGGATGTTTTGATTAAGTCCTTAAAGACAGTTAATCATTTTCTCCAGCAATTTACTTAGTAATTCATTTTTATTACCCCCAAATGAATGACCTTGGGTTCAGGGTTTCCATACTATCCATGTTTTTAAAAAGATTGTGAGGAAAGGAACAGTTTTTTTCATTAAAGAGAAGACCCGTGACAACCCCCCCCCCCCCGAAATAGATGAGTATTAGAATATGTGTTAAAGTGATGAAGTGCTTGTCAGATAGAGATATAATTATCATTCTAAAGTATCTGTAGGCAATCACGAAGTATTTTCTTTGTCAATTCATAGCATGTGATTAGGTTGTGTAAGTGAGGCATTTTTGGTCTAGTGCAGGGGTGTCAAACTCAAGGTCCGGGGGTCGAATCCGGCCTGCAGGGTGTTTAGATCTGGTCTGTGGGGCCGCCCTGGAAACACCAAAGGACCGGCCTGCCTCTGCCAGCAAAAACAGAGCTTGGGAGGGTTGCAGGAGGCTGTCATAGCCGAAAACGGAGCTCGGGAGCCCGTTTTCACTGGCAGAGCACTCAGGCTGCCAAAGGCACCCCCAAGTGATGTCGAGCGAGCCATGCCCACCCCAGGCACGCCCACCCCAGCCCCCCAAGGTCAAACACAACCCTGATGCAGCCCTCAATGAAATCGAGTTTGACACCCCTAGTCTATTGGGTAAAGTGCTAGCTTAGAAACCAGGAGATTGTGAGTTCTAGACTCACGTTGGGCATAAAAGTCACCTGAGAGTGGCTTTTGGCCAATCACCAGGAGACACTGAGTTCTAGTCCCACCTTAGACATGAAATCCAGCTGGGTTGTTTTGCGTCAGTCACTCACAGCTCAACCCATTCCCTTAAATAGGTATGCCAAGTTTGCCACCTTGAGTTATTTCTATAAATAATAAAGACAAATTGCAAAGAAATAAATAAAGTAAAAAAAAGGGATGAAGCATATTATGGCTAATCATGTGAGCAAGGCTCCATGTAGTTGACAAGTCAAATTTTGTTGCAGACAAAATATTTGAAATGGTGGGCAATTTGGAGACTTGAGTTAATACTTTATATTCTGTCAGAAAATGGTTGTCTTGGTGGAGGGCCTGGGATTTTTCAGAGATGCTGCCATGGCCAATGTGCCCATTTACCAAATATCACTTTATGAGCAGGTAAATGGGCATGATTATTCTCTGCCAATCCTTCCCAGGATGCTCTGTATCATCCAGTTTACATTTCTCTTTTTCTCTGGCAAGTGACATCCTTTTGAACAAAAGCTGAGTTGCAGCTATCCCTGTTTTTATTATTTACAAAGACTGCTTCGTTGTTGGGTCCCAGAATCATTTTGGGGAATTCAGATGATGCCAGAGGTTGCTTTGCTTTGCATCATGTCAGGGGTGGATTTCAAAAATTGCCCCGTTGCTGGGTGGGCATGAGCATGGTTGGTGTCAGTGGTGGGATATGACTGGTACGCCCTGGTACCAGTGTACCAGTGCCTGCCGGGAGTACCAGGTACCGTTCCGTTATGGTGCTCCAGAGAGTCCACCTGCCCGCCCGCACTCCTTACCGGTATTTGAGGTTTTGGGGCTTCTGCACATGCGCATGGAGCATACAGTGCCTGCGCGATGCTCCGCCAAGCAGCTGGAGCATCGCGGAGGCATCGCAGAGCGTCGTGGGTGGTAAGTACACATGTGGTGGACGCCCAGCCCCGTTGCACTGTACCAGTTGCAACAGGATCCGGAACCCACGACTAGTTGTTGTGGTCTAGTTGGCCTCCTGCACCATGGTGTGTGTGGGGGTGTTATTTGCCCTCCCGAGGCTCCAGAGGCTTTCCTCGAACCTCTGGGAGGGCAAAAACTGCTTCCCCCCAGGCTCCAGAGGCCCTCCAGAGGCCAGAAACAGGCCTGTTTCTGGGCTTCTGGAACATCCGGTAGGCCCATTTCCCCCCACTCCCAGAGGGGGGTCACCAAACTGGGCAGAATCCTAGCTAGAGGATTGCCGGGACCCGTGCCAACTCCAAGCAGCCCACCCCTGCATCATGACCATTTCCCCTAAAACAATAACAACATAACCATGCTTAAAAAGAAAGCAAGTGCAGGGGGCCTGTGGACATCCAGGAAAAGTGTCCGTGGTCATTTTGTGGTGGAGTTTTTGGTGCTCTCTGAGCTTCGCTGTTTTCTTGCACTTGTTCCGTTACCAAACTATGTAACACCTTCAGATCTAGCACTGATGACGATACCAAGTTTGGTAATGAAAAGTCTGTAAGGAAACAACCAAGCTTACAGAGGACTAAGGACTCTACAATAAGATGTCTATGGACACCATGCCACAGTTCAACCCTGAGCTACAAAGATTCTCATCTATCGAACACCTTGTTGCTTGCCTTTCACTAGATGCCTCCTTCTGGTTCTTCGCGCTCCATTACAAAGCCATGAAGTTTGCAGTTGCTTATGGTCTTTGCAATGACAATGCTTTTGACAAGATCAGGACAAGTTGGAGCAGGAGCTTGCAACGCTGAGAGGCCAGAAACGTCCCTATGACAAGAGGTAGGCTCCTGCTCCAACTTGGCTTGATTCCAACCTGCTCCGTGTCAGAGCAGAGTCTGCACCCTCTTGGCATGTGGCTGCCTGTTCTTAAAACGCTGCCAAATCCAAAAGACACTCCTGGCTCACATAGCAAGAGGCTCTCATGCCAGAGACGTGGTTATGCGGGGTCTCGTCAGCATTAGTTACTTACTTCCATTCACTTTCCTCTCATTCACTTTGATCAAAGGTGCGTCGCTCCCGGATCACCCCGGATCGGCCAACACAGTAGTGGCAGTGGTGGGAGGATCCGTCCACCTTCCCAGACGGATGCTTCTGCGCATGCGCAGAACAGAAGTGGATTCCTACTGGTTCAGCCGAGTAGGTAGTAACTCGACCTGCCAAACCCCCGAACCGGTTCTCTCGGCGGCGCTGTAGGCAGCGCCATCTTATTTTTTGTTTCTGCACATGCACAGAAGCAATTTTTAGTACTGCGCATAGAGGCATAGTGTGCATCAACCATATGCGCAGTGCATCCCTGAGTGATCCGGCAGTAGCAGCAGCCAGAACCCACCCCTGGCACAGAAGCTTCACGCACATGCCCAGGCACACAGGTGGGCACAAGCGAACCAGTAGCTCCCGGATTTGAAACCCACCTCTGACTTTGATGACCTCTTTCAGGCCCCCCATTTTCTTTTGTTTTGCCCTACTCCCCTTTGCTCTTACTAGAGGTGTTTCGGTCTGAAAGTCACAGAGAAATATGGCAGGGCTATGCCCAACTGAGGAAGACCACCCAACCTACATGGAGTATCTAGGACACGTAGGAGAATGAACGACGTAGTAGAATTACTATTTTGTTCACGAACTAACCAAGTAGGGTTAAAAAAAATGCGAAACTGTCCTGGTGGGACAAGGAAGAGAAAGATCCATTATTACTGTACTTTCTAGATGTTTTATGTATTTGATTCAATTTACCTCCTGCCTTTAATTCAAGAACTTGGTATCTATAATGCTTCATCCTCTAACCTTCTGAGATAGGTTGAGCTGAAATAGAGTTGCCATGCTAGTCATAACAGGGCAACTTAGGTTTTCAAGCACAACATATGCTTTTGAGGCCCTTAGATAGTGTATGTGTTAAATAGCAAAAGGGTTAGTTTGAATCTGTGGGACATCAAAGGCCAGCGGCTTTAGATGTTGAAGAGTAGTCTATCTGCACCATCTTCTAGACCAGGGGCGTCAAACTCAAAGTCCAGGGGCCGGGTCTAGCCTGTGGGGTACTTAGATGTAACCCACGGGGCCACACTGGAAACAACGAGGGACCAACCCACGATGCCTCTGCCAGCAAAAATGGAGTTGTGGGTGGCCCCTCAGAGCTCTGTTTTCACTGACAGAGGGCTGTAGGAAGCTGTCGCAGCCAGAAACGGAGCTCAGGAGCCTGTTTTTGCTGGCAGAGTGCATGGACCACCACACGAGTAATGTGAAGCTGGCCATGCCCTCCCCCAAGGTCAAACACAACCCTGATGTGGCCCTCAATGAAATCGAGTTTGACACCCCTGCTCTAGACAGATGATTCTGGGCAGCACCATTTTTTTGAGAGGAAGACCCAGGAGAATCTGCCAACAATGCCATCCAGCATTAAACTGGAACAGAAAGTTCTGCAGAGGCTTACGGAAAGAGGTATGAATGGCCAGAGTACAATTTCATCATCCAATTCCTAGTGTAGGTTATCCACTGAGATAACCACAGTAGCCTCAGTCTATGTGAGCCCTCGAGTCATTCATTGCTTTGCTAGTTGGTCATCAGTAATGGCTCATTGGAAACCCAACTCTACAGTGGTCAGTTTCAAAAAATTTTAGAACCTATTTTGTAGGTGTGGCCTGTTTTGTGGGAGTGGCTTGGTGGTCATGTGACTGGGTGGGAGTGGCTTGGCAGTCATGGCAAGAAGCGGCTACCAGCGATGCTCTCAGCGATGGCAAGAGTCCCGCTGCCGCGCCGGATTCAGCAAGAGCAGCTCCAGCAGCAACGGGACGTGATGGGGGAAGGGAGAGCCGGAACTGACTGCCCGGGGTTGTGCTTCAGCTGCCGCTGTGAAAATGCCTGTTTTGCCAGCTGGGAGGCTAGCAAAGAAGCCTCAATTTCCCCATCGCTGCCAAACAGTCCGTGCCCTCCCCCTACAGATTGACGCTGCAGGAGGGAAGGAAAGAAGCAGGTGATGGGAAGAACGTTCCCTCCCCCTCCAGAGAGCCCATGCTGGGAGACAGGAGGCGGGCTGGTTTGAATGTGGGTGAGCAGGTGGTTTGGGGCCAGTGCCTCCTTTGCTTGTTTGGGCAGGCAGAGAAAGAAAGGAGGCGTGTGATAAAGCACCCCCGCCACCAAGGGCGAAGGGGATCACCTCAGCTATCGTACACCTCTTTTCTTTCTCTGCCCACCCAAACAAGTGAAGGAGGCACTGCCACCTGCTCACCTGCGTTCAAATCAGGCCGCTTCCTCTCTCCCCACATGGGCTCTCTGAAGGGGGAGGGAAGGTCTCTCCAAGACCTGCTTCCCTTACCTCGCGGCGCAGTTCTGGGACTGCGGGATATTCTTTTTTTGCTGGTACAGGGGTGTAGCCTTGACTCCTGCCCTCCTCCAGTCCAACCCCGCGCAATCTCCCTGCCACCCCACCGACCTGGGGACACTCCCAGCTGCAGTTGGCATTCTCCTAGAGATCCTTCCTGGCTGCGCCTCCATAGTGTTCATATGGCAGCGGTGTGTGGGCTGCTGACCAACCCAGTGCCTGCCCGGATTCCTGGAGAGGAAGGATCAGCAGGAGAAAGTCAACTGCTGCCGGCAACAGGGCACAAAGGAGCAGCCGCCCAGCAGCTGCCGTGTCCAGTTGCAGGCAACCAGCGTGGCCTCGATGTCCCACTTCCCTGTCGCCTCCAGCCCTGCGCAACCTCCCCGCCAACCCACTGATATCAGGACATACTGCTGGACGGCCTCTCCTTTGCATCCTGTTGCTGCCTGCATCCGCATCTGGGCAGGTGTTGTACTCCCAGAGCGGTCACATGGCAGTGGCTCATGGGCTGCTGACCATCCCAGGGCCCATCCAGTTGCTTCTGGAGGAGGCAGGCAGACAGGAAGCATTCCCCGCATCTTCCCGGCCACCTGCAGCCTCAGAGCCTCAGCTGGGCAGTCAAAGGAAGTGGGTGGGTGGGGCAAGCATGGTGTGGTGGGCAGGGCAAGCGAGCAAGTGAGTGGTGACTGGGTGGGCGGGGGAGCGAGCGGGGGGCATGCCACGGGAGTGAGCTTTCCGGTATGGGGCCTCTGGAAGATCAGGTACAGGAAGGTACGCTAAATTTCACTAACCGGTATGCCCGTACTGGTGCGTACCGGCTGAAACCCACTCCTGCAACCCTCCCAATTTTCCAGCTCTTTCTGATCCAGAGGAGATTCCTTGTTATCTTGTGATCTTCCAGAAGTCTGAACTGTACTCACGAAAACCATTGGACTAGGCGAGAATAGACAGGAACATGATTTTCCCCTTGTTGCCCTGGTAACAGGTCTATCAATAGGATTTGAGAGAGACCCAGGAAACAAAGGGAGACAGAGGCGATTGTATGCAAGTAGGGAAATCCCTGTATCAAGAAAAGAAAGGCAGCATGGGTGTAGAAAGCAGTTTAAGCTCTCCAGGTTGCTAGGGAGACACTTGGAGCAAGTTGCTTGCGATCTTAGCAGAAACAGGGATGTGGGTTTGGTCCATGTCAGGTTTTGTGAATTCCTTCTAGCTTTTTTTTTTTTTAAATCAGAGTCAAATTACTGGTTACAGGCTGTTGCTAAAAAAGAGGAACATGATAGTTTTCCCAGGGGAAAAAAGTCTCCCGTTTTGGGAAGGATGGAGACTACTAGACCAAGGAGAAATTGAGAGAGTAAGAGTTGGTACTTTGGCCACCTAATGAGAAGGAAGGACTCACTGGAGAAGAGCCTCATGCTGGGAAAGATTGAGGGCAAAAGACGAAGGGGACGGCAGAGAATGAGGTGGATGGATGAAGTCACCAAAGCAGTCAGCGTGAGCTTAAATGGGCTCCAGAGGATGGGAGAGGACAGGAAGGCCTGGAGGAACGTTGTTCATGGGGTCGCGGTGAGTCGGACACAACTTTGCAACTAACAACAAGAGCTGGTTTGGCAGCAGCCAGTTTTGGTCACCATGCTATAAAAAAGATGTTGAGACTTTAGAAAGAGCGCAGAGAAGATCAACAAAGATGATTAGGGGACTGGAGACTAAACCACATGAAGAACAGCTGCAGGAATTGGGTCCTGCAGGAATTATTGTAGTAAAAAGAAGGACTAGGGGTAACATGATAGCAGTCTTCCAATATTTGATGGGCTGCCAAAAAGAAGAGGGGGTTAAACTTCCCCCAAACACCTGAGATGGAAACTAAGCAAGGAGAGAAGCAACCTAGAACTAATGAGAACTTTCCTAATAGAACAATTGACCAGGGGAATGGCTTGCCTCCAGAAATTATGGGTGCTCCATTACTGGAGACTTTTAAGAAGAGATTGAACAGCCATTTATCTGAAATGGTATAGTTGCTTACTTGAGCAAGGGTTGGGCTAGAAGACCTCCAAGATCCCTTCCAACTCTGTTATTCTGTGAATTGGAAATGTAAAGGAAGAGAAACTCACAAGATCATGCTTTAAAAAAAAAACATTTGCAGGCATCCAAAGTATAGAAGTATGGAGCAGATCTAAGCATCATTTTCTTCCTTCTCTAACTGAAGTGTCTGTCTTTATTATCTTACTAGCAAATATTGTAGACGAAACAATCAAACTCAATTGTTTCCTACTGAAAAACTCCCACACTTGCAGCTATTGTTAGGGCTGTGAGTGATTCCGTGTCAACAAAGAAAAAATACTGCCAATGGCCCAGAGTGGAATCACCGTGTAAGTGTGAATTATTAAAGAAGACCATTTTTAACTCAGTTGTAAAAAAAAAAAAGTTGGTGAATGACATTAATCTCTGAGATTATTCACTAGCTGGAATTAAATTTCATTACAAATAGTTCTTGAATTTCTAATGTCCTTCACAATGGCTCACAACGTTTCTGGAAAGTGGTGCAAAATAAAATCTGGTCAGTAGATGGATAAATATTTCACAACCTTGCTAAGAGTCAATAGTGACTAGATGGCACTTCCTTAATCAATCAAAGCAATGTCTATGGAGATTCTCAGTCATCCAGGTCATGGTTGTCCCAAAGGTGCTTTTTTTCTCCCAAGAGGCAACTGGACTTTCTGGTTTTTCTTTGAAGATGCTTTGCTTCTCATCCAAGAAGCTTCTTCAGCTCTGATGTCCATTCTTCCATTCGCCACCATCCAGCTAGAGCTGAAGATGCTTCTTGGATGAGAAACAAGGCTTCTTCAATGCAAAATCAGAAAGTCCAGTTGCCTCTTGAAAAAAAAAACACTTTTGGGGCAATCAATGTATCAGAGAAGGCTGGATGGCTAGATGAGAAATTGATGCAAACCTCCATTGTGACAGAGTTTGACAGAGTTTTAGCAGTTTGATCCGTCTTCTTTGTTTGTTGACCAAATGATACAACTTTGTTGATAGGCAGGTCTCCTGTGCATGAAAGCAAGCTTTTGTTTAATCCAAACTGAATCAGCCAAGAGACAGGGGTTCTCCTGGGAGAAAACAGATGAAAGAAAAGTGGATGAAAGAGGCTGATAGAAACTCCATCTCAAATTGACTCTAGTAAAATCGAGGGAAAGGAGCAGGTTGTGTTTGCTTTCTCCTACTTTTAAGAATAGATGCATGGGGTATCATGCATATTCTACTTTCATTTATTAATGAGTCCAGTGATCGTCCTCTTTAATATCTCCTATTGCAATTAAATGTTAGTTTTCTTTTAAACAACCAACATTTTACTCACAGCAAGATGTCATCCTTTCCTCCCCCTTTCCTCCAGTAATGCACGAGGGATGAAATTCTCTGATTCTTAATCATGCTGGTTCAGTTGTTTTGCTCATAGTATTGAGAACATTAAGTACTTGTTGCTTCCAGCACTTTGGAATTTAGATGTTCTTGTGTTGTACTCTAGTGCAAAATGAATTAATCTCCTGGTTATCCCGAAATTGGGGTGGTTTAGCCAATGTTGGCGAAACTTTTCAGCACCAAGTGCCAAAATGGGAGCGCACGCGGGGGCGAGCACCAGAGAGCAGAAGAGAGATCCCTGGCATGGACGTGCAGAAGTACCGTAAACCAGAAGAGCAGTTCTTCGGCATGCATGCAGACGCCGGGAAGCTGAGTTTCAGCATGCGCATGTGCGCCAGTCACTTAGTCTTCTGGTTGCTAGCACATATGAATGCATGAAGACCAGCTGGCCAGCGTGCATGTGTGTGCCGGAAACCAGAAGCTCAGATTCCTGGCACACGCGTGTGTACCAGGGAGCTGCTCTTTCAGTTTCTGGTGCTCCTGCATGCTTGAAGATCAGCTGGCCGGCGCACATGTGCATGCCGGAACCTGGAACAGCAAAGGGCAACAGCCAGCACTCTCAGAGATATGGCTCTGCGTTCCATAGGTTCACCATCACGGGTTTAGGCAGTCTTGTCTTCCAGTTAAGGTTTCTGAAGGAAAAGGAGAGATACCAATATCTATAAAATTGACCCTTCCACAAGGCCACTTTGTGCCCTTCCCCTGTTGGTGGTGTACCCATAGTTATCTGTTCTGACCCCTCCCTCCACGCCTGTGAATAAACCAGAACACAGGCTTGGCTGTTTTCCATTGTTTAATTACTGAGATAACAAATCCTTTGGCTGAGGGCCCAGACAACTCACGTTCAATAGAGCAACCCAGATAATTCAAATGAAACAACGCAGCTAGTCCAAACAAACAGACACAGCTAGACTACACAGATAGATTTTCTTAACTACTAATTCGAATGGTTGTTTCCTGCAAATGTCCCCTCCCAACGCCTCACCTATAGTCTCTCTTGGGAGGGGCCAATCCACAACCACCTGAGCTTAATCATTTCTGTGAGTCTGTCTACGGAGTTGCTGCTTCCGTTTCTCAGCCCTTCTCAATCTAGCATCAGGGACAAACTGCCTTTGATCCGCCCCACTGCTCCATGCCTTCTGGTGGCCAACCAGCCTCTCTGGTTCCTGCTCTGAGGCTGAACCCTGCACAGGGTCCTCCACATCGTGCAGGGCAGACTCGTATGGTTCCTCACTATCTGAGTCCATCAGCAGCTCAATCGGATCCTGCTGGGCCACAACAGTTATCTGTCTTTGGGAGAAGACAGGACTCATTGGAAAAGACCCCGATGTTGGGAAAGATTGAAGGTAAAGGGAGAAGGGGTCAGCAGAGGATGAGATGGTTAGATAGAGTCATCAACACAATGAACATGAATTTAGGCAAACTCTGGGAGACAGTGGAGGACAAGGAGTCCTGGTATGCTATGGTCCATGGGGTTGCAAAGAGTTGGACACAACATAGTGATTGGACAACAGCAACAAATGGAATTTATATGAATACAGCTTTCCAGCAGGAGCTCTGAAGACTGGAGCAGACTGGAGAAGATGGCAACAGACAGCAAAGAGACTGAAGAAGCAGTGGATGACTTAGCTGCTGCAAGAAGATTGAACAGACTGATTAAGAACAACAACACCACAACAAAGTAGCCACAATGGTGCATCAGAATATCTGCAAGAAATGCCATTTCCCTGCAAGCAAGAACTGATGGATCCACAAACAGACAAAGTAATAGAAAATGAAGAAGCTAAAGTGCTCTGAGACCTTAGAATTCAAACAGTCTAGTACAGGGGTCAGCAACCCAGGGCTCTGGAGCTGCATGTGGCTCTTTCATCCCTCTGCTGCAGCTCCCTGTCACCGGTCTGCTCCACAATTGATAGGGCTTTCAGTTAGGACTGGTTGAGGAAAAATGATGCTGCGCTAGGAGGAGACTCTATGGTGGGGGAACCGGACTTCCAATCAGCTCCAGAATTGAACGGGAGAGGGGGGGCTTCCAATTAGGACCTTTGTGCCTCTTTGAGTGTTTAAGGTTGCCGACCCCTGGTCTAGCATCAAGCCTAACACAGCAGATTTAACAACAGTTTATAAGACAAAAGATATCTGACAAAAGATACCTTGTTAGTTGACATTGCTGTACCTGAAGACCACAGAAGAGAAGAAAAAGAACTGGAATCACAAAATACAAAGACCTGCAAATAGACGTTGAATGACTGTGGCAAAAGTAAAGCCAAGATAGTACCAGTCCTCAAATATCTGGACCATCAACTGAATACCATCGGCATTGACAATATCTTTATCAGTCAATTCCAAAGAGACACTTTATTTGGAACAGCTTACATCTTACAGTGACATCTTTAATATTACTAAATGACAACATTTGCCTATCCCAGGCCTTTGAGAAAGGATAGATAGATAGATAGATAGAAAGAAAGAAAGAAAGAAAGAAAGAAAGAAAGAAAGAAAGAAAGAAAGAAAGAAAGAAAGAAAATGCCAAATTTCTAAACTTCTGGCTGTTTGACCAAACCTAATAATATTAGTAGCTCAACTCCAGATGACTTCATGCATGCATCTATGTTGCATTCTTGACAACAGTATAAGAAGATTGGTTTCCTACTGTCTTCTTCCAGGACACTTTTGCAATTTGTGTGGTTCTGAAAAATACAGAAATTGGACACAGATAACCCCAGAAATCAACACCTTAAGTCCAGGTACAGAGCTTAAATGGAAACCTGGGGCACCAGACAGCAGCCATTTCAGGATAGTTAGAGCTAAGTCCAGACATGTTACTGCCAGAAGCAAAGGACAATATTATGCACACACACACACACACACACACACACAGAGCTTACCCAAACCGTCTAGACCTGTAATTGAATCTCCCTTCAACAATGGAATGGAATAGCATCTCATATTGTCCCCGATGGCAGAAGGTACATTTAGGAGGCTGAATCACAGACATGGAACGCAGTGCTTGATGTTCCAATGGAGCAATTCCTAGGAGTTGAACACACGATCTTCTGTACACTTCCAATAGTTTTCCGCCTAAGACAATAACCTCGCCTTGCTAAATGACAAGACTACCTTAGAGTACACAGAGTAAACAAAACAAGAATCTGTATTTGAGTGGTACAGCAAATCTCCTTAAGCTGTAGTTCTGGCTGAGAAGGCACATGGGCCCCATATTAAGCAGTGAAATGTCCTTGATTCATTTTGTACATTTTCCTGAACCATAAATTGTCCATTCCCTTTGGTATTCTTCAGTGTATTATTGCACAGGTTGTACAGAATCATTGTGTTCTTCCATGCATCTATCCTCCTTGCTACTTTTTTTGGTTATCACTATTTGGTTGACTATTTTCCAGATGCAGCCAATCTTCTTTCTCTCTGCTGCTTAGAGAGAGCTTTAAAGCACTGTGAAGTGGTATATAAGTCTAAGTGCTATTGCTATTGCCCTCATATGTTGTCCTTAAGGCAACTTTACATTGCTGTTGGACCTTTTATGGAATGTCCTCCAAAGCATTCATCTTGTCAATTCCCATGTTGCCCGCGGAATTCTGGGAGTTGAAGTTCACACATCTTGAAGAGAAATTAGTCTACTGATCAAGCTGGCCTTAGTAGACAACAGCTCTGGGTGAAATAGAATAGAACAGAATAACAGACTTGGAAGGGACCTTGGAGGTCTTCTAGTCCAACCCCCTGCTTAGGCAGGAAACCCTACACCACTTCAGACAAATGATTATCCAACATGTTCTTTTTTTAAAAAAAACAAAGTTTTATTGGTTTTTTTAAGGAATAAAAAGGAAAGGGGTGATGGAAAGGTTACAAATTTTGGCAGTTACAATGTGTGGCAGGTGTCCCCTCCCCCCATACTCATGGTATACATTTAAACAAAATCCAGTACTAAATAGCAATATTTTAGTCAGCATATAAATTCAGGTAATAGTTTCAATCAATTTATCAAGCAAATTTTCTTACTCATTTTTGTGATCTGAGTTTCCTTGGTATTGCCCCTTCTCCCCACACCAGCAGAGCTCTGGCCCCTCCCGTGTCCTGTATGTCTGTTGTGGGATCATCTGGTTTATCTAGGAGTGTTTTGTTTTTTTCCATAAAGGCCTATGCCTCTATGGTTGTGTTGATTCTAACTCTTGTATCCTCCCAGAATATTAGCATACCTTCAGGCATCAGCCATCTGAACCACACCCCCTTCTGGTAAAGTTTCTTCGCTAATTGCGAATAGCTTTTCTTTTTTCCCTCACTTTCTTGGGGATCTGTTTCAGAATGGTTATTTCCCTATCTTGGTATTTCAAAACTTGCCCCCTTTGTGCACTCAGAATTTCATCTCTTGTGGTCTTTCTAAGAAATTTAATATGTACCTCCCTGGGTACATTATGTGTTCTAGCATATGCAGAATTTACTCTATAAACCAGGTCTAATTCCCACCCCATCTGTTGCTTCTCTTTCTGGATGTATTCAGCCAGTATGCTTGTCATAATGTCCCTTAAATCTTCATCATCTGTCTCAACCACATTTTGGAATCTAAGATAAAAGGACATTCTTTCAAATTCTGTTTTCATCTGGTGAATCTCAAGTTCTTTGTTCCCCTTCTGCACCCCTTCCATCTCCCCCCTCATCTCAGCCGTCCCCCCTCCAAAAGATCCAGTCTCTGTGAGTTTTTAATAGTCTGTTCCTGATTCTCTTTAAGCTCTTCTTTCATCTCTTTTAATTGTCTTTTTATATCCTCTTGTCCCTTTAAGATTTGTTGAAACATTTGTATCCAACATCTTCTTAAAGACTTCCAGTGTTGGAGTATTCACAACTTCTGGAGGCAAGTTGTTCCACTGATTAATTGTTCTGTCAGGAAATTTCTCCTTAGTTCTAAGTTGCTTCTCTCCTTGATTAGTTTCCACCCATTGCTTCTTGTTCTACCCTCAGGTGCCTTGGAGAATAGTTTGACTCCCTCTTCTTTGTGGCAACCCCTGAGATATTGGAACACTGCTATCATGTCTCCCCTAGTCCTTCTTTTCATTAGACTAGACATACCCAGTTTCAGCAACCCTTCTATATGTTTTAGCCTCCAGTCCCCTAAGACTAGCTCCCAGTCCACTTAGAAGCTAACTGGCAACCAAGGCACAATGGTGTCACATGGGCATATTGAGACATGCCAATTGTTGTTCACAGTTGCGATCTGGACTGTTGTGGCAACTGCTGAGATATTGGAACACTGCTATCATGTCTTCTCTAGTCCTTCTTTTCATCAAACTAGACATACCCAGTTCCTGCAACCGTTCTTCATATCTTTTAGCCTCCAGTCCCCTAATCCTCTTTGTTGCCCTTGTCTGGACTCTTTCTAGAGTCTCAACATCTTTTTTACATCGTGGCGACCAAGACTGAAATAGGCAGGGGATTATTTTCATTCCCCACTAAGAATCTACTACTTATTGAAGCAGTCTCAAATTAGTGCCAGCTCATTCCTCCAGTGTAGTTCTCCGTCTCTGTGTTGGCAGAATACTTTAATTAGTAATTCCACTGATTGAGCACAAAACACATAAAGACAAAAGAGATGTTCTGCCAATGAAGTGACATTCCTTCTTCTAACACTAATCTAGCCCCAAACTTGCAATCTGTCAAAGAACAGAAGGATGTGAATCTTTAGAGAGATGGCCTTGGCCGATCTTGAATAAAGGTAAGTGGGGTAAAACTAGATAGTTTTTTGGGGCTGGTAAAATGCACCCTCCCCATACACATGGAAGCTGCTTTCACTATCACCCCAAAACAGATGAACTACTTAAAGTGCCCTTATTAGAAAACATTTACAGCCGTGCCGTGTAACAAAGTGAGCTCCCTTTACTTGTCCCAGCTTCTGCCAACCTAGCAATTCGAAAGCACGTAAGAATTGCAAGTAGAAAAATAGGGACCACTTTGGTGGGAAGGTAACAGTGCTCCGTGCATTTATCCACTTGACCAGACATGTTCGGACAGTCCTGGCTCTTTGGCTTTGAAACGGAGATAAGCACTGCCCCCTAGAGTCAGGAACAACTAGCACATATGTGCGAGGGGAACCTTTACCTTTACCTTTATGGTTAGCATGGTGATAGGTAGGAAGGAATCAACAATGATAGAGTCCAATGGACCGATTTATCTAAATTATTCCAAAGTCACACTCTGAATTCTATTGCATCTGCCTTTTTCTCTGCTGTGCCTTTGCAATATAGTGCATCAAAGTTATATAAACCTAGATTGTGCTTTTGCTTGTGGCCACTCGGCAGCGTATCAAACCTCTTCTGGGTGTTCAGTGTTAGAGTGAATTGCTTGTGTGCATGCAATTAAAATTATGCTGTATCTTCAAAGGGATTTGGTGGCTTTAGGGAAGCCAGATTTTGGGCGCATGTCAGAGTTTGTTGCAAAAAAATCAAATCCACTAAGCACACACATATAACTGATTCAGCTGGATTCGTTTACTTCTTTGTATACATAATAACAGACGAATAAATGTACAATACCAATATAGGTTTTATCCAACGTAGTAGTAGTTACACGCAAACACAGGCAGCAGTACAGCAGAGAGGAATTTTTCAGTTCCGAGTTCAGAGCAGACAAACTAGTTTCAGTTTCGATTCTCAGCAGAGACTCAGATCTGTTTAAGCTCCCATTGGCTGACTTAATTTCTATGCTTATTCATTGGCTGGCCTTGTTCCCATGTCTCTCCCAGTCATGGATATTCTAACACCGCAAGAGTTTGGAAGGGAGACATTGAGGAATTTTCGAGATTGTAGATTAGGTTGGAAGTTTAAAACAAACAAACAAACAGAGGAAAGCGATGGTAAACCAGGTTTGCATTGTTGTCAATAAAACTGTGCAGACACACCTGGGTCAATTGTGACTTAAAAGGGAGACTTTAAGATGTGAAGCAACCTCATCCTTTCAATGAACCACATTCAGCAGATCCAGGTACGCTGGGAAGGAAGCCCAAAGCCAGATCTTTGAAGCACACCAATAGAGCATGCATTTCCCACTGTATACATGCAGACACTTCCTGCAGGATTTATTTCCCCGTAATGGTACAATGTGAAGAGGAAAGGTGCACCTGTCTCAATGATTCAGAATCTGATGTGTTTTCACTCCAGGGCTCCTAATAGAAAGCATGGAAATAACCTCCCTGACAGATTGTGTACAATATTCCAGGAATAGAGATGCCAATTTAAGATCTGGATTCCCCCACCCCTCTTGGTGAACAGCCTTGGCATGTAATTCCCATGGAGGAAAGGTTGGAAAAATGATGCATCTGTAATCCAGTCATTGTTCTTCCCCGCAGTCCTATGATAACTGCTCCGTTATTCTGTTTTCCTCAGGATTAAAGAGTAAGGTTTATGCAAGCAGATGAATGGATCTGTTTCAAGAACCACTCTTGATCTTCTCCCCAGAAAGTTGTTTTCTGCAATATATGCTGTAGGTTTCCTGAATTTAGGAGTCCGATTTCTCCTAACTTCTCTAAGTTCAGGACTTAACTTTGGTAAAGAATGTTGCTGATTTGCACAGTTGAAACCTGTAATTTAGGTTGTTCTGACCCAGGTCGAGTAAGCAGAGTAATAAAGTCTTTTATTGCACCACTAAACAATGACAGACGGCCCTCCAGGGATGTTGGTAAACCTCCACTCCACTTTTTCCCTACAAAACAATCACCAGCAGTCAATCTAACCCAATCCCACCATCTGGGTCCAGAACCAAGTCCCCAAACAAGAAGAAGGTCACAAACTAGGAGCAGAGTTTGCAAAACAAGGTCCATAAACCTCAGAGTCTGCGAAGCAAGCTAGTGTTGTGGTCTGCCAGTGGCCAGCAGAGCTGGCTGCAAATTCGGACAGTGAGGAGGTTGGGGAGGAACATGGGCCAGTCCTGGAGTCTGAGGAAGGCTCTGATGAAGGCTCTGTGTCGGAGGCAGAGAGGGGGCCATAGCCGTATGCCAGTTATCAGCTGCCTTCAGAGTCAGACATCAGTGAGACAGAGGAACAGCTGGAGCCTGTTTCCAGTGTGCACATGCGCAGAGTTGCCAGAAGAAGGGAACAGCTAAAGAACAGGGGACGACTTGGGAGTAAGGCCACAAGTGGATCGTGACTGGCCCCCCCAGAGGAAATAAAAGAGGAGCATAGAGGGAGTGGAGTTTGTAGGAGACAATTAGTTCACTTAATTGGTTTGTTGACTCTCCGAGAGTCCTTGCCAAGTTTTGCAGATATCGGCCTGGCAACTCTCTAAGCCAGATCAGGTCTGTGACTGTAAATCCTCCCTTGAAAGACTTTGCTAGATGTGAATGAGCAGAATTCACAGTAAATTAATAAAAGGGTTTTTTGTTGGGACAAGGAGTTTGCTTCATGCTCTTGGGAAACCTTGGTCTGAACAGGTATCCAAATCCAAAGGTTGAAACACGAGTCAAAGTCCAGGAATCAAGGTTTCCAAAAGTCAGGGAAGTGTGTGTCGAGACAAATGGTTGTTCCCGACGAACACATCCTCCTCTTGCGGCCTCCTTCATGGAGCCTGAGCCAGATGTTCCTTGCGGGCAGCCTAGCAGACCTCCTCTGAGCTTCCTTTCACTCCACTCTCTGTGCCCACAGACCAGATGGGGCAGGCAGCTGTTCCTCATCAGAGGGGATCTGTTGTCTCTCATTGCCACTGTCCATCTGCAGATGATCCTGCCCCATTCACTTAACCACTGTCCACAATGCTGGAAGATATCATCATTCTCAGCACCTGGACACTCTGGACATTCCAGGGGAGACATGCCATCCCTGTTGGATGGTCCTGGTTCCAATTTCTCCTCCTTCGAACCAGGATCCAACGGAGCCAATGCAGAGGTTCTAAAATCAAACCTTTATTGAATATTGCTAGAACTTCCGGGTATTCACAAGGGATGTGGTATCTTTGGGTCTAAAGTTGTTGCTTTCTGGAAATTCTAGCTGTTATTCTTTAAAAGAGCCCTTGCCTCGCCCTCAGGGTTATTGTAAAAAGAATATAGTGTGTAGGTATGTTTTGGCCTTGCGGTGAACCTTAATTCTGATGCCCTGGTGGCCAATATCGGCAGTAAGGACTGTACCCTGGGGCTTTGTTAGTTATTCAGGGGGCCATAGAAGAAACATAAAACTAGCATAATAAAAACATGTCTTGTAACTCTCCATCATCCCAAATAAAACTCACATGATATCTCCACCTTTTCTCTATTTTATCTCCCTTCATATTTGGGATCCAAACTTGTCTTTTTGCTATGCTGAAATAATAACCATAATTATAAATAGTAACAAGAGTATCTTCAGTGCTTAACAAGCAACAGGTTAGTAAGATGACATTAATGCAATCATCCCATTATGTATCTCAATCTTATATATTTATCCTATATATAATTGCAGTTAGACTCATCTTGATGCTAAAAATGTTCTTTTTTAAAAAAGAAAAAAGGAAAGGGAAAAAAAGCGTTATTCTGCTGCTAACTGAGCTTCTGCACTTAATCTCATGGTCTCGAGGCGTGTGCTTAAAGAGATTGGATAATATATGATTCTACCTTACAAGGTTATCACCTTAATCCAGGGACGGCTAACTTTTTTATCACCATGTGCCAAAAGCATGCGCGCGCACATACCCGTAATGCAATGCGTGCGCAACCTCCCCATGCACTCCCCACCCACCCCCCATTCATGCACATGTGACCCTCTGTGTGCGCCCTGCCCTCCACGCATGCCCATGTGCCCCTTGTGCATGCACCTGCAACCCTGCATGCGCCCCACCACTTTTCGCGTTCTCCCTGTGCATGGGCAGCAGAGACCTAAAAACCAGCGGGCCAGTGGGAGGCGCCTGCGCATGTGCAGTGGAACTGAGTTTGGGTGATGGCTCGCATGCCTGCAGAGGGGGTTCTATGGCACATATGCCACAGGTTTGCCATCAGGGCTCTGATCTATAGAAACAATTCAATACAAGTCAAACTTTTCACATTATTTGTTCTTATAAGCTGGGTGTTTTTTGTTTTTAAAAAACTATCCCCCTTTTTTTAAAAAAATGTGTGAAAACAATACTAGGCTTGAGAGAGTACAAAAGCCATGCCAACCTCTGGCTGTTTTCAAGAGACAGCTGTCATTTCCATCCTAGAAAGTCTTCAAATGCAGTCCCTCTTGCTATTTCTTGGTATACTTCCCAACAGTTGGAGAAGTTCATCTTTCCCAAAGGAATTGCAAAATTCCATACTCTTTGTCTATCTTTTGCTTTCTCACAAGAGTCCTGGTGGCGCAGAGGTTAGAATACAGTACTGCAGGCTAAACCTGTTCCACAGTCTGGAGTTCAATCCTGATGGGCTCAAGGTTGACACAGATTTTTATCCTTCTGAAGTTGGTAAAATGAGGACCCAGATTGTTGGGGGCAAGATTGCTGACTCTGTAAACCACTTAGATAATGCTGCAAAGCACCATGGAGTGGAGTGGCATATAAGTCTTAGTACTGGTGCTATTGCTCTGTTCTTGCCGCCGTAAACTTAAAATCTTAGTTCTGATTGTTATTCTTGTCCAGTGACAACTATGCAGATGGGTGTGAGTGTGTCTGGGCAGGATCACACTCACACTTTTTGCAGTGCATCTTTGGTCCAATAAGGGCCAGAGATCTGCTTCTTTCTCTAGAACTTGGGCTGGGGGAGAGGAAATTACGATAGGAAATTAAGCAGTCTTCCAATATTGGAGGCGTTGTCACACAGAAGAAGGGAGTTAACCTATTTCCAGAGCACCTGAAGCCAGAACAAGAAGCAACAGATAGAAGTTTATCAAAGGGGGATCCAACCTAGAACTATGGAGAAATCTCCTGATAGTGAGAACAAATTAGTCAGTGGAACAGTTTGCCTTCAGAAGTTGTGGGTGCTCCATGTCTGGAGGTTTTTAGGGAGAGACTCGACAGTTACTTGTCTGAAATGGTCTAGGGCAGGGGTCAGCAACCCACGGCTCTGGAGCCACATGTGCCCTTTCATCCTTCTGCTGCGGCTCCCTGTTGCCAGTCAGGAAAAGCAAAAAGGATGCCATGCTAGGAGGAGACTCTATGGTGGTGGTGGCGGTGGCGGGGAGAAGCAGACTTCCAGTTGTCTCGATTGAATGGGAGGCTTCTGGTTGGGACCTTTGTGGCTCTTTGAGTGTTTAAGGTTGCCGACCCCTGGCCTAGGGTCTCCTGCTTGAGCAGGGGGTTGGGCTAGAAGACCTCCAAGGTCCCTTCCAAGTTTGTTACTCTGTTATCTGTTGATGGCCCGATTATTCAGTGACATGCCTAGAATCTAGGCAAAATCTCTTCCAGCTTAGTGAAACGGTAAAGTAACTAAGTTAGGATTTTGCACTCCATCTGGAAAAGCACAAAAGTGTATGAATGGTTTTCTACAAAGAAGCACCAAGATGAAACTTCAGGAGTTTAGTCCTTTGTGCGGTTTCACCCCCCACCAAATGTTCTTGAAATTGTGAAATTATTTTCTGAGAAGAGTAAATGTACCGCTCCCTTAGAATATCACCATTTTAAAAAAATAATGACTCTCCCGAATGGCTCATTTTGAGGAGGACTTTGTGAAACTCAGATAGCTGAGATTAGCATGCCCACTCACCAATTAGGATCTCTATTCTAGGGTGGGTTTTTTTTTCTTCTGCCAAGAAAATATAGTCTGAGTATCCATTTAGGTGGGTCTTTCTGGAAACCAGTTTGACTATTAATGCTTCCTGGGGTTTTTTTCATTAGAAGGCAATTGAGAGCAAATTATCACTAGGTTGATTTTATTCAGCACCTGAAGTCCTGGACATTTTGTCACCCTGAACGAATAATTAGCTGGTGTTTCCTTCATTATCTTTTCCCATCCATAAAAGATGAGTTTTTGTAACCGAAATGATTAAAGGGGGGAAACACTTCCTCATAAGTAAGACCGTCTGGAGTGAAAACAAATAAGGGAAGACACAAGAAGAATAAATAAATCATGCACGACATGGAAACGATTCTCAAAGGCGTTTTTCTTCCTCCCTCGTAACTCAGGCCCGTCTACACTCTACAGAAACTACGTGCAGGAAAATTCAAGGCCAATAAAATTCATGAATTAGAATAGTTGCTTTTACAGGTATCAGTGTCCAGAGACAGCTAAGTGATAGAGAAGAGAGAGGGGTGGGTGGGATTATGATGAGAACAGTGTTGGACTTCACGCTGTGCTCCTTTTGTAGATGCACTGTGACATCGCACCCATGAACAACAGGGGAAGAACTTTTTTGTGTCACTGCTGTATCATTTTGACAAAAGCGTTGGATTTGGCCCACGCCTCTGGTAGTGACCACCAGTTGAGATGGCTTTAAAAGAGGGTTGGACAAACTCATGGAGAACTGAGTTGTCAAACTCTTCTTGTTTTAACACTATCTCATGAATCACAGATAACAAACCAGTTGCCATAAAGGATTCCTGACAACAGCCTTTGATTGCTTTTGGTGAAAAAGCAAGCTAAGCTAGAGAGGCTGTTGGTCTGACCTTCATTTTTTGATATTTGCAGGCAAAAGGAAGTTTATTCATTAAAAGCATATTGATCCCCCCCCACCCCCAAATTAACAATCCTTAATGGCCGATGAAGAAGCACCATCCATAGATCATAGACTTGTAGGATTGGGAGGGTCCTCAGCAGTCTTCTAGTCCAACTCTAGTCCAACTCAAGGAAAAAGACGTTATACCATCCTGGTTAAATTGTTGCTCAGTTTATTCTTGAAAACCTCCAGTGATGGAACACTCACAACTCTAGGAGGTGAGCTATTCCACTGAACATGGTAGTTTTTCTTTGAAGAGGTTTCGCTTCTCATCTGAAGAGCTGAAGAAGCTTCTTGGATGGGAAGCGAAACGTTTTCAAAGAAAAACCAGGAACTCCAGTTCTCTCCCCCCCCCCCCCCAAAAAAAAAAAAACACCTTTGAGACAGAAAGTATATTTTTCCCTGTCTGGCTTCAACTGGATACTTTTTTTTTTTTCAATTTTATTAACAAACATATAAAATACACACAGACAAAACTTAGACGTACAACACATTTACACAATGCAATACAAACAGGAGCTTCCTGTTCTTTCTAATAGCAATTATCAATCGATAGCGCTCACCTTATATTATTTCCCATTCAATTGTATTTCATTTGAGTTTCACCATTCTTAACTTTCTTATTTTACCCATAACTATTATTTTTGAGTTTTGTCACATTCCTTCATTGATTCTTGTTTCTTTCCTCCATCCACAAATACCATTTATCCCATATCTGGTAGAATTCTGATTCTTCTTTTCCCTGAATTTCTTTAGTTAGTTTGTCCATTTCAGCACAGTCCATAACCTTTCTTATTATTTCATCTTCACTTGGAGTTAGTTTGTTTTTCCATTTCTGGGCAAAAGCAATCCTTGCCGCCGTAATTATATGTAGTATTAAATACTGGATTTCTTTTTTGTATTTCGCAGACATTATTCCTAATAAAAAAAATTCAGGTTTCCATTCTATTTTAACCCCCGTTATTGCCTCCAGCCAATTTTTGATCTTTTTCCAAAAAAATTTAGCCTCCTCACAGATCCACCATAAATGGTAATACGTTCCGTGTATCAATTCACATTTCCAACATTTTGGGGGTTTCTATATGCAAATCCAGTGCTTTTTAGTCTGATCTTCTCAGTATGGATTTGGCAATGTTCCATCACCTCTTTCCATATGACCAAAGGATCACATGGCAAGCTTAGCACCTTGGCTGGGCTAATTTTCCATCATGTTATGCAAGAGTTTCTTTTGAGAAGACTGGGCTGACATCCAGTGAATTGTCTCCAACTCCCAGTAAGCCGCAGCACGTGGACAACATGCCATGTGAAAACAGCTGTCAGGTGGTCCAATGCTAAACATCTTCCACGTTTCATCAATAGCCCGTGTGTAATTTGTCTTTTAAGACTCATTGATTTCAAAAGTACTGGTTTCCTGATGAGGGTACAGGTTACAGACGCCGTGGGAATCCATGTACCGTAGTCCTTAATTAGATGCCATTAGACATTATAATTAGAGGGAACTCAACTGTTCCTGTATATTTCCGAAACAAGATGTGTCCACTTCTGTGTCTCCACAAAGGCTCACTGGGTTAAAGAATGCATCATTGTGTCACAGGTTTGTTTATCATTCCTTCTTATCTGGAATTGTTCTGTCCAATTATTTCAATCCAGACCTTCTTCTAAGGCTTATTAATTCCTTTAATGAGCAGAGGAAACACCCCTCTGAGAAGAACTGACCTTTAGATTGAAAGGAATACCATCCATAATCACGCTCACATGCACATTGTGGTCAGAATGGGACAACTTGCCACAGCTAACTCGCTGCGACCAACTCTCTGCAGTTAACTTGCCATGATTAACTTGCCCCGGCCAATTTGCCGCAGGACAATTTAATAATTCAATTTCATTATTCAAAATAACTAAAAAAATATTTTAATTTTTGTCATTCACATTCCATTCTGTCCATCCTTTGGCATCCTTTCTTTAATGATTCTATTCCACCATTTCGTGGATATTAGTGTAACTCTTGTCCCACAGCGAATTGTCCCATGGTGAGTTTACCGATGCCCTGATTTTTTCCAGCCATAAAGGAATTTTAGCCCAAATTAGATTGAAATAGCATTGACTGCACTTGTGAATGATCTCTGGTAGGAACAGAATTGTGCATCCCTGCTTCCTCTACTTGACTTCTTAGCAGCTTTGATACCATTGTTCAAGGTATCCTTCTGAGTGAGAGTTAAGAGTGGAAGGCATACAATAGCAGAGGTGGTATTCAGCCAGTTCGGACTGGTTCGCCTGAACCAATAGCAGAAATCGCGGGTGGGCTCCCGCCCCGGCTCTATGCTGTCTTATTTAGGCATGTTTTTGAGGGTCTCAGGGTTCAATGTCCTCTCCATTTGTGTTTCGCATTTATATGAAGGCCCCGAATGAGCTCATCCTGTGGTATGGAATGAGGTCATCATAGTATCCAGATGATATGCAGTTGTCCCAGAGGTGCTTTTTCAAGAGGCAACTGGACTTTGTTTTTCCTTGAAGACATTTTGCTTCTCATCCAAGACTCTTCTTCAGTTCTTCAGTCCTGGATGACTGAGAATCTCCATGAGCATAATATTCAGTTGTGTTGTATTTTCCCTGGCTGAGCTGACCGATGATGCCACAGAAGTCTTGGCTCACTCTCTGGAGGCTGTAGGATCTGGATGAGGAAAAATCAGCTCAACTCTAGAAAGACTGACCCATTTGTTTTAGGGATACCTCCAGGTCTGGTAATGTTCCATCTTTAGTTTTATGTGGGATTGCATTACTGTACCAGGCCTTTCAAACTGGCAGCCTGTGGCGTCACACTCAGGCCACATCTACCCGGCTCCACAAAGGCAAAAAAGTTGTGATATGTCACAATATGTCACATGATGCGATCGACACCCGTGCTATAGACTGAACTGTTTGGAGGGCCTTCTGGACTTAGATCCAGGATATTTAAAGATTTTAAATCCAAAATATTTAAAGGCTTGCCTTTTTCCAAAGGTCCTGCCCCATTCTTTTCACTCTGACAGGAGGGACATGTTTGGGTCTCATCCATCAAAGAATGTCACCTGGCAGGACCCGGGAAGCATATCTTTTCTGCCATGATACCTGCCTCTGGAACTCCTTACCACCTGAGGTCAGATCAGTCACAAACCTGCTGGCTTTCTGGAAAGCATTGAAAACCTAGCTATTTTCCCAGCTGTGGGGGGTTGTGAAGTCCAACTGGATTTATATTACATGATACTGCTTTTTATTTGGCTGCCATTTTTCCTTTGAATTATAAGTTTTATAATGTGCGTGTGTTAGGGTTTTGTACTACGGTTTCCATTTCAATTTTGTTTGCCACCCAAAGTTGTTGTAGTGAGGAAAGAAAAAAAGAAAGAAAGAAAGATGAAAGAGAGAGAGAGAGAGAAAGAAAGAAAAGAGAGAGAGAAAGAAAGAAGAAAAAGAGAGGAAGGAAGAAGGAAAAAAGGAAAGAATGAAAGAAAGAAAAATGAGAGAAAGAAAGAAAAAAGAGGGAGGAAGAAAGAAAGAAGGAAAAAAGGAAAGAATGAAAGACAGAAAAAAGAAAGAAAATAAGAAAGAAAGAATAAAACAAGTGGAAGCAAATATAAGATTACGGCTTCCGCATTTCTTCTTGTGTCTTTTTATTAACCAAAATGGACATCAGATTTAAAAAAAACATCATCAGCCTTGTTCTTTTCCTTAAAAAGAAAAAAAACAGTTAGGTAACTATGTTTTTATACCTGGCGCTTCTAGGAGTTTTTAAAATCACATTCTTTGTAATTCATTCCTGTCAGAGAACATACTGATCTCAAAGAAAAAGTCTGTGATGGTCAGGAATAGTGAGAATATTTTCCCTCCATGCCTTTTCTTTTAGTCTTTCCTTTCATATGCCGTCTCTTTTATGATTTTGATGCCTTATTTAAAAAAAAAAAAGAATCTCTGAGGTAAGGACATCTTGTTCTACACTGAATGTTAAATAGTTCAGGGACAGTCCTTTGATTTCTGAGCTTAGAAAATAATTTTCACAGAACAAAATTAACAGGTTTAATTTTTGGGTGTCTCTGTGTGTGGGAGAGGACACATGTACAATCAAAGTAGTATAATATTTGGAATTCACCCATGAAAAAAAGGTTCCAGCCATTCTGTGTTCCACATGGAATGGCTAATTATAGAAATACAGAAAGCAGCGGACTGGATTGATTATTAAATATATCCTTACATTTAATGTATGCATCTTTTAAAAAATAAATAATAATAGCTGGGGCAGAGAGAACAAATACGTAGTTTTGGGATTAAGTATAGCAGTGGTGGGTTCCAGATCCCATTCCAACTGGTACGGTTGGAACGGGCCCGGCAGCGTCCACATGGATGCGCACAGTGCGTGCGCATGCATCTTACCGCTTCCGTGAGCCTCCGCAATGCTCCAGCTGCTCTGCAAAGCCTCCGCACCTGTGCGGAAGCGCCGAAGACTTAAAAGACCAGTAAGGAGCTCAGGCGGGCGAGTGGGTCCTCCAGAGCACCGTACCGGAACGGTATCCAGTGCTCCAGGCATGCTCCGGGACACCTGTACCAGGGTGTACCGCCTGCAACCAATCACTGAAGTATAGACACCCGTCCCCTACTGTATTGCTAAGGAAACTCTCTTCTGAGATATTTTGGGGCGTTATCACCAATTTTCCCATTGGTGACAACAGAGATTTTCGGAGGGGATCTTTGAGACAGTGTTGCTCAACCAGAGGTGGTATTCAGGTAGTTCGGACCATTTCAGGTGAACCAGTAGTGGGGACCCTCCACCCTCCACCCACCCCAACTCTATGCTGTCCTATTTAGACACGTTTTTTTAGGCCGGGCGCATGTGCGAAAGGTGCACGCGGAAAACGAGCATCCACAGGGGAGAGGGGGCCAACCGGTGGTAAAAATAAGTGAAACCCATCATTGGGTTAAGCCTATTTCCCAGCATCACCTAGCTGTGTAATATAACTACAAAAAAACCCCAATTTTAATTTTTGTTTTCGCCAACCAAGCTGTGCTTTCTAAATCATGGTAAGGGACCATGCCACTCAATTCTGCTTGGGCTACATCCCCAGCTTGAGTTTTATGTCAGTTTTGGCGCCTAGACTTTATAAAGGATTCAAACAAATTGGGATGGGTTCAAAGAAGAGCAACAAGGATGATTAGGAGACAAGGAATGGGATGGAAAGAACTGGATGCACCCCAGAAAAGATCGTGGGATGATATGTTCTTCCAATATTTGAAAGGCACAAGGATGAAGGTCCTTCTCTCTCTAAATTAGGTTTAGTGTGCAGGGCCCAAGATTAGGGGGGAAAAACTTTCTAACAATAGGAGCAGAGAAGCAGTGGTGCCAATTATTCAGAAAGGTGTGTGGGGATCACCTCTCAACACATCCTTCACCAGATGTGTTCAATCAAAAGCCCTCTGTTGGGTAAGGTTCAATTTAGATCAGGGGTGTCAATCTCATAGCTGGATGTGTCATGCGCTTGGCCATGCCCACGCCCATGCCTTAATCACTAGACTTAACATTGCTTCATCCATAAAATTGGTGTGTAGCTCATGGTGGGTTTCCTTTTTTTTTTTACTACCGGTTCGCTGGTGCGCTCACGTGTGCACGCAACCCTTCTACATGCACATGCGCAGAAGCATCCGGGCGGGTGGGTGGAGCCTCCCGTCACCGCCATTACTGGTTCGTCTGATCCGAACCGGGAGCAACCCACCTCTGTTTTAGCTCCCCCAGTACATTTTGGAAATTGCACCCATGATTTAAACAGTTAACTGTTTGCATGCATGCATATTTTACCAGGGAATAACTGTTTTCTGGAATTAGCCTATCTAGACATGTTGATAAATGTGAAATCCTGCTGTGCCAACGAGGATTCATGGGGAGTATACCCTGAGGTGAGTGGGAAGAAAAGCTAATTATCTTTATTTTCCCAAGGAGGAGGGGAACTTAAGTTTTTTTTCGGTTGTTTTTTTCCCCAAGAACTTTTCCAGATACCGAAATAAGATTATCATAAACTTCTCTAGGATGTTTCCGTGGGTATTGCATAAAATTGAGCTTAGGTATAAATGTGTGTTGATGAAATACGATAGGCTTTGAGGTTTACTGTATGTAAAAACACCAAACCTTCATCTTCAGAAGAATTTAGGACAGGGGTTTAGGACAGCATGGTTGGCTGGGGAATTCTGGGAGTTGAAGTCCACAAATCTTAAAGTTCCCAAGTTTGGACACCCCTGGTTTAGGACTTGGTTTTTCTTTCTCCACCTTGAGATGGAGGATGAGGCGAGATATACAAGCTTCCCTCTCTCACTCCCATCCCGTTTATATAACATTTATAATCTAATAAAGCGTCTGGGAAAATCCCTCCAAAGTGACTGTTTTCTTTCTTTTTTTTAATAAAAGTTTTATTTTCAAACAAACACAAACACACAAAACATATAACATAAAACCTCTTCAACTGCATACAGGGTGTCGATTGGTTACAAGGTCTTTTTGCGTTCTTTCCATAGTCACTTGAATTTTATCAAAATTCACATATTGTCAATCAAGATATCTTTGTATACATTATTATTATGCTTCCTTTGCTTATCACTATTGTTGCTCCATTTTAAACAAGGTATTCTAAATATGTATCCATTTATAGTATAATGATTCATTATATCATTTTCAATATATCCAATAATAAAGATTTTTTATATCCTATTCTAAATCATTCTATTATTTTAGCATTGATAACATTCTCTAATAATTTTCAATTCCATGTTTTTTCCATTATTAGTATCATCAATCTAATATACATGTATATAAATTGTTCTAATTGTTAAACATCCATTAAGCATAACTATTATTACATCCTTTTTATATGAAATATTAAATTTGAAGTCAATTTATATTATGGCATTTCATTACATCTTCCTGAAATCGTCCAATGATATGACATCTTTATATTCTATTCTATATAGAATTATTTATCTTTTATAAAAAGGCTTTTCAACATCATCTCCATCATCCTCACTTACAGTTTGTATTAAATTTCATATTATCAATCTAGTATATAGAAATGCTTTATTAGCATTATTGATCATTAATTGACTATAGCTATTATTACTTAGTCTTATATATAGTACTCAAAGTTTAAGTACATTTAACTAAATTTTATTGTGACATTTCATTTCATCATCCTGTATCCTTCCAGAAATAGTGCAGTCCAATATCTCTTGCCATTTGTAGAATCTGTATTCTAAGTGTTTTCTTGATAAGTCTTATGTGGACTTCTCTTGACAACTTGTTGTTCATTGCATATCTTATAAGGATTTGAAACCCTCTATCTGTTCCTTTCATCAGCTTGACTTTTGTTATCGCTGGTGCTTCTGCCGAAATTACTCTCATTGTTTCTGTCAAATTTTCTCCCCTTTCTTCATCTATATTTTGACATCTGAGATAGAGTTCCAGTTCATCGATCTCTCCTTTCCATATTTCGAACTTATCATTTCCCTCTACTCTCGATTTGACCCTCTGTCAGTGTCAACAATTTTCTTATCACTTTCATATGTCTCTGTGGTTTTTTGAACTCTGTCCTCAAATTTCATCGTTTTATTCTCAACTCTTCCCTCGGTACTTTCTGTATTTTGATCTATAATTTCAAGTCTCTTTTCAATTCTCTCTGTGATTATTAAGACTTTTTGAATTTCTAGCATAATTCTTTGCAATGTTAGTCCCTTTTCTTCTTCATTTTACACCATTTTTCCAGGTTATAAACACTGCCACTAACACATCCAAGGCTTTTGCTAGGTTTCAAACAAATTCAGTGAAGTTTTTCAAGTCAAAGCTTTCTCTTTCCTTCAAAGGAACAACTGTATAAACAAAACGTTTCCCACTGACCCTTTCAGTAAACAAAGCTAATAGCTTTGTAATATCAGATGTTGCCTAGCATCTAGATGGCAGCATTACATCTTTCCCTCTGTTTTTGCCTCTCTTTCTAAGCTCCGAACTCCGGAAGAGAAGAAAAAAAAATGTTTAAAAATTACAATCTGGCCAAGCCTTGCAAGGAAAGAAACTTTTAATCCATGAATACAAAAAATGGAAAAAGTATAGAGGAAGAAGGGAAAAAAAGACCAGTCCAGTTTAAAAGTAAGAGGCATTTATAAAAAGTCCATCCATAGAAAAGAAACAAAATTAAAGTGAAAAAGATAACACGATAGTTTTAAACCAGGGCTAATTCGCTGCTTTCTTTCTTTTATCTTCAATTTTATTTTAACTCTAAGTCTTTTGGGTTTTCTCTTCTCTAATAATAAAGATTTTTCTCACCATTTCGACACACTATCTCTCCTATTCTGCTTCCCTTTCAGGGGTCTGTCCTAACCTTCTGCAGCCATGGCTGCTTCTCTTGTAGCCGGCAAAAAGAGCTTTTTCCTGAATCGATCAGAGGCTTTGCGATGCCCCTGAGATCAGCAGGATCTATCTACCTTCTCTACCACCGTTCCTTCAGAACGGTTTAGATCCAAAAAGATTGTCCAGCAACAGAGATATCAACAGCAATCCTGGAGCCCCAAGATTGCATGTTGTGTCGTAGTGACGTCAAGCCCCGCCTCTATCCACAGTGACTGTTTTCAAATGGATTAGAATCGGGGAAACGTGACTAGAAGGTTTGGTGACCCTTTAATTTGGAGATCAGCTTTAACAGAATAACAGAATTGGAAGGGATGTTGGAGGTCTTCTAGTCCAACCCCCTGCCTAGGCAGGAAACCCTAAACTACTTCAGACAAAGCTTTAGCAGAAGTCAGTGGACGTTGTAGAGGCGGTGTCTCTTTCTACCCTGGGGATTGAATTCTGGGCCTTTGGAGGGGAAAAGAGGCTCCCCATTTCTTTGGAACATATTGCTGTTGCTCACAGAAGCCAATATACATAGTCCTCGCCTTATGACCACAATTGAGCCCCCAATTTCTATAAAGCGAGGCATTTGTTAAAGGAGTTTTGTCCCATTTTATTAACTTTCTTGCCACCGTTGTTAAGTGAATCGCTGCAGTTCATAAGTTAGTCACCCCATTGTTAAGGGAATCTGGCTTCCCCAGTAACTTTGCTTGTGAGGTGTTCACATGAGCCTTGGACCCAGCAACCGTCATAAATATGAACCAGTTGCCAAGTATCTGAATTTTGATCACATGATCATGAGGATGCTGCTAAGGTCATAAGTCTGAACACCATCACAAGTCACATTTTTCAGTCCTGTTGTACCGTCGAACGGTCACTAAACGAGCTGTTGTAAGTGGTTAGTGTAAGTCGTGTATAGCATACAAAGCGTGGTTTGCACTAACCTGGATTAGACTTTTCAATGGTGTAGGACAGGGGTGTCCAAACTTGGGAACTTTAAGACTTGTGGACTGCAACTCCCAGAATTCCCCAGTCAGCCTGGCTGGGGAATTCTGGGAGTTGAAGTCCACAAGTCTTAAAGTTCCCAGGTTTGGACACCCCTGTTGTAGGAGGTGTGTAAAGCCCATACAGGTGGATAGTTGATATTTGAGAAATTGTGTCAGTTTAATAACCAGCTTGAACATGTGAAGGTGGCATTAAAACCAATTCTTATTCCTTGGGAAGTGGGGCAACATTAAGAGAAAAAACACTGAATTGTCATTAAAGGTGACTCAGCTGTTCCAAGATTTATTTTGATCCCACTTTTACTATTTTATAAATCACTCAAGGCAGCAAACATGCCTAATATTCCTTCCTCCTCCTCTTTTCCCCACAACAACAACAACCCTGTGAGGTAGGCTGGACTGAGCAAGAGACTGAATGGCTCAAGGTCACCCAGTGCTTTCATGCCTAGGGCGGGGCTAGAACTCCGGGTCTCCTAGTGATTGGCCCAGTCACTAGCTGATTTTAATGCCTAAGGAGGGGCTAGAAGCTACAGTCTCCTGGTGATTGGCCCAAAGTCACCCAATCAGCTGTCATACCTAAGGCGGGATTAGTACAGCAGTGTCCTGGTGATTGGCCCAAAATCATCCAGTCAGGTGTCATAACTAAGGCAGGAGTAAAACTCAACAACTCTCAGTTTCTAGCCTGGTGCTTTAACCACTAAACCAAGCAGCCCACCTACCCTTCCTTTCCCAATTAACTTCCCAATGTGTATTGTTTTTGTGTTAGACTGCAGCTGCCATCATTCCCATCAATCAAGTGAGGTAGTGCTGTTACTGAAAAGGAGTAAAATGAAGTGGTAATATTATTAACACTTTGTCAAACTCTGTTTGGGGCAAGAGGTTAGTTGAGTCCCATTGACCAGAATTGGACAAGGACTAATCACTTTTAAGGGTTGACCTGCATGTGTGAATGGGAGGTTCTAGATTTAACAAGTATGGCTGGATTTTCTTTTTACTACCCGAAATACTTTTGAAGAAATTTTCATTCTTTTATTCTGATTTTGGGGGACACAATGATTTGGCTTTTGTTGGACTTTGAAATATCAAGGCATACAATTGTCTTGGGGTTCTACAAAATAGCAAGTTCATTTTCCCTAAGTTTGATCTTATTTCTGCATCACTTTGCATTTTCCCCCCTGTGCGTCATCAGGAAAGCCCAAATGTATATTAGCATGCATTTCTTTGAATTTTATACTATTGTCTGTGCACACTTCCTAATAGGCAATTTCTATAAGTGATTTTATCTAACAGAAGGCTTTTTAATACACATATTTCCCCTGCATTGACTTTTTCTGATGATATACACATTTTTATGCATTTTTGAGTGGAGACTTTGTTGAAAAATGCAGATTTCAGCATAATACAATGTTCCACTTTATTCCTAGGCTTGAGAATGTGGATGGTGTGTGTGTGTAGATAGATAAATAGTAGATAGATAGTTAGATACTTAGATAGATAGTTAGATAGTTAGATAGTTAGATACTTAGATACTTAGATACTTAGATAAATAGTCAGATGATGATAGATAGATAGATAGATAGATAGATAGATAGATAGATAGATAGATAGATAGACAGACAGACAGACAGATAGACAGATAGTATATGTATATAATATATGTGTGTGTGTGTGTGTACATGTATGTATGTATGTATGTATGTATGTATGTACGTACACACACCCATTAGGTGTATATATATGTTTATATTTAAAAATATGTTTATATTTAAATACACACACACACACACATACATATATACATATATATTCAGATATATGTATACATATATATACATATATACTTACACAAACACATACACATATTTACACATGTATTACACATATATTAAATATATATTTCAAACAAATGTCAGAAAGAAGTTCATTTCTTTCTGAGAAAGTAAGTACATTTTAGTTAAAGCATAAATCACTTTATAGAATTGAGTGGTAAAATGGGGACATCAGGCCCAAATTGCAAATCTCCAGATGGTCCCTAGGTGTCAGAATGGAAGTGCATAAAATATCGTTTGCACCACCTGGTGGTCAACACATATCCAATAGCATAAGAAACCAAGTACAAGAGAAGCAGTGACAAGGCAACGCATGACCGGGTAATGCAAAATGGCGGAGTAATTTTGCACAGGGAAGCATTTCTCTTTTAAGGAACTCCAACCACGCTTTAAGCCGAAAACACCAGCCTGAGGATGGCGAGTGAGACCTCGCTGAAACATCAAGACAATCTCAATCTTACATGGGAAAAGACCCAAATACAACAAGACCAGCATACTACACCCGTGAAAATCTACGAAAACATATCTATCATCTCTCTCTCTCTCTCTCTCTCTCTCTCTCTCTCTCTCTCTCTCTCTCTCTCTCTCTCTCTCTCTCTCTCTCTCTCTCTACATACATACATACATACATACATACATACATACATACATACATACATATTCTACTATGGAATACATGAATACACTATATCCGTGATGGCGATCCTATGCCATGCGTGCCACAACTCTCTGAGGGCACATGAGTCGTTGGCCCAGCTAATCTCCACCATGCATATGCATGTACCTCCTGCCAGCCAGCTGATTTTTGGTTCTCTGCCATGCATGTGGGGGGGGCAGGGCGCATGCACGGGTGTCATGTGGGGGGCGCAGCCCCCCCAGGGCCTGTTTTTGCTCCCAGGAGAATGCAGGGGGGCCAACTTGGCCCAAAATGGGGTGCAGGGGATCGTGCGCGCATGTGAGAAGAGCGCAGGGAGGGTTGCGTGCTCAGAGGGTGTGGGGCGTTGGGGGGGGTCACGCACATTGCCTTATGGGTGCGGGTACATGCTTTCAGCATGCGACGACAAAAAGGTTAGCCATCACTGCACTATATGAACAGTATGATTGGTTTTTCTCTAATAAGGGGGTTATGGGACAAAAAAGTCCAAATTGGGGAAGACTTGGTCCAAACTTCCTCGTGTTGAATTGCTGATCTTCAGGGTAGATCACACATTGGGCTCGGATGGAGGGCTGGGTTTTTAACTGTTTTACGGATTACAAGCATTCCTTGGTTTACAACTGTTCATTTAGTAGCCATTTGGAGTTACAGTGGCACTGAAAAAAGTGACCTATGACCGATTTTCACACTTAACGACCATGGCAGCAACCCATGGTCATGTGATCAAAAGTTAGACGCTTGACAACTGGCTCCTATTTATGAGAGTTGCAATATCCCTGGGGTCACGAGGTCACCTTCTGCAAGCTTCTGACAAGGAAAGTCAATGGGAAAGCCAGATTCACTTAACAACCATTTTGCTCACTTAACAACTGCAGTCAGTGATTTACTTAAAACTTTGGCAAGAAAGGTCAAAAAATGGGGCAAAAGTCACTTAATAACTGTCTTGTTTAGCAACCCAAGTGTTGGGTTCAATTGTGGTCGTACGTTGAGGACTACCTGTATAGTGAGCCATCACTGTTTGAGATAGATGGCCATAGAAGTCCAATAAGCTTGACTCCCTCTCTCTGTCTCTGTCTCTCTCTCTGTCTGTCTGTCTGTCTGTCTGTCTGTCTCTCTCTCTCTCTCTCTCACACACACACACACACACACACACACACACAGACACACACACAAACACAGAGAGAGAGTGGGGGGAGGAACGATACAATATATTTAGAAATAAATCCCTATATCACTTAATCTTCAGATGATGGGTTGATGGCCGGTCACCTCTTTCTGTTCAAAGAACAGAATTGAGATCCAGAAGCTTCACGTTGAAGGTACAAATGATTCTCTGATGCCTTGATCCCATCATCCTTTAACTAACTCACACGCTGCTCCGGGTGGGAATCTCCCAACTCCCTTGTGGATTAGGGACATTCGGGAAAGAAAGAATCTACAAAATGGCCACTCTCTTCCAGTAGGAGTGGATCTCTGTCTTAACTACATAGACTGCGATAAAAAGATAATGTTTTGTTTTGTGTACTATTCATTCATATTATTTCTCCAATATTTCATTTGTAATACTGTAGAAATACAATCTTTTTCCTCCCTCTCTTTTGGGCCCACCCTTCCATCTGTTTTGCCATTTGATACAATACAAGAGCAGAGTTGGAAGGGACCTTGGAGGTCTTCTAGTCCAACCCCCTGCCTAGGCAGGAAACCCTATACCCTATACCATTCACACTTGATCATTTTGTGCGAGCCTAGTAACTCTTCCAGTGTGGGACGTGGTGGCTCGGGGGCTAAGATGCTGAGCTTGTTGATCAGAAAGGTCGGCAGGTTTGGCGGTTCGAATCCTTGGCGCCGCGTAACGGAGTGAGCTCCCATTACTTGTTGGGAATGACTAGCACAGTGATGGCGAACCTTTTCGGCACCGAGCACACGCACGGGTGGCGACGAGTGCAGAAAAGGAAACACTTTTGGTCATCTGGACCGTGATGGGGAAGAAGAGAATTTCCGTTTTCCAGAAATGTGCAGCGATCAGCTGACCGGCCCGCATGCTTACACCAGAAAACGGAAGACCAGCTCTTCCAGTTTCCAGCACTGCTGCAGGGGCAAAAGCCAGCTGATCATGGCATGTGCACGCACGCCACAAACCCGGAACAGGAACAAGCGACTTCGGGCACATGTGCCATAGGTTTGCCATCACAGGACTAGCACATATGTGTGAGGGGAGCCTTTACCTTTAGGAAACCTTCCAACTTTCCCCTTTGTTTCATCAGAGCTTGTTTACTTATCGCAGGGGTGTCCAAACTTGGGAACTTTAAGACTTGTGGACTTCAACTCCCAGAATTCCCCAGCCAGCATGGCTGGCTGGGGAATTCTGGGAGTTGAAGTCCACAAGTCTTAAAGTTCCCAAGTTTGGACACCCCTGGCTTATCGGATAAGGAAAGATTTCATCTGTTTGCCTCAAACACCAATGTCCTTATTTATTTATTTTTTGGCACCTACCAGCAAACAATCTCAGCTTTTGGTCAATCCCATGCCTTCTTTCTTTGCTTGTGTTTCTCTTCTCTTCTGTGCCATTGTGCACTGTATGTATTTAGCGTTTCACAGGCTGCAGTTAAAACCCCTTAGCCATTCACCCCCAGAAAAGCCTCTCCCAGGACAGAAGACAGTCTTGTGGAGATTACCGATTAGATATTACAGAGCATATCTTTGGGATTGGGGGGGGGGAGGGTTGGAGTCTCATTGGGGGATGCAGGATCCAATCACAGAGGCTGTGATCACCTGATCCCGCAGAGGCAATCCGGAGGCTCTCGTAAAAGGGGAGGCATTACAAACATTACAAGTAGATGCTTCGTGATGCTGTGTGCTGCTACACACACACACTCACAGGCGCAGCTATTATATGCAGCCCGTTAGCAGCCACTGCTGTCACATTTTTGTTCAAGGAACCACCTGCTCACACAATCCGAATTATCTCCTGCCAAAGAGCAATGCTTTTCTTGACATATCTCATTGGTGATAACTAAATCAGGAAACAACCCACTGCAGACAATGTGTTGTTATTCCTTTTCATTTTTTTTTAAAAAAGGAAAGATGAATAGAAGTTCCTCTTGATGCTTGATGCCCTATTCTCAGGTTTTTTTTCCTTTTCTTTTCCTGCCAAGAGTCAGGGAAATATATGGGTCAGTGAAGCCAACTATAGAAATAGCTCTCCTCTGTTTAGCCAAGAACTTTTCTTTTCTTATTTTTGGGATGAAACAGAAAGTTCTCTAAGGGCAGATTGAGTGCCTTTGATTCCGGCTCATGACCTAAACTCTTCAAAGCCAACTCCGATTGGTCTCAGAACAAACTGGACTTGAGCAACTGAAAAAAAGAAAGAAAGAAAGAAGACGATCTGACAAGCCAAATTCAAAGAGACAATGGTACAAAACGTCATCTTGATTTTCTTTCGCAGGCGATTGAGCCAAAGACCAGCTGTTGAGGAGCTCGAGAGACGAAATATCTTGAAACGTGAGTATCGGATTGCTTTCTCTGCTGAGCAGCTTGTTTAATTGCTTTGTGTGTTGATAAAAAGTGTTCTCTAGGAGGAGAAAGTATGTTTGTTACGCCATGCATGATTAGTAAGCAGAAACTTTCCCCTATCTGGATTTGTTGGGCTCAGAAAATAATATTCATTCTTAGAGTAACTCTGTAGACATTAAGAAAGCTGACAGAGGCTACAGTATAGTGATGTATGTATCCGTGGGAATGCAATATACAAATCCTAAGTGTGCTCAAGTCTTTGTTCTTCATGCTCTCAGAAGGATCATGGGAACTATTTCACGATTATTCCCATTCTGCTTGTTGAACACTGAGGCTAAGTGAAAAGTCACTTGGAGGAAGAACAGTGTGGCAAAGTTTTGGAGCTGTGTCTGTACTTATTAGCTTCTGACCTAGTGTACCAGTAGCCAAATTTAGACTATAGGTATTTTAAGAAGGAAAATTAAAGATGACCCCAAACTGGAGATTCTTACTATTAAAAGTACAATGGGCTTGCTTCCAGGCAGAAGGAAGATCAGATTATTTGCGGAATGCTCTGACCTCGCTAGGCAACACAAATTCTAATTAAACCACGAAGAGGTAAACTTCTGTGCCATCACTGTGGAAGCTCTGCAGCAATGTTATCACTTTGCATCCAACTTTATTTCACCAACTGCATATTTCTCAGGGACATTATGCCTTCTAGTCAACACCAGGCAGTTAGAGAGTCATTGGACTTGTTCTAAGTTTTTCAGTATCACACAGCACCCTTCATCAGGTTAAGGCGGTAACAGCTGCATTGGTTCCACATGCTAAGCTTGGTAATAGAGGTGGGGGGGGAAAGGGGGGGGAAGAGCTCTGCTTACATCACTCTAGATGGCTCAATGCATTTACAAATTCAGGAAAATGGGCTGATTTAGTATCCCAGGTGAAGAAATGCAGGGAGTCAGGGAGTCATCTGATTTATGCTTTTTCAAATCACATGCTATCAAAAGATTAAGGCAGATGCAATTCCCTCCATCTCCAACACAGAAAGCACAAGCCCAGATAGGTTACAAAAACGAGGAAGATTGCACTCCTAGAGTCAATTTCTTTCAAGCAACTTCCATGGATTCCAGCAGGCCTCTCTCTGATATAGACTTGTATCAGATTGAGCCGAGCATGATTTGGCCAAAGCCCATTGCTGAGTTCATGCAGCTGCCTGCTGGAGTCCCTTTGCTCTGCCGTAGCCTTGTGCAATGGATTCAGACAGCTACCTCTCATCCCCCTCGTTTGCAATATAAGGACTGCAAGAGAATGATTCTGCCATCAGGTTATTCAAAGGGTTATTAAGAACATGCATTTTGCAATCTCCAGAGATGAGGGTGTCTTTTGAGAGTGGCCTTTGCCCCAAATGATCCTTTCCAGAAGGATCTCCAGCTTCCAGAATTCACATCTGCTGCCGTCTTGGCACATCTGGACTGAGAATATGCATAAATGTGAAACTAAACTCCAGCCAAATGGGCTATTATGCTCCATAGATTCCCATGAAGGAGAGGCATCTATGGCATGGAATTTGTCACGTGTTATTTACCCTGTCCATTCAAAGAGGCAATGTTGGAATAAGTCTGGGACACCCAGATTCAAGAACAGCTGACTGGTTAACTCTGAAATGGCCAGTGGCTGCACTCCCACATCATGCTTAAACAGATTGGATCAGTTGCATTCATGCTTGCTAAAGTTGTTCCTTGTTAGCCTTTTTAATGTCTTAATATGTTGGGCAGCCTCTTTGGTTTCCTAGTTTAATTGCCTGGGAAAATCAAGAAAATGGATCAATTCAATAAGCAACTAAAGTATGCTGCGGAACAAAGATACTCTTTCTTAGCTAACATGCCTCACAGGTTTGTTACTGTAGAATAAAATTGGAGGAGAAAGTACTCTGTACATCATCCTGAGTTCTTGAAGAAAGGGATAAAGAAAGGATGGATGGAGTTGAGGTGGCGCAGTGGTTAGAGTCCAGTACTGCAGGCTACTTCTGCCAACTGCCGGATGCCTGCAATTTGGCAGTTCAAATCCCACCAGGCTCAAGGTTGACTCAGCCTTCCATCCTTCCGAGGTGGGTAAAATGAGGACCCAGATAGTTGGGGGAAATAGGTTGACTCTGTAAAACGCTCTGATAAGGTTGTAAAAGCACTGTGAAGTGGTATATAAGTCTAAGTGCTGTTGCTATTGCCATTCAGAAGGAAGGAAGGACATTTGAGAGAGATAAAGGTGGCAATGATGTATAGACCTTAGCTACACACATACACACATGCACACACCAAAAATTATTAGTATTCTTCACAGTTGGTCATGCAAATATCTCTACATTGAAATGTGTGCAACTGATGTCTAATCCAGAGAGGACTGGCAAATGTGAAAAGGAGTTCTATATTCAACATTATCATTCTTTTATTATCATACTTAATGAAAAGAAGGACTAGGGAGACATGATAGCAGTGTTCCAATGGCTCAGGGGCTGCCACAAAGAAGAGGGAGTCAAGCTATTGTCCAAAGCACCTGAGATTAGCACAAGAAACAATGGGTGGAAACTAATCAAGGAGAGAAGCAACTTAGAACTAAGGAGAAATTTCCTGATAGTTAGAACAGTTAATCAGTGGAACAACTTGCCTCTAGAAGTTGTGAATGCTCCAACACTGGAAGTTTTTAAGAAGATGTTGGGTAGCCATTTGTCTGAAGTGGTGTAGGGTTTCCTGTCTGAGCAGGGGGTTGGACTAGAAGACCTCCAAGGTCCCTTCCAACTCTGTTATTCTATTCTACTTCCCATAAGACAAAGCATTGGTAGAGGTCTCCTCCTGTGTAGGAATAGCCCTCCAGAACTAGAAGGAACCTTTATCTCATACTCTTGTCCTAATGAGCTGAACGCAGGCAGTGAAGTCCACGGCGTGACCTGAGCTGACAGCAAGATGAGCAGAGTAAAAAGAGAGAGAGAGAGAGACTATCCTCCACAATGGATGACAATCGTTTTGCAATATCAGTTACAGGGGCTGCTCAACTGGGGTTTCCCTGGGATTACTCCTGTGGGGAAATGCCCGATGGATTTAATTCACTCCCGTCTTTCAAACGAAACTCCCAATCTCCGTGTGCCAGACATGCCACCAGGCAGATGCCCATGCATATACAGTACATCAAGGAAGCATGTTGAAAGCTGTTCACAAAGTTAGCTCTGCAAAAGCAGGCTTCTGCCTGTAGGTTATCCTAAGCCTTGAACTAGGTTTGATGGCAAGCGGATAGGTAATACCTCCTGCAACTTCCTTGAATCAGGAATATTATTTTTAGATCGGAAAGCAAGGTTTTGCTTTGGTCATTGGCTGCATCTGTGCGCACACATGTCTTGGAGCCACAATAGTTGCCCAGAGCTACCTTTCCAAAGGCCAATGCAACACCATGATGTAACCTTGTGTGAGTCTTCCTTTGCTCCATGAATGTGGAGCTGTCAGTGTTTTGTCCTACTTCTTACATGGTAATGATAGCAGGTGAAAAACACCTGAATTATGAGAAAAGTATTTTTTTAAACTTACTTTTCTTTATTTTGATAGGATCCATATTTTTGTTCATAAGGCATTTTCCCACTTAGTCTTAGAAGTGGCATGTGGCTCAGGGGTTCCCCAATCAGGCTTCGGACCAACAGGAGGACCATGCCAAAATGATACCTGGGACCTCCTCAGTAACAAAATATGGCTGGACAATTCCTTTGCAACTTCCAGAGACTAACTCATATTCCATAGTAGTAAATTAAGACCTTGCAGTGGCCCGGCCTCAGTCTTCCTCTAGAAATCTCTAGCATCTGCTTGATTCTATAGTCCACATAAGCTGGTTGGTGAGGCTTAGAACAAACAGTAGTAGGCTACCACAAATTTCAGGAATATAATTACAGAAAAGTTTTAAGTTGGGGTATCTTCATTCAACAGGTGCCTTTAGAACGGGGATAAAATAGGTTTTGAGGTTTTTTTCCCTTCCTTCCAGGAATTTCTTCTGGAAGATATTTCTGAACAGGGAGTGAAAGATATTTCTGGACAGGGAAGGGAAGATATTGAACAGGTAGTCATGCAGTGGTTGTTCTTTAAGCATGATTAAAATCTATCCTGATGCAGTAGTATGTATGGGAGTTGAGCTGAAAAAATACCGGTAAGGTGGAAAAGTATAGAAACCAAGGATGGATGGATGGATGGATAAGTGGACAGATAGCTAGATAGGTAGAGATAGATAGGTAGGGAGGGAGGTAGGGAGGGAGGGAGAGAGAGAGAGAGAGAGAGAGAGAGAGAGAGAGAGAGAGAGAGAGAGAGAGAGAGAGAGAATAGATAGATAGATAGATAGATAGATAGATAGATAGATAGATGATAGATAGATAGATAGATAGATAGATGATAGATAGATAGATAGATAGATAGATAGATAGATAGATAGATAGATAAATAGAGGGGTGTGATGAATGAGTTTTAAATCACATGTCTGCCTGACAGGGTTTAACAGTAACAGAGTTGGAAGGGACTTTGGAGGTCATCTAGTCCAACCTCCTATTCACGCAGGAGACCAATACTAGGGATTCGAACCACTGAACCTCCGACCTTTCTGATTGGTAAGCTAAGTGTCTTAGCCACTGAGCCACCTAGTCAGGCTAATGTTCAATGTTTAATGCTTAAGCTTATGTCTATGACATACACTCAGTCATGCTGGATGTTCTGGGTTTGCTGATATCAAACCTATTTTTAAATCTTAAACATGAGGAACATTAGCAGCCACATCAGCATACTCCTAGCAAGCGAATGCTTTCCTGGCTGTGCTAGGAAGTTACACCAGCATTTCCAGCAGATAGATGTGAAAATTATTCTGACTATATTCCACATGACTAATAACCCATCATGCAGGACTGATCTCACCTCTCCGCTCATCCTCCTTGCCACAGGTCTGCTTCCCAACTGTTCAGAATAATATAACTGGTTTAGTTGGCAACCCCCCCCCCCAGAAGCATCCCCCTTGTCAGCCTAGTTCAAAGTGGGGCAGGGAGAATGGCAGCATGGGTTTTGAAGCACTTGCTTTCCATGGAGAACTATTCTTATTGGTAAGTTGCAGATCACGCAATGGTGCAGGAGAGACTTTGTGATTCCCACTGCTAAGAAGCAGTTGGTGGAGTTAATCCACAAAAGCTAAAAAAAACCAACAACCCCACCCTCTTTTGCATAGCATGAAATGCAGATCTACTGTATCTATTGGGCTAAGCAGGATTAAATAGCAGCTTTCTAGCAACAAAGTGATGTCACTGACTCATCATTCTATCTGCGGCATCAAATGGTCTTGTTTAAATGAACGAGATGTCCAAAGTATCCAAAGTTAACACCAACCGGACACTGGCATAGGACACTAGCAAAGAACATCCCTACATTACACTAACATAGGACGCTAGAAAAAAAAGGGGGCCCATATATTTCTTTTTTCTAGCATCCTATGCTGGTGTCGTTTTTCCCCTCCATTATTTTTCTTTCTTTTCCAGTCAAGGGCAAACCCCAAATCTTGAAATAACCTTCAGGCTTAGAGGTTAGCCTAGTGAATCTCAGCCTTTAGGCTCACCAACTCTGCTGTCAAAGCCCCTTGGAGCTGCTTTTCTCACGAAGAGCCTTTTAAGGTTTACAAGAAATGGTTTGTAATCAATCACATTTCTGTGAGGTGGGTGGCCATATAAATATGATAAATAGATATACGGGGGAGAGGGAGGAAGGGAGATTTGATGATACTTATGGTAAGTTTGACAATTATTTTTTTACTGCTGCAACTTTACCGTAATGAAAGCTAACTAGGGCTGAACCTAGAGCATTTGTCATTTTGAGATCAGCCTTCTCCTACTCCAGTTAACAGGCCTGAAACATTACCTTGTTTTACCCTAAAGCCCAAACTTTTTCAAAACTGCTCCAGTCCTGGTTTCAGCCATCATTTTCAGTTCCTTTTGCCTTAACGATCCCTACGGAGAGTGTCCATTCTAGTATAATACTGGCCTGAGAAGGACACTGCTATATCTCCTCCTCCTCTTCCTCCTCCTCTCCTCCTCCTCCTCCTCCTCCTCCTCCTCTCCTCCTCCTCCTCCTCTTCTTTCCTCCTCCTTTTTTCCTCCTCCTCCTCTTTTTCTTTTTCTTCTTTTCTCCTCCTCCTCCTCTTTTTCTTTTTCTTCTCCTCCTCCTCTCCCACTCTCCTCCTCCTCCTTGCTGTATTACTTCTAGCATTGACAAATGTTGTTTTTTCAAATCTGAATCCCCCTTTAGAAGGAGTGCCCTCCATCTCACCAAATGTCAGTCCTTCAAAGTAGTGCAGGCAGAAAACCAAATGCGTAAATACCAACACTAACTTTATTGTTAACAATAACAGAATGAAAGCTCTTGTCCCTTCTCTTGCTTTTACTTTCCAAGTAAAATCAGGGAAGGTGCCTTCTGGGATGTTTTTCCATCCCCATCCTTCCTCTGAATTCAGTTTTCATCTTATCTAGGCTATGACTCTTTCTCCTATCTCCCAAGGTAATTCTCACAATCCCATTTCATTTTATGGGTGACTTTACCAAGGGAGATGTCCACAATAGCAGTGGTACCATAGAAACCCCAAGGATTTTCCTGGGTGCTTTTATTTATTTATTTATTTATTTATTATTTATTTTATTGAACTTATTAGTCGCCCCCTCTCCCCACGGGGACTCGGGGCGACGTACAGAGCAATAATCAAGATAGCACCATAAAATCGTGCAGAGGAGGTAAAAATAAGTCCATAAATAATCTTTTAGGAAGATTAACAAAGTAGGAAGGGCCCTTATAGGTCATCTAGTCCAACCCTCCTGTCAAACAGGAGACTCTACACCATTTCTGACAAATGGCAGTCCAACCTCTTCTTGAAAGTCTCAAGTGATGAGTGAAGTGAGAAAAGAGAGTTATTTAGTTTTGCTGACCTGTCCCATCAGGCTTACTTTATTGATCCTTTCAGTTGTAAGCTAATTTAGAAACCTTGTCAAGAGCAAGGGTGTAAATAACACTCCTGCGTTGGGCACTTCAGAGCCGAGGGCATGGTCTCATTAAGATGACAGGCCTGCAGCCAGATACTTAATTATTAATCGGTGGAAGAGCAGGCTGCTATTACGGAGCTCCTTCATTTTCCTGGCAGCCGCGTAACATTATGAGACTATAAATCCTTCTTGCACGGCACAATTTGGTCACATTGGGTCTTCAGGGAAGAACAAATGTTCAGCCCATCACCCAAGGCAAGAAGCAGCAGCCCCCCCCCCCCAAGCAGGAATGGTGGCTTCTTCCCTGTTCAATTTTTTTTACTACCAGTCCTGTGGGCGTGGCTTGGTGAGCGTGGTGTGGCTTAGTGGGTGTGGCTTGGTGGGCATGGCAGGGGAAGGATACTGCAAAATCTCCATTCCCACCCCACTCTGGGGCCAGCTGGAGGTGGCATTTGTCGGTTCTCTGAACTACTCAACATTTCCACTACCGGTTCTCCAGAACCTGTCAAAACCTTCTAGATTTCACCCCTGAAGTGCATTTACCATGGCAGTGCAGCCCTTTGGATCTGATTCTCCCAAAGTGCCAGGAAACATATGACAGCAATACACCTGCATCTTTGCAATCTTTGGAAAAAACACAAGCATTTTAAGAAGGTTAGGTAGATGCATAGATGCATAAGCGCACCAGCGTGCCTAACTTCCCTGTCCTACTGTCCCTATTTATTTGTACCCATTTCCTGTGTTCCTTTTCATGTTTATTCTGATTCCTGTTATCTTGTGCAGGAGTGACAAACTAAATAAATAAAATAAATAAAAACAGATGTTACCTGTGACTCTTGCAGAACCCTGAATCACCTTTAAGATATCAGATCCAAAGTGCTACAACAAGCCTATAATTTACATGCTACTGAAACCAAATAGATAATAATTCAGGGAAATACCAGTAATGTGTAAACTGGGTATGGAAAAGGGATGACTAGAATTGTCTTTTGAATGGACATGAAGCGTCTTTGTGTCGGAGTGATGTCCAATAGCAATAGCAACAGACTTTTATACCGCTTCAAAGTGCTTTTACAGCCCTTTCTAAGTGATCGACAGTGTCAGCCTATTGCCCCCAAACAATCTGGGTCCTCATTTTACCAACCTTGGAAGGATGGAAGGCTGAATCAACCTTGAGCTGGGTCAGGATCGAACTCCTGACAGTGGGAAGGCAGAGTTAGCCTGCAATACTGCATTCTAACCACTGCACCACAACAGACAATCAAACAATACAGGGTGGAATGGATGGGTTCAGGATGCAAATGAGATTAGTGTAGATTAGATTCCATTTAGACTGCCTTTGATCATGCTCCTCCTTCCCATAGCCTGTTAGACTGTTGTTAACCATCTATTCCACCTCATAGAAATTACAATTTGTTAGCAATTTGGGGGAGGGCTTTGGGGTAACCCCCACTTTTTGTGTTTGTGTGTCTAGATATTGGACCTTGGAAGTCCTAAAAGGGATGTATGTATGTATGTATGTATGTATGTATGTATGTATGTATGTATGTATGTAGTATTTGTACTGATAAATAAATAAAGGGAGACTAGTATAGATCTATTTCGAGCTAATTAGCTCAAAATAGATCTATACTAGTCTCCCTTTATTTATTTATCAGTACAAATACAACACAAATATAAAAAGGCAACATTAAAAATAAAAAAAATATGGTTTTCTGCCTGCATGGTCTTCTGTGATAAGCCGAAGGACAGAAAGAGGGAATAGTGACCTTCCTCCCATATTTAGGCATACCAGGGGTTGTAACACAAACCGAGTCCCGAGTCCCTTTGTGGAGAGGGAGCGGCTAACAAATTTAATAAAATAAATAAATAAATAAATAAATAAATACAGACAGACAGACAGACAGACAGACAGACAGACAGACAGACAGACAGACAGACAGACAGACAGACATACATACATACATACATACATACATACATATATATATATATATATATATATATATATAATAGTTTCCTCAACATTTTCTACCAGCTCATACACATCTGTGATTAGTAGTTATTTCAAGATGCTCATGAATATTCCTATTAGGCAAAGTTAAGACTGCTTCCTTGACAGTTTTTCCATAACAGCTGAGGTAGCTATTTCCATTCCTACGCTATCTCCCACTCCCTCCTCCTTCTCTTCGTAACCAGCAATTCCGGCTAAATTAGAAATTAATTATTAGGGCTGGGCAGCTATCGCATTCAAGAGCAACTGGGAGATCCTAGTTGAAATCCACCCTCAGTCACGGAGGCTCCCTTTGATCCCTGAGCAAAATCCTCTAAGACTTTTATTTTTTTAATAAAAAATGCCTTAATTTCATTGCCTTAAGCTCTTGAACAAAGTGCAGAATATACATCTAACAAAGAAAAATAAATCGCAAGTAATATATCCAGAAAGGGGCTTCAGTGAATGCCAGAGCAAAAGTTGTAGCGTCTACAACTCATTAAAGCAGCTACATCTTTTCTCTAGGACTGCGTTCTTGCCCTTAGCAGCTGCCACAGGACCTTGGAAAACAAGGTGGCAGCTGTGAGAAGTTGCATTTCAATGCTACAAACATTCACACATTCATTCTCCAACGTCTCCTGGAGGGAAAATCTGAAGGACTGCACGGTCCTTCAGATTTCTTTCCCAAATGCAAATTCGTAGGTAACAAGATGCCCTGCAGATCGGACGCTTCCATTTTAGAATCACTGATGGCATGTGTTCCTGCTTTTTAAAAAAAAAATATCTGAGGCTACCTAAGCCAAAACCACATCTTTGCCGAAGCCTCTAATTCATACTCCAAGGCTGAGCTTTGGCTGCTCATTGCCAAGTCTGCAAAGATTTTCAGTCTCTCTCCAGTTACGATGCGCCTGAAAACAGCTACTATCCTTCCTTCCATAAATAGCACCACGTGGCTGCCTCTGTTCTGAGAGTTTGGGAGGGAGCAAATATAGAGATCTGGACTCTAAAAATACCTCCCCCCTCCCCCCCCACTGCTTCAAGCACTATTTTTTTAATGCTTGTTAACCAATTGATGGATGCAGAAATGGTGCTTTTGATTTAATGCAGAAAAGGCCCTCTAGTGGGGCTGGTGTGATAATGTGCAATGCAAATTTGTTCCACAATCTTCCTTCTTCTTTTCTTCCCCCCTCCCTGTATTCCCCTCCCTCCCTCCATTCCCCTCCCTCTCTTTCTCCCTGTTTCCCCCTTCCTTCCTTCCTTCCCTCCTCCCTGTATTCCCCTTCCCTCCCTCCCTTCCTCCCTCCCTCCCCTCCCTCCATGTATTCCTCTCCCTCCCTCCCTGTATTCCCCTTCCTTCCTCTCTGTATCACCCTTCCTTCCTCCCCCCTTCCTGTATCCCCCTTCCACCTTTCCCCCTCCCTCCCTGTATCCCCCTTCCTTCCCCCCTCCCTCCCTGTATCCTCCTCCCTTCCTCCCTCCCTCCCTCCGTGTACCCCCTTTCCTTCCTTCCTTCCTTCCTTCCTTCCTTCCTTCCTTCCTTCCTTCCTTCCTTCCTTGTATTCCCCTCCCTCCCTGTATTCCCCTTCCTTCCTTCCTTCCTTCCTTCCTTCCTTCCTTCCTTCCCTCCCTCCCTCCCTTCCTTCCTCTAAAATGATTTTAAAAAACTGTGGGGGTTTTTCCAGGTCACATGTGCATAGCTTAATTTAGCAACCGGCAGCCCCTGAGATAGAGAATCCATTAACTCATATCTGAAGACTAAGGCTATATTTCACGCAGTGTTACAGCAGCTGCAGCCATGCTTATTTTTAGCCCCACTGTGTGAAAAACGATCAAGCTTGAATACTAAGAGTTTCGGTGTATAAAAAAAGCGGGGAGGGATTTGCAGAGAGTATGTCTTTAAGAAACCACCTCAGTTTATAGACAAGGAATCCCTTCTTCCCCCGCCCTCTCTGCCAAATGTAGGAAGAATCTATAATAAGATTGGCATCATCAGAATATTAGAAGGCAAAGGAATGCGTGGGCGTAGATCGCTGGCTATTGTTATAAATTAATCAACAAAATTACAGGAGCCTAGCCGAGTAAGTGTACAAGGAACGTGTGTTCCCTGAAGCAGCTTCTCTACAATGTTCCAGCTCGTAAGGGCAGCACGGATGACTCAGAGAGAGATGTGGCATCACAAAACGATCATTTAGACTTCTAAAAAGTCTATCGATTTTCCCTCTGAAAACACTCCTCATTGTCCTGATGGAGGAACGGGGTTGGCTGGTCCACATTTGTTGAAGTCCCTGTTTAATTGGCCACCAGCGAGGAGAGCTGACTTTGGCATCTGCCAAACCCTCACGCCGAAGGAGTGTGTGTCTGTGTGTGTGTGTGATGCTTCTGGCAGGATACCAAGCCAACTGAGCTTTGTAAAGCGCTTGGTGGTGGCAAAAAAAGAGAAGGCAGCAAAGTTGGTCTTCATGAGGAAAATCATCTCTCTCTTCATCTTGTCTGCAGAAAGGAATGATCAAACAGAACAAGAGGAGAGGAGAGAGATCAAGCAGAGGCTGACGAGAAAGGTAAGCTCCCTCTACATCTTCTCTGTCTCGACCAAATATCGAAACACCTAGTTACGGTGATGCTGTAACTGCAAGCCAGACTGATTTGCTCACCGTGGTTATAATAAACCCCTTTACTGTCATTGTACATCATTGTATACTATGAAATTGGTTATCGATCTGAGCTGCTGAATCCTGACCGGCAGTGAGAAGATGCTTTGGGGTGGGTCCTGCAACTTTTTGCTCACCTCTGATAACACCTTTGAGAGAATTACACGATATTTTGGATACAGTCCAAGAATAAGCATCCTTAAGTCCTGGATAGCAATTTACCGTTTGCATTTAGCTTAGTAAGGAATGTGTGAGTTGGCTTAATACCTCGGAGGACAAATTCAAACTTTTCATGGCAGGCTTGGTAATTGAGCCAAACCAGAAGTGTAAGGTTGTGCTATGACAAGTGTATTGTTCTCTGGATAAGCAATATTAAATACATAGATAGATCAGACCTGGCTGAGCAATAGAGGGTATGAGAAGGTTCTTGGAAATTTACTGGGTCACCATCTCAATATGAGAAAGAAGTGTGATGCAACAGCTAAAAAAGCCAATGCAGTCTTGGTCTGCGTGAATAGATTCATTGCATTCAAATCATAGGAGGTCATAGTGTCGCAGTACTCCCTACTCTACCCCTAGACAACACATGGAATGTTATATCCAGTTGTGGCATTACCTGTGGAGATGGAGTTAGTTCAGAGGAGACCTACTATCATACTAAGGAAACTGGGAAGCAAACCTTACAAAGAGTCAGGGGTGTTTAACTTTGCAAATTAGATGACTAAGATGCATGCAAAGTGCCTCCTGTTACAAGAGGGGATTCTTGCAAGACAAAAAGCAATGGGCTGAAATGAAAGAAAATAAGATTCATGTTGGATAGCAAGAGAAAAATCCTGATTGTACAAATTCTAAGCAGTATAGTGGTTTATCTAGATATGGGTATAGTTGATTACATCTCTCCTCAAGTTTTCAAATATAGCTGGATGATTATTTGTCAAGAACAACTTGATGAATGATTCCTCTGGACTGGACTGGACTAAATGAGCTGTAAGGTTATTTCATAAATCTATTAGTTCTTTTATGAAAGAGTAGTAGAGGGATTATTTCTGATCAGCTTGGATTTGAGATTCAGTTGGAAGATATGCTGAATGTATCACAATTTTATAATTTTATACAATGTATGTATGTGTGTGTGTGTGGGTGTATATACTGTATACACACACACATACATACTGTATCACACCCAAGCATATTGCACACATTGAATGGAAGGCAAGGATTTTGCAATTCTCCTCCTTGGTATTAATATCTTGCTAGTTCTGCAGACTCCTCCCACCAAAATATAAATACACAATATTAAAAACGGGACTAGGTATTTATTTAGAAGGGTAAACATAAAGGTTCCCCTCGCACATATGTGCTAGTCATTCCTGACTCTAGAGGGCAGTGCTCATCTCTGTTTCAAAGCCGAAGAGCCAGCGCTGTCTGAAGACGTCTCCATGGTCATGTGGCCGGCATGACTAAACGCCAAAGACGCACGGAGCGCTGTTACCTTCCCACCAAAGGTGGTTCCGATTTTTCTACTTGCATTTTTTACGTGCTTTCGAACTGCTAGGTTGGCAGAAGCTGGGACAAGTAATGAGCGCTCACGCCATTAGGCGGCGCTAGGGATTCGAACCGCCGAACTTGCAGACCTTTCTGATCGACAAGCTCAGCTTCTTAGCCACGGAGCCACTGCGTCCCTAAATTTAGAAGGGACAAGGTCTTAATAGAAGCAATTGGAATGAATGCTGACCCCAAAGTTTCTGCTAATCGGCCCCATTACATCTCTCTATGCCAGTAACAAGAAGTGCTGCCTAAGGACAATTCTCAGAAAGAGATTCATTCGTTCGGTCATTCTTTCCCCAAGAGAAGGCACAAATCTTTTGTAGAAGTTCTAAATATAGTCCGGCATTAAAAATACATTGCAAAAGCTCCTACAAGTTTCTCTCTCGATGTACTGTACCTTCAGATGCTATGAATAGAAAGTACAGATGAGGATGAGATTTTCTGCCATTTCATCAAAGTTCCTCATATAGGATTTTCAAACAGCCCCAGATGTTGAGTGACTGAATGAGTAGAAAGTAGTACTATTGTCACCTGGCAACCAGGTTCTTGGGCATCCATTCTTGAGCTGGTCTTATTCACAGTGCATTTCACAATGATTGTCTGTTTGATTATTGGAAATTATTGCAGCCAACAAAGGTGCTGGTTATCGGGACGTGCCTAGCAACCCATTAGTTCCTCTATTTATTCCTTAAGGGGGAGAATATACCATATTTTTCAGACTATAAGACACACCAAGATTTCGAAGAGCTAAGTAAGAAAAGAAAAGTTTTTGTCTTTCCCGGCCCTCAGCAGCCCTCTTCAGGCTTCAGCAAGACTGGGGGGAAGGTGAAAACGCCTGTTTTTTGCAAAAACTGAGGCGTTTTTGCCTTCCCCCAGCCCTGCTGAAGCCTGAAGAGGGCTGCTGGGTGCTGAGGGAAGGCAAAAACCCCTCCATTTTTGCAAAAAACCAGCGCGTTTTTCGCAAAAATGGGATGCGTTGGGGGTGGATTCCATGTATAAGACACACCAATATTTCCACGCTCTTTTATGGGTGGGGAAAGGTGCGTCTTATACTCCGAAAAATACGGTATGTATATAGGTAGTCCTCAACTTACGACTGGTTGCTTAGCAACCATTTTGGGCAGGGGGTTGGATTAGAAGACCTCCAAGGTCCCTTCCTGCCCTATTCTGTTTCTATGAACCCTGAAAAAGTATTTCCTCGGATTCAGTGGTGGGTTCCAGATCCCGTTGCAACTGGTATGGTAAGGTACGGTACGGTTGCAATAGGGCCCAGTGTCCACCCCATGAATGCGTGCAAGCACGCACAAGCGCACATGTGTGTCCTGAACTCTTGCAACGCCTCCGTGAGCCTCCGCGATGCTCCAGCTGCTTGGTGGAGTGTTGTGCAGGTGCCATGCACTCCATGCTCATACCTACATCTATCATGTCTGATCTCTATCTGTCTGTCTGTCTGTCTGATCTATCTATCCATCTATGTATCCATCTATGTATGTATGTATCTATCCATCCATCCATCCATCCATCCATCCATCCATCCATCCATCCATCCATCATCTATCTATCCATCCATCCATCCATCCATCCATCCATCCATCCATCCATCCATCCATCCATCCATCCATCCATCCATCCATCTATCTATCTATCTATCTATCTATCTATCTATCTATCTATCTATGATTAGCCAGCTAAAGTCACCCAACCGGCTTTCTAGCCTGATACCTTAACCCCTAGAGTAGACCATGTTGTCTCTTTTCCTGCAGTGTTTCTTCAGAAAAGACCGAGATGGTTTGCAAAGCAAAGGTGGAGCAACAGGCTTGCTTCACTCTTACAAAGGGAGGGTCCTTCTTGACCTGAAAACTAACCGTGAGGGAGTTTTTGAATGAACCTTCATGGAAGGGAAGGATCCCTCCAAAGACGTGCCTGGTCTTAGCTCCAAGCACTCGTTTTCTCTCACTGCTGCCAGGAGCTGAGTGAGCAAGCTGGCAGCAGAAAGGGAAAAGATTGTAAGAACACTGAAGATGGCTGTCAACAATTTTTGGCATGTCTAGCTGCTACAGGTATCCAGAGGCTTTCTACCGCAGAGTTTCATGGCCTCATCTAGAGCCAAGAACACACTGGAATGCACGTTAAGCGCAAGGAAGATGATAACACGGACCTATAAAAATGACATCACCTATCCTCCTGTATTGGGACGCAGTGGCTAAGACGCTGAGCTTCTTGATCAGAAAGGTTGGCGGTTCGAATCCCTAGCGCTGTGTAACGGAGTGAGCTCCCATTACTTGTCCCAGCTTCTGCCAACCTAGTAGTCTGAAAGCACGTAAAAATGCAAGAAGAAAAATAGGGACAACCTTTGGTGGGAAAGTAACAGCGTTCCATGCATCTTCGGCATTTAGTCATGCTGGCCACATGACCACAGAGACATCTTCGGATAGTGCTGGCTCTTCGGCTTAGAAACTGAGATGAGCACCACCCCTAGAGTCAGAAATGATTAGCACGCATGTGCTGGGGAACCTTTACCTTTATCCTCCTATACCCACCACATTATTTATCATAGAAAGGGCACCCACAGAGTGCCACCCACAGATGCTGAAATGGGGATGGGCCCATCCAACACAGAGTTTTGCATGGCATTCGCTTTTGAATGCCAGTCCATCAGAGTGTAAGAAATGCTTTGTGAGACTAGACCTCCAGTCTATTGGGTCCAGTATTCTGCGTGACCTAATGGTAAACCTAATGTAAATTGGAAGTATAGGTTTTTCATGTTTATAGTTTTCCTAGATTGCATTTCAAAATGTACGTTGGGGCGTGCCTCCCTAATGATATACCCTGCTAAGAACTCAAATCTAACTTGAGAAATTATGTACCTAATACAATATATAAAGAAGGGGCCTGTCAGAAATAGATAAGTTTTCAAGGTACTAAATGCAACATTAAAAAGGAAAAGAAGTTTCTTAGGAGATATCTAGAGTTTACAACTGGGCCCCTGGCGGCGAAGTGGTTAGAACACAGTATTGCAGACTAATTCTGCCGACTGCCAGCAGTTCAAATCCCACCAGGCTCAAGGTTGACTCAGCCTTCCATCCTTCCGAGGTGGATAAAATGAGGACCCAGATTGTTGGGGGCAATAGGCTGACTCTGTAATCCGCTTAGAGAGGGCTGTAAAGCACTGTGAAGTGGTATATAAGTAAGTGCTATTGCTATTACAACAGAGCAATTGTAAGATAGCCCAAGGAGTGTCTATATTTTCGTCATGAATGAGCAAGTGTATCAAATAGAAACACCTTCTTACATTCCTATATGGGATCCAAAGAAGTCAGCAGAAAGGAAATGCAGGCGTTTTTGTGAATATTCTCCACCCAAGTCTCTGTACAGTTCTCACATTGCATGAATTTTTCCTCCCAAAGCTTAATCAACGGCCTACGGTTGATGAATTAAGAGACAGAAAAATCCTCATTCGATTCAGCGATTATGTGGAGGTGGCAAAAGCACAGGATTACGATCGACGAGCAGACAAGCCATGGACCAGGCTATCAGCAGCAGACAAGGTACTGAGGTGTTTATTTTCTTATGGACATATGCCTCCCTAAAGTGTAATATGCCACCCTTCTCTTTCATGCCAGATTATACAGATAGTCCTCAATTTATGACTATGATGGAACATGCCCATGACAGTCTTAGTTGCAAAGCAGATCATCACGGGCCTGACCCACTCTTAGGATTTTGTGTGTGTGTGTCAGTCATTAAGCCAATCACCGTACTCATTAAATGAACACTGCAGACATTAAGTGAACCTATTGTTTGCTATGGGGGCATTTTTGCTGAAAACTGAAAGTAAACGCCATTTTTCAGCAGAAACGTAAATCGTGGTCGCATGATCAGGGGATGCTGCAAACAGCCGTAAATGTGAGCCATTTGCCAAGCATCCAAAATGCAGTCATGTGAATAGGGTGGGGGAGCTGTCATAACTTCAGAACCAGGTCATAAGTACTTTGGGGCTGGGCTAGGGTAACCTCAAATGGTCACAAAGTGAGCGGTTGGAAGTCAAGGATTACCTGTACATTAAACCAAAGCCACAGAAACACCCAGTTGTAAGAAGCTACTTAGGGCCTTGGATCCAACCTCCCTTCTCAGAACAATGGTCCGAATTAAAACATCCCCAATGGAAGCTTGCATAGCCTCTACTTCAATACATGCCACATGGGTTGCTGGTTCTGCGGTCGGACTGGTATTAACAGATTAACAGAGTTGGAAGGGATCTTGGAGGTCTTCTAGTCCAGGCCCCTATACCATTTCAGACAAATGGTTGTCCAATTTATTATTCAAATCCTGCAGTGTTGGAACATTCACAACTTCTGGAGGCAAGTCCTTCCACTGAGTAATTGTTCTCATTGTCAAGAAGTTTCCCCTTAGTTGGTTCTTTCCTCGATTAGTTTTCAGCCATTGCTTCTTATCCATCCATTAGTTTCCACCCATTGCTTATGAGCCGCAGTGGCGCAGTGGTTAGAGTGCAGTACTGCAGGCTACGTCTGCTGCCTGCCGGCTGCCTGCAATTTGGCAGTTCAAATCTCACCAGGCTCAAGGTTGACTCAGCCTTCCATCCTTCCGAGGTGGGTCAAATGAGGACCCAGGTTGTTGGGGGCCATAGGCCGACTCTGTAAAGCGCTTAGGGAAGGCTGTAAAAGCACTGTGAAGCGGCATATAAGTCTAAGTGCTATTGCTATCCTGCCTTCAGGTGCTTTAGAGCAGTGTTTCCCAACCTTGGCGACTTTAAGTCCTGTGGACTTCAACGCCCAGAATCCCCCAGCCAGCATAGTTGGCTGGGGAATTCTGGGCGTTGAAGTCCACAGGACTTAAAGTCGCCAAGGTTGGGAAACACTGCTTTAGAGAATAGGTTGACCTCCTCTTCTTTGCGGTAGCCACTCAGATATTGGAACACTGCTATTGTGTCAGCCCTGCTCCTTTTTATTAAACTAGGCATACCCGATTCCTGCAACGGTTCTTCATGTTTTAACCTCCAGTCTCCTGATCATCTTTGTTGCTGTTCCCTGCCCTCTTTCGAAAGTGTTTACAGCTACCCATATCAACAGATAATTTTCTAAACGATCAGAAAGTTTTTCCATCAGTGGAAACAAAGAATAAGGTACTCTATTGTTACACCACTGAATGCCTATCCCCTCTTAGGGAGATAAAGGTTCAATGGTTCCTGTGCCTTATTGTTTTCTCCAGTGGTTTTGAGTAGGTGGTGCTTCATGACAGTTTATATTTCTATTAAAGGTTTTGCCAGACACCTCCCTTACACTGAGAAATGAATCTCTCAAATAGATTTTCCTTCCATGTGCTGAAATGAAAAATCACTGCAGCAAAGCTGCTCATATAAGAATAGTATGACGGGTCAATTGAGAATATATTTGCACATTTTGGCCATGTGCCTGGAGATAGATCCAAAGAGACATATTGATCTTTATTTAGCACGGTAAGGTGTGATGCTGCAATTCACTTTATTTATTACGATTTATTAAGAATATTTATATGGCCTCTCAACTTATACTGTGCCTTGGGTAATCAGGGAGTGATCATTTTTGACAGCCTCACAGCCACAAGTGGGGTTGTCAATACCTAATGTTTTGCTTTTGAACAATATCCTTGAGAGACAATGTTTCTCAACCTCAGCAACTTGAAGATGTGAAGACTTCAACTCCCAGAATTCTCCAGCCAGTGTTAGGTTAGACAGAAATTCCTGCCGATTGCACTTTACCTGTTCACACATGGCAATCACCTCAATTTGATTTGTTAAGTATGGTAGGAAAACAGAAGCTATTAAGGTGCTATTTCATGAACCCCTCCACTTATGGAGTTACTGTGTTGCCACCCACTGCTAGGGATGTGGAAGAGACTTCAACGAACTGTTCAGGTGGAAGGGCTTATGACTCTTTATTGAGAAGGATATGTACAGAAAAAAATAGAATAACAGTTGGAAGGGACCTTGGAGGTCTAGTCCAACTCCCTGCTTAGGCAGGAAACTCTACACCACTTCAGACAAATGGTTATCCAATCTCTTCTAAAAAACTTCTATTTCAGTTAACTGTTTAAGCTGTGCCTTTTCCTACCAGTTTTAAAGGATTAATTCACCTTGTTTCTGTTTCAATTTTCCAGGCAGCCATTCGTAAAGAGCTAAATGAATACAAAAGTAATGAAATGGAGGTGCACGCATCGAGCAAGCATTTGACAAGGTCAGTTGCCCAGATAGTATGTATTCATTGAATATCAGTCTATTTAATCTCAATCTCTCTCTCTCTCTCTCTCTCTCTCTCTCTCTCTCTCTCTCACACACACACACACACACACACACACACACACTCTCTATCATCTATCTATCTATCTATCTATCTATCTATCTATCTATCTATCATCTATCTATCTATCTATCTATCCATCCATCCATCCATCCATCCATCCATCATCTATCTATCTCTATCTATCTATCTATCTATCTATCTATCTATCTATCTATCTATCTATCTATCTATCTATCATCTATCTATCTATCTATCTATCTATCATCAATCTATCTATCTATCTATCATCAAATCTTCTATCTTTATCTACTAAACCTGCAGAATGTTCTGCTCTACTGGAGAACTCTTCCAGAATTTGGAACAGCTGCTAGGGTTCAATCTGTCTTGGTAAACAGGACCAGCTTTTTTATCCCAAACTCACCCTCAATTTACTTGATAATTCTCTAAGCATAAGCATTTAACTTCAGGTTGGTCAAATAATGAAAAATACACTGCAGTTAGGCAAAGAACAGGAACAACAACAAACCCGATAAATATTCAGCACAATTTGAGTGAGCGCAGACCATTTTTAAACAAAAGATAACTTATGGTGTACACAGAAATACTAATTCAGTATATATTGATTTGCCTATGGAGGAAATTAAAAAAAAATATAGCAAATCTAGCTGCTTGCTAAGATTTCAGATCAGGGCCATAAATATGATAAAGTTTAGCAGTGAAAATTACAAAAGGCAGCTCCAGTAATTATTCTCTTGAAGCATGTACTTCGATCTTTTGATTGCAACCAATTTGTGAATATAATCTACCAATCAATTTCCTCACCTGAGCAAAATTGATCAAAGAATGTCTAGGCCAGTGTTTCTCAAACTTGGCGACTTTAAGTCCTGTGGACTTCAACTCCCAGAATCCCCCAGCCAGCTGGCTGGGGAATTCTGGGAGTTGAAGTCCACAGGACTTAAAGTCGCCAAGTTTGAGAAACACTGGTCTAGGCACTTGAAATTCTTTGGATGCTACGTACTATGTTTACTTGGCATAGGAAGACCGGCAAGAATCACAATCAGTGTTGCTACCCAAGTCCAGTCTAAACTGAAAAGTGAAATAAATGTAGAGATTTCAGCTCAGGTGAAACTTTTAACTTTAAGGCGCTCAAATAAAATTGGTGGCATTTCTTTGGGCAGAAGCCATGCTTAAATTGCTATCAAGTATCACCAAAATCCAAATTCAGTAGAAATGTAAGGGCTCCTCCTTAACTTTAAAATTTTGAAGATAAAACATTTTGATTTGACTACCAATAGGTAGGTAACTAACTAAATCAGTTATCTACCTCAGGGGTGTCAAACTCAATTTCATTGAGGGCCACATCGGGGTTGTGTTTGACCTGGGGGGGGGGGCAGGGGGCGTGGCCAAGATGGGTGTGGCCAGCTCAATGTCACTCATGTTGGGGGCTCCTGTGGTGGCCTGAGAGCTTTGCCAGCAAAAACAGTCTCCCAAGCTGTTTGGAGCTGCGATGGCTCCTGCAACCCTCTGCCAGTGAAAGCAGAGCTCGGGAGGGCTGCCCATAGCCCTCCCAAGCTCCATTGTCACTGTCAGAGGCACCAGGGGCTGGTCCTTTGCTGTTTCCATGGTGTCTCCACAGGCCAGATCTAAGTACCCTGTGGGCCGGATCTGGCTCCCAAGCCTTGAGTTTGACGCCCCTGAACTACCGTATTTTTTGGAGTATAAGACACACCTTTTTCCCTCAAAAAAGAGGCTGAAAATCTGAGTGTGTCTTATACACTGAATACAGCATATTTTGCCTCCCGAAACCACACCCCCTTCACCAAAATTGCCATGTATAGGTTGTAGGAGGCTTTCAGAGAGCTCCCGGGGGCTGGGGAGGGCAGAAATGAGCAAAAAACGGGTCATTTTTTGCTCAATTTTGCACCCCAAGAGCATTCTATAAGCTTCCTAAAGACTATCCATGCCCTTTTGGAGGGCAAAAAACGGGCCCATTTTCGCAAAAAAGTGTTATTTGCTCATTTTTGCCCCCACCCTGCACCCCACTAGGAGCACTCTACAAGCCTCCTAAGAACTATTCGTGCCCTTTTTTTGAAAAAAAAAAAAAAACGGCCCGTTTTTGGGAGGTTTGCAGAGTGCCAAAAAAAAATATTTTTTTTTTAAATTTGCCTCTTCAAAACCTTGGTGCATCTTATACTCCGATGTGTCTTATACTCCGAAAAATACAGTAACTCATCCTTAGGTCCTTGTGTACTGCCCTTTTCTTACATGAAATTGTGGTGTTTTTTTTTGAGATAGACCTTCTAAACAATTGCCATGGTCACTTATGTCTTCTCCTTTTAACTTCTAGATTCCACAGGCCATAGAGATTTTCTTCTGCGAAGAATTTGTCTACTTTTTTTGATATCCACTACTGAACACGCATCAGGGAAAACATGAAGGCCTTTCTCTGAGGTTCAGTCTACGAGAAGCTGATGTTTCCGGTTCTGGAAAGACTGCAGATTTTACCCCTGCAGCTCAATATTTAAAACGATCTAATCTGATGAAGGCCGTCACCTTGGACCCACAACCGTCAAGGTGTGGGAGAATTCACTGACAATATTGAACTCATCCAAAGGGAAATGACTGCGTTCCTTTGCTACTTGTTTTAAACTGAATTGCTGCATACCTTGAGAAAGGAGATGCTGTGCATGTACAGGCTCTACCATTCCAAGGCCTCCGACATAACGGACACGGCGCACACCATCATTCAGTATTATCATGGTGACGAGACATTGGGAACTTATCACGATTAGTTTGTACAAAACACTTACGTTCATGTTCTATGAAGTTATTTACTATATTGTTTCTTTTCTTTTTTTATATATATAATGTCTAACAAAACACTCCTCTTTTTTTTTGAACTCCTGTTCATTTTTTTTGTTAATTAAATGATTACTTACTGCAGAAAACAATTCCGCAGACTTCCATGTTTTATGGGATTTAGCATCACAGTTTAAAGGAACATGGGAAACAATTTGATTTCTTCTCTCTCTCTCCCCCCACACCAACCCCTCAAGCAAGTTTTATATTAGCGGCTTCCGTTTTCCAAAAGGAAGATTCAAGTGTAGGATTGCAAAAGTGAATGGTGTTGGGTCAATTTTTATTGTGGTAACTGAGAAGTTGAACTACTTCATTGGAAAAAAAGGTAGTTGAAGGGAGAGGAAACAGAGGTGGTTATTCTACTGGTTCAGACCGGATCCCCAAACTGGTTGCGGAAATCGCGGGTGGCTCCGCCCACTTGCACCCAGCTCTATGGCATCCCATTTAGCCCCCCTTTTTTGCCAAAAGTGCATATGCAGAAGGAGCTGTGCACACTCACATTTGAGAACCGGTAGGGAAGGTAAGTGTATACCACCCCTGGTGAGGACCTATATTAGGCTACTATTATTCAAAAGAACAGGATTAAAATGCACAATATCTGGTTGCAATCCGTTTGTTTGCACAATGTGATGTGAAATTTGATAATGGCCTACTTTAATGGAGAAAGAGCTCCTACTGGAAGAGCTATGGAAGTAAATGAGCAAAAACAAAATAGTACACCTGAATCCTGATGTGAGATGGTTTCCACAACAGGCACAACCACAACTGCTTGGGTATCTGGGTATCTGGTGAAATGCAATTGTATACCCAATGGTCTCAGATCACTTCCCACCAATACTTTTAGGTAAGTCTTGAGTAAAATCAACGGACAAAAATACATAATGTTGCAAATTGAGTGTTACAGCACATGTCTAATTTCTTCCACGAGAATTACAAGTCCTCCAGTTGCAGACAAAATGCAAAGAGCAGCTGAATAAAACCATGGTATGGAAAATGCAGGCCGTGGTGGCTCAGTGGCTAAAACGCTGAGCTTGTCGACCACAAAGGTCGGCAGTTCGGCAGTTCGAATCCCTAGTGTCATGTAATGGAGTGAGCTCCCGTTACTTGTCTCAGCTTCTGCCAACCTAGCAGCTCAAAAGCATGTAAAAATGCAAGTAGAAAAATAGGGACCACCTTTGGTGGGAAGGTAACAGCGTTCTGTGCGTCTTCGGCATTTAGTCATGCCGGCCACATGACCACGGAGACGTCTTCAGACAGCGCTGTCATATCGGCTTTGAAATGGAGATGAGCACCGCCCCCTAGAGTCAGGAATGACTAGCACATATGTGCAAGGGGAACCTTTAGTTTTTACCTTTTTATAGAAAATGCAGACCTATGCAATCATTTATCCATTCAGGTAGACATAATGCATGAGGCATAAACAGCAGCCAGCTAGAAATTACTAATCTCATAAGCAGCTCACTGTTGGAAGAACTAAAAGACCAGGTTAGGGAAAAAATGCTCTGTGGGATTGCTAAAAGTTGAGAACAACTTGAAGGAACATAATCAATCAACGAATATATCCATCAAAGAAACAGCTAGCCTTGATAGATAATCATGTGACAGCATCTGATTGATCACAAGTAGTGCAAGTTGAGTTGAGGCATTAAACATGATGTCAGAGAAAAGAATAAAACACAGTAAAATCATACCACATAAATTCCCCACAGGATTAGCACTGTCTCTCTCCAATGCACTTCTGAGTAAATTATTAATATATGTACTAAGTCTGGTTTATGCATGCTTAAAAATATTCTGGGTTTGCATTATGCAAGATGTTATTCATAAATATGTTGCAGTTTATATGCGCGAGTAATCCCCACTCCAAAAATTGGGAGGATGTTTATGCTGATAAGTCTTTCAAAGGTCTATTATCCTTAAAGTCCTGGGCTACAGTTTCATACATATTGAAGAGCTTGCTTTCCTTTTCCATAATTCATTTCAATTGGGAGAACTTTTGTGCAGAAAAGATCCCTATAGATTACTCTTTATTGAAACTGAAATCAAAGTTGACCAAATCATAATGAGCTGCTATCTCAATACGAAGTCGCAGTATCTCCAGAATATGTACAATATATACAATCATTTAGAAATTCTTCAGAGAGAGACATGTGCATCAGTGCAGGTAAGATTCAGGCTATGAGATGGGGTGCATGAGGTGCAAACTGGAACATATTTTCATTTGCCTGTTCTACTCCAATTTTTGGTTTCAAGAAAGCTGAAGACAACAAACAAAGGAGGAACATTCCCTCATTTAAGGAGGGGAGGGAGGAAAAGCTTTGGATCCAGGGGAACCAGTGATTGACAAGTCGACTCTCCAATCAGAATCATTTGCAACTGCACAATCACTGACCATTCCATTCAGTGAAAAGAGATGATACTTGGATAAGAAAAGCCTTCAACTTTTTGTTCCACCTCAGTATAACATCCTTTGTGACAAAAAAATGTTGCTGGGTCTTCTGTCATCTCTTCTATAGGTGAAACAGGCAGAGATCCCTTGACCATTTCTCATCCAACTTAAATTTGAGACTCATCATCTCAGTAGTTATCCTATGAACTTGCTAGTTGTTTTAAAACTGTAGTGCCCAGAACTAAACCCAGGCCTCTAAAAAGAGTTTGATAAGGGCAGAATAGATTTTTCCCAAAATTATTAAGTTACTAGTTGGATACCCGTGCCTCGTGACAAAACAATGTGATCGGGCAATGACGGAGAAATCCGGTTCAATCCATTGGCTGTGGTGGTTGTTGATTGAAACTCATAAGGGAATATCACTCCTACTGTCTTGAATCTTGAAGCACTTCCATAGGTGGACGGCATAGACATTTTGGTGAGGTACCGGCATTTAGTACTGTAAGGAGCCCCAGACCGCTCCTGAATGGAGTGGAACGTCTGCCAGTTTGAACTGAGGTAACCGAATGTGAGGCAACTGGCAGTTGGAACAGAGTTCTTTTCATGTGGGGAGGTTGAGTTGAACTCCTTAGCATCAGAGCGTGTTAATTACTGTATAAGAAATATTAATGACCTGATAGTCATTTCAATTAATCCTTTCTTAGAGATTATTTAGAAGCCAAGAGGAACATACTTGCCAAATTTCAAGTTTGTAGACTTTTAGCACCTGCTTCATAATTCTGGCTCATGCCTAACATGAAATTGATAGGTCCACCCAGATCCATCGGAACACTTACAGGCATTCAGAAAAACCATCACTATTTTACCTGTTCCCCCTCCTCTTTTTCACAATTATTCGTCACCATACTCACGGTCCACGATACATTCTCTCCTGAAATAAATTACAGGTATCGTATTTTCCGGCGTATAAGGTGACTGGGTGTATAAGATGACTCCCTACTTTTCCTGTTAAAATATAGGGTTTGGACTATACTCGCCGCATAAGACTACCCCTCTTCTGAGTTTTATTTCCCAACCATATCAAAATTCATTGGAGTTTCACCCATATTTCCGATACTACTTAACGCATAGCTATGTTTATTGTGCTGTTGTATTACATATTGATGGGAAACTACTTATTTTGTCATTGAGATCTATATGTACTGTATGTACAGATACTGGTGCTGTGCTGTATGTACCGATATTGCTTCAGTTGGCCTTTCAGGCAGTGCGGTGCAGTAATACTGTCAGGTCAGGTATCGCCATTCCAGTATACAGCGCCCAGCCAATCACGGCGAGCAATGTATTTTCTATTAATGAATACAAGGTGTGCTCGGATTGGCAGAGGGTGTGACATCATCAGCCCGCCTTCCTGACTCCAAGACAGTCCGAGCAGGCCAGCTTATAGCGGTATACGCTATGTGGAAACTGCTGGCTCAGCGCTGCCAGTATGGAAAATGCAGCTCAGTATGGCAGTATGGCAACGGCAGCGGTATTTAATGGCATTCAGACTGGCTTGGAACCGGTAAGTTCCAGCTCGCCATATACCCGGCATACAAAACGACCCCCGGTTTTTGGAATGATTTTTATAGGCTAAAAAGTCATCTTATATGCCGGAAAATACGATAGCTAATTAAAAAAATAAATTAGAATGTGGCTCAACTGCTCTTTCCCAAACTATGCTTTCTATAAAATTTGTTCTGCTCAATTCACATGAATGCATTTAACTTTCAAAAATCTCGTGCGCCCACCCCCCCACCCCCCCACTGCTCGATTGGAGATTAGGCGTTTACTATTTTCTGAATTTTGTCCAGGCTTTGGTCACCTAGCACCGTATGACCATACATACAGCAGTATTTCCAAATCTCAGGGGGTCTCCAAAAGGACTGACTTCAATTCCCTGAGTTTTACAACATGCTATTATGGTTAATATTATCAGTATTAAGTCTATGCAACAGAAAAGTCCACATTTGAGAAAGTTGCTCTAGAACAGGGGTGTCAAACTCTTATTTCATTGAGGGCCACATCAGGGCTGTGTTTTACTTCGGGGGCCGGGGTGGGCATGGCCAGCTCAACATCACTCGTATCGGGAGTACCTGTGAGGGCTCGATACCAGCAAAAATTGGCTCCCAAACTCCATTTTTGGCTGCAATTGCTTACTGCAACCCTCTGCCAGCAAAAGCAGAGCTCAGGAGGGTATCCCGCGGCCCTCATGAGCTCCGTTTTTGGCTGTAACAGCCTCCTGCAGCCCGCAGCCTACCTGAGCTCTGTTTTTGCTGGTAGAGGCACTGCAGGTCGGTCCTTCGCTGTTTCAAGGCTAGCTCCGCGGGCCAGATATAAGCACCCCTACTCTAGAATGATCTGATTTGGATTTAATGTTTACGTTGGCCACCCTATACATGTCTAGAAACGTAATTTCTCTAGTGTTGCAGTCACATTTCTTATTCCACTGTGAGGAATTGAAAAAGTAGACTTAACTGCTAATTGCAGCAATCTAACCCCATAATATAAAAATAATATGTTTATGGCACACATTATTGCACAAAGGGGATCTCTCTGTGTAGTTATTTTTCAAGCTCCAATCTGCTTTGATCACGTCAATCACCTTTAGCAGAATGAAGATATAAGGAAAGACCTGGATTTAGAGCAACCTAGAACTAAGGAGAAATTTCCTGACAATGAGAACAATTAGTGGAACAGCTTGCCTCCAGAAGTTGTAAATGCTCCACCACTGGAGGTTTATAAGAAGAGATTGGACAACCATTTGCCTGAAATTGTATAGGGTCTCCTGCTTGGGGTGGGAATAGAAGACCTCCAAGGTCTCTTTCAATTCTATTATTCTGTTGGTCTCCCACCTGCTGTGTCAGGGATGCACACATGAACTCTATGTATAAAGCATCAGAAGCTGGAGGTGAGGCTTTTGGTGGATGTGTGCATTGCCATGTATAGATTGTTGTATGACTAAGAGATGTGCACAACAGCTTTTCATATTAGTCCCTTAAATAAGAAAAGAAAATGCATGCAGTCTCATCTTCTATCCATTGAAGTTCTTTCTAACAAATTGAGTTGGTTTGAATCAAAATTTAGGAGGACCACCTAGTGGGAATAAAAATTACTGCAGAGTTTTCAAAGTAAATTGCATTCAACTCAGCTCCACTGGATGAAATCCCAGAAAGCCTAATTGCAGGTTTGCCATTAGGGTGTAAAATGATTAAAGAATTTTGAGTTGAATGAGCATCTTCCTTTAAAAATATGATTCATCCGTTAAGGTTAAGCGTTCAATAAAAAATACTGCTCATTGTTGGAAAAAAAGAGGAAATGTTTAATGTTTTAGTTTCTTAATTTGGTAATTCAGAATACCTTAGTTCTCATTGCTGCCACAAAACCTTAGCTCTCAATTCTGTCCGTCCAATTACATTGTCAGAAAAAATGGTTATCTTGATTTATCTTTTGAACCTCAAGTTGTTTAATCTTTTGATCATCCCTAAAGGTAAAGGTTCCCCTCACACATGTGCTAGTTGTTCTCAACTCTAGGGGGTGGTGCTCATCTCTGTTTCAAAGCCAAAGAGCCAGCGCTGTCTGAAGACGTCTCTGTGGTCATGTGGCCGGCATGACTAAATGCCAAAAGCACACAGAATGCTGTTACCTTCCCACAAAAGGTGATTCCTATATTTCTACTTGCATTTTTACATGCTTTCGAACTGCTAGGTTGGCAGAAACTGGGACAAGTAACGGGAGCTCACTCCGTTATGCAGCGCTAGGGATTCAAACCGCTGAACTGCCAACCTTTCTGATTGACAAACTCAGTGTCTTAGCCACTGAGCCACCACATCCTGCATTTTCTATACCATGGTTCGGTATATGATTATATTATCCCATCCCTATTAGATCCCTCATCCCTATTAGATTATAAATTGCATAGAAACAATTCTACAGCAGTTTTCTAGATTTGGGGAAATAAAACCACAACAGCAGAGAGGCAGATTTAATATATGTGTCAGTTTCAATTGTTAATGCAGTAGCTATGGGACCACCTGATTTAGCATGCAAAACACAGAGAATAACCTCAGGGTTACCTAGTTTAGGTATTAAAATGTCTGCAAGGAAACAACCAAGCTGAGCACCAAGGACTCCTTACAAAATATTGCATTGCTATCTTCTAAACGGCAGCAGACTTCTCTAGTTTGCAAACAGATTCTCAAGCTAGTAGGAACCATCCATTTTTTTGCTACAGGATTCTTCTATTAATCTTTGAGCATACAAGAATGGAGCCTCCCCCCCCCCCCCCAAATCCCCCTATTTCTATCTACATAAATAGGGTTGGGTTCAAACTTAGTTGCACTTGGAATCAATAAAGCAGAAATGGCTTTCTTTTCACATGGATTTCAATGGAAGATAATTGCAAGTAAGATAGGTTGGACCCAATGCAGAGTACCCAGAAAACCACAATCTGACAAGATGAAAAATGGATAGCTCCAGAGAATATTGAACACATTGGCCACTGATAATGCCTATTCCATAAAGGGCAAGAGTCAGAATACAGAATCAACAATAATCTGATAGGCCTAGCATGATCCAAGGATTGAAGCCTGAGGGGGCTGCTACCTGGGGGGAAAAATCCCTAATATGGTAATTTTGTCTTGGTAAATCAGCAAGGGGAACTTGATACCCTAAAATGTTTACTTGTTCATTCATTTTTCAAATTTTAACCCTAATATATTTATTTATTTATGACATTTATTTGCCGGCTATCTCACGATTCAGGCAACTCTGAGGGGCTATAAAAAAGTAAAATTAGAAATAAGCCCCAGAAGACAGTGTCATCAAAAGGAACAAAAAACATCCCTCTTCCTCTACCCACAGACATAGGAAGTAGACAAAAGGCCTCTCAGTTACCCCAACACAAGATCTGGGTTTGTTTTTCATTCCCTTTCAAAGTTTGTCCAGGTGAGCAACATGCAAATTTTCATAGGAGTGCTGTTAAAAGGGAGTAAGAGCTACAACAGGGAAGACTCACCTCCTGAGTCCTGCTAGATGACATTGCTCAATTGATGGAACCAGGGGCAAGCCAACTCTGATACACCTGATAGGGCAGGCAGAACCGGACAGAGACAACCCTTATCCTAGGGCAGGGATGGCTAACCTTTTCGTCACTGCATGCCGAAAGCGCCCCCTCCCTTAATGCAATGCCCATGTGACCCCCCTCCCTGCCCCACCCTCCAAGCATGTGCACATGAGCCCCCTACTCCCCCTTCCCCCCACCCATGCGCAGCAGACCCAAAAACCAGCTGGCTGGTGGGAAGCGTGCGCACATGCGTGGTGGAGCTGAGCTGGGCAATGGTTTGCGTGCCGGTTCGCCATCACGGTGCTAAGGCTTATGAAATGTAAGGATTAAAGGTGACAAGCGGCAGCTTGAATTGCACCTGGAAGGCAACCGATAAATTAATGCAATTAATGCATGGGTGTTACTTTGGGATGAGCTATAACTTCCAAGTGTTTTTTTAAAGAGAACCCCCAGGTAGAGTACATTTCACTAGTGTCCATCCATGTGATGACCAATACCTACATGACTGCATGAAGAGAAAGGTACAACTGGCATACGACATGGACTTACTTATATGAAGGTTTTCCTAATCACAGCTTCTACCAGCTGTTCAAGCAGCAACTGTGCGCAAGGGAGACTACCCACATTATGCACCAGGCTTGAACAGGGCAGTGGAGGATGTTCAGAACGATGAGGTTCACACACACACCGCCACTCAACCTTGCTAGGGTTTTCTTTGAGCTTGTTTCTCCCATCCAATCTCTGCACTCATTGACTTGCAGTCAGCTCAGGAAGGTACCATGATTGAAAAGAAATGAAGAACATCCAGGGTGCTTGCACTTTCGCTATCCAGACATTGCCACAGGCCATCAACAAGAATAATCAGTGCCATCTCCACACTATGCCCCAGTCTGAAAACCCCATACCTCAAACCAATGGTTTGTGTCGATAGAAACTCCTAAATTATAGTTATATAAATGTAATTCAGCAATATCTGGAGAGTATAATAAACTGTATTTATAAAAAAAGTGGCAAATTGGGTCATTATTTCACCTATTTTACCTATTTGCTGCTAGGCTTAAAAATTGTCTATATTTTCAGTGTTTATCTAAAGAAAAATTATTAGACCTTTGTTACACTGTTAATATACCATTCAAATGGGAATTATATTGTAAGCAAATCATTAATTTTAAGATATTGTATTTTCTCCCTGAAACCTGATTTAGTAGGTTTTTTTTAAGGGGGAAAAGTGGAAGAACATGTGCTTCAATGAACTCGATATACTTCATGGTTATACTTATAACCATGAAAATGTGACTTTCTATGAAAATACAATATGTAGAAAATTTATGTCTGCAAAATTACATTAGTATTTACATTAGAAGGAAGCATTTAAGCCATCATTTCACTACCTACTAAGAGTGGTACATTAAATGTATCCCGAAATATAGATTTCTTTATATAAAGCTATATAACGTTCTGCCTCAAATGACAGAGGAAAATTACCACCAATTTTTCTTCATCAATCTTTTGTTAAAAAAAAAAATTTAATCTTCTAAAATACAATTTTCTATAATTTTAAAAATACACTTACAATATAGCTGAAGAATAGTTACAATTTTAGACCAGCAATTTCAGTTAAAACTATTATTGCAGAGAACTTGGATAAAACCTTCATAAAACCTTTAAATTTATTTTTTTAATCTCTTAATATTTATAATTATTATATACTTAGTATACTGCTATTTTTAATGGTAAAATTATGAAAATATTCAATGTATCTGATGAACCTGCATATTGAATTTAGATTTACTCTATTAAAGAAATTTAGTAAAATCAGTAAGTCAACACCCAACAAATGTATTCATTATATGATAAGTTTTATCCAGTAATTTCTCAAGGACAATAGTCCTGAGAAAAACAGATCAAATTATCTCCTTCCTATTAGGTATTTCTGAGATTTTAAAAGACCAACCTCAGAAACTGCAAAAGAAGACATGGTCTGGCTGGACACTGTGCAGGATAAAAGGAACATTAAAACATCTGAAAGATTTAATGGACATTGGTCCCACGTTATGTCCCAAACATAATGGCAAAAAAATAGCTTACTTTATAAGTTACTGATCAGGAAACTGAATTTCTCAGAATTCACAAAATTGCATTTTAGATTGCCTTTGTAAATTAGATTCAAGTCATCTAAAGTTATTTATGACTAAGCTCTATGAATATGAGTTGTAGTTAGGTGGCCATTGTATATTTGGAATATCTCCAATATTGCTTTTATAGTGGCATTAAAAAAAACATTAACAAAATCCTTATCTTGAATGAGTTACAATAACAATTGAATTTTTTTCATGAAAATTGTTTCCTCTTTATAATTATGTCTAACCAATAATGTCCCAGAGGTAAATTTACTGTTCACATTAAAATGCAGTATAAATATATACACTTTCATTTTTTCGCATTTACATTCTAAATTATGTTACAACTTTCTATCTTCTGCCATAAAGAGTGATCGCAATCCTTTGCGAACATTAAGCAATTCTTCTTCATGCTGTGATAAAAAAATAAACATAATTTATTTTTAAAAATAATTTCCCAAAACCTGTTTAGTTAGATAATGAATACAGAATTGAATGTTTATGTAATGAAAAGATAACAATATTTACCATTTCCTTAAGAAATTTATCTTGAATCCCATTAATATCTTCTTTCAAAAAATGTACCTAAAATGCATCCAAAATAATTATTTACTTCGAAGCAAACTTGAATCTATAATTGATAGCAAGAGTAAGTCAATGGCTTTACAATGTTTCGAACACACAATCCTCCCAACACACAGTCATTTCAGAATTCTGTGTTGGTATTACACAACTTCTAGGCTGCAACTTTATCACTACTCTATAGCAGAGTTTCAAGAATCATAAGCACTTTTTTTAAAGGTTCAAAGTTAGCCCTCTTCTTTCATTTCCTTTTTAGTTCCCAAATCCACATTTTCTATGTTTCCAAAACTTCAAACAGAAGCCTTTGAGGGAGATGGGTGGTTCAGAAATGTGATAAACAAAAAAACCTCAAACAAATGAAAGTGGTAATATGCCTTGTAAGCAATCCCTATATTTTTCAATAATTATTCTGACTTTGCTTGTAAGACTAAACTACTAATTATCTTGTCCACTGCTTGGGGGAAAAACTGAGAAGTTATAGACATATAAATCATACACCCATATAAATTCCTCCAGGGCAGACATTTTACTACAATTCTGCATTGGGAGTGATTCAGAGACCTGAAAAGATCGTAGCAGAACTATTTACTGATAGTCAAAGCTGATTCAAAGAAACTATGGGAAATGCACAGAGAAACAGCACTTAGCGCACACTGTGATTAGGAAATTATGCTCACAGATGCCAACAATATGCTTGCTGAATCATATTCCACCTGTGGGACTACCCTAAACACTATATATAATTAAGCACAAAGAGGTGAGTACCACTAGTTATGAGGCAGAAAAACAGAAAAGGGTTCACTTTTTATGCTCCAGAATATTGAAGTAAGGAAGGGAGGGAGGGAGAGGCTGCATTGACTCATTCTTTCATAAGCAAAGTTTAATATTTATACTAGGTTAGCAACATAAACACTAATAATTGGTACAAGCAGTAGAACATTCACACCATATTATCTTTTTTGGATAGTAGCTATTTCAATTTGCAGATTTTTTTTGTATATTGAAAGTAGGTGTTAGAAACAGTGTGTTTAGAAGAGAAGTGTATTTTAAATGTACTTTGGACCAGCATACAAAATCTTGCTTATTCAAGTTAATTTCCTCCTTGTTTTATCAATGAAACCCTAAGTACTTTATTTTGTGCTAGCTAATAATAACGACTTTCCTGCTCTGATCCCAATTAGATCATTCTTTCCCTCTTTTGCCATAACCCAGGTCTGTTAAACTCCCGGGCCAAGGGCTGGATGCATCATACGCTGGCCACACCCATGCCCATACCCATTTAGCAAGGGGGGGGAACTCCTCATACGCCATGCGATATCACCATGACGACATGAGTTTAATACCCCTGCCTTAACCAGTTGTCTGCTACATATTTTACAAAGTAGATAATATATAACCCTCCCTTGCTGATATGTACCTGATTTATTCTGAAGACAGGAAGAGGGGGGAAAAAGAAAAAGGCTATTCATCTTTCCCCCCAAAATCAGCCCATTTTGGGTAGATTTGCTATGGCTGACCTTTCTTGCTACTCCCTATTTCTACAAGAACTGATTGGGAAAAGAACTTTACTATGTAAATATACAGAGGTGATTACTAAATTTTTGCTGATTTTGTTCATTCTGATTTCTGAACTGAACTGAACTGAATTGCGATCACCTCAGCCAGCCACAAGGAGAAATACATACCTGAGATAGAAATATATTTTCCTCTTGATCAGCAGTATAGTAAATGTTCTTCTCAAATGAAGTTCTAAGATTCTGAAGTCTAAGAAGGCATAGATCAAAGCAATATTTGAGTTATTTGCTTTGACATAGAGAAAAATATTCATAATTAAAAATACTTGTTTCCATTTAATTATACTTAAACTTATAGTCACAAGAATGCAGCCCTCTGGATGAAGGCCAGCTGCTTTAGCAACCTGTTATTACTGTGAGCAAAATAAATGCTGAGAGGAACGGGAGCATATCAGCAAAATAGAAACCTGGAAGGAATATATGTTAATCAAATAGACACATAGAGGTCTTGAGGGATCGCAATAAACTTTATCAACATTTACATGGCAACCTACTGACATGTTTTTTTCTAAGACTTTCTTGAAGATAATAACTTTTCTTTCTTGAAGAGAAGAACAGTAGAAAGTGGAGAGTAACTTGAGGATTGTATGAATGCTTCATCACTTATTACTTATACATCATTTTCTCTCAAAATTATTTGGAGGAGAATATAAACATTTGAAGATAATACTTAAGCACTATGGATTATATTATCCAAATAGCCAGTTAACAGTTGTCATTGCACTTTATGGCAGCAAATTCCATACATGATTTGTTTTGGTTTATTTATATTGTGAATCAATGTCAACAAGTGAGCTGAACTTCTAGGATTAATATAGAAAAAAAAATCAAATAAAAAAGATAGCTACTGGGACTACCATGGCAGGTTTATGCCATAATTTATCAACTTTGATTTTCAGACATTATTATTACATTTTAAGCCTCCTAAGGAATGTAAATTAATGGCTTTTAAAAGTATAATTATAACAACTATAATTACACTGATAACAGAATGTCTTTGTTGTACTATAACAAAAAGAAAATATACTAACCTCTGCTGCTCATTCTTGTTGTAAGTGCTAAACGTTTCAGAATGCTTCTTTGAAAAAATCTAAAAATAGCCAATGTGAAATACAAATTTGAATTTCATTAGTCTTTGATCATAAACCAAAAGATAACTTTACTGCAAGCTGTAACTTTTACCAACTGTGAAGATTTCATGCTCTATTTTAATCACTTTCTTAAAAGAATTTCTACTTAGGCCCATACATTTTCAGATAGCATAATGAAGTCAACATGGACTGCCATTTTTATTGATCAGCTTGGACTTGTAAAAATGTGCAGTGAAGTAAGAGATATAGTGAATCATGATCATATTCAATCTCAAAGCATGATGTCATTCTTTTTTTTTAAAAAAAAAAAAACTGATTCCAGTCTTGGAAATTTTAATCCAGATATTCATACTGAGGCTTCTGATTTTCACCAAATAAAAAATGGGCCAGTGTTGATAGCATTGACCTTTTCTTAAAAAAAAAGAAAAGAAAATAGTACTAGCAGTACAAGTTAGTACTGCTGCTGGAAAGTATTTTGTCTATTTAGAAGAGGGTCAGTTCCAAACAATGGTTTGGTGAAACAAAAGTACGGAGCAATTTACTACTGCTGGAATGATTTAGTACAATTAGTTGCAAAATTTTGTTTGATAGTCTGTGACATCAAAGCTAGCCTTAGAAGATGGCTACTATGTTTTCTTTTTTGTGTACCAATTCAAAGAATATATTTCCATTTAATATTTTAAAGACATTAATGAAAATATAATGTTCAAGTAATTTAATATTTTTATAAAGGAAAATAACATACTGAAAAATCTTTTTCGATATTTCTCAATATTTGTGAATCTCTTTCAAAACTTTCAAGCTCTTTCAGGAGGCAGGAATGAAGATTTTCCAGCTGTCTGGATCTAGAAAAATATAAGCAAAAGTTAAATATACAACGTATATAATAACAACATGAAACTCTGGGAATTCATTTTATACAAACCTGTGCTTATGTAATTCTCTTCCCATTGTGTTCATATGCTGGTGAGTTGTTTTCAGTGACTGTTTTGCAAAACAGTCAATTTTATTTGATCGGCACTAAAAATACAAAGGCTACATGATTATTCCTCTCAAATTGAACTGGATTGAAATAAAAAAAATGTTTTTTACAATTATGAAATCAAATCATGTCCATGTAAGCTAAAAGTCGCAACTCATCAATCATCCTGAAATATTTTTTTCAGGATATACCATATATTTGCCTGAAATGGGTTTCTTGCCTAAGCAGGGGGCTGGACTTGAAGACCTCCAAGGTCCCTTCCAACTCTGTTATTTCTATTCTATTCTATTCTATTTGTGTGTGTGTGTAGTGTACACACACACACACATATTCTCCACAAAATTCTCCACAAACACAATATCAAGACAGCCTTCAACACTGACCAAAAAATAGCCAACATCTTAAGAAACCCCAAAGACAAAATCCAGCTAGAAAACCAAGGAGTCTACGAAATACCATGCAAAATCTGACCTGCAACATACATAGGACAAACGAACAAGAGAATAAATGCATGCATCGCAGAATACAAGAACGCAGTAAGAAAAAAAGAAAAAAACTTCTTCCCTTTTCCAGCACATTAAAGCTACAGGAAATGAAATTAATTTTGAAGGAACCAGGTTAATCTCCAAAACTGAACACTTCAACAAGAGAATAATTATGGAAGCTATCGAAATAGAGAAACACCCCCACAACATGAATAAACGTGACAATACCTCCCGCCTACCAGACATCTGGAAACCAGCCCTAGTAAACAAACGAGCCCTACCCACCACCCAGGCTGTTACAACACAAAACAATAACGGACACACAGCTAGCACCAATCTACCAATCATGATACAACTACACAACCAATCATTCCACTTACTAAAACAAAGCCAGCACTCCACACACATCCCACCAAGATTTATAGAAAGATGGCAGCTCCGGCCACGCTTTAAGCCGAAAACACAACAAATCTACGAAAACACATACACACACACACGTATGTGTGTGTGTGTGTGTGTGTGTGTGTGTGTTTTCGTAGATTTTCACGGGTGTAGATATGCTGATCTTGTTGTATTCGGGTCTTTTCCCGTGTAAGATTGAGATTGCTTGGCAACGTTTCGGCGAGGTCTCACTCGTCATCTGGCTGGTGTTTTCGGCTTAAAGTATGATCGGACCTGCCGTCTTTCTATAAATCTTGGTGGGGTGTGTGGAGTGCTGGCTTTGTTTCAGTAAGTGGATTGATTGGTTGTGTGGTTGTATCATGATTGATAGATTGGTGCTGGATGTGTGTCCATTGTTGTTTTGTGTTGTAACGGCCTGGGTGATTTTCAAGGGTGTAGGTATGCTTGTCTTATTGTATTCGGGTCTTTTCCCGTGTAAGATTGAGATTGTCTTGGCAACGTTTCAGCGAGGTCTCACCCACAATCTTCAGGCTGGATTTAAAACACAGCCTGAAGATGGCGTGTGAGACCTCACTTAAATGTTGCCAAGACAATCTCAATCTTACACAGAAAAAGACCCGAATATAACAAGACCAGCATATCTATCATCTATCTATCTATCTATCTATCTATCTATCTATCTATCTATCTATCTATCTATCTATCTATCTATCATCTATCTATCTATCATCTATCATCTATCTATCTATCTATCATCTATCTATCTATCATCTATCTATCTATCTATCTATCTATCTATCTATCTATCTATCTATCTAATCTATCTGTGTGTGTGTGTGTGTGTGTGTGTGTTGTATTTGTGCTGATAAATAAATAAAGGGAGACTAGTATAGATCTATTTCAAGCTATTTAGCTCTCATCAGCTAGCCATACCCTTATGTGTGTGTGTGTGTGTGTTGCATTTGTGTTGATAAATAAATAAAGGGAGACAGCACAAATGCAACATAAATGTAACAAAGGCAACATAAAAAAGATGGTTTTCTGCCTGGATGGTCTGGAGTGAGCCGAAAGACAGAAAAGGGAAGCAGTGTGCTTGTTACACAGACACATATGCATGCACAAATATATATGTTCATCACTACCCACATATTTGAGACAGAGACATTATACTAAATATATACCTTCAAGAAAAGAAAGAAAGATATATTCACCTGTATTTTCCTAACAAATTCCTTATGAAGCGTCTGACAAATAATCTCTACATTTGAACAATCTGTATCCCAGCTTTCCCCATCAAAAAGAGATGTCTCATTGTTAGAAAAAGTAGATAAGCTTTCAGACACTGAAAAAGAATATTTTAAGATTTAGATGTTGTTTACTCAACTGAATTATCCTTTTAGTATTAATGTGCCCTACAAGTCTTAACACACCTTCTTCAAAGAATATTCCCTTAATAATCAATGGCTTAAGCAATTTTCTCATAAGAGTTGGGAGGAAATGGACAGAAAAGCAGGTCATCATTGCCTCTTTGGACCATTTTAGCAGGTTACCAGAGGGCTTTATTCTCTGAACAGAAAAATAATTATAGCTTTGTATAAAGAGAGTAAATACTAATATACAGAAGTCATACTATTTTTGAACTGCAGGTTGACAAAAATAAATTCATGTAAAACCATTACTGATTATTCCCTTATTCAAAGTAATTTCCTGCTATTATTTTTATTTTGAGACAACAGATAAGAAAATAAAATTTTCTATTAAACGGAAAAAATAATCCTTTATGGGATATCTGCAAACAAAAAAATCACCCCCCCCCCAACCCTCAAGTAGTCTGAAGATTGTTGACTCTAGCAAATCTAAAATGAAATCAGAGGAGCTTGTAGTCTGGTAGCATGGTCTTCTCAAATTGAAAAGTAACAGAAAGTGACATAAATTAACAGGTTTATTATATGCCTTATGTCTTCTGTCATTTCTTACTTCAATGATTTCTACAGCTCAATTTAAGCATCAGCTCACCTCTATAAGTGCTATCATCTGCTTTGAATAACTTTCTAGGGAGAAACTTTATTTTCCTTTCCTCCCTCCTCATTTCTTCTTCATCCGAATAATTTTCTGTATCTTCCGGATACAGTCGTTTGAAATTAGGATGTAGTGTAGGTCCTTTAATAAGGTTATATTTAAACACGTTATAAGCAACAGAATAGTGCTGTTATGCACAGTTCAGACATCCTGAAGAGGATGTCTCCAAATAATGTGCAAACCTGCCAGGAAAACTGCCACTGAATTTTTTCTTATCTTCTTAAGTAATGAAAAATCCACTAATAACTATAAGTGGCAATACAAAAAGAGGTATTTGGGAAGGGAGGTGAATGGGCCATATTTTGACAAGAAAGAGTACCCATGGATAATGCTGTAATTAGCAATAACGAGTTAAAGAAAATTGGGGTGGGGAGAACTTCTATTTTATTCATTTATTTACTAGTCAGATTTATACAATGTCCAGTTCACTTTCTAAATGACTGGCCAGTTTACAATTTTAGTAAGAGAGACTTTATTTTAAAATAACTAGCCTGCACATGGCCCAAAATGTAGAGATTTTCATTCTCTTTATATTAAATTGTGGAATATCTGTATTTATAATTATTTATGAAACCATACCAGATTCATGTACATTGGTAAGATATTCTTCCTGCTGTAATTCTTCTCTACTTCTGCAGGGTGTGGTTAATTGAGATGGAGGTAAAGAAGCCTAAAAAGAAAGATATATTAATTAACCTAAACATTTGTAAGAGGATCAGTTTGTAAATTGGTCTAATGCAAATTGAAGCCTTTCTTTTAAAACAATATTAATAAAGGCATATAAAAAGTATTATCAAAAAGAACAGGACTAACTTAATATTAATTTTCTGGAGTGCTGTTAACAAAGAAATACAGTTCAATTAAAGTTTAAACAATGTATTATTAATAGTAGAAACATGGATATGTTATTTCTAATATATTTTTAAAGAAATCTGCTATGAAATTCTAGCTTATGTATAACCAGGGCTTACATTATTGAGTTATGGTCTGTGATTCCAGAAAAGATATAAGAAATTTAAAGGTGATAAACCTCCTGAAGATGGTACAAAATTATTAAATCACAAATATCAGGTATATACTGTACCTCCATCTCAGAGGTGATATTCAGCAGGTCCTGACCAATTCTGGAGAACCGGTGGTGGAAATTTTGAGTAGTTCGGAGAACTGGTAAATACCACCTCTGTGGCCCCGCCCCCATCTATTCTCTGCCTCCCAACTGATCTGGAGGAATTGGGATTTTGCAGTAACCTTCCCCTGGGGTGGGGAGGGAATGGAGATTTTACCATATCCTTCCCCTGCCACGCCTACCAAGCCACACCCGCAGAACCAGTAATAACATTTTTTGAATCCCACCACTGCTCCATCTATAGTAATCAGTTCAGTGATTACTGAAGGAGACTTCAGGAAAAACCCCAAAGTACCTCTAGGATTCTCTAGGAAAAATGTAACCTTGCTTAAAATTGAATTATATCTCCAACTCCAGAGGTGGGTTCCAACCAGTTCGGCCAAATTGGTAGTGGTATGCCGGCCTGGGTCGCAGAACTGGCAGCAATCCAGCCTGGCCACGGCCCTGAACAGGGTTCCCGGTCATCACCATCTTTTTTTCTAGTTCAGCATGTGCGCATAGCAATTTCCATTGAACTGTGCATGTGCGAAGCACGTGCACAAGAGAACTGACAGTAACATGGCTGAAATCCAGCCCTGCCCAACACCCAGATCATTCCAGGGTTTAAGTGTCCACCTGTTCGCCTTCAACCATCCAATAGTTCTTTCTAGATATCAAATTTCTAAATTTCTCTGGGATATGGTGAAGGAAAACAAATACAGCAGTTCATCATGTCCTTACTAATATCACTGCAGCCCAAACCTACAAATCTGAAAGGCTAAAAACTATGAAATTTTGAAATACAGAGAGGAAGCACATTCTGCAGAGCCAAAAGGCAGGTTGCTAAGCTCCAGCAATTGCCGTATCTAATTCTTATTCCATTCTTTATTTTATCAAACAATTCTGTTCTTCCTGAACTCATTGCTTCTCGCTTAGTGCTATACTGATGAAGTTGGCATATCTGAAGCATTTCTTTTGCAAAAATATTTGTAGCAAAATGAACCCATTATACAATCTTGATTGTTATTCCTGAACAAATGTTCTGATTCCCAGCATGCAGTGCTTGATTAATTGTGTCTGCCCTATACTACTGAAAATATCTTGATCATTGGATATGGACACATGTATATTTTCACACAAGGGTGAATATGGACATAGAAATTTGGTAATATCTGCTGAAAATTCCTTCTATAAAGTACAGAAATCAAGGGAATGAGCACTGTTAAATGGATATCTGAGACATGGCATTAGTACTATTACCCTGCACATCAAAGTGGGGTTCCAAGAATATCCATACCTTGAAAAAAAACTCATCTGAAAGAGACTTTTTTCTCTTTCATAATTTAGATTCTTCTTATATACATCTGTATATGTCAATAAGATTTTATTCTAAACTGGGTTCTTAATAATTTGACATTTGTAAAAATATGTTTTTACATTTCAAAGATAAAGAGCAAATCATTCTTTTTATGTAAAATGAAGCAATATATAAAAGGCAGGTAGGATGCTTTTTTTTAAAATAAAAGAGCAATTCTGGATTGGTTTATTCCATTAGTTAGAAAGGTAATAAACTATTAAACTAGAAACACATTTAAACTGAACTTAAGTTAGTAGTAACAGCAGAATTATATTAGATAAAACCAATTTTCAAAAAAAGTCAAGATTATCTTGACAATATTATACCTCTCTTCCACTGTTCATGATATTTTCAGATATATCTTCCATTTCTGTATGAGGTGATTTATTTAAAAGGCCCCTTGTAATGCTCACTACTTCATCAGCATCACAGATTTTGTCCTCAGAGATTTCAGAATTTTTATAATTGATAAATGTTTTTTTTCTATTGAAGGGGCTAATGTTGGACTACAATAAAAACATAGTTAATAGTAGTGAGTACACAAACATACAAATTTTAAAAAATTCTCCAATTTAAGAAACAACAGAAATGTTTAAGGTTACAATCGTACCCATTATTTTCAGCATATACAGTCTTACTGAAAGATTACAATGCAAACCTGAAATTCTAAATACATTGATTCTGCAATTAAGTTTATGATTATTTTGTAAGAACTTCTTAGAAATATGAACTCCCAGTATGATTAATTGCACATTGCAATTCCAATATTCTTAATAATTAACTAAATATCACCATCCAAATTATCTATGAAGAATAGAAACAGAAATGAAAACAAAGACTCTTCTACATTGCATCTAAATTCATTTAAACTTTAGCAAAGATAAAAAGTAATCTCTGTGCCTTTATTCTCAATTCCAAGGGAAATTCAGATGACTTCTGTACTCTCTTCTTTAAAAAATTAGTTGAAAACTTTCACATTTACTTGACATTTGTAGAATAACAGCTGTTCCAGGATTAGAGTGGGGTATACCCCTCATTACTTGAAAAAAGTTTTTATTTAAATAAACTTTTAATAATTCTATTTATTCTTTATAAACATTGTTCAGTTTATTGAGTTGGTTTTTATATAAAGGTATTTTGTTATTCTTCTCTTTATTTATGTGGTTTATATACCACCTCAATTTGGCCAAATACTAGGAGGACTCCTCTGGGCCATTATGGGTTTATAAGTGCAGAAATTTACAAGTTTTAAATTAATATACAATATTGAAAAGCAAACTCATGGAGTGGAAAACACATTTTAAAATAGTTTGTAAATATTTTACCAAAGAAAGTGGACTTATCACAGGTGAGAGATCTTCAGTTTCAAATACAAGTTTTCTTTCCTTTTCAGGAAGATCCTTCAATAGTTCACTCTCTGAATTTATTTTTTCCCTAGTAAAATCTTCTTTAATATTCTCTAAGGATTTCTCCTTTTCAGGTGTTAATTCTTCAAGATAGGATGATACGGATGACCTTCTCACTGATATGTTCTCTTCAGTAGATTCTTCTGTATGTTTCTCATAACCTCAATAAATTCCATAAACAGATTTCAAAACATTGGCTATATGATGTTGCAAGATTAAATCAACCGCAACAATGTGAGAGCCGCAGATGTGTATTCTCCTCTCTGGCACAGCCCAGATCAGAAGCTTCTGCTTTAGAAGTGTCATTAACCCCCCCCCCCTTTTTTGTGTGTGTTAAAAATAGATTGTTTCATGAACTGAAGGTTGAAATAGATAATTAAACCAGAAGAAACTGATTGGATCCATTTCTAACCCAATGCCTTTTTAAAAATTTAAGATGTATCACAATCCAGCTTTAAAAATCATACCAAGTTACATAAATCATGCCAAGTTACAACTAATCTAAAACAGAAGTGCAAATTTATGCTGGAAAGGGAACAAACAGACATAAACACAAGTTGCTGTATTCCCTGAAATGCTAAACTATGAGCCATTCAAATGAGGAAACAACATCTGAAAAATAAAACTATAAAGTTGCCTTGTATTGTACAGTACATTAGTCCCTGAAGCTCAGTACTCTGAAAACAAAAAGCTTTCCTACTTCTCAATACATTTTTCATGAGAAATGCTGTGCTGCTGAGCATTAGTCCTCTACAATACATTACAGTATTTTTAGGAACTAATTCCCACAGTTTTTTGTTATGTGCTATGATATATCTGATAAAATACAATAAAACTCCCTTTTTACAACTCTGTAATCCCTTAATTCGGGGTAGAGTTGAGGTGACTGGATGGAGCTGAGAATTTACTGCCCAGATGCCCTTCCTGGTGCCTATGCAGAGTTCACAGGTTTTCTTATGCCTGCACTTGGGGATCGCATTTAAAAAAGAAAGGAAAAGAGTGTGATTTGCATTAAAAAAAGAATGCTGTTTTAGTTTATAGTTTTGGGTCAGGCCTGTTGGATGTCAATATACAGTATGTACAGATAATATAAGTAGTGGTTATCTATAGCTTTGTGGTTAATTGTAAATATATCTGATCGCATGAGCCGGCTCTTCCCTGCAGCTACAAACATTGCCAACTAGAGTAATAAGGCATATTTATAGCTAATCGTAAGTCAAGATGTCTGAACATAGTGCTGTAAAAATATTATAGCAAAATCGCTGGAGCTTATTGAACTGACCTGATATACTTTATAGTTATCAAAAAATTGTTAACTGGTGAAAAAACTCAAGTACATAAATTTAAGTTAAGACTATCCTACTATAGTTAAACATAACAACAAAACATAAATCTTACATCTCATTATCTCAGAGAAAGGTGGACTCCCAGTTGAAGGAGACAATGGTAATTCCATTTGTTTTTTTATCATGTCCTCTTTTGCTTTAGTAGATCTTTTGGGCTGATTTATCAATTTTCCTCTGACTGTCTCACTGGCAATTGTATGTTGTTGTATCTTGGATTGATTAATAGCTCTAGATTTTGCTATGATTTTATGTTCTGGCTAGAGATACAAAAATCTATCAGACACAGTTTCACTGCACACTAATTAAACTGTGCATTTGAGAAAGAAGCAAAATAGTACTTTATATGTTATTTTTTTAAAAAAATCTAGTTTCTCTTAAACAAAATGGAAGCTCAAAGTGGAAATGTGAGACAATAGTCTACTGTGCTAAAACCATCCATTTCCCATCCATTTTTTCTTTGGCTTACTTTCCGCCTTGGGTGCTTACAAGTCTTGTGTTTTCATTAGTCTTTTAAGTACTAAAATTACTCATAAGCATTTCTAGGCCTATCTTACCCAGTAAGATACTTTTTTCTTCAAATCATTACTTGTGATTTGTTTCTCCGGTGTGCACATGTGCACCAGCCAGCTTGTCTTCGTGGGTGCCGGAGTGGCAGAAAACAGCCTGAAAACGGCCAAAAAAATTGCCAAAAAATGATCAATAAACAGGTGTGCACAAAGACTAGCTGGCTGGCACGCATGCAGGAAACCCAAAGACCAGATAGCTGGCGTGCGCATGCGCACCAGCCAGCTGGTCTTTGGGTTTTTGGTGCTCCAGCGCGCGTGCATTCCACTTTGGGCACTTGGTGCCAAAAAGGTTCACCATCCCTGACCTAGCACTAATTAGGACTAGCACTGATGTTACTGAGTTTGGGTAATGAAACATTTGCAAGAAAACAAGCAAGCTCAGAGAACATCAAGGGCCTCTGACTTATGACCTGGTTGTGAAGTTCTGATAGTTGCTCCCCTTTGCAGTCACATGACCACATTTTGGGTGCTCGACAACCAGCCTGCTTTTACAGCCATGTGCAGCATCCTGTCATCTGACCATGATTGAAAACTGGTGCTTATTTCCGTTTTTTGGGGGTTGTTTTTTGTTTTGTTTTTTTGCAAAAATGCCTCATAGCAAACAATGGTTTTGCTTAATGAGTGTGGTGTTTGCTATAATGACTGTGAATTCACTTAATGACCCTGGTGATTTGTTTAAGGGCTGCTGCAAAAAAAAGCAGTAAAATTGGGTTGGCCACATGATGACTTGCTTTACGAGCATTATGACTTATGACCATAAAGAGCAAATCATAGGTCAAGGACTACCTGCTCTACAGAAATCCTTGAAGTGATGGATTTTGCACTTAATTGGTGGATTTCTTTCCCCTCATTACAGGAATTGAAAACAGCCCACACCATCTTATGATTACAAGTGTCCTCCCAGGAAATCACAAAATTGCTCCTTTTAATAGTTAAGGACAGAGAATGCCCTGCATTTCCCAAGAATTATGCTGCTTAAATTGAATTCATATAAAGGTTTTGGGTCTTGATAACATTTTAAATAACATTGTAATTGAACTTATTAAAACCAGCTGAGATAATGGTTTTGTAAAACCTTATAGTATTTTAAAAACTATTTAAAATTTATGAAAAACTTTTTTTCTTTGAATCACAGCATTTTCTGTTATTCCTCTTAGTTAAATATTATTCCATTCTTTTGAAAATCAAATTCTAGGTAAAACAGAAGCAAGAATGATTCCCTAAAATACAAATTCCAGGAACGTATACTTTTAGTAAAGGTACAAAAATTGCAAAGCTTACATGTTCATTTGAAGTGCTCTTCTTATTCAAATATTCAGAAAATTCCTCTTCACTCTCTGTCCCTGAACTTGAGAGTTCTTTGTAACATTTTTTGGCTAGAGCTGCTTTTCTGAGTTTTTTTGATCTAGTCAGTACTGTTCTTTCCCCATCACCGTTATCATTCTGCTTTTTAGAAATAGATACTTAAAAAATACTTTGCACACTGTGTTAATATTAAAGAGATTTTTTAAAATTGTTCAGCATGTCTCATAGCTATTTACAATATAAAATTCAGTAGAGAGTTTGACTTCAGAGACTGTATGTTAGCCATCCCTGTTTAGTGACATAACACTGTTATTTATTATATCTCAACTAGACAAGCTGGCAGGAGGAGAATAGGAACACCTGTAGAGGATGGTGGTTCAGAAAAGGCCAAGTTAAGTCCATTGAATGATCACAGCTTGTTGGGAAATTTCAATGTCTTAATTCACCACAAGACAAACTGGTCAAAAATGGATTGTCAATTAGGTACAGGTAGTCCTCAACTTACAACAATTCATTTAGGGACTGTTCGAAGTTACAACAGCACCAAAAAAGGTGACTTATGACTGTTTTCACACTTACAACCGTTGCAGCATCTCCATGGTCATATTCAGACACTTGGCAACTAACTCATATTTATGACAGTGTCCTAGGGCAGTGGTGGGCAACCTTTTTTTTCAACTGAGCCAAATCTCGCCAAAACCACAATTGAAATTTATTTTGAGAGCCACATTTTTAAAACCGAAAATACATAGGATGGTACACTGTTTTTAGTTTCAATAAACTCTGGCATTTGAAGCACACAAGTCTTAAAGCTGTCAAGTTACAAGATTCTTGCATCCCTAACCCTTTAGGAAAAAAACCCCAAGGGGTCTTCAAACCTGACAGCTTGAAGACTTGTGGACTTCAACTCCCAGAATTCTGAGAATTGAAGTCCACCAAGGGCATCAATCATATTAGCCCAGGGATCTGCAAAATTGGCTCTTAAGACTGGTGGACTTCAACTCCCAGAATTCTGAGAATTGAAGTCCACCAGTCTTAAAACAGCCAACTTTGCAGACCTCTGTATTAGCCCAAAGCCTGGCGCTGGGCGGGCCTTGCTCCCCCATTGGTGGAGCCCCAAGAAGCGAGGAGCAAGCACAGTAGTCACAAAATAAATGTGTCCTAATCCACAAATAATTCCACGCACTTTGCAGACTCCTTTGACAGAGCTCTATAGAATTATCCCAGATCTTTATTAGCACCAAAATTAATTACTACTTTCTTAAGACCACCTACTGAGTCCCGGAGCTGATAGCAGATAAGAGGAAGAATAATAGAAGAAACTAGAAGAAATCTGGTTTAGCCACAGAGCTTGATGGATCACAAGGATGCTTCTTCGTCCTTCTTGAGGAGTTCCCAAAGGAAAATAGAAATGAGCAAAGGCTATTAGCTATAAACCTGTCACGGTTGGGCTTATTTTTCCTCTCCTGATGGAGCTTCGGCTAACCTTCTCACCTCCAAACTGGCAAGCTGATACCAGGATCCCCAGCCTTGTCTCTGTTGGTAGGAAAGATGCAACTGACCGTCCCATTTGGATGGGTGTAACATAGGTCGGGGCAGCCTGGCTATAGTGATGGGTAGTGGGACTCGGCACATCTATAGCAAAGCTTTCCTCTGCTCCAGTTCAGGGTACTTTCTCTCTCCTTCACCCACCTTGCAAGGTTGTGGTAAAGATGAAATGTGGTGGGAGCGGGAGGGCAACTGTGCACTCTGTCTAAGCTAAAATGTCTATGGAGAGTCAGTCATCCAGGTCAGAGATGCAGCTCTAAAGAAGCTTCTAGCACCAGAAGCAAAACGTCTTTAAAAAAATCCAGAAAGTCCAGTTGCCTCTTGAAAAAGCACCATGAGCTGGATGACTGAGAATCTCCATAGGCACCCGGTGTAAAGTTTGGAGAAGGAAAGGCAGCTTTGCCGCGGACTCCCAAGCCACATCCGCCTGCGGCTAAAACTTTCCCACGTGGAAAGGCGGGAAGCTGACGGAAGGCCGAAGCAGTCCCCTGCTTCCTCGGAGGGCAACTTACCATCCAGTCTAAAAACATCTCCGGGTAGCCATTGGGTTCTTCGGCCAAGAGTTCTTGGGAGCCGAGCGCCTCCTCGAGACTCCGGACCGACCTCAGGCTGCCCGAGAGAAGCAAGGCCAGCGCTAGCAAAAGGCGGGAAGCGTCCATGGTGGAGGCCCCGCTCCTCTTGCCTCCCTGCTCCCCACCCGACCTGCTTCCCCTTCTCCTGGCAGCGCCTTTATATCTCCTGCCATCCCAGACGCGGGGCGGGATTGATGACAGGGGTGGCAGCAGCCCATGCGGTGCGGGGCCCTGCGGCAGCTTCCCCGTGACGAGCGGAGTGGGACCGCGACGGTCCCTGACAAGAGGCGAGCGCCGGTTGCCGTCTGGGGGCCGCTTGCGCGTTTATTGCGAGGATAAATCCAGCAGAATGGCTCTTTTCGGCCCTGGTGGGACGCCTCGGCTAATTGCTTGTTTACCACGCTGTGTGGTTTGCGCCAGGGAAATCGAGGCCGGCGATTGGGAAGCTGATACACACACACACACACACACACACACACACACACATCGTCTCCTGCAGCGGGCTTGGATTCCGTTTCTTTTTCTGCCTCCTCGCTTCTCGTCCCCGCCCGACTTCAGGATCCTCCCTAATCATTGTGGATCGAAAAGAAAAAAGGGAAAGGGGCGCTTGTTTTGAAGTGCCCGAGAGGAGGGAGGGGAGCGGGCGCCCGGCACACAGAAAAGCCACATTAAAATGTGTAAAGAGCCACATGTGGCTTGCGAGCCGCGGCTTGCTGACCACTGTCCTAGGGTCATATCTTTTGCACCCTTCTAACACACAAAGTCAATGGAAAAGCCTGATTCACTTAGCACCTGTATTACTAACCTAACAACTGCAGTGATTTGCTTAAGAACTGGAACAAGAAAGATAGTAAAACTCACTTAACAAATGTTTCGCTTAACAACAGAAATTTGGGGCCCAATTGAGGTTGGAAGTCGAGGACTAACTGTATAACCTCATAAGAAATATAATCATCCCTACCACCTTAATACAATAGGCTTCAAAATGTTAATTTACCACATTAGAAAACAAAAGACAATCCATCAAGACAAGAATAGCAGAGTAGAAAGATTGAACAAAAACTCTAAGATTGACTTATTTCATTCCAATCTGCTGAGCAGATTGAACAGTCTATCTTAAAAAAACAATCTGATCATTTAACTTTCTGTGTGAAAAAAAAGTTCCAATGCTTGTAAACAAGAACAATTGAAAGAGTTACCTTATTATTTCTGCTTTTTGGTGGTGGAGATATTTCCCTCATCCCTGGTGATATCGATAATTTATCTGAAAATTCAAAATTAATGACCAAACAAGCCCAAGATTAATTATATCCTACTACAAGGATCAAAACAATTATCATTCAATTTTCACTGCTTCTGATCATCGCAATAAAGAAATTACCAAGGCATTTTAAATAGAGTTTAGAATTACACAATCAATCCACAATTATACAAAGATGGTTGAAGAATAATGGGTGTAACTGGAAGGCCACTAGCGTAAGAGATTACTGTTATTTATTGCCTATATTTAGTCTTTTTTTAAGCTGTGGTGGCTTCCTAGAGCTGCTGCTGAAAGATATAAATTGAAAGAATTAATAAACAAGTAAATAAAAGTAAATAAAATAAAATAAAAATAGATCGGAAGGATCACTTCTACCCAATTATAACTACTCATATTTTCTTATTTAAAATAAATGAAAGCTCAATGAGGGGAGGGGGGTTGCTTGATTTTATTTGAATGTGTGTTCTTCCTGTGGCAAAAAGGAGGCCAGGCATTTTTGGTGGCTGTGATTGGAGGAGAAAGCTGGAAGCTGCAAAAAGTTGCTCAAGGCCTACATGCAATCTTGGAACGTCCAATTTCTCTAACTGTGCCTTCAGGACAAGCACCGGAGCTAGAGAAAATATTTTATATATATATGTGAAATATTTACCATGTTTCTCAATGACATCGAAGTAGTTATTGGTTGGTAAATAAAATAGCAAGATGCAAAAATCAAGTGACATGTAAAAATACACTTAAGATAAAATGTTTTAATGTTTTTTTATTGGAATGTAGTCCGCTAGAATGTAATTTAGGTATGCAAAGTGTGCTCTACTCAGAAGCAAAGTGTAGCCTCAGTATAAGAGTAGGGATGTTTTGGGACATATACAGTACATACGTACATATCTCTAGTTCTGTGCATTTGCAAGAGTAAGAACAAAAAGCAAAGCAGAAAAAGTTCGCAAAAGGATTAGGAATTATAGAAGATTCTTTTTAAAATGCAATTTGAAAAATAAGCCATATTTTAAAAGTACTTTTATGCTTTTAGGGAAAAGGAAGCATGTATTCTGATCAGAAATGACAAGAAGAAATAGAATATCCAATTCCAGAAATGAATCAGAGCTGCTTTATGCACAATAAACTGAAAATCTGACAACAACAAAAAACCTTGTGTTTGTATGTATGTATAATACTAATAAATAATTTAATTTATTAATAATTTAATCCTCCTTGTGAATATCACTAAATTTAGCAGATTTTACTTTTGAGTATGTATTTAGCAGGCAAATATAAAGCTGTTCTATTTCGTTTAAATCCAACAATTTCTAGGTCTATTTTTTATTAAAAATCCAACCAGACATGGATAATTGCAAGAAGATAACAGTGTTTGACCTATACCAAAAGCTAATATTATCAATTGTGTATGAGTGTGTTGTATAAGGATGAACATTAGTTGGATTGTATTCTGCCTAGCAAATCTCCTGCTTGGAAACTTGAGGGAGCGTTTCCTACCAAGATTCTAGAATTCATTTAAATACCAATATATGAATTGGCCCCAAGAGAACCGCATTTTAATTACAGAAAAATAATCTGATTTATAGGCTTTGTAATAAATAAACATCTTGCCTGGTTCCAGAGTTTTGAACTTCCTTGGTTTTCTGGCTCTGCCGTAATTTACGAGCTGAGGTTTGGGCTTTCTATTTGATTCCCTTAACCAGCTAATATCAGTGTTGGTATCATCACCTCTATATTCGGTGTCTGTGTCACTAAAAAGATGCTTGTAGTTTCTATTTGTCCTGCCCTATGGAACAAAAATAATAATTTTCTTTGAAAAATAAGTATTTGTTTTATTTTAAAATAACTTTTATTCTTTTTTAGAACTGCAAAACACTTGTTCTGATCAGATATGGCCAAAAAACAAAATACCAGGCCATTTTATCTACCAGTATATTTTAGAAGCAATTACTGATTAATTGAATGATCTGTTAAAATATTATAACCTATCCCATATCATGCATATAAATGAAAATCTAGATCTTAATCTGCTAACAAATTCAAGCTGATGCATTGTCTCAAATGTCAAAGATACAAGTTCTTCAAAGACTTAAATTTTCATTAGCATATTCTACTTGGAATCTGTAAAAACCAGTATTAAATTTATGTAAATTAATTATAATTGAGATCTTACTAAACACAATTCTATTAATCTAATTAACTGTATGATTTGTCTAGTTACTATCAAGGAGATTTAACACAGCACAGATTTAACATCCCTGATATATAGTATTTTAAATGAAAGCAAGTAAGATTCAACTGAATAAAAAATTTAAAAGGCAGTAAAAAAAACCTCAAGATTTTATTTTGCAGTTTCACGTTGTAAAATTGTGGTATTTCCTCTCCTCATGCCACCTTCTCTTCATCTTGCAACAGCAACATATAACATAGCATTAAAAACACAATCCAACCTAGCAATCATACTAAATATACATAATAGCAACTAAGGAGAACTATTACTATAAATAAACATCCTTGTGAGGATAAAGGTTCGTTCTCCCAGCTTGTGGGTTGGTTTCTGAACATTTCATTACCAGGGTAGGTAACATTTTCAGTGGAGTTTAGGGGATGTCAGTGTTCTGTTTATAAGGGCTTCAGGCAGGGGTGGGTTCCGGTAGTCACTACTGCCGGTTCATTTGTGGGTGCGCCACGCATGCTTGATGTGCGCATGCGCAGTACAATAAAAATTGTTCTGTGCATGCACAGAAGCAAAAAACAAGATAGTGGCGACATAGGTGAACCAGTTCAGGGGCGTGGCAGGCCTGGGTCAAAGCCGGTTCCAGCAATCCAGGCCGCTAAACTACTACCAGTTTGGTCAAACCAGTCCAAACTGGTAGGAACCCACCACTGGCTTCAGGTGTGTGTCTGCCAAGTGAGGGTCTTCTGATGGATCAGCTGAGTCATCAGTGAGTCTTGTGATGGGTCTTGTGATCATCGGAAACCAATCCACAAGCTCGGAGAATGAACCTTTTACCTTTGTCCTACACCTGAGCTATAAATATTGCAAACATCCTTGTACTTTACAAAATACAACTTTTACTAAAATTATGTTCCTTTTTTAAAATACCTTCTTTTCCTGCTTCTTTTGGGTTATACTTGTTGTTTCATTTTTCTGAGCTCTAAAACAAATAAAAAACATTCTTATTGTAGTAATTAGAATGGAAATAAATGGTTCATTTGGATTATTTTTTTATTTACTTGCATAAGTGGAAAGCAACCACTTTCCACAGCTAAAGCACCTACCACATATCATCTACACATTTTTTCCTTTACTAAACCAACGTAAAGCATGTATTTAGAATATTGCCATTATCTAATTTTATTATAATAACTCTTATTTACAAGTTTTTTTTGCTGATAGACAATATACTTACATTTTCTTTGGGAGTACATCAGTAGCTTCTAAACTAATACGATGTAATTCCTGGACCTAAATAAAAAGCACAAGCGTTACAGTTCCATTTGTAGCTGGTTTTACTGCCTATTTGTAAATGCTTGTCAAGTAAACAAATCATTCTTCCTATTTTTTCAATGATTTTTTTTATACTTAAAGACAGTTTATTGTAATCTAAAATTGTCTGGCATGCAAAACTATGATATGAAGCATCCTCACAATTTTCAATAGAAATTTATGTGCAGAAAGAATGATGCTTTAACAGACACCTCTTTTTTCACTCCTAGATACCCCTAGGTCAAAGTTTCTTACAAAATATGTTCTGAAAACTGCAGTAGGGGGACACTAGGAATTTTTCATTTTTCTATTTTTAATAAACATTCATATCATCTTTGCAACATTTCTACATCTTTAAATATCCATTATACTTCTTTTATCTGTACATATATACCTTTATATATCTATATCTATGTCCAATTTTACATATCTTTCATCTACTCATATTAATTCCATACATCATATATATATGTATCTGTGTGTGTGTGTGTGTGTGTGTGTGTGTATCTTATATTTCATTTTCAATGAAAATTGTATACATTTTTAGAATTGTATATCTGTAATTTTTATAAAGACTTTTTTTTACAAAAGATAATTAGTACTTATTTAAAATGACCTAAATATCACATATTGTTTTAAAAACTTTATTTTCTTTACAAATACAATTTGCTTTTATTGCTCTCTGAGCATGACAATATGTACGTTTTTAATATTGATTGCAATTTCAAAATTAATGTATCTTAGTGTGTCAGTATTTTCTAATGGTGGGATACAAGAAACAATAGAACGCAAAGATCAGCAAAGTTATTACAAGCAGTCCTCAACTTATGATCACAATCGGGGCCAGAATTTCTACTGCAAAGCAAGGCAATTGTTAAAGTGAGTCACACTCAGTTATATATTTTTTGCCATGGTTGTTAATGAATCATTGCGGTTGTTAAGCGAATCCAGCTTCCCCTATTGAGTTTGTTTGTTGGGAAGCTGGCTGAGAAGGTCACAAATGGCAATTATGTGACTGCAGGATGTTGCAACCGTTATTAATACAGGCAGGTTGTCAAGTGCCTGAATTTTGATCATATGATGGTGGGGATGGTGTTAGAGTCTTAAGTGCAAGGAGCCCAGTTGTAAGTCGTTTTTTTCAGTGCTCTTGTAACTTTGAACTGTCACTAAATGAATGATAGTAAATTAAGGACTATATGTACAGAAGATCTAGCCCAATTTCCTGGTCAGTGGTCCAGCATTCTTAAATTGCTATCTAGCCCTATGTTTTTCAACCTTGGTGGACTTTGCTAGCTAATTCTGGGCATTGAAGCCCACACATCTTAAATTATCAAGGTTGAGAAACACTTTTCTAGCCTCTCCAGTAAAGTTGAGTTCATTTAACGTTGATTTGCAAATCTCTAGGCTTGTGTTCTTAGCTTGCATGCAACAGCGTGAACATGCTCAAGTAAAATTGGACTTGCCTAAGCTTGTGATAACACTGACAAAAATGCACCAAAATAACCAGAAATATCCTTACTATTAATAAGGTAAACTGCATATGACATGGAGATGATCAATTCTAATAACTATGTCTATTCTTTCCTTCTTTTATTAAGAAATACCAGTAGCATAGTTGGGTAACTACAGCAGAGTACAATTTTAACATAAGCCAAGAGAAGGGTGAAACTGCTATAGAATCAAACTGTATTTTGGAATGAATTAATAAGAAGCATAAATTCCAAATAAGTAATATTGTTGAATATAATTATTGACATATTAATATGCTATAATTTTCTTACTCCAAGCTTTATTGTAGGTTCATCAAATCCACTTTGATTAAAGTCATAGACATCATCCCTATCAAAGGAGATAAAACTTTGTTTAGTGTTTTCTTTTCATCTCTCAAATGGCTAGATTTGTATTAGATTACTGTTTACTTACACAAATTGTTCATTAGTATTGTTGTGTGGTATAGTTCTGAAATTTCCAGTCCTTCTATTCTGTCTTTTTTTCTAGGCATAAAAAAGTAAGGTGATGCATAACGGGCCAATGCTCTACCCCTTTTTCCTGAGTTTTTTTTTCCAATTTGTTTAAATAAAACTTCTGGATCACTCAGTTAAACAATAAAGAGCAAAGGGAGCAGTTAAATCTGTTCACGTTCACAATCAGTACATCTCCACTCTGAGGTTTTCCTAATGCTTAGTTTTAAAACAAAAACATTCTTCTAGCAGCTTTTCTGTAAGAGCTAACACCTTACTTATTTAGCAACATAAAGTAACAGATTATGATAAGTGCAAAGCAATTAGTGGTGGGTGGTTGTTTTTTTGCGGATGATGTTTTTCCTTGCACATAAAGGTGATTCCTGAACTCTGAGTCTCCCATGGCAAAGTTCTGTTTTGGCAGTTATTGAGCTGTGAGGAGTCTTCTTATGTTGGGTCATGGGTTCAGCTCCTGCTTTCCTCCCAGCTCCGCCTCATCCCATTCAGTCTAAGTTGGTGATGGTGAACTTATGGCATGCGTATCACTGGTGACATGGCATTTCATTTTTGGTGATATGCCAGACCTCCAGTCCCTCTGGAAGTCCCATGAGGGGGCCCTGCTAGGAGGGCCCTCTAAAAGGCCTCTGGAGACATGCAAAAGCATGTGAGACAGAGGTGGGTTGCAAATCCCGGTTCTACCAGTTCGCTCGTGCTTGTTCACATGCAATGTTTCTGCACATGCGCAAAAGTGTCTGGGCGGATGGGCTGAGCTTCCCGCCACCGCCACTTTGCCCGATCCAGGCCAAATCATGCGCAACCCACCTCTGATGTGAGATCAGGGCATACTTTCCTGCTCTTTTCAGAGGTTGCAAGGCCACACAAGAGCATTCTCTGAAGTTTGCAGACCTTGTGTGACTTGGAACTATCTCCTAATGACATTTTGAAAAAAAAATTGCAATTATGCAGGTTTTTCATTTATTTAATTATAAATTTAAATCACTTAATGTAATATCATTCATTACTCTTTATTATGAATTGTTTGGTGTGTATGTGTATGAGAAAGAAGGGGGGTGGGGGTGGGAGGTAGAGAGAGAGAGAGACATGCCAGCAACTTCTGAATTTCTGAGCAGCCCAGTAATACAACATTAAAGAGCAGCCTAGAGTGGCATTTTCCAACCTTGGGAACTTTAAAATGTGTGTACTTCAACTCCCAGAATTTTCCAGCCAGCATTCACCAACCAGAATTCTGAGAGTTGAATCCATATATTGTAAAGATGCCAAGGTTGAGATATATGATCAGTTCAATTACAAAACTTGAAAAAAATACCACTATAAATGCCACTCGTGAAACCAAACCAGAAGTGGCATTCAGCCAGTTCTGAGGGGTTCTGGAGAAGCAATAGCAGAAATTTTGAGTAGTTTGGAGAACTGGGAAATAGGCTGGCCCCTCTCCTGCTGCCTCCCAGCTGACCTTTTGTTGCCCTGAACAGGAGAACGGAGCTGGAAAGCACATTAATGGGGTGGGGAGGGAATGGGGATTTTGCAGTATCCTTCCCCTGCCACAAAGCCACACCATGCCCACAAAGCCACGCTCACAGAACCAGTAGTAAAACATTTTTTGAATCCCACCACTGAACAAAACCATTTATTTGGTTCAAAGTTCAAATATATTTAATCCACCATGCCTAAAAACAAATAACTAAAACAATTTTCAGACAAATTTGTAAAGGGAAAAATACCTTATCATCGCTATCAATTTTATTTAACGACATGCTGTAAGAAAAATGGATGGAATAGAAATCAATACCAAGCTAGAAATCTTCATTTGGAAATAAAGTTGTATTTAAATAGCAATCTTAAGTAATATAATTAAACAATGAAATACATTCCTTGAAAAGGTTTCAAGAACAGCCACGCTAGTTTGTTGCGTAAAAAAATAAGAAAAGCTTCTAGGCACATATTATGGCATGAATGAACTTTTATAGACTATGAAATGGTGAACTGTAGTCTATGCTTGGAGGTGCTTTGGATTGGCCAACTTTGGCTCTCCAATGGCTCTTGTGCAGGGGTGTCAAACTTGGTTTCATTGAGGACTGCATCAGGGTTATGTTTGACCTGAGGGGTGTGTGGCCAGCTCGACATCACTCGTGTCGGGGATGCTTGTGTTGGCCTGAGCACTCTGCCAATGAAAACGTGCTCCATTTTAGGCTGCCATGGCCTCCTGCAACCCTCTGCCAGTGAAAACGGAGCTCGGGAGAGCCACACGCGGGAGGGCATGGCAGCCAAAAACAGAGCTCAGGAACCCATTTTCACTGGCAGAAGCATCGCAGGCCAGTCCTTCGCTGTTTCCAGGGTGGCCCCGTGAGCCAGATCTAAGTACCCTGCAGGCGGATCCAGGTCCTGGGCCTTGAGTTTGACACCCCTGCTCTAGTACTCCAGTACGAGCTTCAGGCTGTCCTAGAGCAAAGAGCCCTCACAGCTTTTTGCTCAGGCACCATTTCAGGTGCTTTTACTAGGGTACCACTGGGGAAAAGAAATCTGTGAACTAATATAGAGAGCCATCAACTTACAACCACAATTTGAACTGGAACTTCTTCTGCTAAGTAACAGAATTGTTAAGTGAGTTGTGCCTCATTTTATAACCATTTTGTGACCAGCTGTCAAGCAAATCCAGCTTCCCCTACTGACTTTGCTTGTCAAAAGCCCTGTGGGAAGTTCACAAATTACGATCATGTGACCCAGGATGCTGCAACTGTTATGAATGCCTGCCAAGCACCCCAATTTGATCATGTGACCATAGGGATGCTGCAATAGTTGGAAGTGCTAGGACCAATCATAAGTCGCTATTTTCAATACAGTAGTGTATAGTATTGCCATAAGCAATTTTATATTTTTAATTTTTAGATGTTAATGGTAGTAAAGATGTTGAGATCATTTATTTTTATAAAATTAATTCCATTTTGCATTTGATTACTTTCAGTATATTTTATTAGTATTTTCAGGCAACAGAGAGTGAAACAGCTCCAAATCTTTAAACTTCAAAATATGATTTATTTAATTTATTTTAATTTGACTTCTTAGTCGCCCCCTCTCCCCCCAGGGACTCGGGGCGAATTAATTCCATGATAATTAACATTTGTTTTAAAAAATGTGACATTATTCATAACTGAAATATAACCGTATAACTGTATTACTCTTATGTAAAAGAATCACCTAATCTGTAAAATGGATGGCATGTAAATTTAATAAATAAAATAAATAAATGTAATGTAATTAATAACACAAAAAGTGAAAGACTGGGAAAAAATACAAAATCACTAAAAATTTTGTTCTGTTTCATGATAATATTAGAAAAATTTTAAAGAGATAAAAGATAAACTTAAGAAAATGTAAAAAAACTACATTAAGAAAACTAAAAAAGATAAAAATAGATCTGTTGCAAAACTATTTACTTTTTAACATGCAGTATCTATTTACATTTCAATTACATAAAAAGAAAATATATATACAATACCTCCTATCAGAAAATGACTGATACAATTTTGCTGTATTTTTTATACCATCCTTTTCTTTATATCTTTTGCTGATTTTACTTATTAACATTTCTGCTGCTTCAATCACATCTTTTGATTTTGTTTTCTGAAAAAAAGAAAGAAAAAAAATCAATACGGTGGCGTCCTTAATGCTTTCTGTTCTTGGTTGTTTGCTAATTAGGGTTACCAAATGTATGAATAATATGAGAAATAGTTAATAAACTAAAAGCAATCACTATTTTGATTTAGTATATAACTAGAAAAGCAATGCTGAGGTTGTTTACCTTCTCATAATTTATTTGCTCAGTTTTCTTATTAGCAGTCTCTTTTGCAGGAGGTGATATATTCAATCTAATATCATGATCATTCATTTCAGAGATTGATTTAGAGTGCCTTGAAGTTGCTAGAGAACTATTATTCTTTTTGGTAGCAGGAAGTGATATTTCAGATGTGTTGAAAACACTCTTTCTGCTTTTACTTTTTGGTATTTTCTCATCTAAATGCTTAACATTGGTTTGTGAATCTGGTATTTTATTGGTTTTGCTGTGTTGCTCCTCTATGATTTTGCCACTGCAATGCTGTTTATTTCTTAACTCGGAAGAAGTCATTGCAAATATTGAAGCAAAAGCTCTTTGCTTAGCAGCTCTGTCACTTAGATTAGCAGCTAATAGAAAACAAAAGCAAAAGTTTAAAATTAAGTAAAGTGTTATAAATTACCATACTTATTCAAAAGGAAATCAACTCAGAATTGCAAGTTTTTACAGACACAAAAATTACACAGCTTATCAACTTAGGGCTGCCAACTCCAGGTAAAACCACTTCTAGAGATTTCCTCCAATATGTTTGCACGTATTTCACATTTGTATGCCTGTTTGTATATATAGCTATTGGTTTGAAGCTACATTCTTAAAAGGACAATTCTAGGATAAATAAATAAATATTAGTTGTATTAATAACTATTACTTAAAATTAATTGCCTGTAAAAAGGGAATTCAATCTTAGAAATTAATTGATCCTCTATCTGCATACCACTGTGTCTCTCATTCACAGGCCATACTTCCTGTTTTCAGAGGGAGGAGGAGGAGGAGAAGGAGAAGATCCTGAGATCTATCCTAAGCTATGGGTGCATGCAAACCATTCACCTCCTGTCAACTCAACCTACCTCACAAGTATGTTAAGGAGGGAAAATAGGTTTTGTCCCACACTTAGATATTAAGTGCATATCAAATAAAAATAGTAAAGAGGAAAAGAGGATGCAGGTGGGATGAGGGGAAGGACACAAAGCTAAAGTGGAGAACAGAACTAGATGGAGAAATGGAGAGGAGGCAAGGAAAAGAAATAAATGGCTCTTAATGGGAAAGAGGGAGAAAGGAGAAAAACCTTTTCGCAACTGGCAGAAAGAAACAATTCTTCCATTGAGGTGAAATAAATGCTTCTGTTATTAAATCATGCTGGTGGTTGCTGGAAGCTTGGATATCGAGAGTAAACACTCCCAGACTGACTGTGGAGGAGAGGGGATGATCTCCTTTGCTTAAGTGTTGACTTTTAACTTTTTTATATTAAGGCCTAAAATGTTTGTCCTCTACATGACATTGTGCCTCAGGCAGGAGAAACTGAGTGGGAGAAATATGGACAATCATGAACACAATGGATTGGATACTCATATTAGAGTCCTAACTGACAATGGGTCAAAAACGGTTACCCCTTTCAAGAGATATCTGCTTTTTCCCCACATATCTGCTTCTTTTCTGCTATTAGAAGATAACCAACAGATACACAAACACACATATACCAAGACACACACAACCACAGTTTAAAGGTAACTATTTTTTCTAAATTCTTTATTTGGATAATTATGAAAAAAACTAATATTTTTGATATGACTTTTTATATAAAGACGTAACCTTGATATACTATACTTTCTGACGCAGTAATCTTCTGACATTGAGTTATTATTGTTTCAGGTATCCAGCACTTTGTTTTTTTCTGAGTTTTAATTTCAGCAACAAAATTGTTTGAAAGGCCAGGCAATCTAAAAAAAAACATACATATTTTAGCCACTTTTTAATATGTTCATAATTTGATTTATGTGATTATTTCAAATATAAAATGCATTCTGTTTAAAAAATATTAGCCAAATTGTGCAACTATTTGCAGCATTTGGCTGCTTATATGAATCCAAATGTATTTCCCCATACAAAGGTGGAGGGGAGTTAATTACAGTTTTCCCAATATTTATTGCCATGCTAATTCGCATTTCTTAATATTCAGTTTTCTGGGGTTTTTTCAATCAAAATAAATTGTAACTATTCTGAATACCAAGCTACTGTTTATCATATTTTTACATTCAAATTACTGACTAATCAGTTCAATACTGATCTGTATACAATGTTGCCTTTCCGCGTTTTGTAAATATTCTAAAACTCAACCTTCCTTCCAATCATCCTAATAGTATGCTATCAAGAATAATGATTTTTCTAATTCAACAGACAAATGAATAAGAGATACACCTGTAGAAGACACCTGAACTCCGTGCTTGTTTTTGGAGAAAAGAAAGCTAGAATCTTTTTGTTTCTTTGCTTTGGAGGAAGTGAATAAAGCCGCTAGTATTCTCAGTGCCCTTTCAGTTAGACAAGTAGTGAACATGACATTCTGCAGGTTTGAAGTGAAGACAGTTGGTACTGATTTGCTTGCATTATTGGTGTTCAACTATTATCTAGCTTGAGCTGAGCAATGATTGGCTGAAGGTGCTGTCTGCAATATCATGGCATCCAGAGATGCAAATATAAAGGTAACCATGCCAAACAAACTTTCCATTGAATCAGTGCATGGTGAAAAAACAGTCATAGCAACAAGAATTGCTTACTTATGGAAGAGACCAACAATCAAGCATTAAAAACTTCCCTGAATGCTAGTAGCATTGATACTAATATGACTCAATGCAACCTTTTGGCCAAGGAAAGGGGTAGAAACAGAAAAGACAGGCCTTCATGGTCCCTGATGATAACAAATCCTTCCTGATAAGAATTTATTTGATTGGCAAAAACTGCTGCAATAGGTTGGCTGTGCAAGTTTCCAGGGTCGAAATCTGAGGTTCAGAGTTCAATAAACTTTGTGTCATAATAATATATTAATGTACTGTCTCTAAAACAAGAAATAAAGAAGTGATGATAAAAATTTGGCAAATAATATTTTCTAATCCTATACAAGAACAACTACAATGCTGAAAACCCCTCCTTTCTAGTGTCCATGTAGCAGGGACGTGCAGTCAGGGGAGGCAGGGGAGGCAGAGCCTCATCGCTCTCATCATGAAAAGAAAAAAAAAGGGAAAGGGGAAAAGGCACACATGGTCCGATTCCCTGCCTTCCTGAAGGGGACCGCGGAGCGCGCTCCGCCGGCTTGCGCTCTGCGATCCCCTTCATGTTGACTCAGGAAGGCAGGGAATGGGACCATGTATTCAGGAGGCTGAGGCAGCCTCAGCCTCCTGCATACGTGCAGCTCGCGCTCCGCGGTCCCCTTCATGTTGACTCAGGAAGGCGGGGAATGGGAGGCAGCCTCAGCCTCCTGCACATGTGGTCCCATTCCCCACCTTTCTGATGATGTCACCAGCCTCACCAGCCATAAACCTCACCGCACGTCACTGCCATGTAGATATTTGTTGAGAAATCAGGTAAAATGTAACTAGTTGCATTCCTGAAGTATATATGTAGAAAATCTCTACCAACATGAAATTAGAGCAGAATGTGTTGTTCAAATTAGGCATATTAGCATATATATTTCTTATCTATAATTATTTGTAGTACTTACAATGATTTGTCACTTTTATATACTGGTGGTTGGGAATCAGGAACAATATCACTTAACTCATCTATGTGAAACATATATATTAAATTAGACATGAAATGCAATCTTAAGATTTGCTAGAACAACATGAAAACTATTTAAAAGGATGTCTATTGAAATATATTGAGCAATTTACCTAAATTTTGCTTTCCACTGATATCTAGATCTTCCTCACTGTGGATCATTTTTTTCATTTTTTCAGCTGGAATTTGCTATATGTATACATAATAAATCACAAATATTATTAAAATGCATATTTATTTATATCATTTTCTATACCAATTAGTTAAGTACAGGATACAAAAAACATATCCCTGATTAAAAGTGAATTTAATATTTTCTAATAATATTTCACATATCTATGGCCCTCTTTTATTGAACTATTTTTCCAAGCATCTTTGACATCTTCTTATGTTACTTTCCAAGCAATCTGTTGGAAGATTAAACTGTCCTCTATTTTTTCCATATAAAGCTTGTTCTTTCTCTTCTTGCAATTATTCTACTTCACTGTTGTTTCTTTCACTTATTCTCTTTTTTAATGATTAATTTTTCCAATTTCCTTTACCAAATTGGATTATTATTATCAAACATATTGTACTTCAAATACAGAATTTCTCAACTGCCGTGTGTACTTCATTAACTCTATTTTTTTTTCAATTACTCTTTGGGGAAATGTGTACCTTTTAACCAAACTTTGGAGGTTAGAAAATATCTATGTATTTTTCAGATTTAAATTTGTTGTACAAATCTAAAGTAGTTACCTTCTCAAGAGAAGTATTCCTATTAAGAGCCTTGGTTGCAGAAAGTAGAGGTGCACAATTATCTTCTCGGCCAGCCTTCATAGCGCTTGTCTCAGGTACTGAGAAAACTTCATTACTTTCCACTAAGCTCATCATCTGAAGAGGGGTTTTAATCTTCCCTTTTCGTGGAGTTGCTGGGAAGGAACCCATAGTTCATTTCTTTCAATGCAACCTGTACTGCTTTGTGACATTTCCACGAAAATTACAGTAAATTGAATTCGCCGTTTCGTGGAAAAGAATTGCTCAAGGCGTCCTTCAGTTTTATAGTGGATTAACCAATATTCATCACCCTGAGATCCTGCCTTTTAAGAACCCATACAAGATTCTGATAAACCAAATGCTACATGTCAATGGAAGTTAAGATGGGTTAGGTGAAGATACTGCACCCAACAGAGGAAGGTTATAAAACAATATGGATGTAAACAAAATGCACTCTTGATGTTTGCATTAAAACATAGGGTGCGGCTCTTCTCCAGAATCTATCATTGCTAGTAAATTGGGTATTAACATAAGAAAAACCCAGAGTAAAATTGTTTCCACAGAACTTGATTTCTAGAAATGCTGCTTGACTGTGATTTTCTTTTGTCTCTTGATGGCTGTATGACATTTAGGAACTCCCCTGCCAGCTCCCTTTATCTGCTGTGAGGCAATAAATGAATCCATATTCGAATAGCTGGGACGTTTTCACCACTTCTAGTGCTTATCCAGAATTCTGTTTCCATAGCACACAGGAGGAAATATTCCCTTTTAGGGATTATGGAACTCCCTAAACTCATACTATTTCCATGGAATTCCAATTCTCTATTTCTTTATCAGAGCCACCACAAACTAGTCTCCTGTTACATATAAAATTTTTGTCAAGCCTAGGGCTGGAGAAGAAGGACAGTAAAATGATTCATCTCAGCCTATCAGGTAAATGTTTCCGGGCTATTTCGTTTCCACTGAAAAATGGGAACACAATCTATCAACTCACTAGGCCATTAATGACACTACTTATGATACTCATGCTAATGTACAGGGAATCGTAGAGTAAAAAAAAATAATTACAAAACTTGAAGTGATTTTATGAAGTCAACTTGACCTCAACACACAAACTCACTAACATGATTTCTAGAGGCTAATGATAGCTATTGACCCATGATGATAGAGGAACATTTTCTAAAAATAATAAAATGCATTAACAACATACTGAATGAAGGCACAATACAATATGTCATTTAACTTACAAGTACTAATTAAGGGAAATGGACTCTGCCCAGAAAACCTGGAAGTTGACGACACAATCATTGATGCCTCAGACATTTTCCTTTTACCAGGGGTGGTCTTGAAATAAAATGAGAAGCATAATTTAACCTATCATTCAACCATTTAATCAAATATAACAAAACTAGAATTCTTCTTTTCTATTTGAAAGCTTAAACTACCTTGGATTGACTTGTTTGGAAGTCCATCTCAATGGATTTTTTACTTAGATTGATCTCGGCCCGAGGATGTTGATCTCGGCCTGATTGATGTTGAGAGGAGAAACTGTTTTTTTCTTCCTGTAATTTACATTCTTTCTCTTTCAAAGGTGATATCTGACTTTCCGGTATAAGAACCTAGTCATTTCAAACATTTAAAAAATCCCATTATTACTATGCTTTCAAATAAGGCTAAACTCCAGCCAGCAATGAGGACATTTATATTATAAAATAGTTGATCTTTTGAAACCTTAGCCTTGTTCCAATGTTGTTGTATTTAAGTACAATAAAGATTATACTTATCTGTAAAATTTTAAGGATACTAAGTAGTGATCCCTTACTCTGGTTATCCCATGCAATACAGCCCCACTCCCCATCCCCCACGGTACTTATAATGGTATGAATTTATTTAGATGAGGAAACTATGGGATGAGTGTTCAACTGTTCAATTGATTGACCAGATGGCAGCAAAGAGAGAAGAAGGAAGGGGGTAAGTGGGCTACATAAACCTCCCATCAGCTTTCATGGTACGCCTCTCCTTTTATTCTAACAAAGCTGCAAATGCTATACGTTCACTTTTAAACAAAATTCTCCATTAATTTCATTACATTAGTATAATAATGTTAATAATAATAATAAAGTATTATGGTTCAGATTAATCATCCTGTAAATTCAAATTGTTAAAAATTAACTTCACTCTTCTAATAGAGAGATCCTATATATTGGGATCCAATTGTTTGCTGAATAGGGGCAGGATTGATTTTTTAAATTAGGAGGAGGTTTTTATGAAAGGCACGTTGACAAAAATAATAAAATCTATTGTATATCATCTGTAGCTTCAAAATTTGCATTCCATATGTATTGCCCAGATTAAACACATGTATTAAAATATTTATCGTCGTAATTGAAATATTTACCTGTGATCCACTTTCATCAAAAACTACATGTACCATTGTTTTTGCAACTGACACAGTATTCTTCCTTGTAAACCCCTGAAGCAATATATAGGCAAAAAAAAGGAAGGCATTACATAAAAAGGTCATATTCTTTCTAGCTTAGTTTACTTTTATTTACATGTCATGTTACGATAAAAAGGTGATTCATTCGTTTTGTTGCTTTCTCTTTCATTGAGAAACAAATCCTCCAGATTGCAAACATTTATAAAATATTTTTTCGATTCTTTCATTCTCCCAGTAGGTGGAGACATCATCCAGACATGGGTATTCCAGCCAGTGTCCACTAGGACTGGGTCTACCAAATTGACAAGTTGCGCCCTCCGTGCTACTATTCCTTCGCTTAGAACATATCTTGGGCATTCACAATCGGCAGGCGGACAGCCTCAGCCGCATGAACATCAACCTAGCGGAGTGGAGCCTGCATCACAAGATCTTCCAACAACTCATGGAGAGGTACGGTCTCCCAATTCTGGATCTGTTTGCGATGCAGAACAACCATCAACTCCTCAGGTACTTCACGCGCTATGCGACTATGGGGGGCAGAGGGAACCGATGCTCTCAAGTGCAGTTGGCCTCGGGGTCTTTTGTATGGGTTCCCTCCAATTCCACTGATTCAGCGCATCATCTGAAAGATGCTGATCGAGGAAGTAGAACTGATTCTTATAGCACCCCACTGGCCCCGCAGGCCTTGGTTCGCGGATTTGATCAATCTATCAGTGGGCTCTCAGTGGCAGCTTTCTCAATTCCACTCTCTTCTTCTACAAGGCTCCCTCAGACACCCCGCTCTAGCCTGGCTTCGTCTCACCGCTTGGAGATTGAGCGGGAGGCCTTGACAGCAGCTAATCTATCACTTGAGGTTATACGAACGATCCAGGCAGCCAGGCATGCGTCCACTAATTGCATTTACGATGCCACTTGGACTCAATTCTCTTCCTGGTGTCAGCTACAACGAACTTCGCCTTTGCAGGCCTCCATGCCTAATATACTTCAGTTCCTTCAGCTGGGACTTGACAAGGGACTGTCCCCGAATACGCTATGTTGTCAGGTGGTAGCATTGTCCTCAGTTCTGTCCATCGAGGCTTCCAAGCCACTCTCACATCAGGCTCTTATTCGTCTATTTCTTAGAGGCGCTACCAATCTCATGCCTCCTCTATACATAGGTTTCCTTCTTGGGATATTGCCAAGGTCTTGGATGCCTTAACAGGGCCTCTGTTTGAGCCTCTACATTCAGCATCTTTGTGCCATCTAACAATCAAGGTTGTGTTTCTTGTTGCAGTCACTACAGCCAGGCAGGTGTCTGAACTAGCAGCATTGTCTACCAGACAGGACCTATGCATATTTCATCCTGACAGAGTCGTCCTCCGCCTGGACCCTACTTTCATACCTAAGGTAAATTCAGTATTTCATAGAGCACAAGAATTAGTGCTTCCTGACTTTTGTCCCAAACCATTACATAGCCTAGAACGCAAATGGCACTGCCTCGATGTGCTTCGGACCTTGCATATACATCAGGCACATGTCACAATTCTGACATTCAGAGGCTCTCTTTGTACGTTTCCAACCTGGAGGTAAGAAGGGGTCCAAGACTTCTTCTACAGATATTGGACATTGGGCTTCTCAGCGATTTCCAGAGCCTACATCGCTCTATCTATTCCGGTTCCACAACAAATCACAGCACACTCACCTGCAGCGCTGTCACTTCAGCTGCCTGGTCATCTCAGCCCTCCTTGGAGGAGATCTGCAGGGCAGTCATGTGGACAACATTCATCTGCCACTACAGGCTAGACAGATATGCGTTGGCAGATCTTCGGAGGGCGAGCATTGCAGCGGGTGGTGGCCCAACAAAGTCCTCACTCTGTTCCTTCCCATGGGACAGATTAGGCTTTGGTATGTACCATGTCTGGATGATGTCTCCACCTACTGGGATAATGGGCGTTGGTTACTCACCTGATACGCCCCTTCTCCAAATGGTGGAGACATCATCCAGCCCTACCCTGGGAGTTTTGTTCAGACTAATCTTTGTTTTTTGCCTTGACAAGGAGAGATCACATATTTTATCTGAAGTTGACACAGCAGTTTACCTTTATTCTTCCTTCATCTAAGCTGGAGAGGCTAGCACAGAGGGCGGGACTTGTCAATTTGATAGACCCAGTCCTATTGGACACTGGCTGGAATTCCCATGTCTAGATGATGTCTCCACCATTTGGAGAAGGGGCGTATCAGGTGAGTAACCAACGCCCATTTTCATCCTACTTGAAAGTAACACTGCAAATTCAGTATTTTTTTTAAAAAAACAACTAGATGTGAAGAGTGTATGTGTGCATGTACACACATATGCACACCTTTAAGTGACAAAGAGACAAAGAGGAGTAGGTAGTGGCCCTCCATAAACCAAAATAGTAATAATACATTCTGGATTAGTGCACTTGAAATTGTTATTTTATTTATTTCAAAATGACCGGTTTAGTTCAATGTAATAGCTGTCTTGCACCGGTCTTTTGCAGTACTCTTTTCAAATTTGGATACTGTCCCCTTTGTAAACAAATTACTAGTCTACATAGACAGATCACCTATCTATAATCTCTAATCTGTGCTCTCCAAGCAGAAATTAGGTGTCCAATTCGGCCATTCCACTCTATGGAGATGCCACGCTATCAGCCCCCCCTACCGCAAAGATCCTGCAGGAGAAGAGCAGTCTGGACAACTGTGGGATCTGGCAGGGTGGGAGCTGTGACCATAAACACAAAGCTTTTGCTGTGACCCAGCATAACAGATATAGCGCCCTTGCTGACCCTAATGGGGACACTAAAGAGACAGGTCAAGGTAGTTGTGATAATGATGACTCAAATAAGCAGGGGATCATGGTCCAAAATGAAGAACTTACTTCGGAAAGGCGAAATGGGGAACCAGGTATCACACATCAGTCGCACAAGAAGAGCAAGGTATGCAAAAAGAGAAGTCTCCTTCCGGTTGGTGATTCAATCATAAGGGATGTAAATTTAGGAAAGGATATGGAGGTTTTAAAAGAGGTCAGGTGTCTGCCAGGTGCTACTGCCAGCACAGACAAGACACATATTCTAGTCAAGAATAAAATAGTCAAGAATGCAAGTAAGGACTGTGATGTTGATGCTATTATACATCTTGACACAAATGATCTGTCCCAAAAGATGTACTTTCTGTGAAGAATGATTTCCAGAGCTTGGGGTATGAACTTAGTAGTATAGGTTGTAGGCTCATCTTTTCAGAGGTTTTACCAGTATATAAGGAACAAAAAGGGAAGGGCCAGCGTGTAGCAGAGTTTAATGTGTGGCTAAAGGAGTGGTGTGAAAGGGAAGGCTTTGGTTTTATTAGTCATGATGTCTGCAGCTGGTCCAATGAAAAACTGTACAAAAGAGATGGTTTGCGCCCATCCAAGAAAGGGACTGAGTTACTTGGCATTAAATTCACAGATTTTCTGGATAAACATTTAAACTGAACAGCGGGGACAGAGAATTAATTAATACAGAACATTTCTGTCCCCAGCAATCTAAAATTCATAGGGTTATCAGTGCATGTAACATAGATGTTTGTGTGGATAAGATTATCACTCCCGCTGTCAAGCAAAACCAAGCATTTAATAGTGAGTGCCATACCATATGCATGAATCATACAAGTGGCAAGAAAATAAAGGCAGTCAGGCATAACACAGGGTATGTAGACAGTAAACACAGGGTCATTCAAAATGGACTCAAATGTCTATACACCAATGCATAGAGTATGAGGAATAAACAGGGTGAATTAGAAATTCAAGTGAAAGAGGGCAGATACAATATTGTTGCCATTACAGAAACTTGGTGGGATGAAACCGACAAATGGAACATACAGCTAGAAGGATTTAAATTATTTAAAAGAAATAGACCAAATAAAAGAGGAGGTGGAGTTGCATTATATATAAGAAATAATTACCTCTCTACAGAAATAGAGCACAACAATGATGAGAACTATCTTGAATGCATTTGGGTCAATATTAAAGGTGGGGGGGGGGGAATGACATTGCCATAGGTCTATATTACAGGCCACCCAACCAAGCAGTGGAAGTAGATGAACTTTTTGCTAGTCAGCTACCTAAGGTATGTAGGAAGCACACCACAATAGTAGTGAGAGATTTTAACTACCCTGACATCAACTGGGAAACAAACTCTGCACCAAGTAGAAGTCCAACAGGTTCCTAACAAACCTAGCAGACAACTTTGTTTCCCAAGAAGTAGAGAAGGGAACAAGGGGATCAGCCATATTGGACTTAATTCTCACTAACATAGAGGAAATGATAAAAGGTGTTGAAGCCACAAGACCCCTGGGGGCAAGTGGCCATGCAATATTGGAATTCAACATTATGCAAACACAAGTAGTAGAACAAAGTCAAACTAGAGTCTTGGACTTCAAGAGAGCTAATTTCAATAAACGTAGAGAGAGCTTGGGAAAAATTCCCTGGATGAGAATCCTCAAGGGGAAAACAACCCAAGAAGCTTGGGAAATTTTGAAAAATGAGATTACAAAAGATCAGTCTAGCACAATACCAATGAAGAAGAAAAATAACAGCTCCCAAAACAAACCAGCATGGCTGCATAGAGAACTCTCTAACAAATTGAAAGACGAAAAAGATAAGTATAAAAAGTAGAAAGGTGGGAACATAACTAAGGCAGAATATCAGCAAATAGCTTGAGCATGTAAAGATGAAGTGAGGAAAGCTAAGGCTCACAATGAAGAAAGACTTGCCACAAAAGTAAAAAAATGACAAAAAAAAGCTCCTTCCAACATGTTAAAAGCAAGGAAAAAGTTAAGGAAACAATTGGTCCATTGCTGGGAGAAAGTGGCAAGAAGGTGACAAGCAACAGGGAGAAAGCAGAACTATTTAAGTCATTTTTTGCATCTGTCTTTACGCAAAGGGATAAAACAGTCCAACCTATCAAAAACAGCACCACAAAAATCAGATTAGGAACACAAGTTGAAATAGGGAAGAAAATAGTAAGTGAGCACGTGTCTACCCTAGGCGAGTTCAAATCACCAGGACCGGATGGATTACACCCCAGGGTTCTGAAGGAACTAGCAGACGAGATCTCAGAACCACTGAACTATATCTTTCAGAGATCCTGGAGCACCGGGAAACTACCAGAGGACTGGAAAAGAGCTGATGTGATTCCCATCTTCAAAAAAGAGGGAAAAAAAGATCCAGGAAACTACAGACCTATCAGCCTGACCTCAATACCAGGAAAGATTCTGGAAAAGATAATCAAGCAATGAATTAGCAAACACCTAGCAGCAAACAAAGTAATAGCCAAAAGCCAACATGGGTTTGTCAAAAACAGGTCATGCCAGACTAATCTTATTGCATTCTTTGACAAAGTGACAAAATAAGTGGACCAGAGGAATGCCGTCGATATAGTTTACTTTGACTTCAGTAAGGCTTTTAATAAGGTAGACCATAACCTACTACTAGATAAAGTAGAAGAATGTGGGTTAAACAGCATCACCACCAGATGGATTCATAACTGGCTGACCAACCGCATTCAACGTGTAGTCCCCAATGGAACTGCATCTACATGGAGGGAAGTATGCAGTGGAGTACCCCAAGGCTCTGTTTTAGGCCCAGTACTCTTCAACATCTTCATCAATGATTTAGATGAGGGAATAAATGGGGAACTCATCAAATTTGCAGATGACACCAAGCTAGCAGGAATAGCCAACACTCCAGAAGATAGGCTAAAGATACAGAAGGATATTGACAAACTTGAACATTGGGCACTATCTAATAAAATGAAATTCAATGGTGAAAAGAGTAAGGTTCTACATTTAGGCAAGAAAAACGAAATGCACAGGTACAGTGTAGGTAGTACCTTGCTCAATAGTAGTAACTGTGAGAAGGATTTTGGATTCCTAGTGGACAACCATTTAAATATGAGCCATCCGTGTGCAGCAGCTGCCAAAAAAGCCAACACAGTCCTAGGCTGCATAAACAGAGGGATAGAATCAAGATCACGTGAAGTGTTAATACCATTTTATAAGGCCTTGGTAAGGCATTTGGAATACTGCATTCAGTTTTGGTCACCACGATGTAGAAAAGATGTGGAGACTCAAGAAAGAGTGCAGAGAAGAGCAACAAAGATGATTAGGGGACTGGAGACTAAAATATATGAAGAACGGTTGCAGGAATTGGGTATGTCTAGTTTAATGAAAAGAAAGACTAGGGGAGACATGATAGCAGTGTTCCAGTATCTCAGGGACTGTTACAAAGAAGAGGGAGTCAAGCTATTCTCCAAAGCACCCGAGGGTAGAACAAGAAGCAATGGGTGGAAACTAATCAAGGAGAGAAGCAACTTAGAACTGAGGAGAAACTTCCTGACAGTTAGAACAATTAATCAGTGGCACAGCTTGCCTCCAGAAGTTGTGAATGCCCCAACACTGGAAGTCTTTAAGAAAATGTTGGATAGCCATTTGTCTGGAACGGTATAGGGTTTCTTGCCTAGGCAGGGAGTTGGACTAGAAGACCTCTAATTGTCCCTTCCATCTCTGCTATTGTATTGTATTGTAAGTCAGTGTCAACTCTTGCCAACTACCTGCAATTTTTATTTTTAAAGATTTCAGAAGTGAAATCTTAGATTACCTAGCTGGCCTTGTGCCTAAGGGAGGACCAAAACTCACAATCTCCCAGTTTCTAGTCTGATGCTTTAAGAAGAACACCAAACTGGCTTTCTAGATGATAAATTTATTTATCTATTTATGACTTATTATCTGACATGGTAATTTAAAACCCAGGAATATTATAGATTTTAAAAATGTAAACAAAGGGGTATCTCATTCTTTCTTTATTTTATGGTTGTTATTATTATTCAGGCAATAACTGTTGAAATTATGCTATCTTCAACCGCGTAGATACAGACAAGTATTGTCAACTATAAACATAATAGTAAACAGTGGTTAGTAATTTTTATTCCACAAGAGAAAAAGAAAAAAGATATTACCTGACATTTTGTTGCATCATAAACTTTTCCTACTGCATCTGTAATTTCCAATGCAGAATCGAAATGCAAGATTATTTTCTCACCTTCCTGGACACCAACAGATATTGGGTTGTTTAGATGTACCATTAGCAATTTCTCTTTTTCTTTTTCTATACAGAAATGAAACATATTATTTAATATTAAATAATTGTTTGTTGGAAGTAACGTACCGTATTTTTCAAAATATAAGACACACCTTTTTTCCTCAAAAAAGAGGCTGAAAATCTGGGTTCGTCTTATACATTGAACACAGCATTTTATGCCTCCCGAAACCCTTCCCCCTTCACCAAAATAGCCATGCATAGCCTTTAGGAGGCTTTCAGAGTGCTCCTGGGTGCTGGAAAGGGCAGAAATGAATGAAAAACAGGCTGTTTTTTAATCGATTTTGGCCTCCCCCGCAACCCTCAGAAGCACTCTATAAGCCTACTAAAGGCTATACACGCCCTTTTTAAATGAAAAACTGGCTGTTTTTTGCTCTTTTGGGGGGAGGGCCACGCCCCTAGGAGCACTCTACAAGCCTCCTAAAGGCTATTCATGCCCTTTATTTGACCTCCGTTTTTGGGAGGTCTGCAGAGTGCAAAAACTTTTTTTTTAATTTGCCTCTTCAAAATCTTGGTGCGTCTTATACTCTGGTGTGTTGTATACTCTGAAAAATTTGGTATTTGCTTTGCAAACATTAAAAAAACACCAATAAAATAGTAAAAAGTTTTTCTGAAATAGAAATAGAGATTTTGAATATACTTATCCTTAACATTCTGAAAATAAGAAATACATTAAAATCTCTAGTACCTTCAATTATGTAGGTCCTAACATCTTCTTCTGGTATGCATATAGTTTCCCACTGTTGACCCTAGAAGTTAAATTTATGAAAAAAGGAAGCACGATATTGGTTACTGTTATAGATTACAGCTGAAACTTTGGTGTAGTATTTCCAAAATACAGTTCTTCAGGATGCCAACTGTTTGTCAGTAGTTTGTGTTAATGATATTAACTTTTGTCTCTGGTACATATTTTCTTTCCCAACAGATCAAAACAAGAATGTGAATTTGATCATAACTTCACTGAAGGAAATTTTATGTAAACATAGGATATATATTTTTATGTACACACACAATCTTATATCTTAAAATAACAACAGTTATGAAACTGTTATTCACCCCTCTTTTGTGTTACCAGACAATAGGGAATTTAGATGAGCAGACAGTTGGTTTTGAAAAAGGAACAATGTTTTGCCTGTGAATCAAGGGCTTTTTCGTGTTATGTGCATAAGTGTTAAAATGGAATTAAACAGCTAAGTAGATTAATCACAATGACTTGGCAGTATGTGAGATCAAATGAAGTAGTCACGAGTAAGTGCTCTGGCACGCCAACGGCTCTGTTCTGTTCTGTAAAAAAGATTTCCAAATCCATCACTTAAGATCTCTAACTCTTTTGGAGACTATCTAGATCCCATTGTGAGCAATATGGACTCTGTGGTTTAGGAGGACTTTAATAACACCAGCCAAACTAAGTAGAAAATACTTTCAGAGGAATCAAGAAACCATTAGAATATATTTGTCTGAAAAAATTATTCTAATTTCCATTCCATCCTTACAAATTGGGAAAGCTGCTTAAATATTCAGTCTCAGCAGCCAATTATCTCCTCATGACGCTCTGCTAAATATTAAATCAGTCATTTCAGATCGTCCTGCCCAACTCTGAAAATCAAATCCTAAATATGCTGTCAGTGGTTACCACAACTTGAACAAGGTTCATCATACACATGTAAGTCCCATTGGGTCACCCATCCAGGAATCATCAACAATAAAACTTAGATCACAGATGTCATGCTGGTAAGATGATTGCTGGATAAAGGAATGCCTCAGCAACAGCAATGGAAAGGGGCTGATTTTCAGTGGGGAAGCATATGTGTATAATGTATTATAAAGCTTAATAATTATTTCATTGGAAAGAAAGTATGCATATGCAAAAAAACACTTGAGAAATGGTTGATATTCTTTGTCATGTCTGCTTTAAAAACCATGGATTCTTTTTTATATTTTAAAGATGATCATATTAAAACTTAACTGGCGAGATGCAGCATACAAGGAAGGAAGGAAGGAAGGAAGAGGGGAAGGAAGGGAGGGAGGAGCTTTTTTAACATTTGACTTTCACAATAAATTCTTCTGATTCTGATAACTAAAAAGATTGTTATAATCTTAAAAAGTTGGATTCAATAAAGAAAACTTAACCTACTTCATCATCTGCAGTAACATAGAAGGATATACTTTTACTACCAACGTTGAAGTCAATCCAACATTCATCAAGGTTTTCATCTGCTGGCATCTGTAGCTATAATAGAATCAGGTTTTTTTTTAAAAAAAAGAACCATTATAAACCTTTTATAACATTTTGCAATGTTCTCATCTTAATGATTATGGGTTATCATGCTGGGGTAAGTTGATGACAGTGTATTCACTCTTCTTGTGGAACAGCTTCAGTGCTTTATTTTAGTATTTAAACTTCAGTTTTATGTTTGAAAATAGCAACTGGGATTTAATATTTGTTTCAAACTCTAGTTAAAACACAAGGCCAGAACATAAAGCATAAAGCAAAGGCACAAAGGGCCAGGATTTAAAAGAAGGTGAGAAAGGTTATGCAGTTAATCAACATTCTCAATTTAGCTAAGTAGCTAATTTCTATCCTAAAATAGCTTATGTCTGAACAGGCTCTCTATACTGTGCTGATATCTGCATTCAAATGACTAGTTCTGATATTAGTTTAACAACATTCTGATCCCATTTCTGTTCTGACCCCCCTCTCCACGCCTGTGAATAAGCCAGAACACAGGCTTGGCTGTTTGCCACTATTTAATGAAGTAGATAGTAAGTCCTGCCAACAGAACAACACCAATAGCCCCCAGAAACAGACACGACTGGAAATACACAGAGATTCTCAATCACCAATTCAAACAGTTGTTTCCTGCAAATGTCCCCTCCCAACGCCTCACCTATAAGCTCTCTTGGGAGGGGCCAATCTACAACCACCTGTGCTAATTATCGTCTGTGAGCCTGCCTACGAAGCTGCTGCTTTCGTTTCTCAGCCCTTCTCACTCTAGCATCAGGGACTGACTGCCTTTGATCCTCCTCACTGCTCCATGCCTCAGGCACCTCCTGGTGGCCAACCAGCCCCTCTGGTCCCTGTCCTGAATCTGCAACCTGCACAGGGTCTTCCACATCAACCAGGGCAGACTGAAATGATCCCTCGCTATCTGAGTCCATCAGCAGCTCAAATGGATCCTGCTGGGCCACAACACATTTCTAAATCAAAACTCTTTGAATTATTACCAGTCAAATGCAAAGCTTCCAAATTCAAACAAAGCATCTCAAAGTTTCAAATAATATACTATGGAACCTAGTCAAAAGAAAAGAACTTACCTCATGTTTACCAAGGGCAGCTGATAAACAAGGATAGGTAAATACCCTGAAAGAGAGTACAGTATTTTCATAATAAAAGCAGAACTGGCTTACGTTTAATTGTTATGTTTTTGTTGTTGTTATTATTCATTTCTACTCAGAAAAATAGAATTCCCATTTCCATTCACCCTTTTCCTTTGGGGAAAAAAGTTAAAACATACACTACTGATAAAAACACCCTCCATAAGATATATGGAGTACTACTTATTATGTAATTGGTTTTATCCTAGCTTTTGCCATAAAATAAGACACATCCTCAAAACACTGATGAGATAAAATTTAACTAAATGCACTAATTAAGTTTCATTAACAGCTAATGCTACATCTGGATTGCTGATGTTGGCAAACATGAATAACAACTTCAGAGAATGATCTTGTAACTCTTATTTTTTTCAACATGAAAAGCCGTGCTCATTTAGAGTGTATATTCTGTAATTAGAAATCTGTATTTGGTTAATATTATGCATACCTTCTTTTATCTCCAAGCATGCCATTAACTTGGTTAAGGAACTTCCTGCAGTCCTGTTTAAAGAGAAAAGTAGTATAAGCTCTTTGACAATTTTGCTATTTTGAAAGAACCAGTATTTGAGTATAACTTACTGTTTCAAACTCAGAATCTTTAATTTGTTTAAATGCACTGCTGACAAAATCCATTAGAAACCACTGGTTTGCCAGCTCTCTTCTTTGTTTTTCTGATGTCATTCTGCATAATGCTTCAGTAATGGCAACTTGGAGATCATAGTCTATAATACATATGGCAGGAGCATTACCATAAAACTTTTTGATAGTAATTAAATGTTACTGCCTCCAAATTAACCATATATACACATTCACAAACAATACATATAATTTGTTGCATATATCTGAAGTACTCAATGTAGTGTTCATAGGTATGAATATATTTGTGAACACGTTTCTTAGCAGCCACAAGAATCTCTGCCACTCTATTTGAATTTTTAAAACATTATTTTACTTCTAACAAAATGGGAAGATAGCTTGTAAGCCAGTACCACCTGCATTTTCAGGACTCCTTCAAGATCTATATAAACCTCAGAGATATTCTTACAAAATAAACATGGTGGCTGGCTATTCTTCAGTTCCTTATTTGAAAGTATTTTCCTACCTCCTAGGAAAAAGAAATCTCATGAAATGGTCCACCCCCTGCTCTTAAAATTCTAAACACAATCACTAGCTTAAAACACTCGGACTTAACTTTAAGTTAGGTGCTGCATTTAAATACTACCTACAATAGTCGAAATAAAGCAACTAAAATACAGAACTGACATGTCAGGAAAAAACAAATAAGTAGCAATAGCACTTAGACTTATCTACCGCTTCATAGTGCTCGACAGCCCTCTCTAAGCGGTTTAGAGAGTCAGTGCCCCCCCCCAAACAATCTGGGTCCTTATTTCACCAACCTAAGAAGGATGGAAGGCTGAGTCAGCCTTGAGCCATGAGAATAAAACTGGAGAACTACAGGCAGCCGGCAGTCAGTAGAAGTAGCTTGCAGTACTGCATTCTAACCACTGTGCCACCACGGCTCATTCTAATGTATTAATGATTGGGTGGAATATAATGAATGAAATAATGCCTAGCCTATATGTATCACTGGCCCTATGAACATATTTTTTTCACATGTGGCATGGAAGCTATAGAAAATGCATACGCTTAGAATTAAACAGCTCTGGATAACATTAATTCATAGGTTGAAATCATAATCTGTGCTTACCTCCAGCATCCAAAATTCTTTTCCCCATATCATTCCTGTCAAACAAATACTGTGATTCAGTTTGGCTGGCTTTTTAAACATTACATATATTGTAAAACTATGTCTGTTTATCCAATTTATAGGCCACCCATTGACTCTGGACAACTTACAACTGAAAGTTTTAAAAAAATTGTCAAAAGACAAAAAAGCAGACCAGAGGCAGTTTGAAGAAAACATATAAAGCCCAAAGTTCCATCCAACAGGAACTCAACCATTCAGATTGAGTCAGGTCTTTAATGACTTTTGAATGTCATCAGATTGGATGCCAACCAGTTCTCAGGAGGTTTAGTATTTTCATTCTAAATTCCCAGATGATGAGAACAATCATCATCTAGGACAATCTAGGCACGAAGCATTGTTATATTTTTAAGAATTATTCCTTAAAAATCTGCATGTATCAAAACTTATTTGCATGTATTGTTTTTGTTAATGATTTGTTCTTAGCTTTTGAGTCTACAAAAAAAAGTACAAATGAGAAATGTTTGATATAATAATAACGATTGATATGATTTAATAATCATTATTTTCAATAGTTTATATATTTTATTTATTATTGGATGTATATCCTACATCTCCCTTCTTTTATATTTGCTTCTTCTCGTGGACCAATCTCTCCTTTTCAGAGCTTTTAAAGTTAGGAGGATTGAATTTATAGATAGAGACTGTATGTATTTATTAATCAACTTTTCTCTTAACCAGGACAATTTAGCTATGGTAACTGATATAGGGGATATATTGCTAAAAGTATTTATAAGTTCTAGTTCTTCAGGAAAGGAATTCCAGTCTATTATTAGATTGTATCAATTAATCTAGAAGGATTACAGAAATATTCTTACAACACCTATTTATTCAAACTCTCTTGCCTGAAGGAGACATTTAAACGGATAACCTGCCTGTGTCTTATTCACAGAGTCAAAAGCAGTGGTACAATTGAGCCTGTTTTATCCGGTTCGGGCGAACCAGTAGCAGTGGCAATGGGAGGCTCCACCCAAGCGCCTGGACGTAATCACGTCCCGTTTTTGATGCTCTGCGCATGCACGTGCTCACATTTGCAAATCAGTAGTGAATGTAAGTTGATTTCCCCCCCTAGTCAAAAGTTACTAATGGTCTTGTTGATACAATAGTGTAATACAAATATTCCATCTTTAAAGGGTCATCTTAAACAAGTGAGATAAAAATTTGAAGAAGACACCCCAAATGCAATCTCTATTCCATCTATGAGAAGAAGTTTTTGGAAAGTGCAATAGGATATCCATAAGCCAATTTAAACTGCGTATAAGTTGTGGCTTATTTAAAAGACTGCATATTATTCTTAATTAATAGGACTGTATCATATTTACTTCAGGTTTTTAAGAATAATTTTAAAAATGTTTAACTTTGAACAAATTCTGCTTAAGCATAAATGAAATGATCTCAACATGCAATAACATTATCATAACAAGATTTTAGGTTTCCACAAGGGACCCCAGGGTTATATTAAACTTAATTGTGAACATTATATTAAAGTTAATTACATGACTTGTAGCATTTCCTTTGTAGAAATTGTTTTCTTTCTAATATCTCGAGGCATAGCAGTAAGCATGGAGTTCAGTTTTCTTACTGCCTAAAGATAATAAAAAGAGGTAATTGAATATTAAGCATATTAAAAAAAGACTCAGTATGAAGCCCAAAACAACTTTAAATACCCACACAATGTAATGAAGGAGATTTTAGCTTTAATTACTGTGCCTCTCACATGTTAGCTGTTCTACGTGCAATTATATTTCCTAGCACACTAAAGGAAATCAATGGAGCAAAAGGAAGACCGTCCCTTACAAGGGAATTAAATTTTGATACAATCACAGTGACCATCTAAACAAATGTATAGAAAAATAAACCATGGTATCAACTTTAACTTAACTTTAACTTTTATTTGATTTCTAGACCACCCCTCTCCCAGAAGGGACTCGGGGCGGTGTACAGTCATATTAAAAACAGTGAATATACATAATATAAATATAAAATAAATATAGATGTGGCTGGAGGAGGTAGCAATAATTTACTGTACAATAGTTAAAGTTAGATTTAAAATTTTAGAAATTTAAAATACATTAAAAACACCCCTAAAAAGTATCCCCGGATAAAATATTTGCCAGGAGGTATAAATGGAACTATAAATGGGCCAGGCCAGCTAATTGGAACAGGTGAGTCTTAAGTTTTTGTCGGAAGGAGCGGAGGTCGGTAGTAGTTCTGATGTCGGGGGGGAGGTCATAACAGAGGGTTGGGCCCATCACAGAGAAGGCTCTACTCCTAGGCGCCGCCCGTTGGCATTGCTTGGTGGACGGCACCCGGAGGAGTCCCTCCCTGTGAGAGCGAATTGGTCGCAGGGATGAATGAGGTAGGATGCGATCCCGCAGGTAACTAGGTCCTGTGCCATGGAGCGCTTTGAAGATGATAATCAACACCTTGAAACGCACCCGAAAAACCACAGGCAGCCAGTGCAGCTCGCGCAGGAGAGGTGTTATGTGGGAGTACCTCGTACTCCCCATGATAGCCCGCGCGGCCGCATTCTGAACTAGCTGTAGTCTTCGGGTGCATCTCAAGGGGAGCCCCATGTAGAGAGCATTGCAGTAGTCCAGACGAGACGTCACCAGCGCATGAGTGACTGTGCTAAGGCGTCCCGGTCCAATAGGGGGCGCAATTGGCGCACGAGGCGAACCTGGTGCAACGCCCCCCTTGCCACGGCTGCCACATGGTCATCCATTGACAGCCGGGCATCTAGGAGGATGCCCAAATTTGCTCGCCCCCTATGGCCAGCGATGGAGTCCACTGGTTGAACTGAGGCGCCGGTAACCACAGCCACTCTGTCTTGGAGGGGTTGAGCCTGAGTCTGTTGTCCCCCATCCAGACCCGAACGGCTTCCAAACACCGGGACATCATTTCGACAGCCTCGTTGGGGTGGTTTGGGGTGGAAATGTACAACTGAGTGTCATCAGTGTACAGATGGTATCCAACCCCAAAACCACAGATGATCTCACCCAGTGGCTTCACATATGTGTTGAACAGAAGGGGCGAGAGGACCGACCCCTGCGGCACCCCACAAGTGAGCGACCTCAGGGTCGACCTCTGCTCCCCTGCCAACACACATTGCGTCCGACCGGAGAGGTAGGAGCCGAACCACCGTAAAATGGTGCCCCTTACTCCCATCCCCTCCAGCCGGCGCAATAGGATACCATGGTCGATGGTATCAAAAGCCGCTGATAGATCTAATAGGACCAGGATAGAGGAACAGCCCCTATCTCTGGCCCTCCAGAGATCATCAACCAACGCGACGAAGGCCGTCTCCGTGCTGTGACCGGGTCGGAAACCGGACTGGCGCGGGTCTAGATAATCGGTTTCCTCTAGGTGCCGTGGGAATTGCTGTGCCACCACATTCTCTACAACCTTCGCTAAGAAGGGAAGGTTGGAGACAGGACGATAATTAGCTAGTTCCATCGGGTCCAGGGAAGGCTTCTTGAGTAAGGGCCTCACCACCGCCTCTTTCAAGGCGGCCGGTAAGGACCCCTCGCCCAATGAAGCGTTCACTAGACCCAGGAGCCAGCCTCGTGTCACCTCCCAGGATGCCAGTACCAGCCAGGAGGGGCACGGGTCCAATAAACATGTAGTGGCTCGCAGCCGCCCACGTAACCTGTCCAAATCCTCGGGGGCAACAGAGTCAAACTCCTCCCAGTATGGTCCCTCAAGACTTGCTGCTGACGACTCCTCCGGTCCACTGAAGGGGGGCCATCCACTCCGGATCTGAGCGATTTTGTCCTGCAGATATTCCCCAAACTCCTCTGCTCTGCCCTGTAAAGGGGCTTCCCGCGGCCTCTGTGATAAGAGGGAGCGGGTCACCCGAAACAGGGCAGCAGGGCGGTTATCAGCGGACGCAATAAGAGCGGCACAATGTCTACGTTTGGCCGCTCTTAATGCCACAAGGTAGGTCCGTGAATAGGCTCTTACCTGTGTTGGATCAGATTCGGAGCGCGAGGACCTCCACCTGTTCTCTAGGCGTCTCCTGTGGTGTTTCATCACCCTTAGGTCCTCGGTAAACCAAGGAGCCAGGGTGGTTCGTTGCTGCAGGAGAGGCCGCAAAGGCGCAATCAAAATTAATGCCAGAATCAATGCTGAGCAGGAGGTAGTATCAAGCCTAAGGTTTAGTTCTGTGGGGTTTCTTAGGGTTCAACATTCTTATCTCTATTTAATATTTACAAGAGATATATCTCAGTGGTGAAGTATGCAACTGTATGAGATCAGGTATCATCAATATACAGCTGGTCATTGACTTACAACAGCTCATTTAGTGACCAAAGTTCCAACGGCATTGAAAAAAGGGACATGACCGTTTTTCATAGTTACGACCTTTGCAGTATCCCCACGATCACTTGATCAAAATTCAGATGCTTGGCAACTGACTCATTGTTATGATGGTTGCAGTGTCCCAGGGCCATGTGATCACCAATCCTCCAACACGCAAAGACAATGGGGAAGTCAGATTCACCAAACCATCAGGTTACCAATTGATCAACTGCAGTGGTTCACTTAACAACTGTGACAAGAAAAGTCGTAAAATGGGGCAAGACTCATTTAACAAATGTCTCACTTAACATATATTTTGGATGCAGTTGTGGTCGTAAGTCAAGGACTAGCTGTATTGGTAACATCCAGTTGTACATCTTGGCCCCTGGCTTTACCAAGTACTACCATCAAGATTCAAGATTCATCAAGAGATTGTTGCAGGTCTGGATGGGAAGAAACAGCCTGAGGCTCAATCCTAGTAGATCTGAGCAGTGGGGAATGCAGAGTTTTCCAGTGACTCTCCAGCTTTAGTTTCTGGGTAGCACTGCACTTCTCTACATGGAGCCTATGTTTGGAAAGTCCTCCCAGCCTTGCACCTTTGCTGAAAGCGGTAGTAGTAATGGTTAGAAGGGTCTTCATAGAGTCAACTTCTGTACCAGTTGGGCTCATTCCTGCACAGGGTGAACCTTCTCACCATCACTGTCACTTAGGCTCTGATGTTTGAATTACTGTAACACACTTTCTTTAGAACTGCCCTCAAGACCACTCAGAAAGTACAGCTAGTATATAATGCAGCAACACAAATGGTTATGGCCACGTGTGTATGACACCTCTATCTGCAAGTTGCGTCAGTTGCCAGTTGGTTTCCAGCTGTAATTCAACGTGCTGAAAGTATCTATATGTGGCTCAGGATCTAGATATTTGGAGGCCATCTTTCTTTCATTGTTTCTGGACACTGTTTAAGACCACAAAAAGTCAGTGTGCTCTGAGTCTCAATCGACAAAACAACGGCATCTTATAGGCACACCAGCTCTGTTGTCATGCCTGCCATCTGGGACAACATTTCTCTTTAGGTCCATGTGAACCCAACTCTGCTATCATTTAGAAGGCCTTAAAAGCTGGCTCTTCCAGTAGACACTTGCCCAACATTGTGAGATGTTATTGCAGTGAGATGTAATTTATGTCTTTCCGGTGTATGATGGTTTTATCTTTTTGTTTCTTTCTTGTTATTATGATCCGCTTGGTAAACTCTTTATTACCTTAAACTGCTTTGCAGTTGGGCAGCCGTAGATATTGGACAAATAAATACATATATGTAATGCCATAGCATTATTTTGTTTCTTCCCCCCCCCCCACTTTTCTTATTTTTATAAATAACTGAAGACGTTGAGCGATACGTGATAAAATACAAATAGTTTCAAATGATGTACAGCTAGTCCTTGACTTACAACCACAATTGAGCTTGGAATTTTGGTCATAAGTCATGGGATTGTAAATTCACTCATCATGAGACCAGACTTGATTTTATGATCATTTTTATGATGGCTGTTAAGTGAATAATTGGTCATTAAGCAACTTATAGGATCATAAGTCCAAATCAAATTTAACCAATGGGCATTTTTGCTGAAAAAGCAGAAAAAAAGTTGCAAATTTTGAACATGTGACTGTGGGACACTGTAATTGGTTGTAAGTACAAGCTGGCTTGCCAAGTGCCTGAAATGCAATCATGGGACCGCTGAGATGATGCAACAATCGTAACTTTAAGGATGTGTCATAAGTAATTTTTTTCAAGTCTGTCCTAACTTCAAACAATTGTTAAGTGACTGGTCATAAGTGGAGAACTACCTATAGTACACAGGGCATTCAGAAAGATGAGTTAGATACTAGAAATTATAGAAAGGAACAAATATGTAAATAAAATACATTACTGAATATATTTGTATGGTTAATTAAATCAATACAGTAGGCTTTTAAAAAAAAATAGATTTACTCTTTTTCTAATATTTAGAAGGGAAGCTTGAGCACTAGATATACGTGTCTAATATCTTATTCAAATATCTGAAACACAAAAAATTAATATTGCTATTAAAACATAGCAAGATAGCCGATTCAAAGTTTAAAAGCCAAGAAAGATAATATTAAAAAGAATTTTTACCTCCTGCTGAATATAAATACTAATTCTGTTATCAGCAGCAAGAGCGCATATTCGCAATATGAAATTTTCAAGTGTTTGAATTTTACCTAGATGAAAATGTAAGCCATTATTTACAGAACCATATAATTTAACCAAAGTCATTGGTGTAAATGAATATTCAAGACAAAATAGCTGCATTTAAATTACAAAACTTTATTCAAAAACTGTATAATTGATTTTCAGACATACCTTCACTGCTGGTATCATGTACTATCTACAATTAAAATAAACAATGTATTAAAATTACACTGCACACAGAAAATAACTATTATACTCTAAATCCTGGGTAGCACATACCACAGTTTCAGAATTTTTTTCTCAAAAAACAATAAATAATGAATTTCTTTGAATATACATAAATGGGACCTATTCTTTTTGAGATTAATGTAAAATGAATTCCTAAGTGTTATAGTCATCATCTGCTTATGGTAAGAATTGAAATTAAATATACTTTAAGTTGTTGTTTAGTAAATCTTAGCCCATCTTATTCTAGGCATATCAATGAGAAAAAATAATGCCAAATAAGAAAAAAAGCTTTTCAAAGTAATGTGAATATTAAGTTTATCACCTAATTTGTCAAATATATGTGGGATATATTTACCATTAGGACATCAAAGAAATCTTCAAAGATAGTAGTAAATGCCTGATTACATTCACTGTCTTTTTTCCCCAAAATCTCTTTGGCCTTTTCAAACCAATTAACCATGTACAAAAAGAAAAGAAAAAAATTGTACAATTACTATGGTTATTTGTTCATTTATGCAAAAAACAATTGCAGAATAGCATTAACAATAATGTTAAACTACTAAGCAGTCAAACATATGCAGATATCAAACCTATGCAGACCTGCTATCTAATTAGTCTTAGAATTATTTTCCAATATTATATACTTATCTTTTGAATAAGACCATATTCAATCATGGCTGGAAACCCAACTTCATTTACTATGTTAATATTCCTGCCATGGTTCTGAAGAGTATTCAACAAAGTGGAAACATTGTTAACTTCTTCACTGTCAAGTTGCTGAAATTTTAAAAAAGTGCACATAAAGAAAATCAAAACTTATTTCAGTTTTTATGGAAAAATCCATATTTAATACAATAACAAAACATGGTGCCTGAATTCTATAGCAATTATATATTATTTTAACAAATAAATATATACCTGCACATCAGTAGAAAATTTGCTGTCAAATCTGCAGAAAGTTGTTCTGTTTAAATTTGTACCATGCAGAGATTGTGTCAGTTGTTTATTTGGGAATATATTAAAAATACAATTTAACAAGGAATGCCTAAACTGCCATAGAACTGTATGTGAGTTTTGAAATTTTGTGACTATCAAAATCACACTACAGACTGCCATAATAAAACTATCCTGTTTTCATTCAGAGCACCATCTTTAGAAAAAGCAAAAAAGAAAGAAAGAAAGAAAGAAAGAAAGAAAGAAAGAAAGAAAGAAAGAAAGAAAGAAAGAAAGAAAGAAAGGAAAAAGGCACAGGGAATATGAACGGACGGGGATACAGGTAGTCCTCGACTAACAAGAGTTTGTTTACTGACCACTCAAAATTGCAATGGCTCTGAAAAAAGTGACATGACCATTTTTCACACTTATGACCGTTGCAACATCCCCATCGTCATGTGATCAAAATACAGACATTTGGCAATTGGCTCATTTAACACGTCTTCACTTAGCAACAGAAATTTTGGGCCAGTTGTGGTCATACGTCGAGGACTGCCTGTATTTATTTTCTCTTCATCCTACTTTGCTGGAATAATGCTAGAAATTGTTCAGATCAGGCAAAAATATGCCTGTTATAATGACTTAGGAATAGATGCATTATATGTACTTCTGCACATTGCAAAACATACGTTTGCACAGCCCTGAGTTTTCCTGGTGGTATCAAAACAGAACAGAACAACAGAGTTGGAAAGGACCTTGGAGGTCTTCTAGTCCAACCCTCTGCTCAGACAGGAAACCCTATACCATTTCAGAACAAATGGTTGTCCAATATTGGAGAACTCACAACTTCTGGAGGCAAGTTGTTCCACTGATTAATTGTTAATTGTTAATGAGAAATGTCTCCTTAGTTCTAGGTTGCTTCTCTCCTTGATGTATTTCCACCCATTGCTTCTTGTCCTGCCCTCAGGTGCTTTGGAGAATAGCTTGACTCCCTCTTCTTTGTGGCAGCCCCTGAGATATTGGAACACTGCTATCATGTCATCCCTAGTCCTTCTTTTCATTAAACTAGTCTCCGATTTAACGAAGTCTGAAACTGTTTAGCTTTTTGAAATTAGGCAATATTGACTGGGTAAGCCACTTAACTAACTGAAGGTCACTAACCACTTACGGATCTTGAAGAAGCAGAAATATTGACACATATATGCACATCTGTGCCTGGAGAAAACCCTATGAATACCACGAATAGCCAAGAAAACAAATAGATCATCAAACAAATCAACCCAGAGTTCTCATTTCAAACTCAAATGACTGGACTCCGATGACCATACTTTGGACACATTGTGCAAAGACTTTGAAAGATCTATAATACTTTGAAAGTTGGAATGAGAAGATGTCCAGCAACAAAGTGGAAGGATTCAGTTACAGCAGAAATGCGCAGACTGTTGGAAGACCTCAAGGACCAGGTTACTGACGGATTGTCTTTGGAGAAATCTATTCTGATTGCTATGAGTCAATGCCATCTTAATAGCACATAATCAGTCAAACAATCAATCACTGCCACCTAGTAATCATAAGTATGTACTGCAGGCTTTCATCTCCAAGGTTTGATGTTGCATTTATAATACTATGAATAATTTTAAAAGTTAAAACTATTTAAAATTATATTGTATATAAATTCCCATCTTAATTTATACAGTTAAAAAAAATTCATCACCTGACATATAAGCTTGTCTAACTTGTTGAGAAACTGCTTGCTGCATTTATGGGACATATCATCAGAGAAATCTGTTTGCAAAAACTGTTGCAATGAGTGAAAATCATGTTTTCTTATAGCTTCATCCACACATTTTTCAAGCTGTCAAAAATAACATACATACATATTATTTTAGTACACTATTTAACAATAATTTCTATCACCATCTATCTTATTTATGACTGGGGCCCAGATGGAAAAATAAGAGAATAATTTAAAGTGGTTAACTATAAAACACGTATTGCAAGTTTGTTGACAAAAGGGCATGTTAAACAATTGATAACCAATTACACCAAATCATTTTTTTCTTCCGTTCAATTGGGTCCATTTCTCAGAAACTGTCTGGATTAATCCCTGCAGTTTTCTTGCCAAGGGTTTCCTGAGATGGTTTGCCATTGCCTCCTTTTTACGGCTGAATGAAAGTGACTAGCCCACGGTCACCCAGCTGGCTTAGTGCCTAAGGTGAAACTAGAACTCATGGTTTATAGCCTGATACCTTAACCACTACTCTCAATCTAGACCAGGGTTCCTCAACTCCCAGTCTGTGGATGGGCATTGGGTCATGGGATGCCAGAAACCGGTCCGTGCAAATAAAGCCCCATCCATGGGGTGCAGGAAGCATGCAAACTACACTCCCTCCTGTCCGTGGAAAAACCTCTCTTCATAGAACCGGTCTCTGGTGCCCAAAAGGTTGGGGGCACTGTTCTACACCATAGTAATATACTAACTCTGCCAGAAGGCTATCCAGTTGGAGATCAGATTCAAGACATTGCACATGATTTTACATCAGAGAAGCAGAATAGATCTCATTTGGTCTACAGTCCACTTAGAGAGGAATAGAATAGAATAGGAATAGAATAGCATAGGAATAGGAATAGCATAGCATAGAATTCGTTATTGGCCAAGTGTGTTTGTCTTTAGTGCATATGCTCTCAGTGTACATAAAAAGAAAAAAGATACATTCACCAAGAATCATAAGATACAACATTTAGTGATGGTCATGTTACTACTAAGCAATCAAATCATACTAGCAAACAAACAGAACAATCTAAATCATAAAAATACAAGCAACATGGTTATAGTCATAAATGAGAGGAGATAGGTAATAGGAACGATGAGGAAGGATAATAATAATAATATAGTCTTAGTAAATAGTGACAGTGTTGTGGGAATTAGTTGCTTAGCAGAGTGACGGCATTCAGGGAAAAACTGTCCTTGTGTCTAGTTGTTCTGGTGTGCAGCACCCTATAGCATCATTTTGACAGTAGAAGTTGAAACAATTTATGTTCACAATGTGAAGAGGTCTGTATATATTTTCACAGCCCTCTTTTTGACTCATCCTCAATGGAAGGCAGGAATAACTCATAGGCTTTGGTGCCATGGGGTTTTAATATTCAGAATGAGGCCAGTCTAAATTTCAATTGCCTTCATGACAACTATAGATCTTTCTCAATATAACATTGAGTCAAAGCATTTCATGGAACCTGTTTTGGATTTGGTAAAGATGGAAAGGCCTAAGACAGCAATGGGGAACCTTTTTGGCTCACGTGCCATAAGAGGGGGGGCGCAGGGGGGTCGTGCATGGGCATGCCACACCCATAATGCAATGTGCAACCCCCCAGTGTGCATGTGCGTATGACAGGCGCTCTCCCTCCATTTTTTTGCATGCTTTTTTCGCCCTCCCCAGGCTCCAGAGGCTTTATAGGAGCCTGGGGAGGGCAAAAACAGCCTCCCCCTGAGGCCCTCCGGAGGCTTCACGAGCTTCCCTGAAGCCTCCGGAGCGCAAAAAAATGGCCCTATGGGCAAACCGGAAGTTCGGGAAGGGACTTCGAGTTTGCTCATAGGGCCGTTTTTAGTCCTCCGGAGCCTTCAGGGACCTTCAGGAGGTTTCCCTGAAGGCTCCGGGGGACTAAAAACAATCCTACAAGCTCTGGTTTGCTCATAGGGTCATTTTTTGTCTTCCAGAGCCTTCAGGGAAGCCTCCTGAAGACCCCTGAAGGCTCTGAGGGATTAAACCGGCCCTATGAGCAAACCAGAAGTCCATTTCCGAACTTCTGGTTTGCCCATAGGGCCGGTTTTTGCACTCCAGAGGCTTCAGGGAAGCTCCTGAAGCTTCTGGAGGGCCTCTGGGGGAGGCTGTTTTCACCCTCCCCAGGCTCCTATAAAGCCTCTGGAGCCTGGGGAGGGGGAAAATGGCTTTTAAAAAGGCTGAACTCGCATGCCCTGACAAATGGCTCTGCATGCCACCTGTGGCACTCATGCCACACGTTCGCCATCCTGGGCCTAAGAAATGGAAATTAATCTGTATCTTTCTTTTTCTTTCTACTTCTGATGACAGATGTATGAGATCATTTCAAATATTCTATGTGAGAAACCAAATAAAGTATAGATGATAAAGCAAACAAATTTAATATAATTCATAGTCTTGGGCCTGGATTGACCATTGAAAACAATTACTGTGTGTGAGAGGAAAATGGTCACATCCATATAGTTTTCTTGAGAATGATACAAAAATGGTTTGCTATTTCTTTTCTCCAGGATTTCATTTTAATTCCAGACTATCCTGGAAGTAGGTAAGTGCTGGAGCATAATTATATCTTTCAAATATCAATTACTATATTACGTAATAATTCTACAATCTAAAGATACCTGTCCTTCACGCCTAACAGGCATTTTGGCTGTTTCATATACTTAAGCAATATAATCTAAAATGAAAGAAAAAATAATGAATGTTATATATTTACATTTGTATCTGCACAATTATGTTTAATGTAGAAAAGTAGGGCAATCTATTAATATTGATTTCATTTAAAATGCTCTGTATTAAAACAATCAAGATTTTTTTGATATCAAATCTCTAAACATCAGCTTTACGTTACTATGTATTTATTAGTCTTTAGTAACCATTTTCCTCCTAAAGAAAATTTGTATACCATATGTGGTTACTGAGAGCTGACATGCAACTGATGGAACATAATCAAAAGCAAACCATTCCTTCATACTGTAGTAAGGTAAAGATAGAAACTATCCAGCTATTTTGAGAAGCCATCATTATTAAGCATTTTCCTCATCCATTAGCCATCCAGTAACTATTTCATCATGCTACATACATAGCATAGACCAGAAGCAGGGCTATAGTTATTCAATTAAAAGACCAAAATTGATGTTTTTTTTCCTGAAATGCTTTCATCTCATTTACCTTAATAGAAACAAAAATGTCTAGCTACATTTCAATTATTATTTTATTTTTCAATAAGTGTAATAAAAAACTGCTATAGCTGGCCATCAAAAAATTACATTAAAATATAATATAATAATGTTAAGTAGCATTTTATACCTGAATTATTTCTGTGTTTCCTATTCTATCCTATTTCATCTTACATAATTTTCTTAAACACAAAAATATCAACAAAAAACTTCATTTTTATTATTGTACTGCTAAGCCATATTTGCAATTCAGAATAAACTTTAAAACAAAACAAAAACATCAGAACTTAAATTATATTGATATTTTTATCACTGACCTGGAATGACTATTGAATTCACTTTTTTTTAGTTAAAGCACATTTTTATTAACAAATTTATCACAGAATTTAAATTTTTAAATAATTATTCCTCAATTTTGCCTTCTGAACCTGTACAGTACTCTGTACAAGCTAAAGAAACAAAAAACTGTATCTACTCCTTTATGATGGTCACATGTTTATTTATTTACTGCATTTGTTAATCATCCCCATTTTAAAATTTTGGATAACATACAGTAAACAAAACATATACAGTAAACAAAACGTATACAAATACTAATCAAATAAAAATGCAATAAAAATATAAATGTGTTACAGAATCTCCAAGTACCAATCAGTTTAAGTCTGTTGAAAAACAGAAGTTCTATTTGTTTTTGTGAATGCCAGAATGGAAAGTGCCCTCCAAGTCTCTGGAAGCAACATATGATATTAAGACAAGCATGGAGAAAGTCAATTTATACTTCAATGTGTCATGCAAATTTAGAAAAATGAATGACCATAATTATGTTAAACAATAAGATGTATACTATGAGCTATTTTCAGTAAATAGACTGCAAAAGGTCTTAAATAGAATTCTCAAATTACACTAAGCCAATATTATTGGATTAGCCTTTGTGCATATTGCTTTATACCAGGGGTGGGGAACGATAGCCTCTTTACAACTTGTGGACTTCAATTCCCAGAATTGAGTCAGCATTCTGGCAGTTGAAACCCACAAGCCATAAAGTGTCATTGTTCCCCACCTCTACTGTATCATATTCTGAATGAGTGTGATATGTACATTTAGTTCTTAGAATTTAGAATCCTGAAAGTATCTTTGGGGTTCCAGTTCTGCTAGATAAGTAATACTGCATAAGTAATTTTGGTCATCTGTAGGAGGATTCAAGCAATGTATTTTTCTTCATGCTGAATGTGACTCTGCGAGCCATACACATCATGCACTCACAACTAAACATATGATAGCAAACTATACTCAGGATCTCCTTCTGAAGGAAGGAAAGTTGATCACGGTATCTGATTCTGTATCTTTTGCTTGATAAAGTTGATTTGTAATTCATCAGTGTTTAATTTTGGCTATAGTTTGTAGCCGCCAAACTTAACAAATCCTGAATCTACCACAAACCACATAGCTTTAAAAAGAACCAAAACAAAGTATTTAAGCACAAGATATTTTCTTTTGGCCCTATAGAAATATAATAATAACATTCTCAGCAACCTTTATTTCTGTAACTTATTTATACTTCAAGCTCTGCATTTATTAGGTTAGTTTTCATTAAACAATCAAAGCAACAGTAACTATCAAAACAGTTCTTTATTATACAATAAAAGGAAATCATTACATTGATCCTACAGTATTTGTCATAAAGTAGTTGAAAAAATGCAAACCTTAAGGCTATATGAATGAACTAAAATGGCTTAAACTCAGTAAATTATTTTTTTTTTAAATGGATACTGCATTTTAAAAGGTTTGCATTATTTTGCAACATGTAAATTCTATTCTCTCAGTTCTCTACTGAGCTTATCATCTCCAGGCACAGCTCGTTTTCCCTGAAAAGCTGAGTTTGAAAGGCCAATATGATAAGTGCAGCTACATGATCAAAATCCCATTTTGTATGTGCATTGGAGTCAAGTAGGGATAAAGGGACAGGGTTCAATTGTTCCCACCATCTCCCCCTCCCTCCCCTGCAGCTGCTTGGAATGACACAATGTCAGAATATTTACCTACTTCAACTTGTCACAATATGACAAGTTTGGAAAGTGAAAGTACTGTTTTGTAGAACAATCCAGTCTTTTTAAATATACTTTTATTGTATCTTTAGAATATGAAAGAGGCTTGAAGGCTTTCTCCTGAAATAAGGCAAAGGTTGAGTTAATAAAACGAATTACAACACTCAGCTATACAAACCACTGAATAGGTTCACACAACATACTAAACAAGGACTATCCAGACCATGTTAGCTTTGTGTGAAGTAAGCCTGCAGCAGAAAACATCTGCTATGTCTGTTTCAGGATATTCAAAACAAAATGTGTGCTTGTGAGGGAAGTAATTAATTTCAGGAGATGGAAGTTGAAAGCCGGGAGAAATTGGTAACGGAATGTACTTGTTTTTAAATTATAACCTAAGCATAAGGCTGATATTTTTTTAAACTTTTAGACTAATTCATGCTAGGATAGGCAAGCCAATGTCCTCCAGACATTTTGGACTTTAACATTAGCCATCAGTGTAATGGTCAATGCTACTGAATGACTGAATCTAAATGCAATGCCATTTACTGCAATTATCCAATAGTGAATTATTAGGCTCTGCACACTTTAAAGATAATTTACAAGGAATTGTTTTGACTTTGTTTGAGCACTTTATGTCTCTATTCCTTAAAGCAGTCTTTTTCTCAGGCTAATAAAAGCATAGCTGCTTTAAAGAATTGAAATTATTGCAATATCGTATGGAAGATGCACTTCTTTATCCCAACCAGCTCAGAAGCTGGCAAAAGGAATGGCTTCATTACAATAAGAGCAATGTTGTGCTTGTGCAAGGTTTGATGCCTGCAGAGCTCTAGTGAATTATGTCCTTCAATGCTATAATTTAATGACAAAAACTCATAAAAAGAGGCAGGTCTTCTTACTGCCACAGCACAGATTGTGCAGTGCTATACAAAGCAAAGGTTTCCTTACTGAGCTGCAATCCTGGGGCCATAAGCCTTGTTTTACCTAACAGTGCAAAAGTCAACCCCTGTTTCTTCAAGGAAAATCTATTCCCAGTCAGTCTCCAGCAGTGGGATTCCAAATCCCAGGTCCCATTCACCTTGCTTAGATCGTTTCAGATCATTTCCCTCTGTGGGATTGTCAAACCCTATAAATCCTTAAGAAGACAACAGCATTAGAAAAATAATATTAGGCAGAATATTCAATATACGCCACAGTAAAGAAATGGAAAGGGGGAGGAAAGCATTCAAGCAGGGGCAGGGTCAAAAAAGTCAAAATGGCAGCCACGATCATGCCTCACACAGAAAATGTGGAGGTTCGATCGCGTCCTGAAAGCCGTCATTGACTTTTCTGACCGTGCCTTGCGGATACCTCAGCCCTCTTGTCGTTTCTTATTCCTGAGGCGGTTGGAAGGACAATCGACCCTATTATTGACTAAACCCCACTAAGGAATGGTATTACCACCGCGGAAGGGCATGCGAGGCAGCGCGTGAAAAGTACAGCACTCTCACTCAGCTTCCCTCACAAGCTCCGCTACCATTCGCGGGGCCCGGTAAGAACGTTGAGAGGCGCCACTTTTTCCCTCAGCCAATCGACCCAGAGAGAAGCGCTTTTGCACCAATCGCTGCTTTCGTGGCTTACCAGAGCCAATCAGGAGGGAGATAGGCGCTTGAATGGTGAGGGGGGAGCCGTTCTTTGTACCTTCGCCTCCACTCGCTTTCCCCGTCTTCGGGGCCGGTTCGGCCAATCAGAGGGTGACTTAGTCGGGGGTGGGTGGGACGAGTAACGGTTTTGAATTGTCAACGGCGTCCGCTGCTGTTTTTTTGGGTCTCTTTGAGGGGAGAGTCCGCCTTTTCCCCCCCACCTCACACTGTTCGAGCTAAAAGTCCTCACGATTATAATACAGTTGCATAAATTCTCACATACACTCTCGCACTCGTCCCTCTTGAGCCGCGCGCTCAAGAGATTCCGAGGATTCCCTGTGAACTCTGGGTTGATTACTTCGCTCCGTTCCCGCCCTTGGCTTTCCCTATTGAGAACAGAATGGAACGGAACGGATGTGAATCGGGATGGGATAGGGTAGGATAGCAGAGTTGGGAGGGACCTTGGAGGTCTTATAGTCCAGCCCGCTGCTCAAGCAGGAGAACCTATACCATTTTAGACAAGTGACTGTCCAATCTCCTTAAAAGCCTCCAGTGATGAAGTGCCCACAACTTCTGAAGGCAAGCTGTTCCATTGGTTAATTGGCCTCCTGTTAGGAAGTTTCTCCTCAATTCCAGGTTGCTTCTCTCTTTCATTAGTTTCCAACCATTATTTCTTGTCCTGTCCTCTGGTGCTTTGGAGAATAATTTGACACACACCCCTCTTCTTTGTGGCAGCTCCTCAAATACTAGAGTACTGTTATCGTGTCACCCCAAATTCGTCTTTTCTTTAGACTGGCCAAACCCAAATCCTGCAGCTGTTCTTCATGTTTTAGTCTCCAAGCCTTTGATCATTTTCCTTGCTCTTCTCTGAACGTCTTCCAAAGTCTCAACCTCTTTTTTGTAATATGATGACCAAAGTTGGTTGCAGTATTCCAGGTGTGGTCTTACTGAGGCTTTATAACACGATACTAATACTTCACGTGATCTTGATTCTATGCCTCTGTTTATACAACCCAAGATTGTATTAGCTTTTTTGGCTGCTGCTGCACACGGCCGGTTCATATTCAAGTGATCATCCACTAGGGCTCCAAGGTCCCTCTCACAGTTACTGTTTTTGAGCCAGGTCTCACTTAATCTGTACTTATACCTTTGATTTTTCCTGCCTAAATGTAAAGGTTTGCTTTTCTCCACATTAAAATTCATTTTGTTGGATAGGGCCCATTGTTCAAGTTTGCCAAGATCTTTCTGGATCCTGAGTTTGTCTTCTGGGGTGTTGGCTATTCCTACCAGTTTTGTTATTCCTGCCAAGGATCCATCGGAGCGCTTCCCCATCATACGGCTTGCCTGGATGACTTTTAGATATAGTTGACTCTGATTCTCCCCACCTAAATTCAGTTTTTCACTAGCCTGTTTCAGAAGATTTGAGTGGCAATCCTGAGCTTAAACCGAGAACCTGAATCAATATTTGACGCAACGGGACGCAAAAAGTTACACTAGTTGTTCTCCCCAACAAATGACTGAATATAGGTTTAATCCACAAAATCCACACAACGGGCTAAGCAATTCATTCAGTTTGCATGGTTTTGGTTTTCACGTGTTGTGTGAACTCGATCACGGTTTGTAAACAATGGTTGACACGCCAACCTCTTTAATTCACATTGGGGTTTTTTAAGTTGCTGTATTGTTTTTACATTGAGCTTTAGGCTTTGTTATAGTATTTTAATGGAATAGAAATCTTTATTGGCTAAGTGTGATTGGACACACAAGGAATTTATCTCCGGTGTATAAGCTCTTTGTACATAGAAACAAGTGATAAATCATGATCATAATCATAAAATACAATCATCATAAATCATATGACACTTAGTGATAGTCATAGGATACTAAACAAGCAATCAATATAAATCATAATAGGATACTAAATAAAAGCAACATAAATCATAGATGCAAACAACAAAGTTTTAGTCATAAGAAGCTAAGGAAATAGAAAAAAATGAGAAGGTTAATAGTAATACAGCCCTATTAGGTAGTTTGACAAATCAGGATGTAAGACAGTGTTGTGCGAATTAGTTGTTCCCACAACTAATTATTAAATATCAAAGTTGATAATAGTATTTTGGCATACATGCTTCCTTTTGAAGCTGAACATCAAATGTATTTCCTTTGATGTACAAAAACTACACTTTAAAAGGGCCTCTCAATCAAACAATAAAGCAGTATTCTGAAGTCTTTGAGTGTTGCAAATGTTAAGAAAAAAATGAATCTGGGTTGCAAAGGAGGAGATGCAATATATTTTAAGGGTGCCTGTCTTTTCTCATGTCTAACAAAATAAAGCTTTCATTGCACATCAGTGGCTTTTATTATGTGATTTGTTGCTTTCTGAAACATCATATCATATATATCAAATGTATGTAATCATTTATTTCTATACCCTACGTAACCCATCCAAATAAGCGCTTTTTGGTTTGCTGAAAATACTCTTAGTTTGTATTGTCAGTAGGGAGAGTTTGATACATGTTAAACTAAAATTTAGTTAAACCGAGCCCCTCCTTGATGGAAACAGGCAGTGTAGAAACATGAAATATAAATAAATAAGTATAATTTCATTTAATGCCATTTTTATTTATTCAATAAACCATACTAGTTTTAATTGTGTAAGCTGTCCAAGGTCCTGTATAGAAGTTGGGTGGCCATATACATTGCATAAATTTTTTAAACATTGTGTTTTACACTTCTTATGACCCCCCGCTACTATTTCATAGGATCATGGGATTTCTAAAATAGTCTTGAGTGCAACTTCCTAAGCTGCTTCATAGAACTCATTACAGGCATATTTACTCTTTAAGAGATGCTGGTTTGGATAGATGATACAGCACTCATTTCTTACTCCCTATTTTTATGATTTATTTATTTTTACTTTTTTTACACTGCCAACTCTGAGTGGTTCAGAGATTAAAAACACAAAGAAAAATACAATAATAGAAACCAAGCAAGAAAAAAAAGCAACCCCATGCTATCCAGAAGTGATTTCAACCAACCTTGTCAAAAGCCTGAGTCAATAACCATTAGAGTAGCGGGCCACCAAAATCTCAAAGGGAACTGCAAGAGAAGGAACATTTCAATAGATGACATTTTTTAAATCAAAGGAACTCAGGGCATGCTAACCTTGCTACAGCAAATTGGGCAAGCAGATACTATGGGATACTATGGGAGAAAGGTTTTATTCACATATTTGTGTGTGTGTGTGTGTGTACACATATATATACAGGTAAAACTCAAAAAATTAGAATATCGTGCAAAAGTTCATTTATTTCAGTAATGCAACTTAAAAGGTGAAACTAATATATGAGATAAAACTCATTACATGCAAAGCAAGATAGTTCAAGCCGTGATTTGTCATAATTGTGATGATTATGGCTTACAGCTCATGAAAACCCCAAATCCACAATCTCAAAAAATTAGAATAGGACATGCAATCAATAAAACAAGGATTGTACATAGAACAATATTGGACCTCTGAAAAGTATAAGCATGCATATGTACTCAATACTTGGTTTGGGCCCCTTTTGCAGCAATTACTGCCTCAATGCGGTGTGGCATGGAAGCTATCAGCCTGTGGCAGTGCTGAGGTGTTATGGAAGACCAGGATGCTTCAATAGCGGCCTTCAGCTCTTCTGCATTGTTTGGTTTCATGTCTCTCATCTTTCTCTTGGCAATGCCCCATAGATTCTCTATGGAGTTCAGGTCAGGCGAGTTTGCTGGCCAATCAGGCACAGTAATCCCACGGTCATTGAACCAGGTTTTGGAGCTTTTGGCAGTGTGGGCAGGTGCCAAGTCCTGCTGGAAAATGAAGTCAGCATCCCCATAAAGCTCATCTGTGGAAGGAAGCATGAAATGCTCCAAAATCTCTTGGTAGATGGCTGCGTTGACCCTGAATTTAATGAAGCCCAGTGGACCAACACCAGAAGATGACATGGCTCCCCAAATCAACAGACTGTGGAAACTTCACACTGGATTTCAAGCATCTTGCAGTGTGTGCCTCTCCATTCTTCCTCCATACTCTGGGTCCTTGGTTTCCAAATGAGATGCAAAAGTTGCTCTCATCAGAAAAGAGGACTTTGGACCACTGAGCAACAGACCAGGTCTGTTTTTCTTTAGCCCAGGAAAGACGCTTCTGACGTTGTTTGTTGTTCAGGAGCAGCTTGACAAGAGGAATACAACATTTGGAGCCCATGTCCAGGATCCGTCTGTGTGTGGTGGCTCTTGATGCACTGACTCCAGCCTCAGTCCACTCCTTGTGAAAGTCCCCAACACCTTTGAATGGCCTTTTCCTGACAATCCTCTCCAGGCTGCGGTCATCCCTGCTGCTTGTACACCTTTTTCTTCCACTTTCCCCTTCCACATAACTTTCTATTAATGTGCTTTGATACAGCACTTTGGGAACATCCAACTTCTTTTGCAATTACCTTTAGAGGCTTTCCTCCTTATGGAGGGTGTCAATGATGGTTTTCTGCACAACTGTCAGGTCAGCAGTCTTTCCCATGATTGTGATTCCTACCAGTGGTGGGTTTCAAATTTTTCTGGAACCTACTCTGTGGGTGTGGCCTCCTTTGTGGGAGTGGCTTGCCGACCATGTGACCTGGTGGGAGTGGCTTGCCGACCATGTGACCTGGTGGGAGAGGCTTGCCGACCATGTGACCTGGTGGGAGTGGCTTGCCGACCATGTGACCTGGTGGGAGTGGTCAAGATGATGTCACTGAATTCTTTGCCCCAATGGGTGAACTACAATAAGATTAAAATAAGTACAAAAACAATAAAAGAGCTACTTACAGAAGGAGGATGACTGTTCTTGCCAGTGTTCAGTATCACGGACTCCAGTGAATGGGCTGCACAAAGAAAACACACAGAAATGAACTCTTTCATTGCCAGTTTGGGATGAAACAAGCACACAAAAGAATAGAAAAGGAAAATTACTGTCCTTTTTTGTGTCTTCTGCACCACCTTGCTCCAACAACCTGCATAAAGACAGACACAGAAAGCAAGACCTTAATTGCATGCACTGCATTAGGATGAAACAAGCACACAAAAGAATAGAAAAGAAAAATTACTGTCCTTTTTTGCGTCTTCTGCACCACCTTGCTCCAACAACCTGCATAAAGACAGACACAGAAAACAAGACCTTAATTGCATGCACTGCATTAGGATGAAACAAGCACACAAAAGAATAGAAAAGAAAAATTACTGTCCTTTTTTGCGTCTTCTGCACCACCTTGCTCCAACAACCTGCATAAAGACAGACACAGAAAACAAGACCTTAATTGCATGCACTGCATTAGGATGAAACAAGCACACAAAAGAATAGAAAAGGAAAATTACTGTCCTTTTTTGCGTCTTCTGCACCACCTTGCTCCAACAACCTGCATAAAGACAGACACAGGAAGCATGAAGGGCTTGCACTTCACCATCTCAAGGATGAACACAGCACAGACCACACCACTCAGCCAGCAATAAACTCAGCTACTTACAGAGGAGAGATGACCAGCTTGCCCGTCTTCTGCACACCACCTTTTCAATAGAAGCCAAAATACCTGCATAAAGACAGACACAGGAAGCAAGACCTTAATTGCTTGCACTTCACCATCTCAAGGATGAACACAGCACAGACCACACCACACAGCCAGCAATAAACTCAGCTACTTACAGAGGAGAGATGACCAGCTTGCCCGTCTTCTGCACACCACCTTTTCAATAGAAGCCAAAATACCTGCATAAAGACAGACACAGGAAGCAAGACCTTAATTGCTTGCACTTCACCATCTCAAGGATGAACACAGCACAGACCACACCACACAGCCAGCAATAAACTCAGCTACTTACAGAGGAGAGATGACCAGCTTGCCCGTCTTCTGCACACCACCTTTTCAATAGAAGCCAAAATACCTGCATAAAGACAGACACAGGAAGCAAGACCTTAATTGCTTGCACTTCACCATCTCAAGGATGAACACAGCACAGACCACACCACACAGCCAGCAATAAACTCAGCTACTTACAGAGGAGAGATGACCAGCTTGCCCGTCTTCTGCACACCACCTTTTCAATAGAAGCCAAAATACCTGCATAAAGACAGACCCAGGAAGCAAGACCTTAATTGCTTGCACTTCACCATCTCAAGGATGAACACAGCACAGACCACACCACTCAGCCAGCAATAAACTCAGCTACTTACAGAGGAGAGATGACCAGCTTGCCCGTCTTCTGCACACCACCTTTTCAATAGAAGCCAAAATACCTGCATAAAGACAGACACAGGAAGCAAGACCTTAATTGCTTGCACTTCACCATCTCAAGGATGAACACAGCACAGACCACACCACACAGCCAGCAATAAACTCAGCTACTTACAGAGGAGAGATGACCAGCTTGCCCGTCTTCTGCACACCACCTTTTCAATAGAAGCCAAAATACCTGCATAAAGACAGACACAGGAAGCAAGACCTTAATTGCTTGCACTTCACCATCTCAAGGATGAACACAGCACAGACCACACCACACAGCCAGCAATAAACTCAGCTACTTACAGAGGAGAGATGACCAGCTTGCCCGTCTTCTGCACACCACCTTTTCAATAGAAGCCAAAATACCTGCATAAAGACAGACACAGGAAGCAAGACCTTAATTGCTTGCACTTCACCATCTCAAGGATGAACACAGCACAGACCACACCACACAGCCAGCAATAAACTCAGCTACTTACAGAGGAGAGATGACCAGCTTGCCCGTCTTCTGCACACCACCTTTTCAATAGAAGCCAAAATACCTGCATAAAGACAGACACAGGAAGCAAGACCTTAATTGCTTGCACTTCACCATCTCAAGGATGAACACAGCACAGACCACACCACACAGCCAGCAATAAACTCAGCTACTTACAGAGGAGAGATGACCAGCTTGCCCGTCTTCTGCACACCACCTTTTCAATAGAAGCCAAAATACCTGCATAAAGACAGACACAGGAAGCAAGACCTTAATTGCTTGCACTTCACCATCTCAAGGATGAACACAGCACAGACCACACCACTCAGCCAGCAATAAACTCAGCTACTTACAGAGGAGAGATGACCAGCTTGCCCGTCTTCTGCACACCACCTTTTCAATAGAAGCCAAAATACCTGCATAAAGACAGACCCAGGAAGCAAGACCTTAATTGCTTGCACTTCACCATCTCAAGGATGAACACAGCACAGACCACACCACACAGCCAGCAATAAACTCAGCTACTTACAGAGGAGAGATGACCAGCTTGCCCGTCTTCTGCACACCACCTTTTCAATAGAAGCCAAAATACCTGCATAAAGACAGACACAGGAAGCAAGACCTTAATTGCTTGCACTTCACCATCTCAAGGATGAACACAGCACAGACCACACCACACAGCCAGCAATAAACTCAGCTACTTACAGAGGAGAGATGACCAGCTTGCCCGTCTTCTGCACACCACCTTTTCAATAGAAGCCAAAATACCTGCATAAAGACAGACACAGGAAGCAAGACCTTAATTGCTTGCACTTCACCATCTCAAGGATGAACACAGCACAGACCACACCACTCAGCCAGCAATAAACTCAGCTACTTACAGAGGAGAGATGACCAGCTTGCCTGTCTTCTGCACACCACCTTTTCAATGGAAGCCCAAAATACCTGCATAAAGAAAGACACAGGAAGCAAGACCTTAATTGCTTGCACTTCACCATCTCAAGGATGAACACAGCACAGACCACACCACACAGCCAGCAATAAACTCAGCTACTTACAGAGGAGAGATGACCAGCTTGCCCGTCTTCTGCACACCACCTTTTCAACGGAAGCGTATTGAAATGCCTGCATAAAGACAGACACAGGAAGCAAGACCTTAATTGCTTGCACTTGCACCTTACATAAGAATAGCACAATGAAAGAGATACACTCAAGTACTTACTTGTTTTATTGCTTTTCTGGTTGTTGATATCTCCATAGTGTTCTTAGGCTTCCAGATTCCTCTGTTGCAGCTTTCTTCGTCTTCACTTGTGGATCATCAGCTGTGTGGTGGTGCGCTCTGAGCCAAGCTTTCACTGTCGGAATTGGGTCCCATCTCTCAACAGGTATGCCAACTACACTTATCACCATCAGATTACTTATGTTTTGTACAGTTAGGCGTGTTCTTTGTTCCGAACATATGAGGTTCATTTTTGAGAACCCCCTTTCCGCCTCTGCTGAACTAACAGCAATTGTTCTGACAATATCTCTAGCTTTCCGGATATTGCCAGGAATTTTGTACTTCTGTGGATTTTTCTTTACATTTTCCAAAAAATCTCTGTAGTCGTTAATGTTAATGTTGTGATTAAAAATATTGCCAAATGCATCCAATGCTTGCTCTGCCTCAGCCCATGGAACGACTACATCTTCAATGTGCCAGTAATCTGGCTCCAGATAAGTGATAAAGTGCAATTTGTTTGGTGTTGGCAATAGGCTACCTGTTCTTAGATGGTCGCAATCCATCAGCCTTTTCTTTAAATTGGTGATGATGCTTTCCACAAGTATTCCACGAGGAAGGGCAACAAATCGGTGATTTGGAGCTAAGTTGATGTTTTGGAAGGCTTCTGTTTTTAGCAATTCCACAAGTTCGTTTTCACATTTGCCCTTACCCCGTCTAAGGATTTCAAAAGAATCGATTGTCCGCAATACTAACTTTTGGGCCATGACGATATTTGTCTCTCTCCCCTGTAGAGCATTTGACAGCCAAGAAATCTCATTTAGGATGTCAATCATCAGGGCCAAATCCTGCAAAAAGTTTAAATTTTCAAAACGGGAAGCCATGCCCGGGAACCTTTCATTTCCCTGAAAAAACTGATGTAGCGCTGGATAAGCACGCCACACAGCCATGGTTGCCCTTAAACTACAGGCAGCCCATCTTGGTCCCAAAACTCTGCCAATCTTCACAATTTCTATGCCCAATTGTTCAGAGATTTGGAAGAGCTCATTCTGGCTTTTGCAGGATTTGTGGAAGGTGGTGTGTACTTTGTCCAGGAAGATCTTGAAATGGTTGATCTGCTTCACTTCTCTTATTGCATCATCCAGCACAAGTTGCAGGCGGTGGTTCAGGCAGTGCCAGATGATGATGTTTGGGAACTCTTGAGCTATTCTGGCGCTGACTCCAGATTTTCTTCCAAGCATAACGTTGGCACCATCGGAGCAGAAAGCGATTAAATTCTTGCGTAGATATCCGGTGGTAAATCCAACTCTATGCAAGCTTTCCATTGCTGCAGAAAATATGGTCTCTGCATCTTGTCTCTGTAATTCCAGAAGCTCAACAAAGATGGTTGCTGGGCACTCTGGATCCTCAACTTTAACGAAAACTATCAGCACTGCTCTCATTGAAAGTGTTCAGGCTTCATCAATAATTAGACACACCTTTTGATTATTTGCAATAATCCTTGAAAACACGGTGGTCTTGATTTGGTTTGCAATGAATTCAACGATTTTCACTGCAGATCTCCGTGAATGCAAGCCAACTCCCACATCCACTCCAACTGTATTGAGCAAATTTACTTGCGCTTCGATGTCTGAGAAGGGATTACATCTTTGCGCCAGATCGTAAACGGTGGTAAATATTGTGCAAGTAGTGGATAAATGTTTCTCAGTTGACTTATCCACGGATTTGGTAAAAGCTTCCTGCTCCCGTTGCTTACTGGTCTCCACGCAAATAAGGTGGGCTTTTGATTGAAAATGTTCCCTTAATTTTTTTCGGAGTGATGCTTGTTGTACATCCTTGCTTTTCCCTGCTGGTGCCACCTGGAAATGTTTCCACTCTTTGGAAACATGAATACCTTGCTCTAACGAGAACATGGGTTTTGCACAGTACTCACAACCCAGCTTCTTGTCGGATACTGCCAGTCCATCATACTTGTCCTTGAGGTTACTGTATTGCTGCAAATTCCAGCAATCAGGAAGTTGTGGAACTACAGTGGAGTCGATGGACTTGCTGCTTTCGCCGACCTCAACTGGTGGTAGTGGTCGTGCTGGCGCTGCTGGTGGTGCTGGCGCTGCTGGTGGTGCTGGCGCTGCTGGTGGTGCTGGCGCTGCTGGTGGTGCTGGTGCTGGTGGTGGTGCCTGTTTTGGATCAGCTGATTCCTCAACTCTTGGTTTTTTGGAGAAGAAAGCAGTCATACTCTGTTGCCTCTTCATTATGATAAGTAATACTAACTGCCTGCCAAAGAAATAAAACAATATTGGACTGAGGGTTGTAAGCTGAGGACTACAGGTAACAGAAGGGACCTCTGATTTCAACCAACAATGTATAGTCTTTTCAGGAAGGATGAGAAACAGGAAAGATATAGTCTTCAGTTCAAGAATGAATGTCATAGGTAGATTTAGTTCTCAGTTCCAAAAAACAAGAATATATGCAAGTAGCTATTCAGAAGTTAGTGGTTAGAAGCAATGGTAAAGCAAGATATGGAATTAAAACCAGAAATATTTTGTTGGCTATTTGAAAGGGAGTACAATGCGTATTTAATTTTACACATGTTAGCAGTTGCTGGAATTGTGTTTGCACAACAGTGGAAAAACAGAGTTAAGAAAATGAATAAATATTACAATGTGCAGGAATAAATAAATTGACAATTAAAATCAAGAAGGCTTTGAATACTTTGTCACATGGATCTTAGCAATTGCTAACGGAAACAGAAAAAAGTATGAAAGAAAACAATAATTAAGCCTACCTGCGGACATTACACACCCACACCCATACAAACTATGACAGTGCCAGGAGAAAACCAAAAAATAATATCCCCCCCCCCCAAAAAAAAGACTGCAAATGAAACCAGTTATTTTTCCCTCACCCTAAGGACAGGAAAGACAAAGCCACTGGAATAGAAATTATCAAGACATTGTGAGAAATTATAAAGGACAGTGCCATGAAGCTCACAGAGCCATCAACCACCTCAGAATTACCTAACAAGAAGGGTGAAACACACTAAATCTGCCTTGCACCTGGCCTGCCCATAGAAAAGCAGCCACTTTGAGGCACATAAACCTGGTCTGAACACTTTTAAGCAACATAGTGCATCACAAAGAAAACATTTTGAAAAACCCAAACAAATAAATAAATTATTGCAGTAATTTCAACTTTAAAAAAATAAAAAATAAAAATTCCCAAAAAATAATTAGAGAAAAAAATCTATAAATAAAAAAATCTTTTGTTAAGTATTCCCACCAGCAATAACTTATACTGTAACTATTTTAAGTTATTTCACCACATACAATTAAAAAGGAAACCATTTAAAAATATTCCATACACCAAAAATTACAATAAAACTATTTTAAAAAATTCTATGCACAATACATTTTAAAGCATTGAGTATATAATATTTTAAAATTGTTTATTTTAATTTATTGGGGATAGAATCTTTTTTTAAATAGTCTAAGACAATTTAAAAAAAGATCCACACACAATAAATTGAAGTAGACCATTTTAAAATATTCTATGCTAAATACTTTTAAGTAAAACTATTTTAAAACAATTCTTAAATAAAATATATTTTAAAATACATTAAAAAAAAAGAAAAAAAACCAGGTCACTTACCAGCAGGCAGAATCAGCAGCACTCCGATGCGATGGATCAGACTCCGCTCCGGACTCCGATGCGATGGATGGCGAGACTGGCTGGCAGCAGGAAAGGTAAGACACCTGAATTCGGAGAAGAAATCGAGTAAACGCGTCGCCTGGCAGGCTTAGCTAGCTAGCCAGGCGAGGCTGGAGAAGGGGGGGGCTTTTGGCCGCGGGGCGTATGCGAGGTCGCGGCTTTTGCGAGGGAAGGCCTCGCAAGGCCACGCAAAACTAGGCCGCCGCCCGCCCGCCTTCGGCCACATCGCCTACGTGAGCCCATGGCTCGCGCAAGTTAGGCCGCCACCGCCCGCCCACGGCTGCATGGCCTATGCGAGGCCACGGCTTTCGTGAGGAAAGGCCGCCGCCGCAGCTCGCCCGCCTTCGGCCACATCGGCTACGCGAGGTCGCGGCTTTTGCGAGGGAAGGCCAAAGGCCTTCCCGCGCAAAACTAGGCGGCCGCCGCTGCCGCCGCCCACCGCCGCCGCCTGCCCGCCTTCGGCCACATCCCCTACGCGAGCCCATGGCTCGCGCAAGTTAGGCCGCCACCGCCCGCGTGGCCTATGCGAGGCCGCGACTTTCGTTAGGAAAGGCCGCCGCTCGCCCGCCTTCGGCCACATCGGCTACGCGAGGTCGCGGCTCGCGAACGTTAGGCCGCCACCGCCCGCCCGCGGCCGCGTGGCCTATGCGAGGCCCCGGCTCGCGCGTTAGGGCTCCGCCGCCCGCCCGCCCGCCCGCCTTCCGCCGCGTGGCCCACGCGCAAAACTAGGCCGCTCGCCCCCCCCGCCGCCCGCCTGCCTCCCGAGTGCAGCTGCCCGCCTCCTGCCGCCTCGTGCGCCTGCACGAGGCCGCAGCTTCTATCGGGAAGGCCTGAAAAAGGCCTTTCCTCGCAAAACTCGCACGCCGCCTCCCGCCGCCCCGCCTTAGTTGCTTACCTGAGGGAAGCAGCTCCTGGAAGGCGAAAGGAAGAAGAAACGAAACTCCAAGCAAAGACTCTTTTGAAAAGAGAAGTCTCCAAAAGAGAAAGACTCTTTTCAAAAGAGGACTTTTGGCCGTTGGCGCCACGTTTTTAAACAGGTCGCCTCCAGCTGATTGGCTGGACTGCAGGCTGGAGTCTCCAGCCAATCAGTGATCGGTGGGCTGGGCTAGACTAGTGCGGACGGGTGGGGGAGTGAGCGAGTTGCGACGGGCGGGGGAGCGAGCAAGCTGCCATGGGCGGGGGAGCGAGCTAGCTGTAACGGCGAGCGAGGGGGCCCGTGCCGGTTACTTCCGGGTTCGGTCTGGAACCGGTTCTCGCGATCCGGTGCGAACCGGTAGGAACCCACCACTGATTCCTACTGAACCCGACTGAGAGACCATTTAAAGGCTCAGGAAGCCTTTGCAGGTGTTATGGCTTAAATAGCTGATTAGAGTGGGACACTTTGAGCCTAGAATATTGAACCTTTTCACAATATTCTAATTTTCTGAGATTGTGGACTTGGGGTTTTCATGAACTGTAAGTCATAATCATCACAATTATGACAAATCACGGCTTGAACTATCTTGCTTTGCATGTAATGAGTCTATCTCATATATTAGTTTCATCTTTTAAGTTGCATTACTGAAATAAATGAAGTTTTGCATGATATTCTAATTTTTCGAGTTTCAGTACACCCACCCACATAAATAAATGCACTTAGGTATGTTCTATCCAGAAAACCTATCCAGAAGAATGTGTGGCATTGTAATGATGCAAAATATAAGCATTGTATGCAAAATTTGAGACAATTGTTTTTATCCAGTTAGGATCAGAGAAAATATTTTCAGGAAGGCCAAAGCTTTTGACCAGAGTGGGAAGTTATGTATTTATCATAGATGGATGGATGGATGGATAGATATAGCAACAGAACTTAGATTTATACACCACTTTTCACTTTAATCACCAGTTAATGATCTCTCAGAGGAAGGCAAAGCCAAACCACTTGTATTGCTGTCCAGAAAAATATATATGGATCTGCCTACATACTTTAGTCATCTGAGTTAAATTACAGTGAGACTTCAATAATTGGCAAAGTGGGAAGTATTCTGTAAATAAATGAAATCCTTATTGCCATTGTTTTTGAAAAATGTGTTTCATTTACTACATTTTCTAAAAATGCAAAGGAAATATGATTTAGCAATAACAAACATTAAAAAGTGAAATATAAATAAATGCTGTTTGTAATCTTGGATAATTAGCATGCACAGCTTGTCAGTAAGTCATTTGGAAAATTTCAAGATGTGAAAAACTAATAATATTAACATTTTTTTTAAAAAAGGCAATAAAAAAGGCTCATAAAATTAAAGCTTCAGAAAATAATTTATGGCAATCACCACCAGATGTCTCTGCTACCCAAGAAAAGCAATTTACAGTATGTGAGGTTTCACTGGTGCTCGGGGTCCTTGCCATCTGCAAGGACCGGGGGGAGGCTTGCTTCTCCGGGGACCCTCGCAAGGGTGCATGCCATAGCATGGGGGCACCTGGCTCAAGAACAACTCGACACCATGAAGTCCTCGAGGTGGGGTGCACCACAGATTGCTCCGTCCTACCCCCTTTTATTAGCAAGCTTAGACAAAGAAGTAACATTCTATTGGTCAAAGAGCCAAGCATATGCATAGATAACTACTGCCACATATACAAAAACATGATACTGCACATAGCTTCTTCATGGTCACCTGATTTACAGGAAATCTTGTAAATATTCAGGAATGGGAAAGCAAAACTTATCTTGTACTTGGGCCTAGCTTCAATCCAGGCCAGTGATCGCTACATATCCTCTGTTTTAATTTTCTTAAAGCAATTCAAAACCAGGGGCTTTCGATGCCTCCAGAGTGCAGGTCTGAGGTAGCAGGCTGAGACCCTTCGGTTCCAACCTACTACTCTCACCAAACATCTCTTTGGCATCTAGTTCCCCCTCTAAGTCGCTCTCATTATCAAGGAAATTTAAAAGCGGTTGTTTGACATCATCACCTGAATGTTTAACCACATGACTAAGAAATTGAACCGTTTTACGTGTTTCAGCAACATTGTCATCCAAATTTTGTAAGCGATTCTTTAAAAATTTAAGCAATCTTCCCAGCACACATGGTCCTATTGTACAAACAAGAAGGAGGAATATTACGGGGCCTATGATGGCAGAAAGTAAAGTAGTCAACCAAGGAGAAAGAGTAAACAGACCTTGATACCAACTATGTGTTGCTTGCCTTTCCCTTTCTCGTTCTTTAAGGCGTTTGCTCAATTCTGCCATGGAGTCAAGTACAATACCTGAGCTGTCTGTATAAAAGCAACACTCTTCTTTTAGGGCAACACATAATCCCCCACTTTTCAAAAACAAAAGATCTAACCCACGTCTGTTTTGCAAGACAACTTCAGAAAGAGAGGTCAAAGAGTCTTGGAGGGTCACAATGGATGTTTCTATGCGCTGGAGGTCAGCATCAACATCAGTGCTAAGGCGGCGAATTTGCTGATCGTTAACCACGAGACCAGCAATTCCAGTGGCAGCTCCTGCTGCCCCCAGGCCCAAAAGGACCGACAGAGTGAGTGCTGTAACGATCTCTCGTTTGGCTTTCAAAAAATAGTGAGAGGGGGCCATGACATTAATAAATTGAGAGTTAGAAAAAACAGATATCTTAGGCAACAAGTGGACCTGGATACAAAAGGAGCGTTGTTGTTGAAGAATGTCTCCTTGGACGCAGGCAGTGGCTCCTGTAGAGCAAGCCCAAATGGAGCCATTGGTGGGTAAAAAAAGTGTCCTTGAAAATAATCAGAAAAATCAGCAGTGGGGTTGGAAGAAAACAAAGTCACCCAACCCCCATGAATACCAGATGACTGGACAGAAGAAGACATCCGAGATTTAGGCAAATAAATCATACATTGATGATATAAATCTGTAGAAGCATTAATGCAATATTATAAATAATTAGAGGGAACATAGCCTATGCAACAACCCTGACCAATAATAGAAGAAACAGTGATAGAAGAATTACTCCAACGACATGTGGTATCTGAAGTAACATTTACAAAGGGGAAGGGTGAGCCAACGGCCTCATAAAATGGTGGTTGGGAAGAAAGGCACATCCAACACTCCGGATCAGCATTAGGAAAGGCATGACTGTTATTAAGAGCAAAATAGGAGGAGGAAATAAGAGACAATAAAGCTTATTACTTAAAAATATACAGTTAACTACTTTAGCACATGTTACATTTTCAGGAACTGCTACTATCAATATATTACAAAACAATTGCATCAGGGGGAGGATCATAAGCAATTAATCCTCAATGAAAGATAGTCTTATAATTCGAACCAATAAAATGTTGAATTACTGCAGACAAAATTCAAACAGGATCCAAACATGTAGAAAACAAATGTTTCATGTACAGTTCAAGTCAGTGTGTGTAATGTTAGTTGCACCCATAGATTTTTATTGCAGTCACTGTTCAAATGAGTTTTTTGGTGAGATGACAAAACAAGTAAACATAAACAAATGATGACTAATGATGACTAAGAACTTGGCAAAAATGGCAGCACATAAGTTGTCGTGTCGTTGTTTCAACACTGCTTTGGTGGTTTTTGGTTTTTCATATCACTGGACAGCTGTTTTGGCAAGATCGTACTGGCCACTGTGCTGTCTGTAAAGTCATCTTGGTCATCTCTGGAACTGGATTTGGGAACTGGTACGACAATATTCTTGTCTAGACAAACATCACGTACTAGAATCCATAAAAATCTGTAAAAACAAGCACAGCATATCCTCGTCCCCCTTGCGGGGGAGGCAAACAAACTTTTTAAATCTATTATGTTACCTATGCCAAATTAGCCAAATTGGGGTACACCAAATTGTTAGGTACCCAAAATCCCTCCTTTTTTATTTGTTTGAGAAAACAGTCCTTAAAGGACCAATTAACACGTTCCACAAAGGCTTAACCTGTGGAATTATAAGGGAAAAAAAACCCAAAAATTTAAAACAATGTTTCAATTAATACAAAATTACAAAAAGGCCAATGAAAAATAGGCCAGGCCATTGTCAGTCTTTAAAAAATTTTTTGGCAAAGGCAGTAAAGGCTGAAAAAAGATGAGAAAATGTGGCCAAAAATTAAAAATAAATAATACAATAATAATACAATAGTAGAGTTGGAAGGGACCTTGGAGGTCTTTTAGTCCAACCCCCTAACTAAAAAAAATGAATTTACTTTTAAGGAGCCAAAAAAAAAAAAGGAAACATAGGTGACATCCATTTGCCATAGTGATTAAAGGCCAAATCAAAAAAATTAACTTCCTTGTCCCCAGAGGGGGATGCCCCAAAACACTGGGGGCAAAATAAAACAATTTGTTTGGCCTGGTTGAGTGGCATATGGCAAAATTGTGCTAGTCCCCAGGCATTTTGATAAAAAAATTATCAAAAAAATAAATCTGAAGAAAAAACATAGTTTTTAAAAAAAAATACCTTATAAAATTAAAAATAAATTGACACACATAATGAAAGTCAGAAATATAGTTAAAAAGCTTGTTAAAAAAATGTGAAAAGTTAAAATAACAACAGACAATTGTTAGTGTTGCAAGAACAACAGTATTGCAAGGTAGGAAACTTTCATGAGAGTCCTTATGCCCCCCAAAAAAACAGTCTTATAAAAGCAAAAATCAAAAACAATAGACAAGCAAGAAAGTCATTAAAACGGAGCCTTTTTATCTTTTAAAAAAAACATCAAAAGAATTAACTAACAAATTACGCAAACCACGAATGGAATGCTCAAAATCTCATTAATCTTTTCAACTGTGGCAAGGGCACGAAAAAGAGAAAAAATAAATCAAATAAAAAACTTTAGATAGCGGCAAACAAAGACGGACAAATCCAAACAAAAATTCCCCAATAGCTGCCATAAATTAATTAGCAAAATAACTCCGTGTTCATTTAAACAAAGAAAAATTTGGAGCAAAAAAAATTTATAACATTTCATGCAGTTATGCTTTACTGGAACAATCTGCAATTCATACAATACAATACAATAACAGAGTTGGAAGGGACCCTAGAGGTCCACCAGTCCAACCCCCTGCCTAGGCAGGAAACCCTATACCATTCCAGACAAAAAACCATTCAATATCCTCTCAAAGACCTTCAATGTTGGGGCATTCACAGCCCCTGGAAACAAGTCGTTCCACTGACCAACTGCTCTAACTGTTAGGAAATTTTTCCCTAGCTCCAAGCCATCTCTCTCCTTCACCAATAAACTAAACATACCCAGTTCCTGCAACAATTCCTCACATGCTCTAGCCTCCATCAATCACCTTCGTTATCCTTCTCTACACTACTTTCAATAAAAAATCACTTCTTTATTTTTTTTTTAAAAGCCAATTAGGTTATAATCATATCTACCATATCAAAATCATTCTCAAAACCAATAATTACTCTCTAGCATTTAAACATAACATTTCCCTTTGCTAATTTCACCAACAATTGCATTTGAGCCTCAAAATTATCTCTTTGTTGTTTTCCTACAATATATTAAACCGATACAGGCTCTTTGAAAGAAAAAGGGAGGAGGTGTGTGTGGGGGGAGGAAACATTTCAAAAGAAAAAAATGTGGGGGGGGGAAACAACAAGCAAAAGCCAACACAAAGTCTTTCTAAAGAGGGAAAAGTGTGTGAGTGTGTGTGTGTGTGAAACAACAGACATCCCGAAGAGGGGGAGGTGGGGGGGAGAGGGAACAGAAACCAGCAGAAACTTTTTTTAAAAGAAAAGAAAGGGGGGTAAAAGACAAACACACAAACTTTTCTTGCGAACAGGGAAAGGAAAAATAAAAAAAAGCAATCCTTTAAACTAATTATTTCATAATCTTGTGGAATAAATTTAGGTGGAGAGGCAGAAAACATGTTTATTCTCCTCCTCTTTTGCTAATCGTTTCTCTAACCATGGAGGAGCTGAAAAATTAACATCTCCATGAGGAGTTAAAAGGCCAATTAAAAATCATTTTGGAAAAAGAATTTTTTTTAAGGAAGTTTTGGAAAGGGGGTAGATAGTAGTGCCGTTGATTTTTTGCAAGCAATTTGCCTTCTCCACCAAGGTAAGAAGCTCGCCCCTATGCACTGACGAAGCCTTGGAAAGTGAAGTCCCCATACTTACGATGATCAATCCTTTGCCAGGTGCGTAAGACGGGGGGGTGGAGGCGACGCAGACCTAGACAGGAATCACGTCGTGGTCACCAGTTGTGAGGTTTCACTGGTGCTCGGGGTCCTTGCCATCTGCAAGGACCGGGGGGAGGCTTGCTTCTCCGGGGACCCTCGCAAGGGTGCATGCCATAGCATGGGGGCACCTGGCTCAAGAACAACTCGACACCATGAAGTCCTCGAGGTGGGGTGCACCACAGATTGCTCCGTCCTACCCCCTTTTATTAGCAAGCTTAGACAAAGAAGTAACATTCTATTGGTCAAAGAGCCAAGCATATGCATAGATAACTACTGCCACATATACAAAAACATGATACTGCACATAGCTTCTTCATGGTCACCTGATTTACAGGAAATCTTGTAAATATTCAGGAATGGGAAAGCAAAACTTATCTTGTACTTGGGCCTAGCTTCAATCCAGGCCAGTGATCGCTACAACAGTACAACAAAATTATTTTTTTATTAGATCATGGGTTAGAAATAGATATTTATACAGAAGGGCAAGAAAAAGTCATTCCTCCTTATTTTGTGTTGTCAGTCTAAGTCTAAAATTCAGGTACCACACTTCAGGAAGGATGCTGACAAATGGGGAATAATCCAGAGGAAGCAATCAAGAGTGAAAAAGGCCTGGAAGGAAAAAAAATATGAAGAATGCTCGGAGGTATATTCAGGGAACCAGAACTAGAAATGATTTGGAAAAAATAATGTTTAAATGAAAACGCCCCAAACAATTATAGAATAGTAGAAAAACCTCAGATAACAACAAATGGAAATATAAAAGAAACAATTGATATGAACTAACTTAGAAAATGTGTTCTTTCAGGCTTGCAAGTTTCTTTTAATTTTACCTTGCAATAAAGTAGAATTAGTTCTGGTCATTCTTGGGAAGGTGAACATTAATCTTGCAAGTCTGAAGGTACAAAGTTGACCTCATTCAAGTAGCTGCCGACATGCTGCTCGTAAAAAATAACTTTCTTTTCTTTTGAAACTTGGCTCGAGACTCATGAATTAATTAGGTCATCTGTCGGCACCTTGACACACATGCCATCTCCTTTACAATCTGGAAAGCTTGGGGGGAGGGCGTCCCTTCTGAGCTCTTGCTGTGCCTATTATGCAGCTGTGAGCTATGTGGTCCCGTCTCTAACTATTCCCTGATCTTTCCCAGAACATTCCTATGGACATTCCATTGTGGGGAATCCTGTATTAGGTGAGGATTCGGACAAAACAATTTGCAAATTCCTTTCCAACCTTCTACGATTCTTTCGGAAAAATACATTGATCTGGGTTTTTTTTATAAAGGCAAAACAATACATATCTACTCAGAAATAAGTCTCACTGAGTCCAATAAAGCAGAAGCCCCAAAGTCCCAGTTCGTGGACTGGAACCAGGCCATGCAAGCAAGCAAAACTTCATCTGTACATGTGGAAGATCTATGTAGCACATAAAACCACACACACTCTGGTCCATGCTTTACACGGAAGTGGTCCAACTGGTGTCCAAAAGGTGAGTGACCACTGCAATAAAGCATACTCCCATGAAAACATCTATACAAAATAAAACATTGCAGGTTCAGATCCAGAATAACAGCTTGGAAGGGACCTTGGAGGTCTTCTAGTCCAACCCTCTGCTCAAGCAGGAGATCCTGTGTCATTTTAGACAAATGGCTGTCCAGTCTCTTCATGGCTGTCCAGCTTCCAATGATGGGGCACCTACTACTTCCAAGGCAGGCCATTCCACTGGTTGATTGCTCTTACTGTCAGGAAATTTTTCCTTAGTTCTAGGTTGCTTCTCTCCTTAGTTAGTTTCCATCCATTACTTTTTATCTTGTCTTTTGGTACTTTGGAAAATAGGGTGACCCTCCCTCCCCCCCCAGCAAATTCAGCAAATATTATTTTTAAAGATCCAACAAATATTATTTAAGAAAGCTTTAGTAAATGAAAGTGTAAGTTCCTAGCCCTCTGTATTACCAGTCATCACTTTTAGACAGGCATCCATCCTCCTTGCCTGCAGTTTAGAGGCATTGTTACAAGGACAAATCTATCATGCCCAAGATAGGTTTTTTTTTTGCCTTTCAGATTCTTTACTTGCAATTCCATGTGGACAATTCTTTAAAATAATACTTTAATCATGTACTCATTGGTCATATTCATAGTACTTTATACATTATATATACATAATATAATGAATAAATTTACATTAAACCTGGGATTATGTCGCAGCCTTTGACCTTTATTTTCACATCTTAAGTTTGAAAAAACTAACTTAAGTTTTTTCTCCTCCTGTCTATCAGGGCAACCTGATCTACCCAATTATGGGTTGGAGCATATTGCTTCCGTTTTTGCCTTTTTGGCTTAGAGCAGTGGTGGGATTCAAACATTTTTACCAACTGTTCTGTGGGCGTGGCTTGGTGGGCATGGCGTGGCTTGGTGGGTGTGGCAGGAAGAATACTGCAAAATCTCCATTCCCTTCCCACATGCTAATGCAAATAAAACTAATAGCATTCGTCATAGTTATTACTTTTAACCAACATATATTTTTAATAGTAATACATATTTGTATAAAGTTGCAATCTGTCATTATTCAATTATTCCATGTTTTCTCTTATTAATTTCTCTTACTTTATTAGATAAAAGTGTATTCACTAATATTCCCCTTTTCTCTTATTTCTATCTCTTATTCTAACTTTTAATCATGTCATCCTTTGTTAAAAACATTTTCTTTCTATCCTACCTAACATCTAATCATATCATCTACCTACAAAAACAAAAAAGAAAAGAAAAGAAAAGGAAGGAAGGAGAGAGGAAAATCAAATCAAATCAAAACAACACCAAAAATGAAAAAGCATCTATCCATTATCTTTTCTCCGCTCCAATACTTTAATTGCTGTGCTTTTTTTTCTTTTTGACTTGTCTCCCATATTCCTCTCTAAGATCTTTTAAATCTTTAACAGCTTTTAAATCTTTAACTGACATGCTAAATCAGTTAATATTGTGAACACAGACATTAAATAAATAGTATTTCTTTGCTCTTTTCTATCAAACAATCCTCGACTAATGACCATAATTGAGGCCAAGATTTCTGTTGTTAAGTGAGACCTTTGTTATGTGAGTTTTGCCCCATTTTACAACCTTTCTTGTCACAGCTGCTAAGTGAATCTTTGCAGTTCATAAATTAGTAACCTGGTTATTAAGTGAATCTGACTTCTCCATTGACTTTGTATGTCAGAAGGTCGCAAAAGGTGATCACATGATCTTGGGATACAGCAGTGGTCATAAATATGAACTGTGGAATATTGGCCGAAGGATGAGGCAGGACACGATCTGAGGAAACTAACAACCGCTTTATTAAATAACAGCTAGGCAACTATATACAGAGCAAAAAGGTTCAGCAATTTCCTGCCTGGCAGCTATTTATACGGAGCTGTCAGGCAGGACAACCAATCAGCTGTTCCTGACAGCCCACGCTCAGCCAAGCCGCGTCTTAGCCAATCAGGCGCGGCTTGGCTGTTGCTGGCTGCCAGGACATAGCACTCCTTCCCCCCCAGCGAGGACGCAGGCGCGAACGTAGCGCAAACGTACTCGCTTAGGTAGGCGGGGCGATGCCAGACCCGCCCTGATCTTCTCAGTCCAGGCGGAGTCGTCAGAGGAGGCGGAGGTGCCCGTGGAAGCTCCTCCCTGGAGGGAGGGTAGCTCCGGGTGACATCGTCTGGACACGACAGAGAGGGAGGATTCACAAGCCCAGGTAGGACAGGGCGAGGGGGCGCGGCCGGTGGAGGCAGAACAGTGGAGGGTTGCCGGTAGGCGGCATCTTGGCAGGAGAGGCCTGACTGGGGAAAGGCCTTCTGGAACTCAAACCCCAGAGGGGCATGCGCGGATGGAGATGGCCATTGTAGCGGCTGCCTGTCGGCAGGCCCTGGGTAGGCGAGGCCTGACTGGGGGAAGGCCTCAATTGGGAGAACTTCTGCCGGTTGCGGTGGAACGGCGGCTGGCTGCGGGTCGGATTGAGCAGGACCCTCGGATAGGTGGTGGCGCCTTAGCTGATCCACATGGCGCCGCCACTCGGACCCATCGGCAAGGTGGACCCTGTAGGAACAGGGGCCAGTTATTTCCGCAACAGTAGCCGGCACCCACTTAGGGTCCCCAGAGAAGTTTCTCGCCCATACCAGATCCCCCACCCTGAAAGAACGGGGAGGGGCCCCCAGGTTGCAAGTCTGCTCCCCTGAATAGAGCGGATGCATCCTATCCAGGGGTGTCTGCAGGCGCCTGCCCATCAGGAGCTCAGCGGGGCTCTTGTTGTCAATGGGGCAAGGGGTGGAATGCTGACCTAACAGGTAAGCCGCCACCCTTGCCGGCTAATCGCCCCGTTCCATCCTGCCGAGCGCCTCTTTGGCCGAGCGGACGGCGCGTTCCGCCCGGCCATTACAGGCAGGGTGGTAGGGAGCGGTGGGCGCATGGCAGATGCCCTGCATGGCCAGGTACTGCTGGAATGCCGTGGAGGCAAATTGCGGCCCGTTGTCGGACACCAAGCTGTCCGGCAACCCGTGCATTGCAAACAGGCGTTGCAAGGCTCTTATGGTGCTCTTCGCTGTAGTGGACGCCATGAGGACGATTTCCACCCAGCGGGAATAGGCATCCACGGCGACCAGGAAAACCTGGCCATGGAAGGGGCCCGCGAAATCCACGTGGAGCCGGGACCAAGGCCCCCTTGGGGTTTCCCATTGCCTCGCAGGAACTGCGGGCGGGGCTGGTCGGGACATTTGGCAGGGGGAACAGCAGGCCACCCAGGCGGCTATGTCGTCATCCAAGTGGGGCCACCAGACATAGCTGCGCGCTAAAGCCTTCATGCGCGCTATGCCAGGGTGGTCCACGTGGAGACGAGTTAGCACCTGGTGGTGGAGCGGTTGGGGGATGATGACCCTGTCCCCCCACAATAGGCATCCACTGTGGATGGCCAACTCCAACTGGCGAGATTTGAAGGGCCGAAAATCCTCGTGGACTTTGCCCAGGGGCCAGCCCCTCAAGACCCAAGAGACCACCTGGGACAGGATAGGGTCAGCCTTGGTATGGGTAGCCACGTCTGACGCAGTCAGGGGCAGGTCCAGGGAAGCAATGGAGAGGATGGAAGTAGAAGGTACCGGGGCGGGGTCAGCGCCCGGTAGGGGGCAGCGGCTAAGGGCATCTGCATGCCCCAGCTTCTTGCCTGGATGGTATGACAGCGTATAGGAATAAGCTGCCAGGAACTCCATCCATTGGGTCATCCTGGGGGACAGGATGGGAGGGGTAGGTCGGTCACCGGCCAGAAGCCCAAGGAGAGGCTTGTGGTCAGTGTAAAGTGCCGACCGTAGAGGTAGTCGTGGAACTTTTTAATTCCGGACACTGCAGCCAGAGCCTCCTTGTCAATCTGGCTGTAGTTCCTCTCCGCTGGGGAGAGAGTCCAGGAGTAAAAAGCCACGGGGGCTTCTGAACCATTTGGGAGGACATGGCTCAGAACCGCCCCCAGATCAACGGGGGAGGCGTCACATGCAAGAGTCAGCGGCAGCCTGTCGCTATATTGGACTAGGACGGCCACTGACGTAAGCATGTCTTTGACAGCCGCGAACGCATGCGCTTCGCGGCTGCCCCAGCGCCAGGCCGCGGATTGGTCGAGCAACCGATGCAGCGGCTCGGCTAGTGATGCCTTGTGGGGGAGAAATGGCGTGTAGGAGTTTAATAGGCCCAGGAACGCCTGAAGCTCCGCCTTGGAGGCAGGCGTGGGGGCGTTCCTGATGGCTGAAACCTTTGCAGGAGTAGGGTGGATGCCTTGGGCATCTATTAAGAAACCCAAGAATTCCACCCTAGGCACAGCAAATACGCATTTGCTGGGCTTCAATTTGAGACCTGTGCCCCTAAAACGGTCGAGGACCTTCCTGAGTACTTCGATGAGCCCTGAGCGATTGGTAGCAGCGATCAGGACGTCATCAAAGTACGGAACCATGCCAGGGAGCCCATGGAGCAAACGCTCCATGAGGCTCTGGAAGATCCCCAGGGCGACGGAAACGCCGAATTGGAGGCGGCGACAACGGAAGGCCCCTCGGTGGGTGACGATGGTTTGAGCAGCCGCCGACTCCTCATCCACCGGGAGCTGCTGGTAGGCCTGCGCCATATCCAGTTTAGCAAAAATGCAGCCCTGCCCCAAGGAATGGAGCAGGTGCTGCACGACAGGGACTGGATAGGGGTTTGCCTGGAGGGCAAGGTTGATTGTCGACCTATAGTCGGCGCAGAGACGAATAGACCCGTCGGCCTTGACAGGGAGCACAATAGGGGTCTCCCATCTGGAGTGGTCGACGGACTCTATCACTCCCTGAGCCAACAGTTTGTCTAACTCAGCGTCAACCTTGGCCCACAAGGCAAAAGGCACCCTGCGGGCCTTCAGCCTGATGGGGGCAACCTGGGGGTCAAGATTGAGTGAGATGGGGGTGCCCTTGTACCTCCCCAATTCCCCACTGAACATGTCAGCATATGACGTCAGTAAGCTGGCAATGTAAGGGGGAGTGTCTACAGCAAGATGGACCCCCTGCACATAGAGGCCCAACGCAGGAACCAGTCCAGCCCCAGGAGGGCAGGAAGGAGCTTTTCTACTATTAGGGCAGGCAAATGGCCCTTAAACTCCCCATACTCCACCCCCACTGCATAACACCCTAGCATAGGGATGACAGCCCCCTGATAGTCCCGCAGGGAGGTGTCCAGGGGTGACAGCTGGCTCTTCTGGACGGCTGGGCAGAGACGCTGGAATTCAGCCCAGGAGAGGAGGGAACGGGTGGAGCCGGAGTCGACCTCCATGGTGCACAGTGAACCCTCAATTAGGATGGAAACTCGGATCCTTGGCGCACCTGCGGCCGTGGTGTAGACCTGCTCTGCAGGGGTGGCAGGAGGAGTTTGCAGCTGGTCAGCGGTGAAGTAGGTGTCCTGAGGTCTCTGCTGCCTGCGTTGTTGAGGGGTGGCTTGCTGGAACGACCTGTTCACGGCTTGCCCGCTGGAGTTGGTGCGTTGGGGGAGGATGCCCTGCAAACCTGAGCCAGATGCCCCTTCCTCTGACAACGGCGGCAAATGGACGCCTTAAAGGGGCAATCCGCGCGGCTGTGATCGCCTCCGCAACCCAGGCAAGGGGTTGCCGGCTGCCGGGAACGTTGTTGCTGGGGACGCCTTCTCGGAATCGCTGCCAATCGGGTCACCAGCGCTTCTTCCTGGTCTGTCATGGGCACCAGCTCATCGATAAGACAGGTACGGCCAGGCGGCGGAGGAACCTGGAAACGGACCATTTCGGCTGTTGACTGTTCGGACAGCTCAGCCGCCCTAGCCTCGGCAATGGCTTCAGCTAAGGTCACTGGCCAGGCAAGGAGGCGCCTCTTGACGCGAGGGTCTTTTACCCCGCAGATGAACTGTTCGACCAGCGAATCGTCTAAATCAAGGAACTCGCAGGGGATGGCCGTAGTGCGAAGGGATTGGAGGAACTGGCTTACAGATTCCTCTGGCTTTTGCACACATTGCCTGAAGGCATAACGCCGAGCGATCTTAGACGGTGTAGGCACGTAGTGGTTGCGCAGCTTCGAGATCAAAGTGTCCCAGTCTAAGGAGTGGACTGGCAGGGGGGCGGCCAGCGCCCTAGCGGCGTTGAACATTGCCGGCCCGCAGCAACTGAGAAAAAAACTGCATTTCTCATCCATCGGTATGTTCCGATTGCCGTTGGCAATGAGAAAGCATTCAAAACGCTCGAGGAAGCCGGCCCACGATTCGCCGGCTGTCCCGTAGGGAGCGAAGGGTGGCATAGATGCCATGGCTGACAGGAGCGATTGACAGTCTAAGGAGAAAAAAAGCGGAAAAAAAACTTTTCTCCCCGTCGAGGTGGCGCTGGTTGTTCGGCGGTGTCTGCGTGGCCTCAGAATCCCATCCTCGTCGCCAGTGTGGAATATTGGCCGAAGGATGAGGCAGGACACGATCTGAGAAAACTAACAACCGCTTTATTAAACAACAGCTAGGCAACTATATACAGAGCAAAAAGGTTCAGCACTTTCCTGCCTGACAGCTATTTATACGGAGCTGTCAGGCAGGACAACCAATCAGCTGTTCCTGACAACCCGCGCTCAGCCAAGCCGCGTCTTAGCCAATCAGGCGCGGCTTGGCTGTTGCTGGCTGCCAGGACATAGCATGAACTACTTACCAAGCATCTGAATTTTGATCACATGATTGTGAAAAATGCTGCCAAGGTCATAACTGTGAAAAATGGTCATAAGTTCACTTTTTCAGTGCTTTTGTAACTTTGAATGGTCACTAAACTGAACTGTTGTAAGTCTAGGACAACCTGTGTTAAGATTTTGACATATTCAATTCTAAGACATCTTTCTCATTGCATTCATTCTTATCTAGAGAGAGAAAATATGCATTCATCTTCATTAAATATTGTGATACAAAGCGAAGTTGGCGACAATGAATGTCCGAACGATGTGCATAATTTATCTTTAATACTGATTGCCTCAGTACAATTATAGTTGGGCAATCCGGTGTCAGTTATTATTGGAACTAGCTAAAATATGCATCACAATTAAAAGTTATCTTTGAGGGAATGCCTTAAGCATATGCATCCACATCTGTCTTACTTTAAAATAAATGTGTGATCGGGGATAAAAGAGATGGGGGAAGTAGCTGCATTTGCAGTTAATAATTGGTACAATGTTCAAAATAATTATTCATCAGCTTCAAATATTCCCAGGGAACTCTTTGGGCATACAAAAAGGATCTTGGCAAATGCGTGTCAGATCCGATCAATGATTTCTGTACCCCTGCTCTAAGAGGTGTTTTTCTCCTGCAATTCACGTTGGAGTAGGAATAAGGTAGATCAAATCAGATGTTTCCAGATTAATGTGCATGGCATCCAGGGATGGTTTCCTGCCAGTTCTAACCTCTTCTTTAGAAGAGGTTCCACAAATTTACAGTGCTGTTTAGAACCTGTTCCAGCTCCCTCCCCCCACCCGTCTGCACATCATCAAGATGAAGAGCGAGAGGAGGAATTCTGGGAGTTGAAGTCCACAAGTCTTAAAGCTGTCAAGTTTGAACACCCCTGGGGTTTTTGTTTCTAAAGGGTTAGGGGTGCAAGGGTCTTGTAACTTGACAGTTTTAAGACTTTCACACTTCAGTGCCAGAGTTCCTGAGCCAACATGACTGGAGGAGGAATTCTGGGAGTTGAAGTCCACAAGTCTTAAAGCTGTCAAGTTTGATCACCCCTGGGGGTTTTTTTCTAAAGGGTTAGGGGTGCAAGGGTCTTGTAACTTGACACCTTTAAGACTTGCGTGCTTCAAATGCCAGAGTTTCTGAGCCAACATTTTGGTAGCTAAGCAAGAGCATTGTTAAGTGAGTTTCACCACATTTTACAAGTTGGCCATGCCCACCCAGTCACATGGCTGGCAAGCCACTCCCACCCGGTCACATGACCAGCAAGCCACTCCCACAAAGCAGGCCACACTTAGAGAAGAGGTTCTAAAAATTTTTGAAACCCACCACTGATGACATCACATATTACTTGGGGGAAATAATGGTTGGTAGCCCTGTATGCTCCACAGGAAAAGTATTTCTATGACCTGCGGTGGATAATGTATTTGGAAAGTCCTCCTACAGTAGCAACATCTTGCTGAGATCCCACAACTCCTTCCAAATGCATACAGTATAAAGATATTCACAGTGACCTTCATGTGTTTTTTCAGTACTGCAGGACCCAATCTGAATCGGTCACTGGGACCAGAGGTTTAGTCTTTGAAAATTTCGGACTTGTGCTAAAGCCCATCCTCAGGTAACTTCTTTCTCTCTCCAGAATGCCACTCCAGAATGAGCATCTCAAGGGTGGTTTTTTTTTTTTTTTTTAAGAGACAACTGGTCTTTCTGGTTTCTCTCTGAAGATGTTTCGCTTGTCATCCAAGAAGCTTCTTCAGCTCTGAACTGGATGGTGGGGAATGGAAGGATTTATACTCCTTGCAGAAAGCTGGTCATTTGCATTCTTTTAGAGAGTCGTTGAGGCCACCTGGAGGTTTATCTCTATCATCAGGGTCACCTGAGAAGTGCAAATGGGTGCCGCGCCTTCTTGGAACTGTTGAAAGGACTGTGTGGTGGCCTGGAGAGAGATGGTTGTTGAATCCCGCAACATTATCCTGGACACGTACAGTACATTTGCCTTCCTGGACAATTTTAAATTAATTCTGACTTTTTGGGTATTTTAATTGTTTTAATCTTACTGTGTTGTTTTAACTCATGATTATTTATTTACGTATTGTAAAATGTTTTTGTATATACCTCTTCGTCGTCATTTGTTTGTATATTGAATTGTACGCCGCCCCGAGTCCCTTTGTGGAGAGGGAGCGGCCTATAAATTGAATAAATAAATAAATAAATAATTCATTCATTTTCAGTTCTGTATAACACCTTGATATCAAACAGCCCCGAGCGAACTCCAATGGGACTAATTCAGATTTGCTGATATTGTATCCTAGAGCAGTGATGGATAACTTTTTTCTGAAGGTGTGGCAAAACTGTGTGTGGACACGTAATTGCGCCTGTGATCCCACCCACCTGTGCATGCACAAGTGACCCTCCACTGCGCATGTGCAAGCGATCCTCGCATGCACGGGGGGGGGGATTTTTGCCCTCCCCAGGCTCCGGAGGCTTTCCTGAAGCCTGGGAAGGGCGATAACGGCCTTCCCCGGCCCCTCGGAAGGCCGAAAATCAACTGGCTGGCACATGTCTGCATGCCAGAGCTGAGGGCTACCATGCTGGCAAATATGGCTCCATGTGCCATCACGGTCCTAGAGTGTTTCTTAAGTTTTGTCGTTGCTGCTTATTTTGAAAATCCTTGAAGCCGGATGTAAGTATGGCTTGTTATTTGAAATGTTCTTCGTTGGTTTTAGAGTGATTCAGATCATGTGCTTATTTATTCAACAGTTCAGAATTCCACCTGTTGCTTCTAGGTAGACACGCAGGCATTGCAGAATAACCTTTTATTTAATTACAAAAGAACGGAAGCAAAGTATTTGCTATTGTGGAATGTCCAGGGGATTCTCAATCATCCAAGTCATGTTTGTTGCAAAAGTGCTTTTCCAAAGGGCAACTGGACTTTCTAGGGTTTTTCTTGGCCACATCGCCCATGAAGCTTCAGTTAGAACGGAAGAAGCTTCTTGGTTGAGAAGTGAAATGTTTTCAAGGGGAAAAAAAAAACAAGGAAGTCTATCCTTGCTTTTGGAAAAGCATCTTTGGGATTACTGAATAATATTTATTTCCATAAACTGAATAATATACTGTGGGAAGTTAAACCCCATCCCTCTGCTAGAAAACTGAAATATCCTGGGAAATATTAAGAAGGCAGAATATTATATTTCCTTGGATGTGAAAAGGGAGAAACATGTTTTTAAAGACAAAGTAGCTCCCTGCAATTTCCTCCCCCTCCCTGCCCCCACTTTGTCAATGAGCCATTAAAGCCTGAGCTAGTCTACTCTACATAACAAAGGTAGGATTAGCCATCTGCAGAAGCTCACCACAAGGCACCTGGGAAAGTTACATCAGCCAGCAAGACAACCAAACCTGGACTCAAAGCACTGGCTACAGAGTTGCCTCTGCATGGCCCTATGGGAGTCTGACAACCAATCAGAATACAAGATCAAAGGCCAGAGAAGGCATAAAACTAGGAATTTTCAGCATGTTGCTCTCTTTTCTTCTTCACCCAACATCTTCAAGGCATGTGATCACCTTTCCCCCAGGACCTCAAACCATGTGGTCGTGTCCACCATTAAAACATCTTTCCAAGTAGTCTCCATATTTCCAATGTCTTTTTCCCCACTTGGAACAGAACCCAGAAGGACGTTTCTTTCAACAATACTGTGTATATATATATATCATACTTGCCTAAAATGGGTGAATAGTAAGGCGTGTCCCTCAACCTCCATGTCCTCAACCTTTTTTTCTTGGTTATCAACTTGTAACCTATTCATCTATTCATTTTCTGCACACAGTGAGTTAATTACTCATTCTGCAATCCTTTGCAGAGCTAGCAAAAAGGAATATATATGATTTCTGCTTGTTATATGCACTGCAGAGCAATTTGAGAAATACTCATCTGACAAGCTCTCACTTTTAGGGTAATTTATCACTGTCAGAGGGTAGAGATCACCAGGATAGGAGCTGTCACTGCAGTGATTATTGTACAGTGCAATTGTTTTTTATATATGAGTATATCTGTCAACCATTTGCTAGATTGACTCCCCCCTCCAGACAATTGTCCATCATTAAGGATCTTATATACTCCAAACAAATGAACCAGATATAATAACATCCATTTAGTTTACAATATTTATAAACTGCTACAGTCATGGAACTCTTAAGTGGCATACAAGTATTTTGTTTATTTATTAAATGTATATGTCATGCATCTCGCTGTTGGAGTGACTCTTGAGCAATTTAAGTATACATGGGAGTTGGAATATTTTTGCAATTATGCAGTGTAGCCTACAGCCTGTTATTTCTTGGCTATCTCATAACCATTTCCAGGCCTGATTCTCGTAAGCTTCCCTGGCCAGGCAATGCTGTTCAGAGGTTGCCAGTTTACTATATATATATATGTTGTATTTGTACTGATAAATAAATAAAGGGAGACTAGTATAGATCTATTTCGAGCTAATTAGCTCTCATCAGCTAGCCATACCCTTATTGGGATTTGAACCTGGGCTGTATTATATCTTAGGCAGGAGTCTTAGCCACTAAGCCACAGGCTGTCCTCCTTATCAGTTGAGCCAGGGAAATAGGTATATATTTGTGTTATAAGAAATAGGTATATATTTGTGTTATAAGCATACCAGGGGTTGTAACACAATATATGTATGTATGTATGTATGTATGTATGTATGTATGTATGTATGTATGTATGTATGTATGTATTTGTTTATTTATCAGTACAAATACAACACACACACACACACACACACACACATATATATATCGAAATAGATCTATACTAGTCTCCCTTTATTTATTTATCAGTACAAATACAACACAAATATTAAAAAAGGCAACATTAAAAATAAAAATATGGTTTTCTGCCTGCATAGTCTTCTGTGATGAGCCGGTCTGAGTAAAGCGGTTGAAAAGCCTCTTGCTACATTCTTGTGGATAAATTCTATATATTTAGGAGCCAGAGATTATTATAGTCCCGTCAATTTGCAACCCTTTGAACAACTGCACATCAAAATGGTTGTAAATGTTCCACTACAACCTGAACAGAACTACTGAATAGGACAGTGATCTCTAACCTTTTCCTAAAGGTGTGCCAAAACTGTGTGTGAGTGCGCTATCGCACACGTGTGCCCACCCACCTGCGCATGTGCGAGAGACCATCACCACCACGCATGCATGAGAGGCCCCACGTGTGTGGGGGGATTTTTGCCCTCCTCAGGCTCCGGAAGCTTTCCTGAAATCTGGGGAGGGCGAAAAATAGGCCCAAAGGGTCAACCGGACTTTTGCTTGTCAGAAGGCCGAAAATCATCTGGCCAGAGCACTTGCGCACCAGAGCTGAGAGCTGCCGTGCTGGCAAATATGGCTCCGTGTGCCACAGGTTTGCCATCACGGGAATAGGGTCTCCAGTGCATCACCATTGACCTGCTCTGCTTTTTGATATATTTATAAATAACCTAAAGCAGGGGTGTCAAACTCAATTTCATTGAGGGCCACATCAGGGCTGTGGTTAACCTCGGGGTGGTGGGGTGGGGTGGCCAACTGGGTGGGTGTGACCCACTGGATGCGCATAGGCAGCTTGATGCCACTCACTGGATGTGGCTGACCAGGTGGATGTGGCCAGCTTGATGCCACACCCCAAAGTGCTGGCATGTTTCCTCTTCGCATTGGGTAGACTGGGCCAAAGTGACGCGGGCTGGCCCCTTACATTTTCCACATTGCAGGCCGATGCGGCCTACGGGTCTTGTGTTTGACCCCCCTGACCTGAAGGATAGAATGGAAGGGGGGATATCTAATGTGCAGCTGGATGTCAGCCTCTGTTTTGCTAGCTATGCTTGATTGCTATCGGCTGCCATACGAACGGGGGGAAAGGTGTGTGTGCATAGTATTGGGGAAGGGAATTATATTGTACTGGAGGAGTCTTGTTCTCTCCATCTTCTGCGCATGCTAGTGGCTGATGTTTGCACTTGGTCAAGGCCAACCGTTCCGCACACCAACTTGATGAGGCTGTTTGAAGATGCACCCCACATGACACCTTAGGTAGTTGCAGATTGGACAATGGGTTGGGGAATTGGGGGGAAGGTGCTCGGTAGTCCTTTGATATGTACTTGTTCGTGCCTTTTCGGCTCAGATCTTGCTTTCCTTTTCGCTGCTTTAAATTCATATCTAGTAAACGTACTTTATCTCTATTAAAATGGAGTTGAGGTTTTCCTTTCTTGGATATTGAAGGAGGCATGCTTGACACTAACGATGTGCTACAGAAGGCGTGTCTAACCTTTTGGCTTGCCTGAGCCACAATGAGTGAAGAGCAATGGGCACATATAAAATATATATATATAAAATATATAGTTAATGTATGTATATTTATGTGCATATGTATAAATAATGTTAAAATTATGACCTTGTGGAGCTGTATCACTAGCTGTTCAGGGCCTCACGCGGCTCACAGTCTGCAGGTTAGACACACCTGTGCTAGAGGAATTGCTTAGAATACAAAGCAGTCTCGAACATTGAGTCAAGGGCCAGTCAATGGTGAATCATATTGAATATTTATTTGGGCCTGTAATAGTCTGGGAAGCTGATAGGGCACCGCAAGTAGCAGAGAAGTGGGATTTTATCTCATCAATTCATAGTTTAAAAACTGAGTAGGGGCACATAAATAACCCAAATCTGAAAGGATGGGATCAGGAAGTTTAAAGCTTAGCAGTTGCTTGAGGGTAAGCCAACAATCAATGGGAGGTGTGTGTGTGTGTGTGTGTGTGTGTGTGTGACAGACAGAGGGGGGAGAGAGAGAGAGCTCCGTTGTCAAATGGCCGGCATGACTAAATGCGGAAGGCACGCGGAATGCTGTTACCTTCCCACCAAGGTGGTCCCTATATTTCTACTTGCATTTTTACATGCTTTCGAACTCCTGGGTTGGCAGAAGCTGGGACGAGTAACGGGAGCTCACTCCATTATGCGGCGCTAGGGATTCGAACCGCCGAACTTGCTGACCTTTCTGATCGACAAGCTCAGCGTCTTACCCACTGAGCCACCGCGTCCCCAAAGGCAGGTCTTGAACTCACAATTTCCAACTTTCTAGCCTGGTGATTTAACCGCGACAATTCCAAATTGGCTTTCCGTGTCTGCGAAATCAATTAAAAGAATTGGCAGTCTGCTTCCTGAATTGGGAGAGGAGGCTGCTGCATCCCTGGAGGTTTTGAAGGAAAGTTTGGATATCCTTTTATCCTGAACAGCAGCAGGGTTTATAGAATTTAGGAGCACTGCTGAACCAAAGCAATGCAATGTGATGCAGCCGCTAAAAGCCAAGAGTTTGCATTACCAAAAGCACTGAGAATGTAGGTTACAGGAGTTAGTTGTTCTATTATACTCTGTGCTAAAAAATTATATCCTCGGAGAACTGTCTCTTCTAGAATTTTAAGAAGGAGCTGGAAGGACAGCAGGGATCTGGAACTCAAGCACTAGGAGCAGGGGTGAGATTCAGCAGCTTCTGGTACCAGTTCAACTGGTAGCGGAAATTTTGAGTTGTTTGGAGAACCGGCAAACCTCTGGCTGGCCCCCCGAGTGGGGAGGGAATGGAGATCCTTCGCCTGCCACGCCCATCAAGCCATTGCCCACAGAACAGGTAGTAAAACAAAACATGAATTTCACCACCGACTAGGAGGAATGGTTGAAAAAGCTGAGCCAAACGAAAGACTAGGGAAATATGGCGATCATGTATAAATATTTAAGATAGTCACAGCTGAGAGATGGGTGACATTGCGGAGCTGCTGCTCTTGAAAATCAGTGTAGGACTATTTATTTATTTATTTATTAATCTAATTTGTATGCTGCACCCTCTCCACCAAGGGACTCGGGGCGGCGTACAAGTTATTACATAACAAATAAATAACAAGGAGGAGATATAAAAAGCAATGTACAACACATAATAAATAAATAATCAATTAATTAAAAATAGCAAAATGCAATTAAAAACAATTAAAATACCCAGAGTCAAACTTAATTTAAAATTTTATCCAGAGGGATTAGAAGATAGCTATAATTCAGGCCAGGCCGGCTAGTTGGAACAGGTGGGTCTTGAGTTTTGTGCGGAAGGAGCGGAGATCGGTTGCTGTCCTAATGTCGGGGGGGAGGTCATTCCAGAGGGCTGGGCCCATCACAGAGAAGGCCCTTCCCCTCGGCGCCGCCCTCTGGCATTGCTTGGTGGACATGTTGAAATTAAAGGAAGGAGACTTCTTTTAGTATTAGAAGGAATTTCCCAACATAGTTGTGAACTAGATCAGTCTGTTGGGAACATAGCAATAAGTTCTTCTTTCCAGGAAGTTTTCAAGTGACCTGTGTTACTCTTATTGCAACATGCCTTATTTTATGATTTCTCCAATTATGGAAAAGGCTTTGTGCTACAGCTGGAAACCGAATGTTTAGCAGAATAAGTTATCTTGCTGTACATCTGTAAACTGGGCACGTCTGTGGCTTTATTACCATATGACACAGTACTGCAAACTATTACTGTGCATATTTACAGCACTGTAAAATGGAAAATAAATACAGCTATAAAAGAATCCCCTGTCTCACTTCTAGCAGAAACAGAAGGTAATAATGGAGGGAAGAGACCAAAGAAATAAAAAAAAGTTATTCTGGGACATAAAAACATTCCGACCCTCAGATATTCTCTCACACTCCTGTGTAATATAAGCGATCTTGAAGTATTTAACAAAGGTTACGACATCTGGGGTGCATACATTTGAAAAGAAGATAGCAGATACTTCCTTGCATCTCTTTGCTGCTGTTTAATCGTTGTCCAGCTTTTTGCAGTCCAGCTAAAATTGTTTTATTGGCTTATATTTTTATTGTTGCCTTCCAGGACTTGGTATGCCCAGATGGGGGTCATGATGACCTACCAGCAGGGATAGATAACATCTCTATTTTAGAAATTGTGATCTCCACAGATCAGTAGGACAGCAGGTTTGGGAAGATGATTTACAGATAGTTTATACCCATAGGCTCCGTGACCATTCAGAGTTACGGCAGTGCTAAAAAAAATGGACATACAACTGATCCCCCATCAGTTCTTCCATCAACATCAAAGGAGTCACATGATTGCAATCCAGGTGCTTGTGCCGGTCTTGGAATTATGTCATTGCAGGGAGCTGCGATCACCAAGCATGTGTGATTCTGGGTAGCTGACCACGTGGAGTGGAGAGTGAGAGGCATTTATACCCTCTCTCGGGCTTTGAACTTGAGCTTCCTGTTCCTGTGGCAAGGGCAGGTATTCTATTGGCTGTAGTCAGACTCCCATGTGGAGCCATGAATCAAGTTTGGAGCAGAGGTGGGTTCCTACCGGTTCGGACCAGTTCAGCTGAAACGGTAGTGGTTCTCTGGCCTGGGTTGCTGGAACCAGCAGCGACCCAGATCTGCCACGCCCCCGAACCGGTTCCCTGGTCTCTTTTCCCATCGCCGGCATGTTTCTGCTCATGCTCAGAACAGTTTTCAGTAAACTGCGCATGCGCAGTAATTTGCGCGCACATGCAAAACACCCTCTCTCAGTGAACTGGTAATAAACCAGTTAGGAATCCACCACTGGTTTGGGGGAACCTTGGGCTGATGTAACGTCACCAGGGAGCTGCTCTTTGTCTTTAAAAACATGTTTCTCCATTTCTCATCCGGGGAAATATAATATTCTGCCTTTTTAATATTTCCTAGAATATTTCATTCTTCTAGGAGAGGGTTTGGTGCTAACTTTCTACACAGTTATGAACTAAGTCTCTGGAAGAAATATATCTATTTATATCTCTATATCAATGTCTGTCTGTCTATCTATTATATAGCCTTATCTATATATTTGTAATAATTTTGATATAAATGGAGAAAGTCATTTCAATACTAGTCAACCAAGAAAATAGAATATCCAGTTGGTTTTCACTTACTATGTTATTTTCTCTCTTTCATTTCAGATGCAGAAATGATCCCTAATGCAGCACTATTTTTATTGGGTAAGAGAATGTCATGTTTGGTACAGTTTGCATTACAATACAATACAATAGTAGAGGTGGAAGGGACCTTGGAGGTCTTCTAGTCCAACCCCCTGCCTAGGCAGGAAACCCTATACCGTTCCAGACAAATGGCTATCCAACATCTTCTTAAAGACTTCCAGTGTTGGGGCATTCACAACTTCTGGAGGCAAGCTGTTGCACGGATTAATTGTTCTAACTGTCAGGAAATTTCTCCTCAGTTCTAAGTTGCTTCTCTCCTTGATTAGTTTCCACCCATTGCTTCTTGTCCTGCCCTCAGGTGCCTTGGAAAATAGTTTGACTCCCTCTTCTTTGTGGTGACCCCTCAAATATTGGAACACTGCTATCATGTCTCCCCTAGTCATTCTTTTCATTAAATTAGACATACTCAGTTCCTGCAAACGTTCTTCATATGTTATACCAGTTTTTTCTCCCTAGTCCCTTGTCTGCTGTATGTATCCCTCAGGTTCCAGATAGCATACAGGAAATAGCACTACATGATGGTAACAGACTGACAATATGATTCTTATGGTTCTAATCATCCCATTCTACAGACTAAAATATATTCCAAATTGCCCCCTGAACAAACATAAACAAGGGAATACTGCAACAATTAGTTTGTAATGGGCATGTAATCGCTCAACCATTCATTTGTTTCGTATTTTCCAAATTCACATATCAAACTTTCTGCAAGCATCCTGGAGTATCTGAAAAGGCCAGAAAACTCAGTGATTTGTTTGTGAAGATTTTCAATCATTCAGGTCATAATTGTCTCAAAAGTGCTTTTTTTCTTCAAAAAGCAACTGGACTGTTTTTTATTTGAGGAAGAAGAAAACGTTTCGCTTCTCATCCAAGAAGCTTCATCAGTTCTGATGGTGGTGGTGGTGGTGGGGAAATGAATGGAAGAATAGGTAGTACTGATAGTTGAGACTGGATGGTGGGAGGATGGGAGGGTAGGTTCTGATAGGATGGGGAGGGGGATCCTTTCATTCCATTCCCCCCCCCCCCCATCCCAGAGGTGGCATTCAGCAGGTTATGACCAGTTCTGGAGAACCAATAGCAGAAATTTTGAGTAGTTCGGAGAACCGGTAAATATCACCTCTGACTGGCCCTGCCCCATCTATTCACTGTCTCCCGAGTCCCAGCTGATGGGAAGGAAATGGGGATTTTGCAGTAACCTTCTCCTGGAGTGGGGAGGGAATGAAGATTTTACAGTATCCTTTCCCTGCCACACCCACCAAGCCACACCCACCAAGCCGTGCCACTCCCACCAAACCACACATGCAGAACCGGCAATAAAAAGGTTTTGAATCCCACCACTGCCCCATCAGAATTTATCCTTCCATCCCCCTCCCATCATTCTATCAGAACCTATCCTTCCATTCCCCTTCCCAGCATCAGAACTGATGAAGCTTCTTGGATAAGAAGCAAAACATTCCAGTTGCCTTTTGAAGGGGAAAAAAAAAGCACCTTTGACACTCAGCGATCTACGTCTATTTCAGAAGGGCACCCTGGAAAAGACATTTAATTATTTTTTAAAAAAACATTACAAACAAAAGATACCATGCATAATATATGCTGCCCATTAAAAAATTAAATTATGCAGCAGATTTTTTAATAAAAAGTGTTGGCAGTGCATTCAAACATACAGCCGCAGTGTATTCTTATACAGTATTATAAATGGTAATAATATACATTCTTTCCAATGACAGCATCTCTTAAACAGAGCCACAAAGATCTTTTAATGATACATTAGATACAACCAGTTTGCAAAAGAATCCAGTATTTTAAATACAGCATGGCATTAAAGGTGCTTTGCAAATGGCAAGGCACCAATGAAACATGAAAAGGCTATATTAATTGCCCTGAAAATAGTACTAAGTACAAAATGGTGACAGAACAGCCTCCGTGCCATGAAATTAATTGCTTCGGGGTAAATGCCTGCAGGAATGAGTGTGAGCTCATTCACAGAGAACCCAGCTGATTTGGGGAGGAGACACATTTTCACAAGAGGGGAAGGTGGCAGCAAACATCTCCCCGTGATCACAGTGGCACTCTCCCAAAATTTAGGCACTCTGTTGAATATAGGTTGAGGGGAAAAAAGAATCACTCCCCAACTGTTTTTGCGCTATTATTATTCAGATGCTTTAACAATTTCCTGTTTAAGTTTCCGGTTTCCTCTTGAAACTACTTACAGGAACACAGCAGGATTTTAGCAGTGCAATAGTAAAGGACTTAAGTTATAGCTTTAAGGTCCCTTTATGACATACGTAAGTGGCTCTTCTCCTATCCCAACAAGCTACTCCAGCAGAGAGGACACATCCTTTCAAGAATCCTTCCTTAGTGTGGAAAGCTTTAATCTATGGATAACCTTCAGCCTCCACACATGTCAGTCTTTTGACATTTGCCAGCATTCTGCCAGATTCATACCGTCTCTAAGGATAACAGTCAATGCAGTCCCTCCATAGGGCTTTCAGCATTCTTTTTACACACAGCAGTCTTCCAAATGAAGTTACGTTTTCAGTCTTTTCCCTCAGTTCATTTTTCTTTCCTCTATTGTGGAAAGTACAAAACAAACAAACAAAATATTTACAGATTGGCAGCTCACTGCAATAAGTCCATTTTTAAAGATCAGTGACCACTGAATGTAATAAATCCATTCCTGAGCCATGTATGTCATTGAACTAAACCACCCAGAATTTAGTCTTGCTGGGATTAAAGCGATGCTATTTTGCAAATGACTTGTTGTAACTTAGAATAGAATAACAGAGTTGGAAGGGACCTTGGAGGTCTTCTAGTCCAACCCCCTGCTAAGGCAGGAAACCCTACATCACTTCAGACAAATGGTTATCCAACATCTTAAAAACCTCCAGTTTTTGGAGCATTCACAACTTGTGAATAGCTTGACTCCCTCTTCTTTGTGGCAACCCCTGAGATATTGGAAGACTGCTATCATGTCTCCGCTAGTCCTTCTTTTCATTAAACTAGACATACCCAGTTCCTGCAATTGTTTTTTATATGTTTTAGCCTCCAGTCCCCTAATCATCTTTGTTGCTCTTATCTGCACTCTTTCTAGAGTCTCAACATTGTTGTACCGAAATAGCAATCCAGTGCCCTCAATGTGTGGACTACAGTTCCCAATTGTGACCGGGTTTTTTTTCCTTTGGTGGAATGATTTCCCCCCCTCCATTATCATTGTCTATTTATGCTCACAGTGGAGAGATTGATGACACAGGAAGTCCTCAGCTGATGACCACAATTGAACCAGAAATTTCTGTTGCTAAGCATGACATTGATTACGTGAATGTTCTCCCATTGGTTCAGTTAATCTGGCTTCCAAATTGACTTTGCTTGTCAGAAGGTCGCAAAAGGTGATCACATGACCCCAGGACGCTGCAGCTGTCATGGATACAAGTCAGTTGCCAAGCATCTGAATTTTGATCATGTGACCACGGGGATGCTGCAATGGTTGCTGGTGGGAAAAATAATGATAGGTCACTTTTTTCAATGCCCGTTGTAACTTTGAACGGACACTAAACAAACAGTTGCAAGCCAAGAACTACTTGTACTACCAAATCTTCACACCCCAAGTGACAATGGCAATTATTCCTTAAGAAATCATATAGATTTCTAGGGGAGACATGATAGCAGTCTCCCAATATTTCAGGGGCTGCCACAAAGAAGAGGGAGTGAAGCTATTCTCCAAAGCACCTGAGGGCAGGACAAGAAGCAATGGGTGGAAACTAATCAAGGAGAGAAGCAACTTAGAACTGAGGAGAAACTTCCTGACAGTTAGAACAATTAATCAGTGGAACAGCTTGCCTCCAGAAGTTGTGAATGCCCCAACACTGGAAGTCTTTAAGAAGATGTCGGATAACCATTTGTCTGAAGTGGTGTGGGGTTTCCTTCCTAGGCAGGGGGTTGGACTAGAAGACCTCCAAGGACTCTTCCACTCTATTATTCTATTCTATTCTATTCTATTCTAAACAACCCACACTCAAGTACCTTAACCACTTGGTTTGTGCCTTTGAATTAGTTTTGAAGCCTAATACCAGCCTGGACAAGTCCCTGAATTGTCTTGGCAATGTTTTCAAAAGTGGTTTGCCATTGTCTTCTTCCTAGGGCCCAAGGTCACCCAGCTGGCATCCGTGCCCAACTGACAAGTCTCTCGACTCCTCGCTTCAATGCCTTTAAGCACTGCACCAAATTGGCTCTTAGTTAATTATTTAACAGTAATTCAATGACCAAAGAGTGACATTTACCTGGCATAAAAGTCTGTAGAGGTTCTCAGTCATCCAGATCATGGTTGTCCCAAAGGCGTTTTTTTTAGGAGGCAACTGGACTTCCTTGTTCAGCTGAAGAAGCTTCTCGGATGAGAAGCAAAATGTCTTCAAAAGAAAAAAAACAAGAAAGTCCAGTTGTCTCCTGAAAAAGCACCTTTGGGGCATTAACTTGGCATACATTTATTCCGAATGCATCTTTCGTTTGCTATACCCATGCCTTGGGGATAACGTTTTGGAAACTTTCCAGTAATCCACACTTAAAACGTGGAAAATATTTAAAACGGTCTTCAGCCATAATTCAGATGCTAGGCTGTTGCCTTTGGAAGTTGAGCAGTAGAAAACTATAATAAACAAATCAGGTTTGCTTGGGCTGTAATAATCGTTCAGGTTCTTCTTTCGGGACACAGGAAGGATTAATATTAAAATAAATAAATATAAACAGATTGCCGAAGTGTGGGAGGTGTGGGTACAAACAGGGAATGTTCTACTACATGTGGTGGACTTGTCCCAAGGTTGGAAAATAGTGGCGTAAGATAAAGAAGTGGATGGAAGAGATAACTGAGCAAAGTATAGAGCTGAAGCCAGAATTGTTTCTCCTTTGAATCTTTGATGGGAAAATGGAGATTTTTGTTTACAATACATATTACACATATTAACTGCAAATAGTATCGTACTAGTATAGAACTGGAAGCAAACAGATTACCCTCCCCCCCAAGCCCCAGACCCAATTATAAGAATGAAAATTTATGAATGTGCAGAAATGGATAGACTGTCGATGGAAATGAAGGAGAGGGAATAAATTGAGTACTATCAAATTTGGAATAGATGGTATTCCTGGCTTGAGAGTAAATGTAAAACTTAAGGCATAAAGGGTAAATGTGTAAATGTATAGAGTATCTAAATAAGGATATAATTTAGGATAATGATATAGAAATATAATTTTTTTGTAAATAGGATTGTTATGAAAAATATGGATACCGATATGGAAAAGCTGTTACGAGTGTAAATTTGTGTTTTGTGTTTAGTCTTTTAAATGTTGGAAAATTTAATAAACACTATTTTAAGATTAAAAAATAAATAGAACATGTATTTCCCTGAGTTTACAGAAGGGGAAAAATAATCTCCCACTGTCCTTCTGTACTTCTTCTTTTTTTAATCATTTGTCCCCAGGTCTTTGGTATGTTACCATTCTTTGTGAATTTCAGAGAGGTCTTTTTTGCAACAGCTCTTAAAATGAAATCTCTCTATTCCCCAGCAATATAACTGTATGTACAGAGCACTTGGGGATAAATTGGGGTGAGCCGTGACCTTCATGCCAAGCTGATGAGATTTCACTTCGTTGGATGTAGAATGCTGGACCAAAAACACTTGGCCTTGTTTCAGTAAGGCAAGCGATAGATTTTTATTTGCATCACTAGTCTAAGGTTACAGTTTTGGATCCTGCCTAGACTTCTCTGTCCCAATGAGCTGGCAGGTAAACGGATCTGCTACAAGGAACAGTGCATCTCCAGAGTACATGATATTTATAACTCAAAGAGACCCAGGACTGGTTCTGGGACCGACATAAAAGGATGCAAAGAGACTAAAGAAAGTAAAAGCAGATTGTTGTTTTTCTGAAAAGCAAAAGTAGTAAGAAGCCTGGAATACAGGTGGCCCTCAATTTACAACCACTTGGAACCAGAATTCCCATTTCTAAATGAGGCAGTTTTCAATTTTCAATTCGCTAAGTGAGGCTGCACTCAATGTTACCTTTTTTTGTGTGATTATTGATTCGCTGTGTTGTTAAGTGAATCATGTGGTGGTTAAGCAAATAATCAACTTCCCCTGTTGACTTTGCTTGTGGGGAACTGGCTGGAAAGATCACAAATAGCCATCCTGTGATCCAAGGATGTTGCAACTGTTGTAAACACGTGTTGGTTGTCAATCACCCAAAGTCTGATTATATGACTGTGAAGATGCTGCAATGGTCATAAGTATGAGGAGCGGACTTCAATCACTTTTATCACTGCTGTTGTAACTTCAAACAGTCGCTAAATGAATGGTTGTAAGTCAAACACTACCTGTATTGTGTCCAGAAGCAGCCATACCCTTACTGGGATTTGAACCTGGGCTCTATTACATATTAGGCAGATGTGTTAGCCACTAAGCCACAGGCTCTCCTCCTTATCAGCTGAGCCAGGGAAATAGGTATGTATTTGTGTTATAACCCCTGGTATGCCCAAATGTGGGAGGGAGCTCACTACTCCCCCTTTTCTGTCCTTCAGCTCATTACAGAAGACTATCCAGGCAGAAAACCATATTTTTTGGGTATATATATATATATTCCAAATATCCTTGGAAAATTTCAAGTCCATTGTGGTGCTTATTACGAAAGGATAAGAAATATACATACAGCATACATTACACACAGACACATATATAAAATCTGACATCTAAATGGGTGTAATTATATAACACATTTGGAAATATATGTCTCACACCTGCCTACCCATCACTTTTCTTTATTTCATTATTAAAATTATGTGATTACAAAAAAATAATTTCTGTCTACTTTCTAGAAGCTGGCATCTGGAAATACTGTAGCACATTTAGTCATTCTGTAATAATCATTTGTGCCACACTTCTAAAACACAATGATATATATGGACTTAACTTATTTATACAATTAAGAGTTTAAACTATATTAATTTTCAACATATTAATTTTCAACATGGAATGCAAAGCATATTTTTCTAAAAAAAGATCCTAATCTGTATATAAAATGCAAAGCATATTTACTTTAAAAAGATCCAAATCTGTATATAAAATACAGAGGGAAGCACAGTACTTAATTCTTTTTGTTTGGTTTCCTGATTCTGACAAATGTCCAAAAGAATACTTATAAAGCAAGTTTACTAGATAGAATTCTCAAAAGCAATATGGCAACATGAATCACAAAAAAAGGAAAGATACCAAATTGTTAAGGAGTTACAGATCATCTGTGCAACCCAAATGAATGTTGTAGAAAGTAAGCTTTTACTTCATTAAAAATATATTGACTTTTTATGCCTAACTTTTGACATTCTACAGATTCAGATGCTGGCAGAAAAAATGGGTTTGCTTGAGTACTGACTACTATCCACAAACTGCTTATGTCAAACAATTCTGAATAAAAGCTTAGAATATATTTGTTTGGCGCTGTACTCCTTTAATTGCCAGGCCCAATGGACAAATTATGGAAATGTTAATCCTTCTGATTTAGAGGATATAGGATTGAGCAAGACTGGTCTGTAGGCTGCAAATTCAGATTACATTTTTCTTGCCATTTTGGGAATATATCTGTAATGCAATAAACTTTTTTTATTTTATTTTATAGCACTAAAAATAAGGATAAAAAGAATTCTATACAATGCCTTTTTTGAAGTGAAATTGATTGCTTAGAAAAGTAAAGCGTGCAAAATTATCCACCTCCAAAAATGAGTATAGAAACTGTAATGACCTGTCCCAGCAGTTACACATCACTGACTAGCCCCTTATATCTTCCGAAATACATTATGGTTAAAACTCTCCGGTTTCTCGGTCAGGAGAGAAAATGGTAAGGACATGATGGAGGCAAAAACAAAATAAGGTCAAGGAAAAGAAATAACTTCTGTAGGGATCAATGGCCACCCTGGCCATTTTCACTCTTCAAAACAACTATGGTAGTTAACTTTTTATAATAACTTTTTCTCAACTGAAATGGATGGACTTCAACTCCCAGAATTCCCTGGAAGGTAAGGGAGTTGAAGTCCCCTCATCTTAAAATTGCCAAGGCTGAGAAACACTGTTTTTACAGTTACTGGCATTTATATTAGGCTATTAAGGTGGCTCAGTGGCTAAGACGCTGAGCTTGTCGATCAGAAGGTCAGCAGTTCAAGTGCCGCATAACGGAGTGAGCTCCCGTTACTTGTCCCAGCTTTTGCTAGTTCGAAAGCACGTGAAAAATACAAGTAGAAAAATAGGGACCACTTTGGTGGGAAGATAACAGCGTTCCATGTGCTTCTGGCATTTAGTCATGACAGCCACATGACCAGAGATGTCTTTGGACAGCGCTGGCTCTTTGGCTTTGAAACGGAGATGAGCACCGCCCCCTAGAGTCGGGAATGACTAGCACATACATGTATGTACAAGGGGAACCTTTACCTATTGAGGGAAGGGGGGGGGTCCCTTTGGCCCAACCTCAAAAAATGTGTGTGTTCTTTATAATTTTATGAAAATTAAAAGTTTATTATTATTATGAAACCGACCTAAAGAACAAGGTTCGAAAAACAAATTTGCTGCCCAGTATTTGTAATGAAATGTCTATAGAGTAGGCATTTGTTTGTAACACCCAGTCTACTTTCTATCTGTTTGATAAACAAGAGATCCAAATACACTTCTTGGCTTGGTCACCCATAAAGAAAATAGATTTTCCATTACCCGCTATTCAGGCATTTCAAAGGAACTTCCCACTCAAAAGAATGGCCCCTTGAGACAACATCTTGTATAGAGGTTCTCATTTGCAGATAAAGGGCTGACATGAGTTTCTACTCTGGAGTTGGGATCCCTTCCAGCTCCTATGAGATACGAAGCATGCTGGCCGGAATGTACTGCAGCCTGAGGGTTATTCAAGGCTCAGTGTCAGTCCAAAATGCAGGAAATCAGAAACCAAAGTACATTAGTTTTCCCTACATCATGAGCAATCAAAGCGAAAAAATACGCTTGGGGAAGGGAGAGGGTGAAGATGGGAGAATATAATTTGCACATAGAAGGGAGGGGGAGGAAATTCTGCTGGGAAGCCTTGCATAAACAAGGAGATTTATATCCTGGACAATCTATTGGGAGCCACTGAGTGGGTGACGCCAGAGCCAAAAGCAGATGCAGTCAGAATCCCAAATGGATGGGATCATTTGTTTCAGGAGTCTCCAAAATTGGCGACTTTTAAGACTTGTGGACTTCAACTCCTAGAATTCCTCAACTAGCCATGCTAACTCTAACCCTAACTCTCAAATATGCTTTCCTTCTGATACTTTCTTCTTCTTTCTCAATTAGTAATCCAGCAGGAAAGGCAAGAGGGTTCTTATTGGAACCCATCTCTTGCAGCAAGTTTTGAAATTAATCTGGGGGGTTTGCAAGAAATTAGTTGGAAGGCCGTACATGGAGTAGAGCCGCAATTTCCATATGCCCCATCTTAGAGATTGATCCATGGTAAGAAATAGAAACAGAACAATAGAGTTGGAAGGGACCTTGGAGGTCTTCTAGTCCAACCTCCTGCTTAGGCAGGAAACCCTACATCACTTCAGATAAATGGTTGTCCAATCTCTTCTTAAAAACTTCCAGTGTTGGAGCATTTACAACTTCTGGAGGCAAGTTCTTCCATTGATTAATTATTCTAACTGTCAGGAATTTTCTCCTTAGTTCTAAGTTGCTTCTCTCCTTGATTAGTTTCCACCCATTGCTTCTTGTCAATGGTAGGTGGTACGTGGACCCAGTCTAAAGTTGCTTGCTCCAAAATCATGCCATAAAAAAGGCAGGGAAGAGATTAAGAACAGAACGACTTATACTGTATTCCATCGTACTTCACTGCACAAGGTGATTCATCCTGAACTAATGAATGTAAACTAGATCTCCGATTTTACAAGTCTATATTTTTCAGGTCCAGGGGCAATCACGAGTTCATCTCTCATTAGTTGTTTGCACACATAATGATTCTTACACAACTCCCACTCATTGCTAACTTTACCACATCACCAGGAGCTCTTCCCAAGAAGGATGAATAAATAGAAGCATTCCTTAGAGAACTTAATGGCATATGCAGACATCTCAATCCAGGGCAGTGACAGCAATGTCCCAAACATGTATGCATGCAAATGGTGACAGAAACAACATGGAACTCAATCCTTAACTGCACCTGTAGCTGTACCCCAGAAGTTGGTATTGATTGACCTCAAAAGTGCCAACATCTCATGTGATCTATAGAAATCTAACACATTTCAGTGTTGTTTTGATCAGAAGTTAGGTGGTTATACTGTAATGCCCAAGCTGGTGAAATATAACCCATATTAATTACATATGCAAAGAAGCATTCTCATTTCTTCTCAAAGAAAATCCTGCCACTCAAATTGTCAACAAATCAATACAGTCTCAAATTTTAAAAAGTGTGATTCAGGATGACCTATCTGTTAACTATTGAAAAAAAAAAAGTAAAAATGCCCGTGACTCTTAGTATATACTTAGATATACCCATAAAAATTTCTAGGCACAAAAAATAAGTGGTTTCTTGATGCCTGCTTTTTACATTTGTATTCCACTCTAGCCATGGTTTCCTTAGAAACCAATGTAAGAAAATCTAATACTGGCTGCAGCCTACGTAGTCTAAATCAAACATCCCTGCAATTGGGTTATACTGTAGTTCATTAAACTATAGTGGCATGAACTTACTTTGACTTGGAAGGCTAAAATAAATAACATAAAATAAAATCCCCCCCGCCCCCCAAAGCAAACTGTATTTCCTCTTCTAATAACAAAAAAGTCCTCTAAAACAGGAATATTAAGGGACGAATGCCAAATGTCATATAAACTGCAGTTTAGTACATTTTCATTTTTATTTAAATAGTTCAATTTTGCCCCCCACCCCAGCCCTGCAGCATTTGACCAGTGCAGAAAAGTGTAACATTTTTCCTACTAGAAATGAACAGAAATATGCTTATGTTCCACCAAAGAGAGTTTTGTAAAAAGTGCAAAAAGTGAAGTGCAAAACTACAGAGCATCAAGGATTGTATGCTTTAAAATACTGCATAATCATAACATTCTAAGAATTGATCAAAGTAATAAAATACATTAGCTTCCTTCTAACGACCGCCCTTTTTGGCTACGATTCCCACATATTTCAAGTGAATTTAGTGCAAATCACTGCAAATTAAGGCCCCTTTCATCCTTATCTTCTTCAGAAAAACAACGGCTTCTCAAAATAGCTTTTGTGGAGATCACTTGTTAGTCTTTTATTCTGAAGGGTCTTTGCCACCTCGAAGAGTTTCTTGGGTGCCTCCGTGCGAAGAAAAACGGTCAAACGAATGCAGAGCCCTTCTTTTTTGTTTTGCTTTTAGATGAAGTGAATCCAGCTCTCTTCACATTCTCTGGGCATCGTAAGCGGATGGTTCCTACAAGTGAGGGTATAATTCTTCTCCTGATTGTTATCCCAGTGTTCCTGTCTGTTGGCTCGGTATAAGACGGCAAACTCAATTACGGAGCTAAGCTGAAGAAGGAAGGGGGGCATAGGAAGGAAGAAGGTGAAAATGTCCACTTGGGTCTCACCATCCTGACCAGTAACACTGCTATGCCACTGAGCGTTTATTTCATGCTGGCTTTTCCAGTGATTGAAAGTGTAACGCACGGCCACCTGCTTCTCGAAGGATAAATTGATCACTCTGATTGTGCCATTCAGGCCCAGATCTGAGCTGGACACCCGTTCCAAGCACACCTGCTGCTGTTGCAGGCGGCTGAGGAAGTCTTCACAATCTCCCGGCTGCTGGAAGTCGGGTACCAGGCACTGCATGGTGAACTCCAGGTCCAGCCTGCTGCAACAGAGATCCGAATTAATGGACAGACGGGAAAGAACATGAAGCGGGATGGAGGGGTCTTCCCCGGCTTGGAAGACTTTCACTTCCGTCAGCTCCAGGCCCAAAGCGTCAGCAAACCGGACGCGGTTCTTGCGGGTGTTGCACCCCGGGACACGGCAGGGAGCCACCCCACTACGCTTTCTCTCAGGGGAACTGGGCAAGGACCTGGCCCGGCGCCTCATGATGGGCCGGAGATGCGGGTCACAGCTTGTAACCGTGGCGCTCTGAGGGACTCTACGCTCTGCTTTCTCGCGAAGAAAGGAAGTCAACTGGCTGGCGCTGCTGCTGCTATGCAGGGGTTGGCACCTCTTTTTTTCCACAAACTGAGTTCCTTCTCCTTGGCCCATGTTCTGGTACAGATCAGAGAGACAGTTGGAACTCCGCTGGGGAGGCCTCAGCACCTTTTGCCCCTGAGGGCAAACTGTTTGAGAGGACATCGCTGCTGCTAAAAACTGTCTTTGACTGAGACGTGCAGGAGAAAAGATGAGGTCAGCGAGGAAAGAAAGAAGCCCCGAGTGAAAAGCTCAATGATGGTTCCTCCAATCTTGGTCTGATCCGTGTCAGGCTATGGCAGAACCGACTGACAGAATGTGCTACCGGCTCCGGGTCAAACGCTATAGGATCCACAGCAATGGTCCAGCGCGTTGGGTGTCTCCAGGCTATCGGACAAGCTGCAGGGGGACTCGAGGCTATCGGTGAGAATGCTGGATGCCTGGGTGTTGTCTCCCAAACTGGCCACCGACTGCAAGCTGTCTAGCTGGATACTGGAGGTCTCAAGACTGTCCCCCAGGCTGAAGATGGACCGGAAATTAGCCGGGTAAAGCCGCAGAGAGTCCCGGTTATCCCAGGGATTCAGGCTGTCCTGGAGAAAACTAACCGGGCTTTTTTGCTGACCGGCACAAGATTCAAGGCTGTCGCTTTGGATGCTGGAAGACTCTGGAAGGCTGCCCAGGCTGGAAGATGCCTGGAGATGGCTGGGCTGGACAGAGAGGGAATCGAGGCTGCTGGGCAAGCTGGAAGGAGGAGTCTGGAAGGCGTCCCTGGGAGCTTGCAGGCTGTCAACCTGGACGGTGCTGAGGATAGCGGTGGTGGAAGAAGAGGCGGTCAAGCTGGGGCACGAACTAGAGACGGGGTCTGTAATGGGAGAGGCTGGAGTCGACATCCAGCCCAGCTCTGAGTTTTTTCTCCCCGCGCGTCCCCACGGCTGGACGGGGCTGGTTCCTTCTGCGGCGACCCCTCTTCAGTTCCAGGCGTGCAACAAGCAGCACCGAGAAGGGAGCGGCGCGTCCGGGCGAGACAACCGGCGGCTTCCGATTTTTTGCTGACTGGAGCCGGTCAGCTGACGCGCAAAAAAAAAAAAAAGAGGTTGAGGAAGGAGGAAAGCTGCTGCAACCGGAGGACTTACATGCACGCCCCCTGTGACGTCACGGGCTGCTCCCTGCCCCTCGCTGTAGCCGCTTAATTACAAGCCGCTTGGGCCTCGTCGCACCTTTAAGCCGTCCTAACCTGCGCCCCGCCTGCGCACAAGGCACGAAGGAAGCCCAAATCGCGCCCTTTGTCTTGCCCGCACTACCTGGAGGAATCTGATGGAAAAGAAAGAGGAGGAACAATTATGGGTTACGAAAGGTCACCAAAAAGAAAGAGAAAGAAAGAAAGAAAGAAAGAAAGAAAGAAAGAAAGAAAGAAAGAAAGAAAGAAAGAAAGAAAGAAAGAAAGAAAGAAAGAAAGAAAGAAAGAAAGAAAGAAAGAAAGAAAAAGAAAAAAAGGGGAAGCTGATTGAAGAAAGTCGGAGGACTGAAGTGTTTTATGACCAGACTGATGCAGTTTGAAGCGTACCGACTTATAATTTGGCTTTTTAACTCCAAGGAGTTAAATATGCTTTGAAATATGCCCCAACACTGGAAGTCTTTAAGATGTTGGGTAGCTATTTGTCTGAAACGGTATAGGATTTCCTGCCTAGGCAGGGGGTTGGACTAGAAGACCTCCAAGGTCCCTTCCAACTCTACTATTGTATTGTATAAATAGGGGCGTGCATACGTGCACAAGCATGCCTAACGTCCCTGTCCCTATTTGTTTGTACCCATTCCCTGTGTTCTTATTCATGTTTATTCTTATTCCGGTTATCTTGTACATGAGTGACAAACTAAATAAATAAAAATAATAAATAAGTAAGTGAGCTGCCTTCAGTTCTATGGTGTTTTATACTTCCTCACTTCTCTGGTCTCTCTAATGGATAGACACCTTAAGTGTCTCTGCCAAGTATCTTTTTCCAACAGATTTCTTTAAAAGCAGCACTGTTTTGAACTGAGGTTAACACATTCAGATTAACTGGATTCAGTGAGTGACGCAAATTCGATCTTGCATCTTTATCCTGGATCACGTATATTTTACCTTCATTCGAAAAAGAGGCATATTGAGAGCAACCTTGTACAAGCCATAAGGACAGCAGACAGTTGTCTCACAAATGGCCTCATCTACACAACAGCATGGCACATGACATCACTCGCCCCCAGCCAGCATCCACGATTACATGATTACAGTGCTTGACTTGAACTTGGAAAATCCAGGTTTAAATTCATCCTTGAAAGCCAAATCTGGCCCTCGGTTTACCTTCCTGATAAGCGAAGTCATGATGAAATACTTCCTGAGTCAGAACATCATTTAAAAGTGGTTTATTAGGGTACCCTGATAAAGTGGGATCTCTCTGAAAAAGGAGAGAACTTCGAGCCCCATATTTCACTCTTTTATAATTAACACAACAAAGAAAATGCGAGACGAAAATCGATTGGACAGTAACCTCCCCTTTGCATAGGAAATAAGTTACATGCAGTCAAACATGCTACACATTTGCATCCCATAATATCACACACGGTCATTAAAATGAGGTCAAATGACATCAAAAGGGGTATAATTGTCAGGAAAAAGGTTGTTTGGAGTTCACAAAAGAGATAAACCAGACCCCAATTTCTACTAACAAACTTTTTCTTATCTGGAGCTAGCCTCCAGCTTATTTATCTAGGAATGTTAAAAGCTAACAAACCTGACCATCATTTTGAAAGAGAGAAAATAAATTAAAATACAAAGTAGCAAGTTATTTAACAAATGACAAAACCCATGTCATTCCCCACCCCATCCTGGCTACCAAAGTTCCCTGGATGACAAGGTTTTTGTTTTTTTTAAATTTAGTTTGTCAAACATGTACGAGACAACAGATACAAGTATAAACATGGATAGGAACATAGTAAATGGGTACGAATAAATTGGGACAGTAGGACAAGGATGGAAGGCAGGCTGGTGCGCTTATGCCCGCTCCGTACACACCTCTTAGGAATGGGGTGAGGTCAACAGTAGACAGTTTAAGGTTAACATTATGGGGGTTTGAGGGTATTACAACAGAGTCAGGTAGTGCATTCTGAGATGAACATATCTTAAACATAACTTCAAGGTTAATGTTATGGGGGTTTGAGGATGTTACAACAAATCCAGGTAGTGCATTCTGAGATGAACATATCTTAAACATAACTCCAAGGTAAAAGTTAGGGGGGTTTGAGGATGTTACAACAGAGTCAGGTAGTGCATTCTGAGAATTAGTCACTCTCAGCCCCAACAAGGTCGTAATTACAGGTGGGGGAGAGAGAGAGAAATGGAGCCTTGTCATCAGGCTGCCTGGCTACGTAATGCTGGCCTCCTTCGGTAAACCATGGTTAAGCGAATGAAGGCTTAGCAGTAGAGACCGCACACGCTGCCCCCAACCCGCGCTGGGGGCAACGCGAGGCTCCCCCCCCGCCGCCCACAATGCTTTGCGGACAAGACTGAGCTTCGCCGGGGCGGGGGGGGGGGACGGTAGTGGGAGGTTGCGCGGGCGTCTCGGAGGCATCTCAGCTTCGCGAGGGTCCGGCAGGTATCGGTGGATGGAGCCGGCGCTGGTTGAAGCCCCAGTAGAAACCGGTTTCTGGTTTGGTGCCAGCCGGCAGCGGCGATGCAACGCATCTCCCCGTGCGGAAGAATGAAGCCGCTCCGAGAACCGACCCAGGGGTCTCAGAGGCTCTATAAGATGAGCCGAGGGGCTCTTCCCTGATTTGGGCTGGCTGGCTTGCAACGATCCGGAGGAAAGAAAGGAAAAAAAACAACTAAAGCGCGTTTCCTCCCTCTATAATGGGACCGGGCATCGAAGGTTATCCCGTCTCCCCGCACAGAGGGAGCCTGCAAAACCTGGTTCATGAAACCCACGAAGGGAGCGGAATGGTAACGTAAGGATCCCTCGTTTTATGGAAGGTGCATGCAGGTGGAGGATGGCTTGTGTTTTCCCGAAGTTCGGTGTGTGTGTGTGTGTGTGTGCGTGCGTGCGAAATGCCGAATTGTCAGTACGATTTCCCCTTTAGCAACCCTTCCTAGGGTTTTCATTGGATGCTTTGCAGTCCAGACTATTTTTAATCGCAGAGCATAGAGAATTTTTTTTTGCTAAGTGAGTGATGTCGTTTCCTCTCTCTCCCCCCCCCCCCCGCCATGCTAGTTATTTTGAGATGAAGTCTTTTATATTGCAGAAACCTTGTTAGTATCGGGAGGGGGATAGCTGCTCCCTGTTTAGAAGAAGGTGAGAAAAAAACAAGCGACAGGTATCCTGTGTTTATATTGCGGAATAAACTGCCTGGTGAAGTTTAAGGGTTGCCTAAAAGGCGCTTTGCAATGTTGAACATCTACTACAATGTCCTACCTGCCAATGACGGCTTCAGCTTCAACCACAACAATACACGAGCACACAATAGATACAAACTTAAAGTAAACTGCTCCAAGCTCGATTGCAGAAAATACGACTTCAGTAACAGAATTGTCAATGCCTGGAATGCATTACCTGACTCAGTGGTTTCTTCCCCAAACCCCCCAAACTTTAACCTTAGACCAGGGGTGTCCAAACTTGGGAACTTTAAGACTTGTGGACTTCAACTCCCAGAATTCCCCAGCCTGCCTTAGACTGTCTACTGTAGACCTCACCTCATTCCTAAGAGGTTTATAAGGGGTGTGCATAAGCGCACCAACGTGCCTACTGCCCCTGTCCTAACAACCCCATTTATTCTTATCCATTTCATGTATTCATAATCTTGTATATACTTAACATCTATTATCTTATACACGTTTGACAAAAAAAAAAAAAAAAACAGAACATCAACTGGGATACCAATAAAGGCATCAGTGCTCATGCTCCCAGGTAGTCCCAGTGGCTAATGTTTATAGCAATCTTCTTCGAACTTGGCAAGTTTAAGATCTGTGGACTTCCACGCCCAGAATTCCCCAGCCAGCCTGGACATCTAAGTTTCTGAATCTGGCTTCCTCTGTGTTGCTGAATTGCAATACCTGGAATTGGAGGCTATGCAGCTTGGAATTCTGGAAGTTAAAATCTCAGAAAGGTGAGAAATTCATCTTTTTTCCCTGGCAAACCCTCACGAGAATATAAGTTAAACTAAAAAGTATTAATCTTCTGGTCAGGCTTGACTTATAAACAAATACTTGAGAGATATTTTATTTATTTTTTGCTTAATATGGCCATGGATTGTCTTCACTTTTCCCAACTTAGTTTATATTTCAGGTATTTCCTAATGATCTTCCATCTGAGCACAGATCAACCCTGTCCCGACTTAGATTACTAAACAAGCCAAGGTGGCATCTGTTGCAAAACAGTACTTAAAAGCTCCTTAACTTTTCCTTCATGTCTTTCCTTAGCATTTTATGAGAAAATCATTTGGATATATGAATCCCACTTGCAACAGGTTTCCTAGCAGATTATGAATCCCACTAGCAACAGGTTTCCTAGCAGAAATTACAGATCAGAAACAGAATTAGGTCCAAAACCAATTAGATCTGGACGATGATGATAAACTTGTATACCACTTGATTATCAGTGACTCTGGGTGAATCACAACAATGAAACAAAATAATTGCAATAAAATCAATAAAACACAAAAAATAAATATAGGTGGTTCTCAACCACAATGAAGCTCTGAATTTTGGTTGTAAGTTGTTGCAGTTGTTAAGCGGGTTACCATTTGACCACGCCTGATTTTACAACCATTTTATGATAGCTAAGAGAATCAGATGGTCATTCAGTGAATGACACGGTTATTAAGTGAATCCAACTTATCCAAAGGGTTTTTTTCCCCTAACGCAATTCTGATAGATGACTTTATTTAATTCAAGGAATGAGGAGTGCGCCAATCTTTCAGGATCCAAATTTCCAGGCAGATGGATGTCAACTAATGAAGCCCTATGCCAATGATGGTTAACCTTTTCGGCACTGAGTGCCGAAACAGGAGCACATGTGCTGGAGCACCGAAACCTGGAAGAGAGCAGCTGGCTGGTGTGCATGCATGTGGTGGGTGGCCAGCTGCACTTCCGAATTCCGTCGCATGCATGCACGAAGACCAGCTGGCCGGTGTCTATGCGTGTGACGGAACCCGGAAGAGAGCAGCTGGCTGCACATGCATGCATGTGACAGAAACCCGGAAGTGCAGCTGTGCCATAGGTTTGCCATCACGGCCCTATGCTTAGTACAGTAGTTCCTGAGTTATTGATTCCTTACAGATTATTCACTCAAACGTTGGGTTCTTTCCATGAGCTGATAATGTCCCAGTTACAGGTTTATACTTTTAGAATATGTAAATGGTACAACAGCTTGCATAGGAGACTGTTCAGAGACTCGACAATATTAACCTTCTCTCTTTTAATGTCTTTTTAATGTCAGATATTTATTTGTTTGAAGGGGAGGGACAGAGACCTGGATCTAATCATGAATTAGAAAATGCAAGTTTAGACGTATTTGTAAACGTTTTATCACGGGTGTCCTATCAATGCCTACCCATTTAATTCACATGGATATGCATTTTACAGGAAAGAAAAAGAAATGGATTTGCTTCAATGAAAATGCTATATATTTCTTTCTTAATAAGCTTTTTATGAGAATAATCACCAGGAAAAAAATTTAAGAGATTTCTAAGGCAAAAAAAACAATATATATGTAATAATACAATACAATACAATACAATACAATACAATAGTAGAGTTGGAAGGGACCTTGGAGGTCTTCTAGTCCAACCCCCTGCCTAGGCAGGAAACCCTGTACCGTTCCAGACAAATGGCTATCCAACATCTTCTTAAAGACTTCCAGTGTTGGGACATTCACAACTTCTGGAGGCAAGCTGTTCCACTGATTAATTGTTCTCACTGTCAGGAAGTTTCTCCTCAGTTCTAAGTTGCTTCTCTCCTTGATTAGTTTCCACCCATTGCTTCTTGTTCTGTCCTCAGGTGCCTTGGAGAATAGCTTGACTCCCTCTTCTTTGTGGCAACCCCTGAGATATTGGAACACTGCTATCATGTCTCCCCTAGTCCTTCTTTCTCTTAAGCTAAACATACCCAGTTCCTGCAACCGTTATTCATATGTTTTAGTCTCCAGTCCCCTAAAATGTAAACTTGCCCTGTTAAAATAAAGGTGTAATTTTTCTTCCCCGTGTAACATGCAGCTTTGACAAAATTCCTCTTTTTAATCAATTAGTTCCAGTGGAGGAAAGAACCACTCAAGCACAAAAGAACTAAAGAAATCAACGTTTCTAAAACCTTCTTCCAAGAGGCCAGCGAAAAACACATCTGCTGTTGCAGAAAAGGTGAGACTACTTATATTTTTTACCGAATGCAAATTATCCTTAGATGCTCATTTCTTCCATACCACTGCAATTTTAATTAAACGTTAATTCATTTCTTTTAGGCTCCCGTAGAGGCTACAGACAGACAGTTAACAGCTCAATACAAAGAGAAAAAGCAGGTTTATGAAGGACATCAACCAAACAGGTGAAGTTCTTTTTTAATATGGTTGCACTTTTGGAATAAGAAGTAGATCTGTTTTTCACAGGCAGTTGGGAATGGATAAAGGGAGATACAATTATCTTTAAAAGGATGGGACATGAAAGTTTAATCGAGGTACTGACCAGTTGAAAATACAACCTCTGCGATCACTGGGTATTCTGGTCGGATGATGCCAATTTCCTGGCATTAATTTCGTTAAGGATTATAATACTGAAAAGACTTTGGTTGCCTTGATCAATGATTTACAATGATATAATGATAGTTATAATGAAACTAGATTCCATCAGGTGAGATGACTCTTTAATTCTTCTGGATAAGAGTTCAGAGCACTGGGTGACATTCTTACCTTGAGCACTGATTCCAGAACTCAGCAATAAGCATCTTACCACAGGTATTAGGTATAACATCACTGAGTATTTACTGATAATGTTGCCTAATATGGGTAATGAAACTGTGTTCTGATATCTCGGGCTGCCACAAAGAAGAGGGAGTCAAACTATTCTCCAAAGCACCAGAGGGCAAGACAAGAAGTAATGGATGAAAAATAATCAAGGAGAGAAGCAACTTAGAGCTGAGGAGAAATTTCCTGACAGAACAATTAATCAAAGGAAAAATTTGCCTCCAGAACTTGTAAATGCTCCAAGTTTTTAAGAAAAGATTAGATAACCATTGGTCTGAAGGGGTGTAGGGTTTCCTGCCTAAGCAGAGGGTTGGACTAGAAGACCACCAAGTTGTCTTTCAACTCTGTTATTCTAATTCTAATCTTGAAGAAAATAGGCAAGCTCAGAGAGCACCAAAGAGCCCTCATGTTTGTTGATATCATTGCCTTACTCATCTGTTGGTGTGTTTTGTGTTTTCTCTTTTTTCCGTTTTGTAATGTTAGTGACTTAGGGTTGAGTCAGATACATTGTTTTAGGATTTCTTTTAAAACCGACATGAGTATTTTTTTTCCCTTTCCCTTTTTTAGGGAAACACTTGCAGTAACCAGCACTTGTACTAACGCAAGCACTTGTACTTCCTCACACAGAGTGCCCAGGTTGAAAAGAGAACTTCCTGTCAGAAAAAGTCACGAGGCCGGGGGCAACAAAACTCTCACTGCATTTAAAGATGTCTTGTGGAGTCCTTTCAGCGGGACAGAAGATGTGAGGTTTCAGAGGTTTTGTGGCGGACCAAAAGGCGATTTGGAAAGAAACTCTGGAGAGGAGGTGGAGGAAGCAGGCCCCAGCGCTCTTTCCTGTCAGGAGGTTACAACCGAGGCCATGTTTCTGGACTTCGGATCTTTGCATATGATGAAAGAGGAAGACTCTGAGGAAGATGATGCCAGCGACCTTTCCGATTCCGAAAGAATTCCTATCCCTCCGTCACCTTGCACTCCACCAGAGCTCAATCTGCGAGCTGAGGAGATCGACCCTCTTTGCTTTGAGCACCACTTCGAGACGCAACGGAAACAACCGGACTACCGTTACCCGGACTTCCTCCCGCCACCTTTTAACACTTGGGACTTGAAAGGGTTGGCTGCGTTCATCAACACCGAGTGCAAATCGGAACCCCGGCCGGAACCGACTGGATTTCTTGAGAAGTACGTGGATCGTCTTTTGGAGCTGGAATGGCTGCAAATGCAAACTGTACAAGCGGAGAAAGGAAAGGGAACCAAAGCTCGGGCTCAAACTGCTCCTAGCGTCCTCCGGTCCCTGAAAAATTCTGGCAAAAGCAAATTATTGAACAGCCCTGTAGCCAATAAACAGTTGACTCTCCCTGGAAACTTTCCAAGACTCCCCAATGCAGGTCTCAAAAAGGACTTCCATGGGGAAAAAACCAGCCAGGTGGCACCCCTTGAGAGTCAGTTAAAGGGCAATGGAACCCCCACCCAAGGCTCATCAGCCCACCAGAGGAGACCATCAGAAGCGAAGAACGAGACCAAAAAGCGGCCTGCCCTGAAGCAGCATTTGGCCAGTATGCCTTCTTTTGAGATGCAGGAATCCTCCATTATCCATGGAGCTGATAACATGAGACCTCCCAAGCCGTCTTCTTCATTCCACGGCTCCAACGTCCCCCTTAAGGGGTTACCAGCCCATATATGCCCAAATCCCAAGAATGGAAAGACGAATAATTACACACCTCCCAAAAAAGCCTCAGCAGATCCCAAGCTAAAAGCAAACGGCCTGAAACAAACACGGTGCAAATTTAAATAATGCTGGGGCAATGGGGTTTGTTGCTTTGGTACAGCAAGGTCTGGCACCTCCCGTTTCCTTGTTGCAGGAAGAATCTAGAATGGTGGTTCTTGAACTTCGAAGGTAGACTTTCATAGGGAGATGCCATCCTGTCCTCATCCTATGTTGTAATTGGTGCCCTGAAGACAAGAATTGTGATTCATCTCTTCCTCAATTACACTATTGGACACATAGGTATCCTTGCCCTTGTGATGTTTGCAATTACAGTGTGAGATTTTTGGTCTTCCTGGGATTCCTTCCATAAGCATGTAACATGAAATCATGCTCCCAGCTCATATACTCATGGCCTCTCTTTTTAAAAAGTTGTGATGTGTGGCCAGCCATTTCTTTTCTCCCATGGTAACTTTTGCAGTTGGCCTTTTTAATAGGGTATTATCACCTTTAAAGTTCCTTCTTCTACGATGTACGACTTGTATGACATTATGGGTCAAACTAAATATTGAGTGGTAAAAATGTACATAAGCAAGTGAGTATAACTTTCTCCCAATTCCCATGATTTCAACATATAAGAACATTTCTCTTTGTGCTCAGAGTTTCCTTTTTGAAATTATACGTTTGGTCTCATTATGTTTAGAACGGCATTGATAGACTGCTTTTCAATCTGTACCAAGGAATCCCAAAGTAGTTTACCAGGCCTGTGTATTGGGAGAGATTGCTGGCTGGCATTAATTGCAAGTAGAATATTTTGAAACTTTTAATTTGGGGCTGGCTTGGGAGGGATCAATATATATTTTGGCATTTGATAGAACTGCAAAGAAGGATTGTAGGATATAATGAGTGGATGGTGCTTTCAAAGACTTACAAAGGTTTTTGGAAGACTTATATGGAAGGAAGGATGCTGGAGAATATGGAGAAATAAGAAAGAGTCAGGAGTAAGTAAAGGGAAGAAAGAAACCTACTTGAAAAATCCAATGATCTTTTGCCTGGGAATTCTGTCACTGTCAGTCTTGATACATGTAGTTGTTGTTGGACAACGTTCTTCCAGGCCTTCTTGTCCTCTACCATCACCCCTACTGCTTCGGTGACTCCATCCAATCACCTCATTCTCTGTCGTCCCCTTCTTTTGCCCTCATTCTTTCCCAGCATTAGGCTCTTCTCCAGTGAGTCTTTCCTTCTCATTAGGTGACCAAAATACCATGTTTCCTCGAAAATAAAACAGGATCTTATTTTCTTTTGGCCCCCGAAATAAGCGCTTGGCCTTATTTTCGGAGAGGTCTTATTATTTTTGAGGTGCAGGAGGCGGCGAGCGTGGTCACCTCATGGCTGCTGCTATGTTGCAATACTTTTGGGGGAGGGCTTATTTTAGCGCATGCACTCAAAAGCCCGATTGGGCTTATTATCCGGGGAGGTCTTATTTTTAAGGAAACAGGATATTTGAGTTTCATCTTCAGGATCTGGCCTTCTAAAGAGCAGTCAGGGTTGATCTCCTCTAGGACTGACCGGTTTGATCGCCGTGCAGTCCAAGGGACTCACAGGAGTCTTACAGCACCATAGGCCTCAATTCTTTGGCGCTCAGCCTTTCTTATGGTTCGACTTTCACAGCCATACATTGCAACTGGGAAAACCATAGCCTTGACTGTGCATTTTTGTTGGCAGGGTGATGTCTCTGCTTTGATACACGTAGTAGTATATACTATGTTAGTGACTCTTCTTTGTGCCCATGGTTCATAGCTGAACAAAAGATAATTTTTCTAATTTATCTTCTTTACTTCCACTTTTACCACTTCAGGTGTCGAGGGGGTCTAATTTATCAAGAAGTTAGAGAAATTATAGTTTGTTGGGTAGAAGGATCATTTCAAATTTCCTCTTCCTCGATTTTGGAGCAGTTGAGCAAGGCAAATAAGATGAAGCTCTTTGCTCTGCCTAGCAGTTACAGAACCTGTCTTACATATAGCTTAATTTTTAAAAATTTATGTTTCTTCCAAAGCTTTGCGAGTTTTTAAAACTGAACCAGAGATATTTATCTAATCAAAGTCAAAGACGGTCATAATTCCATTTCTCTACTACTATTGTTTTTGTTGGTTACCTAGGAGAGTAAAATAAGGGCATTTCCAGACATCAGTATTCTCAGCAACTGTATTTGTAACATGAACACTAAATCTTCTGCTTCTGCACAGTTATTGAACAAAGATCAGCCCATCAGCAATTTAAGTTATCCACAAATATACCATAGTTATGAAAGAAACATGCATAGTTTATATTTTGGTCCAGTTCTCATGACACAATCAATGGGAAGAAGTCATTAAAGGGATTTCTTGATCCAGTCAACTAACCTTCCTTGGAAGGGATGCCTGCAGCAAAGTGGGACCAGGTATGAGAAGCCTTATTCTTCATTGACATCATTATACAAATTCTTTTTTAAAAAATCTGCTTAAATTTTTTTTCTGGGAATCTAGTGGACATGGATTAACTTCACTGGTTACAGTGCAGTTGCTCCTGCCTAAGGATTAGGGTAAGAGTGTCTAACCTTGGCAACTTTTAAGAGTTGTGGATTTCACATCCCAGAATCCCCCCCCCACATGGTTGGCTGGGGAATTCTGGGAGTTGAAGTTCACCGTTGTCTCAAAGGTGCTTTTTCAAAAGGCAACTAGATTGTTTTTTTATTCCCCTTAAGGAAGAGGAAGACATTTTGCTACTCATCCAAGAAGCTTCATTGATTCTGGCAGGATGGTGGGGCGATGGAAGGATTAGTTTTGACAGGATAGGGGCGTGTTTGGAAGGATCATATTCCAGAGCTGAGGTGGCGCAGTGGTTAGAGTGTAGTATTGCAGGCTACTTCTGCTGACTGCAATTGGCAGTTCAAATCTCACCAGGCTCAAGTTGACTCAGCCTTCCATGCTCCTGAGATGAGTAAAATGAATACCCAAATTGTTGGGGGCAATGTGCTGACTCTGTAAACTGCTTAGAGGGGGCTGTAAAAGCACTATGAAGCGGTATATAAGTCTAAGTGCTATTGCTATTTGCAGCCATGTGGTTGTTAGCACTCTCCCTGGGAGCTCTTGAAACCACTATCTGAACATTCTGCACTAAGAATCTCCACAGACTAGTCCATAGTTCTTAAAGTTGCCAAGGTTGGACAACCCTGGATTAGAAGTAGCCCCAAACCAACCAGTGTTTTCCTTGAGTACCCTTTGCAAGTCAAAACAGTATATGCTTATCAAAAGATAATCTCTTTCTCATAATGTCCATAATTGATATGATCCTTGAAAGTCTCTAAATTTTTCAACCTGGCAATATTTTCTAATTTTAATTTAATTAGCACTTCTAGACCGCCCCCTCTCCCAAAGGGACTCGGGGCGGTGTACAGTCCATATCAAAAACATCATAAATAAAATTTAAACAATTAAAATTAATAAATGGATAAATACATAAATAAGAGGAGGATAAAAATAGACAGAACTGTAATTGCTAAATAAATAATTTAAAATATGCCGAATTTAAAACCCCAGTGTCCTATAAAATTAAGTCCCCTAAAAAACCAGTAGAAAATATATATGCCAGGAGGTAGACGTTAAAAATTATGCCAGGCCAGCCAGTCGGAACAGGTGTGTCTTCAGTTTCTGCCGGAAGGAGCGGAAGTCAGTGGTGGTTCTAATGTCGGGGGGGAGGTCATTCCAGAGGGTTGGGCCCATCACAGAGAAGGCCCTACTCCTTGGTGTCGCCCGCTGGCATTGCCTAGTGGACGGCACCAGGAGAAGCCCCTCCCTGTGAGAGCGAATTGGCCGCAGGGATGTGTGTGGGAGGATGCGATCCCGCAGGGATGTGTGGACTTCATTTCTCAAAATTCTCATCAATAGCCATGCTGGCTAAGGAATTCTGGCATTTGAAGTCCAGGCACCAAGAGATTGCCAAGGTGCTGGAAATTTTCTGTTTCTGGGATTGTTTTAGTTGTCCCAGCAAAAAAAGTTGGAGTAGAAAAGAGAGGTGTGTACAGCTGTAGACCTATTGACCGATTGCACTATTATACGGAGAAGATGCCATAAAGGCAGGAAAGACAAATAAACGCCTCCCAACTGCTTTGTGGCTATTGGAACATATAAAAAAATTATTCTTACATGGTATATTGCCGGCATGCAAAAGAGAATCAAAAGTGAGGAAAAAAAGATAGCTGGATTACTTCTGCCATTAAAACAAGGTCACCAAGAAAAATATAAAAGTGAATTTGGTTAGGTCTTCCTTTTTCTTTTTGTAATGAACCGTTTCACTTAATTTTTATTTATTTTAAGACCTGTACTTAGGAAGGTTAGCCTGCTCTTTTCCATACCTGCAAAAACATACTGAATATTATATACTGAAAATTCAATATTATAATGCTGTGCTAGCCATTTGTCAGTAACTGCCAATAATAAAAGCAGGGAAGAAGAGACTGTTAACAATCTTTTAAATTTTTTTTTTTACTAAGTATTATTGAAGGGAGATTCAGCGCACAACCTCTGCTTTTTGGGGTAGCTGCCCTGCTCTTACCCTAATGACTCGTTTGATCATTATAATGAATTAATTCTTTCGCCTCTACTTGCATCCTAAGGTTGGCCTATTTCAAAGCCTCTGAAACACTTAACAGCAGTTCAGAACAAAGTGAAATACTTGTTGGTCCTTGCTCCTCTCTGAGCTTGGTTATTTTCTTGCAAATGGTTCATTACCCAAACTAGGTAACCTCATCAGTCATTTTAGCCTTGAGCTACAGCTATTCTCCTTTAAAATGAAATACATCACCCCGTTGTTTTGTTTTAGGTAGCTGTATTGATAACGCCCCAATTTGAAGATCACTGAACCTTCCAAAAGTTTCAATGTTTTGTAAGAACTTTGGGTAAGGAAAATCTGTAGTTTTGAAGACACAACTCAGAAGTACTATTTTATAGTTGTGGGAAATTTAACAGGGAATGCATTCCCCTGGTTGGATGGCGGGATGTGCAAATAAAAAAAATGGCACCTTCTTGAGAGGTTTTATGTAGCCGTGTAGAACAGCCAAAGCTTCTATTCCCTGGATTGCAGGCTTTTGTACGTGGTAAGTAGGCTACCATGACATACAAGTAATCAAGGCATTTCCCTATCACCCTTCACTGAATCATTCAGTTGATGCGATTCTCTGGTTTTTTGGATGTTATGATTTGTATGCTAGGTTAATTGAGATATACCCTGTTTCCCCGAAAATAAGACCTCCCTGGATAATAAGCCCAATCGGGCTTTTGAACGCATGTGTTAAAATAAGCCCTCCCCGAAAATATTGCAATGCAGCAGCAGCCATGAGGTGACCACGCTCGCTGCCTTCTGCACCTTAAAAATAATAAGGCCTCCCCGAAAATAAGGCCAAGTGCTTATTTCGGGGGTCAAAAGAAAATAAGACCCTGTCTTATTTTGGGGGAAACATAGCATATGTAATTAAATTGACTTAATTATTTATACTGTGGTTTTATCCCCCACTGTCTTTCTCCAACCATAGCAGTGTAAACTTAGAAATCATGGTATTTGATTGTAAAAGTAAATACAAATATGGATTTGAATTAATGTTAATGTATAAGTAGTCCACAACTTACAATGTTCATTTAGCAACTGTTCAAAGTTACAATGGCATTGAAGAAGTGACTTATAACTGGTCCTCGCGTTTATGGTGATTGCAGCATCACCATATGGGCCACGTGATCAAAATTTGGTTGCTTGGCAATCGGATGTATTTACAATGGTTGCAGCAGGGGTGTCCAAACTTGGCAACTTTAAGACTTGTGGACTTCAACTCCCAGAATTCCCCAGCCAGCAGAGCTGGCTGGGGAATTCTGGGAGTTGAAGTCCACAAGTCTTAAAGTTGCCAAGTTTGGACACCCCTGGGTTACAGCAATGTTTGGGTACTGTGACTTCCCCAGATGGCTTCCAATAAGCACCGTCAATGTGGGAAACTGGATTTGCTTAACAACCACATTCACTTAACAACAGTGGTTTTCTTAACAACAATTGCAAAAAAAGCTCATTAAGATCAGGCCCAACGTACTTCAACAACCACCTTGCTTAGCAGTAGAAATTCCGGACTCCATTGTGGTCATATGTCGAGGACTACCTGTACTTGATTGTTGATACCTCAAAAATGATTGGAAACTATGCTGTTCTTTTAAACTTCATGGATGCTTTCAATCAGATTTAAACTTAATTATGTTAAGTCTTAAAACTTAAATTATGTTAAGCGCGTCATTGTTCAAAAGTTCACATCATGTCGCTGTGACTCTCAAAATGTTCTACGTTCACAAGCATGTGTGGTCAGAATTTCTGAATTTTCTCTGAAAAAAATGAATAAATACTTTGTTCAGAACTTTGCAATCAGCCCTGGTCAGATTTTTTTTTTAAAAAAAAACCCACACCACTTATTATCTGTACAGAACTTGCAAATAAAGGTAAAGGTTCCCCTTGCACATATGTGCTAGTCGTTCTTAACTCTAGGGGGCAGTGCTCATCCAACATTTGTAGTCTGGTTCATTCATTGTTGTAATTTCCTTGGAAATTAAGGACAATCTATACATATAAAAACGTGTGTGTATATGTTCCAGCATAACTCTGGAACGCCTTGAGCAATTTCAACCAAACTTCGTACACAGATGACTTACTCTCTGGAAACAAATACTGTGGGAGTAAGACACCCCTAAAACCCATGGAGGGTGTTTTGTTAAGATACAGCATGTTGTGCCTTAAAATGGCTTCTACTGTACTGCCGTAAAATGGCTTCTACTGTACAGGGCAGTGGAGTTGCCATGGCTTCATAGTACTCCACAAGGGAGCTCCCGCCGGTAAGGGAGAAAATCCAACATTAGAAATTATGTTTGGTCCAGATATTTCCCCCCTATAAATAAATACCTACGCAAGGCCGGGTTATTGGCTAGTTCTAAATAGAATAAACCCTGAACAAAGACAGACATGCCTCATTTACATTTTGCCAGGATGCTGTAAATGTTTACTTTTTGAAGAAATTTCCACCGCTATCCTTCATTGCCAAGCACTGCAGTTTGCAAACAAAAACTGCACTTACTAGAGTATTTCTGGTGATGACTTAAGTGTAGTTGGGACATATCAGTCCATTTAAACCACTACTTCAAAATTTGGGGACATTGGTATCAAAATCTACGTAGCAGTTCTGACTGGAGTGTGAATTACTGCTTTCCAAATTGTCACCTTCAACCCATTGCTTTGGGAAGGCTGTGTCAGAGTGACAAGTATGATACTACGTTAATAAAATGTGAGTGGTGATAAGATCCCTGAACTTGTGTTGCCAAGAACACATGCCTCAGAATAGCAATATGGTTTTCTGCTAGCTTTCAGTAGAAGATATCAGATATTGTGATGCAAATTTAAGCCGGTAATTTTATCTTTAGCTAAAACATAGAAAGTAAAAATAAATAAATAGAGATTGATCCATGGTAAGAAATAGGAACAGAACAACAGAGTTGGAAGGGACCTTAGAGGTCTTCTAGTCCAACCCCCTGCTTAGGCAGGAAAACCTACAGCACTTCAGACAAATGATTACCCAGCATCTTAAAAACTTCCAGTGTTGGAGCATTCACAACTTCTGGAGGCAAGTTCTGTTCCACTGACTAATTGTTGTAACTGCCAGGAAATTTCTCCTTAGTTCTAAGGTGCTTCTCTCCTTGATTAGTTTTCACCCATTGCTTCTTGTCCTACCCTCAGGTGCTTCGGAGAATAGCTTGACTCCCTCTTCTTTGTGGCAGACCCTGAGATATTGGAAGACTGTTATATCTTCCCCAGTCCTTCTTTTCATCAAACTAGACAAACCCAGTTCCTGCAACCGTTCTTTATATGTTTTAGCCTCTCTAATCATCTTTGTTGCTCTTCTCTATCTAAGTGTATCTCTACCACACAAAGCCACAATTTTGGAACCTAACCTTTCTTAAATGAGCCGCATAAAACATTAGGCCGCTGAAGTGGTGGGAAACACCAGGCTTCTGGCAAGTAAATCGTAACTCCTAAGTATAAGGGCCTCTAGATTCAGCGCTAGTAAGTTTAACTAAGGTTGCTCAGTCCAAGGTGCAACTGAGAAGGGGAATGTCAACAGAAATTCCCCTTCTCAAACCCTGTATAAACAGATTCCGCCATTTTTCTCTTCTGCCCGGGACTCAGTGATTTTTCACATACAGAATGAATTTCCTTCATCAGATTGGAAAGTCTTACATTAGAAGGAAAGAAGGGGCCAAAGGCCTCTAAAAAAGGGACAGGTCTTTATTGCAACACCCATTGAGTTTGCAGGTGCAAAAAAAATGAGCATAACAAACCACAAACTTTTAGATGAATACATTTAAATACATTCCTTTTGAATTCTTGGTTTGGCCTGCTTAATCAGCCAAAGGCTGCCTATTTATTTTCAAGCCCTCATCTTGAATGCTTAAACAGTCCGGGAAGAATAAATCACAAGCAAGTTTGGAATCCAGTGTTTGATTTCTGTTTCTACTAGAGAGTTCCCCCACCTCTCTGTCTACGGGGGCCTTTGCCAGAGCCACAAATAAGGCTCCCACATAGGCAGTGTAGGCAAACCAAACCCTGCTTTCCTTTTCAGCCCTAAAGTATGTAGCCCACCTCAATTGTGAAAGAGAGCTTGGAGTCCTAGTGGACAACCATTTAAATATGAGCCAGCTGTGTGCAGCAGCTGCCAAAAAAGCCTACACAGTTCTAGGCTGCATCAACAGAGGGATAGAATCAAGATCAGTGAAGTGTTAATACCACTTTATAAGGCCTTGGTAAGGCCACACTTGGAATACTGCATTCAGTTTTGGTCGCCACGATGTAGAAAAGATGTGGAGACTCTAGAAAGAGTGCAGAGAAGAGCAACAAAGATGATTAGGGGACTGGAGCAACCTAGGAACTAAGGAGGCATTTCCTAACAGTTAGAACAATTAATTGGAGGAGGAGCCAACGTCGTTATGAGACGGACATGCGATCTCAATGCTCTGAGATCGCTGCTGAAACTTTTATCGCTGGGTGGTCCAATCGGACCTAAACCGTCCCGCAGAGATGGCGAATGGGAAGAATACGTCCTGCTGATCGCAGGGACACCGCAAAGTCCCTGATTGACCCAGGATAAGTTCTTCTAGCAGGCGATAAAAGCACCGCCCCTAGGCTGATGAAGCTGGGATGGCTCTGAACGGAAGGAAACGGAAAGAGAAAGTGTTTACAGCTGGTGAGGAATTTTTACCATTTTAAAAGAGACTGCCTACAAAAAACTTTAAATTAATTTAAATCTGAGAATAGAAGAAATAAGCGGTGGAATTAAGCTTTGAATGGTTTTGGTCAGTGTGTCAAATTGCTCTTAAATGCTATCTTTATGGATGGAATTTATGCAAGCCTTTTAAAATGAATGGATTAAGTTTTCTTCTATCTTTTTTTATTATTTTTGCAACCTATGGACTAAAATTCTCCTTCCTCATTACTACGTATGTTTTCCTCTTTTTCTCCTATTTTACTCAAGAATTTGATTTTTTATTTTTTTAACTTGGAATATAAAAAAAGAAAAGAAAAGAAGGAAACAAAGAGAATTCTAACAGAGGGAAAGTTAGTGCTGCTGCACGGAGGCTGAAGGCTTATGTATTGGAAACAAAGCACTTTCACTTTCCTCACTGAACAGTCTGGCTTGGCAATTCAAAGTCTCACAGTTTGTTTATAGAGAGTGATAAAAACCAAAGGATGAATTGTTTACACACGTGTCCTTTCGAACTATATCTCTAACCAGAGAAAGTGAAAAGAAGATTTTACTGTGAATTTATGTTTAATCTTGTAAAAATCCTTCAAGCTAGAGCAGCAGTATTTGTCAGCTGGAAGTTATGGCACAACTTCAACAGCAGAAAGAAGCTTTAAGTTTGCAAAAGATAATGTTTGAAATTCAGAAATTATCAAACACATTTGAGAGGATGGAGAAAAAGTTGGAAAATCTAGAGCATCTAACAGTAACATATGATGAAGAAGTTGGAGATGTTTATCAAAAGGAAATAGTGGAAGTTAGAGTCCCAAGAACCGAAGAGAAAAATGACCACAAAGAAATCAAATCTGCTGATATCTATGGTGATTGGTTTGTGTCTGGAAATGGAAAGAGTGGAATACAGAAAGAGGAATTAAATGGAGGGTTTGTGTCTGGAAATGGAAAGAGTGGAATACAGAAAGAGGAATTAAATGGAGGGGAACTCTATCTAGATAGCAAGATACAGAAGAAGAAGAAATAAAATAATTTATGGTTTTAAAGAGAGAAATTTTGTTAGCAACACCATTGATAATACCACTGACAATTAAAGATAAGCTGATCAAGGAAACAGAAGAAGGGCATCGAAATTACATGAGAGACTCAATAAGCAATGAGTTGCAAAGAGGAGTCCATGCAAATTTGATTAAGGAGATGATTAGAGGACTGATACAACAAATGGCAGAAGACATGAGATTGTTTTGCTACTGAAAACATACAGGTTGATAGATGAAAGTGTATAATCTAAAACTAGTGAAATTTAGTGAAATTTAGTGACAATAGATATGGTTAAATAAACAACGGATAATGATAATAATGTATACATATGCATTGGTATGACAAGTAGTAATTGGATATGAATATTGAATGGTACCTATGAAAGGAAGATAAGAAATTATTTGGTTATATATAAAGGTTAATAAAAAAAGAACTAAGTTGAATTTAGCTAAGTTTTGATTATTAGGGGGGAAATACTATGATAATGGATAGAGTTAAATGAAGGAGGGATAATGATAACAATGTATGTATATATATATATATATATATATATATATATATATATATATATATATATATATATATATATATGTGTGTGTGTGTGTGTGTGTGTGTGTGTGTGTGTGTGTGTGCGCGCGCGCGCGCACAACATAAGGAAATTGGATGTAAATTGTAAACAGTGATATGGAAAGGAGAATTATAAATTTTTGTTACTAAATATTATTGATGTTTAGTCAGAATAGACCATAAGGATATAGTGTTATTGGAGAATGTTAGGAATAACAAATGAAAAGCCAGTATGTGGTTAGGTTTTAAATCTTGGTACCTTTTATGGTGAAGGACGTTTAAACAATTATAGTCAAATAAAAATGGAGTTATGATGATGGTAATATGTATAAAAATATCTGATTCAAAATACTTGAGTTAATACGAATTTTGTGACGTTAGTGAAAGAGACGCACAAAAGCTTTTTGTAACCAACTGATACACTTTCTACAGTATGTAAAGAAAGAGGATTCTTTATGTTGTGTTTGTTTTGAAAATTTTAAATAAAAAAAAACTTTTAATAAAAAAAAGATGATTAGGGGACTGGAGCAACCTAGGAACTAAAGAGGCATTTCCTAACAGTTAAAACAATTAATCTGGAACAGCTTGCCTCCAGAGGTTGCAAATACTCCAACACTGGAAATTTTAAAGAAGAGATTGGATAACCATTTATCTGAAATGGTATAGAGTTTCCTACCCAAGCAGGACTTTGGACTAGAAGATCTCCAAGGTCTCTTCCAACTCTTCTATTCTATTTCTATTTCTATTCTATTCTATCTAATATGCTGGCTGGATACAAAACTGCAAACAAATCCCCAAAACATGAAAAAACAACAACACAACACAATCAAAATATTAAAAAAGAAAAGGTGCATCAAAAAACCCAACAATACATGTACAAACATTATCCACCTTAATTGAATATTGATTAACATATTACTACAACATTGTTCTCACCCTTTGCAAAATGCACCCCCTCCCAACAGTTGGAAACCTTGGAAATTTTTAAGAATTCTGGGAGTTGAAGTCCATATATCTTAAGATTGCCAAGTAGGTTGATGTAAAGCACCCTATTCCAACCTAGGAAAACAAGTCTCCTTCAGCCAAGCACGTCTCCTGTTAACTTCATGACCATGCCCAGGTAGTATTCTTGGCAACAATAACAGAGGAACAGAACAGAGGTATTCTTGGCAACCATAACTAATGTATTTGCTTAAGAAGATAACTTTGACTTCCCAATCTAGTCTCCAACCTTGTGTATTCCTTGGGGGTGGGGGTCTCTCATCCAAGTACTAAGTTGGCTGAGCTCTACCTATAGTCTATGCCCAGATAGATTGGCCATGGAGTGGGTGTGTGTGTGTTCCTTAACCATGTAGAGATATGAGGTTGTCTAAGCCAATGAAGGATATGCAAACAAGTATTTAAAGCAGATGTTAGGTGCCTGAATGATAAAGGGTAGCTATATAACAGTATGGAAAGGTGTTCTGCAGGTGTAACAAGAACAGAGTTGGAAGGGACCTTGGAGGTCTTCTAGTCCAACCCCCAGCTCAAGCAGGAGACGTTATATGATTCCAGACAAATGGATGTCCAGTCTCTTCTTGAAAACCTCCAGTGATGGAGTACCCCCAAGTTCTGGAGATAGGTTGTTCCACTGATTAAATGAGAACAATTAATCTCAATTGTCAGGAAATTTCTTCTTAATTCCAGGTAGGATCTCCCTCTGAGGACCTTTTTCCCTTCCTTCCTTCCTTCCTTCCTTCCTTCCTTCCTTCCTTCCTTCCTTCCTTCCTTCCTTCCTTCCTTCCTTCCTTCCTTCCTCCCTCCCTCCCTCCCTCCCTCCCTCCCTTCCTCCCTCCCTTCCTTCCTTGTTCCACAATCCTCTTGTTTTGAAGACCAACTACAAGAAGTTATTCTGCAAACTTTTGAGAACTTTTCTTTCCTGTTTGAGATGTTTCCACCTGTTTTTTTTTAAAAACCGGGTAAAGTAAATAATGTTCCTGTATTTCCTTAAACCGTAGCTGACATCAAGGCAAAAGTTGAGAGGGAAGGGTGGGGCTAAGCACGATCCTTCATCCCTGGAAGCAGTTATTTTCACTTCTGTATTATTTAATCTCAGCGCACCTTCGTTGACTCTCCAGTCGTGCGCCCTGCCCCGGAGCATCCGCCATCCTCTCTTGGGAGAAGACGGCGGGATCGTCCTCCGAGGCTCCGTTAAGAGACCGGCGGGAACCTCAGCAGCCAGCCGAAGCCGAGCGGGCACTACGATGCCCCGGCGCAAGTGGGGCTTTGGCGCCGGGCGTTTCCTTCTGGCGGTATGGAAGGGGAAAGAAAGGATGGTGGGAGGCGGGGAGGGAAACGGAAACCTACTCCTGTAGTTGGACCCCTTGAATTCACGGCTTGCCCACCGGTTGAGTTACAGGCAGCAGCACCAGGACCCATAGGGAGGTTCCCTGTGGGCCATGCGAGACTTTGTACTAACTTTCTTTCCCAAGCAAAGTCACAGCTAGCTGCAGGTGTCTTCACCTCTTTCACAAAGCTGGCAAATCTGAACGCTCCGATGACGATGATGATGAAGGTGATCAAAATAGGACTTAACAGAATAGCAGAATAGGAAGGGACCTTGGAGGTCTTGTAGTCTAACTCCCTGCTTAGGAAACCTGCTGTCCCACTGCTCAGGAAACCCCTATACCATTTCAGACAAATGATTGCCGACTTCTTTATGCAGTTAAATCTTCTTCAAGTATTAAGGCCATTCATGACGGACGATTTTACAAGTTCAGCCAGGTTAGCAATTGTAAGGTGGCGGATAACCACAACTGAGTTCGGATGAACAACTAGGTTCATCAATAGGTAAAGGTAAAGGTTCTCCTCGCACATATGTGCTAGTTGTTCCTGACTCTAGGGGGCAATGTTCTTCTCCGTTCCAAAGCCAAAGAGCCAGCGCTGTCCAAGCACATCTCTGTGGTTATGTGGCCAGCATGACTAAATGCTGAAGGTGCACAAACACTGTTACCTTCCCACCAAAGGTAGTCCCTATTTTTCTACTTGCTTTTTTACATGCTTTCAAACTGCTAGGTTGGCAGAAGCTGGGACAAGTAATGGGAGCTCACTCCATTATGCGGCGCTAGGGATTCGAGCTGCCGATCTTTCTGATTGACAAGCTCAGCGTCTTAGTTGAGTCACTGTGTCCCCTCATCGATATTGACTCCCAATTCATACCAGTAGTGGGTTTTCTTTGCAGAAGGGTTCCTGTTTTTGGCAAAACTCAAAGCCTGCTATAAATGATTTAAGGTACATTCAGTTATTGCTACCTGACAGATCACCTTGCAGATTCTCTACATTTAGTGATGACTCCATCGTCCCAGGAAGTTCTTTCAGAATTGGGTTTTTTTGTGTGTGTATCATCTGGGTTGGAGTTGCAACGTTTCCAAAATTGCACCCTCCATGATCATTTTTTTTCCAGATCTCTGGAAAGGTACAGTCTTCCATGGCAAGTGAAAAAGGACACTGGACAGTGGCTCAAATAGGGCTTTTTCCGGGCCTATCTCTAGCAAGTTAACTTGTGCAGAATATTTCAAAGTATTTATTTGTTTATGGTGTTCAGATGCCATTCAGTAGCAGAAAAGTGGCTTATATTAATAGGAAGGTAAAGTAGAACAAAAGGATAGAAAACATGCATATCAGCCTTGAGTCCTTGTTGCTTTGTGAAGTTGTTTGTTTACTTGCAGATATCTCATTACTCAACTCATTAATTTTTTCAGTGCTGGTGAGTTGCTCCCTATATATATACAGTAGCTTGCCTTGATAGTGCTAGTGGAGTTTAGTCTTCTTAGTAGTTCCTTGATTAGGGCATTGTTTTCAGCTTGTTTGTCTGGTATTGATCCATGCTTATCTGAGTGTTGGCTGCTGAAGGGGATGTGTTTAAAGTCTTTTTGCTTTGTTCCTAGTTTTTTTTTAATTGTCTCTTTTTGAATGGTATCTAAATGTGATTTATCTCTATGTGTCTCTATAAGCTAGAACTGCTCAGCTTTCAGGAATTCCTTGGTGTTTTTGTATTTAGCTTAGATGCTCATAGTTTCCCAATTTGAAACTATGGTCAAGTTTTTTCATGTGTTGTGAGATTAAGGAGTTTTCTTTTCTTTTGACTGCTAGCTGCCTTTAGCCCTTACATTGTAAGTTGTAGATGACTTTTCTTCTTGGGCTATTGTATATTTTGGTTTATTTATGATGTTTTGGGGGGCTAATTTGGTTTATATGCTATGGTGATGTTGCGTGGATATAATAGTCTGTTAGCTTTTTCTGAAATATTTTTCATGTATTGAAGTGTTACCCCTTTCCTAGCTTATATTGGTTATCCTGGAATGGGTCAGGCACATTTTGATAAAGTGTCGGTATCATAATTTTTGGAATATGTTGTATATGCAATCTGCCTTATTTTCTGGTGTTCTGGGTTGTTGCAGTTTGTGTGTTCTCAGTTCTTCACAGTTCCTTTTTTTGGAGATTGGCTACTTTGGTTACTTCAGTAATGGAGCATTTGGCTAATGTGGATTGGGGTTGTTGTTTCTCCCCCTCCCTTAACTTGTGTTTCTAATTTGCTATTGTTTCCTTGGCTGCTGAAGATACTCAGGGAGACTGGCATATTGTTATCTTCTTCCCTTGTGAATGTTATTTCCTTGAAGGTGTTGTTGATAGTTGCATTTGTCTTCTCTAGTCGTTCATTTTCTCTTATCATGAAAGTGTTATCTACATACTGAATCCATACTGTTGGTTGTATGTGTGGAATAGTTTCTAATTCTGTACCAGAGGTGGTATTTAGCAGGTTCTTACCAGTTCTGGAGAACTGGTAGTGGAAAGTTTGAGTAGTTCTAATAAATTTTGAGTAGTTCAAAGTCAGAGGTGGTAAATAACACCTCTGACTGGTCCCACCCCCTTCTATTCTCTGCCTCCCGAATCTCAGCTGATCAGGAGGGAATGGAGATTTTACAGCATTCTGCCACACCCATCAAGCCACACCACACCCACCAAGCCAATCCCATAGAACTGGTAGTAAAAAAAATTAATCCCATCATTATTCTATATTGCAGTTCTTTATTGCGTCCGCAGATAACCGCCCTGCCGCCCTGTTTCGGGTGACCCGCTCCCTCTTGTTTGAGAGACCGCGGGAAGCCTCTTTACAGGGCAGAGCAGAGGAGTTTGGGAAATATCTGCAGGACAAAGTCGCTCAAATCCGGATGGGATGGGCCCCTTTCAGTGGTCCAGTTGAGACGCCCGTGGCGAGTCTTGAGGGACCGCTTTGGGAGGAGTTTGACTCGGTTGCCATCGAGGATTTGGACAGGTTACGTGGACGTCTGCGACCTACCACATGTTTATTGGACCCGTGTCCCTCCTGGCTTGTACTGGCATCCTGGGAGGTTACGCGCGACTGGCTCCTGGGCCTAGTGAACGCTTCGTTGGGTGAGGGGTTTCTGCCGGCCGCCTTGAAAGAGGCGGTTGTGAGGCCCCTGCTCAAGAAGCCTTCCCTGGACCCAACGGATCTAGTCAATTATCGTCCAGTCTCCAACCTTCCTTTTTTAGCGAAGGTTGTAGAGAGTGTGGTGGCACAACAGTTCCCACGTCACCTGGAGGAGAATGATTATCTAGACCCGCGCCAGTCCGGCTTCCGACCCGGGCACAGCATGGAGACGGCCTTGGTCGCATTGGTGGATGATCTCTGGAGGGCCAGAGATAGGGGTTGTTCCTCTATCCTGGTCCTATTAGATCTCTCGGTGGCGTTCGATACCATCGACCATGGTATCCTGTTGCACCGGCTTGAGGGGCTGGGAGTCAGGGGCACCGTTTTACGGTGGTTTGGCTCCTACCTCTCTGGCCGGACGCAACGTGTTTTGGCAGGGGAGCAGAGATCGACCCGGAGCCCCCTCACATGTGGGGTGCCACAGGGGTCGGTGCTCTCGCCTCTCCTGTTCAACACATACATGAAACCGCTGGGCGAGATCATCCGTGGTTTTGGGGTGGGATATCATCTGTATGCTGATGATACTCAGCTATACATTTCCACCCCGAACCACCCCAATGAGGCCGTTGAAATGATGTCCCGGTGTTTGGAGGCCGTACGGGTCTGGATGGATGGCAACCGACTAAAACTCAACCCTTCCAAGACGGAGTGGCTGTGGCTTCCGGCCTCCCGGTTCAACCAGTTGCTTCCATCTCTGGCCATTGGGGGCGTGCAACTGGCCCCCATGGAACAGGTGCGCAATTTGGGCGTCCTCCTGGATGCCCGGCTGTCCATGGATGACCATGTAACAGCCGTGGCAAGGGGGGCGTTCCATCAGGTTCGCCTGATGCGCCAATTGCGCCCCTTATTGGACCGGGATGCCCTACGCACAGTCACCCATGCGCTAGTGACGTCTCGCCTGGACTACTGTAATGCTCTCTACATGGGGCTTCCCTTGAGATGCACTCGGAGACTGCAGTTGGTCCAGAACGCGGCCGCGCGGGTGATTATGGGGAGGACTAGATACTCCCCTGTAACACCTCTCCTGCGCGAGCTGCACTGGCTTCCTGTAGTCTACCGAGTGCGTTTCAAGGTTTTGATTATGATCTTTAAAGCGCTTCATGGCACAGGACCTAGTTACATGCAGGATCGCATCCTGCCCCATACATCCCTACGACCAATCCGGTCACACAGAGAGGGACTTCTCCGGGTGCTGTCCGCTAAACAGTGTCGGGGGGCGACACCCAGGAGCAGAGCCTTCTCTGTGATGGGCCCAGCCCTGTGGAATGACCTCCCCCGTGACATCAGGATTATTTCCGATCTCCGCTCCTTCCGTGTACAGCTGAAGACCCACCTCTTTCAATTATCTGGCCTGGCTCAACCGTAAATTTTTTCTTATTCCTCCTGACAGTCCTTTTAAAAAATTTTAAATTTTAAATTTTAAATTGTGTTATTATAACTGGGGTATTTTAACGGTGATTTTTAACTGTCTAAATGTGATGTCATTTGTTACCTCCTCCGTGCATGTATGTCCTTGTATATATGTATGTTTATGTGTCTGTACATATGTTTTATGTTTTATATGTTCTATTGTACGCCGCCCCGAGTCCTGTCTGGAAAGGGAGCGGCTAATAAATTCAAATTTATTATTATTATTATTATTATTATTATTATGAGTCTTGTGAGTGGCTATCTCATGGGTGTTTCTTTCATTTGTTGGTATATTTGTTATATTGTGTTGGAAGAAATGTCCTTCTGGGTTCGGCTCCAAGTGGGGAAAAAGACACTGGAGACATGGAGGCTGCTTGGAAAGATGGTTTTAATGGTGGACAGGACCACATGGCTTGAGCCCTGAACAGAAAAGGTGATCACATGCTTCAATGTTGGTGGAGAAGAAGAGAAGGGAAGATGGAGGGGCTTGCTAGGCTTTTTATAACCTGTTCAGTCCCACCTCTCTGTTTCCTGTTCCTGTGTAAGAAATGTATTCTGATTGGTTGTCAGACTCACATGGGCCCATGCAGGGGCAACCCTCTAGGCTGAGTTTTGAATCCAGGTTTGATTGAGTTCAGATGCCATGTGGTCAGTTGAGTAAAGAGCCAATATTATCATGCCTTCATTGTCACTGCCAGAACTCTACACCCATCCCCCTGGAGCTGAAGGGGAGAACTCTTTATTATGTAAAGTGGACTAGCTTGGCCTTCTTAATGGCCCATTGATAAAGTGAGGATGGCAGGAAGCTGCAGGAATTTACTTAGTTTTTAAAATGTGTTTCTCCCTTTTTTCACATCCAGGAAAATATAATATTCTGCCTTATCAATATTTCCTAGGATATTTCATTTTTCTGGGAGAGGGCTGGGTGATAACTTCCTACAATTGTACACCTAGATATGCAGAGATACATTTTCCCAGATAAGCCTACATCTATATATCTGCAGTGATTAACAGCAGACAAATATTATTTATTTATTATTTATTATTTATTTTATTAAATTTATAGACCGCCCCCTCTCCCCGAAGGGACTCGGGGCGGTGTACAGACACCACATTAAAACCTAATATAAAATAGATACACTTAAAAACCCATTAAACAATAAGGCTGTAGAGGGTAATAAAAGTTAAAAATATACAGAAAATAATACCCTAATCAATCAAGGAGCAAACTCCACTTTCACAAACCCTGAGAATGTTTACCGACTGATGTTGGGTAATGAAATGTCTGCAGGTAAGCACCAAACTAAGAAAGCTCCAAGGACTTCACATAACCAAGATTTCTTCCTCCCCCAATCCAATTACAAGCCATGTACTAGCTATCAAGATGCCCAGAAAACCAGCCTGGACAGCTGTCCCCACAGCCTCAATTTTTGGGGGGAACAACCATGTCTTGCTAAATTTCCTAAGAGCCAAAGAGGTTGGTGCTGACCTGGCCTTGGGAGGAGCAAGGGCCTCCCGCTCCCGCTACTACCAGTTCGCCCGATCCGGGCCGAACTGGGAGCAACCCACCTCTGGAATGATGGGAGTTGCAATCCAAGTTCCAGACAATAAGTAACAATACAATGTTGAACTTTTCACTTTCTGTTTCATGACAAGGCAAGCATTTAATCTTTATAAATGACCTTGACTTTCATTCAACTGCAAAAAAAAAGTGACTTTTACAGAACCACACAAATTTGCAAGTTGGCAAGTTGGCAAATTATAACTACAGTTTGCACCTCAGTTGTCTATGATTTCTTTTTTACAGCTAATGAATTATTGTTTTCATTTCTATTCACAGTCTAAAGTACATTCACCTTTTCCTGTTAGGTCCAAACAACAGTTACTCATTTATAAAAAAGTAATATCATTAATCTTTATTGCACCATTTAACCAACACACATCAAAAAACAAATATATAGTATTATTGTACCAGTATATAGAATAGCGCGTACAGTCAAGGCTATGGTATTCCTAGTTGCAATGTATGGCAGTGAAAGTTGGACCATAAGAAAGGCTGAACGCTAAAGAATGGAGGCCTTTGAACTATGGTGCTGGAGAAGACTCACGTGAGTCCCTTGGACTGCAAGGCGATCCAACCGGTCAGTCCTAGGAGAGATCAACCCTGACTGCTCTTTAGAAGGCCAGATCCTGAAAATGAAACTCAAAGACTTTGGCCACCTAATGAGAAGGAAGGACTCACTGGAGAAGAGCCTAATGCTAGGAAAGATGGAGGGCAAAAGAAGAATGGGACGACAGAGAATGAGGTGGCTGGATGGAGTCACCGAAGCAGTCGGTGTGAGCTTAAATGGACTCCAGAGGATGGTAGAGGACAGGAAGGCCTGGAGGAACATTGTCCTTGGGGTCGCGTTGGGTTGGACACGACTTCACAACTAACAACAAAATAGAATGTCAGTACAGTTGGTGCTTGACTTACAAACATTTATTTAATGACCATTCAAAGTTACATTAGCACTGAAAAGTGACTTACGACTGTTGCTCACACTTATGACTATCACAGCATCCCCACGATTACGTGATCAAAATTTGAGTGCCTGGCAACTGGCGGGTATTTTCAACGGTTACAGCATCCCAGGGCCATGTGATCCTCAGTTGCAACTCCCCAGTTGGTTTTTGACAACCAACATTAATGGGGGAAGAACCTGAATTATATGAATTACAGTGTGATTAAGTGTGAATCAGGCTGCAGCGATTTGCTTAACAATCGTGTCAAAAAATATAATAATATTAAAGTCAGACGCAACTCACGTAACGAACATCTTCTCAGCCATGGAAGCCAAGGTCCCAGTTATGGTTGTAAGTCGAGGACTATTTGCAGGGTTAAAAAGAAATAAATGGTACATACAACAAAGCAGTCAGAGTAACAAATCAGAATAACAAAAAGGGGAACCTTAAAAATGACACCAAAGCGAAGAAATTATCAGCGGATAAAAATGAACTAAGCAGAATGTAGTGATTTATATTTCCATTTTTATTTTGGTCACCTCAAGACAGATACATAGTCAATGCTTCTGTCTATTGTTTTCCACATAAGAACCACCCTGTGAGGTGAATTGGGCTGGCAGAAAATGGCTGGCCTATCACCCAGCTGGCTTCCTGGCCTAAGGGGACATAAAACATAGCTAAGATGGGACTAGAATGGGTGATCTTGGGCCAGTCAATTTCCCTCAGCCTAACTCACCTCACAGGGTTCCTGTGGGGAGAATAGGAGAAGGAAGATATATTAGATACATTCACCACCTTGAGTTATTTGTAAACATAAAGGTGGGATACAAATAAATAAACAAATAATCTGGCATCTAATAAACTTCACAGGAATATAATGTAATACTAATAACTGACAAGGTAATACAATCAAACACTAGGCAACTGTGGGTTATAGGTTTTTGTTTGCATCCTCATGTAACATTTAGCTAAGATTTTAACCATTGTTTAAACATCATGGTACTAAATGGTAACACGGTTTAAATCTTTTTGCTTTACTACTAGTGTGGGTTCTACTATGGTTATGTGGCAATGAGGAGATTATGGCTTTTTTTTTCAACAAAGTTAAAATTTTCTGAATTAGTTTCAATAAGGAGACTCAGTTGAAGAGATAAATAAATGATACACTTTGTAGTTTGTATGGACTGACCTGTTTATTGTCTCATGATAGATCTTGGTGTTATAGACCCATCTTTGCTACAATAGCATTCTTACCTTACTTCTTTTTCCTGTCCATTAAGGTTCTTGTCATCCACAACTTCCATGATACCCTGGGCAGCGTTTCCAATGGAAAGCAGGATTGTTTCAAGGGATATAATCAGGTGGGTACACAATCAATTCCTTCAGTGCAGCAGATTCATTTAAAAGGTGAAATGAAATTTAGAGTAAAATCATGTTTTATTATTGTTCTTTTGAATTGGAATACTCAGTGTTGTCGGGAGCAAAATATGGATTAGATTCACACAAGGGTGGACGCAGTGGTGGGATTCAATTTTTTTTACTACTGGTTCTGTGGGCATGGTTTTGTGGGCATGGCAGGGGAAATATACTGCAAAATCTCCATTCCCTCCCCACTCATGGGGGAAGGTTACTGCAAAATCCCCACCCCACCAACCTGCTTTCCAGCTCCATTCTCCTATTCAGGGCAACAAAAGAAGATCAGCTGGAAGGCAGCAGGGGTGGGGCCAGCCTATTTGCTGGCTCTCTGAACTACTCAAAATTTCCTCTACCGATTCTCAAGAACCTGCCAGAACTGGCTGAATACCACCTCTGAGTGGCCCTAATCTGAAAGTTGAGTCAATGAAGTGCAATTTTCTCAAACAAGTAGACATATTAAGGTAAAGTCATGGCTGGTATCCCTCAACATTCAGACTCACCTGAGTGCTGAGTGATCACAGCAATAAATCTGTAGCTGTATGTTGATAAGCTTGAGCAAATTTTAAGTCTGTGATTTTCACACAATCCTCCAAATTCTGCTCCAATGCCTGTAGTCAGCAGAAGAGAAGAGAAAGAACTGGGAAAGATAACAAAATACAAAGGCCTGCAAATGGAAATAGAACGACTGTGGCAAAAGAAAGCAAAGACAGTACCAATAGTCATAGGCACCTTGGGTGCCATCCCAAAACAACTGGAGCACCACTTGAATATCATCAGCATTGACAAATTCACCACCAGTCAATTGCAAAAGGCAGCTTTAATTTGCAACAACTTACACACCGACATGATAGCTTTAACATCATCAAATAATAGCATCTGCCTATCCCTGGTCATTGGGCAGGACTGGATAGGTGGATAAAAATGCCAAATCCCATCTGAATGTCTGAGATAGATATATCTAGCAGCCCACAAATCAATTGAGCCTGATTATTATTACAATTTGTCATACAGTTTTCACACTGGATTTGGCATTTTATCCACCTACCCATCTGTCCATGTCTATATATCTCTAGCTCCCTGCCTATCTACCTCCCTCCTCCCTCCTTCCCCATCTACCTATTCATCCATCCACCCAACATCCACCCATCCATCCATCCAGAAGTTGGTTGCTAATTTTTTTAGTACCAGTTCGGGCAAACTTCCTCATGCGCTTGTGCGGGCGTGCAACACTTCTGCGCATGTGCAGAAGCATCCAGGTGGGTGGGCGGAGCCTCTCGCCACCATCACTACTGGTTCGCCCGATCCAGGCTGAACCGGTAGCAATGCACTCTGCATCCATCCATCCATCCATCCATCCATCCATCCATCCATCCATCCATCCAACTATCCACCCACCCACCCACCCACCCATCTCTCTATCTATCTATCTATCTATCTATCTATCTATCTATCTATCTATCTATCTATCTATCTATCTATCTATCTACCATCTATCCTTTCAGCCTCCTCATAGTACCAATAGCAGGTACTAACCTCTTCTCACACTATTATCCAACATTATTTTTAAAAAATGGGCAGAAGATTTACAATACCATCCCTCATCTATATTGGGGGATGTCATTGGTCAAATTTTCCTACTGCCCTTGGAAATCATTTTTAGATTGCTTTTCCCCATCAGAAACCATAATTGTGTCCCTCCTGTTTTTTTAATCTTAAGGAGGTGGTTGTACCTGGCTGATCTTTTTAAGACGGCGAGGGCTTAGTATTTGGACTATAGGTCACCAAGAGATCCCATGGCTAGACTAAGCAGAGGAGTCAAAACCGATCCTAAAGAGCTTCTGCATTGTTGCCCAGAAAACCATGTGGATTATGTGTCCAATGATTCAAATTCAACTTGAAGGAGACTATCTGTACCTTCTTAATCTGAAGTCTCCAATTGTACATGTGTATATTCATTTAGAGGAGGGGTCCCCAACCCCCAAGACATGGCCCACTACCGGGCCACTGCCCATTAGAACCAGGCTTCACTTGCGCACACAGCGGGCTGGTAAATATGTGTCCAGTCACTTGGAACCATCCCCTCTCCCCACAACCAATTGACAAGGCTGGAAAGTTAGGAGACCACTGATTTAGAGTCTGGGCTGAACAGGTTATTGCCTATTGGTGTAGAAATGAGTTGTTCTGTCTAATTCAATACTACGGACATTGACTGATAGAATCTTTGCAGCATTGCAGTCAGAATCCTCTCCATTTTTACCTCGAGATGCTGAGGACTATTTTGGAACCTTCTACGTGTCCTGCAGACCTTCTGAACTAAGAGTAGCAGTTGCTTGTCCTCAACTGCTGATCTCAAACAGCTTTTGGCATGCTTCAGAACATGATCTAAAGATCTTCTGATCAGCAATTTCGACTGCAGAAAGGCTTGTCATAATAATGGAATCCTTTCATTCACAGCATCCACTCAGCAATCTTCATTCTTCATCATCGAAGAAATGGACCAAAAATTTCTTTCCAATTAAAGAAGAAAAAGTTGCATCCACAGAACTGATTGGATGGGTAACGACAAAAACGTTGACTATTTATTTGTTTGTTTGCTTGCTTGCTTATTTTACTTATTTATTTTGATTGATTGATTGATTGATTGATTGATTCATTCATTCATTCATTCATTCATTCATTCATTCATTCAATGGATTTATAGGACCACTGAACTCAAAGAGAGTGACTTTGGGTAGTTTACAGCTTATGCTTAGTTGTGTCATCATCATCATCAATCATCATCATCTAATTTTGCTAGTTCACCCTACTGCTAAGAAGACTGATAGTTCCATGATTCCTAATCTTTCAACCCTACCTTTTTTTGTTGACTCTATGTGCTTGCTTAATTTGAGGAGTTTCTTTTAAGAAGACACTACTGAAAATCAATGAAGAGTGTTGAAATAATGCATAACGACGTTAGAGGGAATTTATTCCTGTAAAACCTGGTAATCATGATGGTCAGTAACTTGCATGGTATAAAGTGCAAGAGGATTAAATAAATGCAGGGAGGACAGGTCTGTCAAGGGGGTATTCAAGTTTCAGATTCACGGTGAGCTCTAAATACAAGTTGAAGGGCAACGACAGCAGGAGAAAGTGGACTTCTGTCTCCTGCTTGTGAGCACCTGTTTAGTATCCCATTTGGCCCCTCAAACTCCTAGGTAGACAAAGATGGGCCTCAACCAGATCCGGCAGGTCTCTTTTTATGGGGCAGTCAGTTTGATACAATAGTTAAAGATCTGGAGTTAAAAAAAAAGCTAGTGAATGAATTCTATGAATTCTAATCTTCATATAAATATGCAGCTAGTTTAGGCTGACTTTGGACCAGTCACTCTCTTTCATCTTTAGGAAGAAGACAAAGTCAAACAAAATACGTTGCCAGGAAACGTCTTGGAGTTTTCCATCCAATTGACAGGAGTCAAGATTGACTCCAAGGCAAATATATGGTAAATTACCACATTGACTGCCACACATGCACCATCGTAACAGAAGCGGTTGTTATGTGGACATAAATTGAAAGAATCATTTCTACCTCAGCCACTGTTGGAATATAATGGAGAGAGATAGACAGAGAGAGAGAGAGACAGAGAGAGACAGTGTGTGTGTGTGTGTGTGTGTGAGTGAGAGAGAGCGAGAGAGACAGAGACAGAGAGAGACAGAGAAACAGAGAGACAGCGTGTGTGTGTGTGTGTGTGTGTATGAGGGAGACACACACACACATAGACAAGAGAGAGAGAGAGAGAAAGAAAGACACAGAGACTGTGTGTGTATGTGTGTGTGTGTGTGTGTCTGAGAGAGAAAGAGAGAGAGAGAGAGAGTGGGGGAGACAGATTTTAATTGGAAACCTTACTCAGATATTGCAATCTGTTTTTTTTTGAAGGTTTTCAATGATGTATCCCAGAGGGGACCCGTCACTTATTCAATTCTTGTGGATAAAAATCCAAACGTGACCGTGTTTTCTATTATAAAGACCTGTGGACTTGTCTATGTGCATCATCCCATCGATCGAGAGAAGACACCTTCTTTTTCAGTATGTATTTGTACTTATTTTGCCCCTTTATTAAACAGAGAAAAAGTCCCTGCGAAACAAATCCCAATGAACGCAGCTTTCTTTCGAACCCATCACAGCATCCCCATCAAGTTGGGCCAAAGGCTTCCAAAAAGCAAAGAAGGAGCAGTCATAGATACCTTTGAATGAAGGATCGGTCCATAAAGTGGAAGCTATTATTGAGAAGCCCTGCTACCTTGTTCATAGCTTTCCATATCTTGCCCCATATAACTAGGAAGGAGCAGGGTCCTTCAAAGAAGCGTCTCACAATAACTGAAATGGGGTAGACAGGATAGATCAGTGGTGTCAAACGCAAGGCCCTGGGGCCAGGTCCAGCCCCTGGGGTCCTTAGATCTGGCCCGTGAGGCTGCCCTGCCAGTGAAAACGGAGCTCGGGAGAAGGTTGCAAGAGGCCATCCCAGCCAAAAACGGAGCTCAGGAGCCTTTTCGTTGGCAGAGTGCTGGGCCATCACAGGTGCTCCCAACATGAGTAATATTGAACTCTGTCCATGCCCACCCAAGGTCAAACACAACCAGAGGTGGGTTCCTACCAGTTCGGCTCAGTAGGTAGTAACTCGGCTGCCCAGGCCCCTGAACCGGTTCTATCGGTGGCGCCGTAGGCACTGCCATCTTGTTTTTTGCTTCTGCGCATGCGCAAAAACATTTTTTCCACTACTGCACATGTGTGGTGTGCACCAAGCATGCATGCACCCCTGAGCGAACCGGCAGTAAAATAATCCAGAACCCACCCCTGAACACAACTCTGATGCAGCCCTCAATGAAATCAAGTTTGACACCCCTGGGATAGACAGGTTTTTCTTCTGTTCAGTGTGCTGCCTGATATAAACTGGCAACCATAACTTGGTCTATGTGAGGCTTTAAAACAGGGGCACCCAACCTCAGCAACTTTAAGACTTAAGGACTTCAAGCTATGCTGGCTGGAGAATTCTGGGAGTTGAAGCCCACAAGACTGAAAGGGAGTGATCAGCGTGATTTGGGACTAGAAAGTAATCAGTGCAGCAACTTTAAAATAAATATTCTACTGCACTGAGGGAGAACAGCTTGGCAGCCCCAGATTGATTGTGTTAGAATAGCCAAAACTGAGTGACAGGTACAGCCTGAGTTACTGTTGCCAGGTTATTTTGGTCTTAAGTAGGGCCATAAACTGAATTGCCAGCCAAAGCTGGGTGAAGGCTTTGCTGCCCTTGGGTTCCATCTGCTGTTTGCATGATGATACAAAAGACTATATCCCAATAAACGATTTGTTCACTCAGCCTATTTTCTAGCTACCAATTAAGCAATACGACTTCATGATCTGGCTTACAATCTTTATATTGTCCATCTTGAACTGCAAAAAAGCACACCTGTGCTAAGCTTACTCTGCTTCATTTCACAGTGCTTATTCCTTTCGCAGCTCACCTGTTAAATTGGATTAAAAAACACACACACACACACACAAAGTAAGACAGTTAGTAGGCACAGTCACAGAATAACTGAGTCTGTGACTTTTAATAGCCTTAGGAGGCAAATTGAAGATGCTAGATGAGTAATGGCTAACCTTTTTCTCCTGGCGTGCCAAAATCGCTCATACCCATAATGCAGTGATGGGCTCATACCCATAACTCTGTGATGGGCCCAACCCTCTGGAATGACCTCCCCCCCGATATCAGAACCACCACCGACTTCCGCTCCTTTCGACAAAAACTGAAGACTCACCTGTTCCGTTTAGCCGGCCTGGCCCATTTATAGTTTTATTCTACCTCCTGGCAGATATATTAATTGGGTATTTTTAGGGTTATTTAAATATTGTTTTTTAACTACTTTGCTTCAGATATGTACAGTTTCTTATTGCCTCCTCTTTTGTGTTTGTATTTTCTATTTATTGATGTGTTTTTATCCGACTGTACACCGCCCCGAGTCCCTTTGGGGAGAGGGGGCGGTATAAAAATCTAAATAAAAGTAAAGTAAAAGCAGTGCGCCGGATCCCTATGCATGCACGCATGACCCCCAGGGCTCTCCCCATGCATGCACGCGACACTCTGTGCTCCATTTTGGGCCTAGCATGTTAGGGTGTGAATTCTGCCCTGAATTATCGAAGTGTGGACCGTGGAATTTCCTTGAAGCATACTTTTGAAATAAGCGAAAATAAACCCGAGGCATGATCTAATAAAAAACATTTTAATATAAAAGAAAGTAAAAATACAAACTTGCTAACTAAATTAATCATATCTTGGCAGAGCTCTGTGCCTACCTCCCTTGGCAGGCGAACAAAAGATCAGAAGTGAAAGTTAAGAAAGAATGTGTGACCTGCGCAGTAAATCACTGCAGATAAGAGACAGTTCATTCTACTGTATAATTCAGAATGCAGGTACAGCTGGCAAACCAAAAATAAACGCAGTGACATAGCAGGCCTCCCAGAAGCCTCCTGAAACCAAATATGGGGTGAGTGGGAGTGCCACATCCCCTGTGCATGCGCGCACATCTCCCCCATGCGCAGCAGAGACCCCAAAATCAGCTTGCCGGTGGGAGGTGCATGGTGGAGCTGAGCTTGGTGATGGCTTGTATGCCTGCAGAGAGGGCTCTGCATGCCACCTGTGGCACATCATGGTGCTAGACTAGATTATAGAAGAGAATATTTACATAGGAACATAGAAAGCTGGTATTAGTAAAAGTTCAAGTGGTCCATCAAATTTGCCCTTTGAGATTTTTAATTTTTTTATTTAAATTTTATTTGTTAATGTCTGTCAGCTTTAACTTTTAACTTTTATTTAATTTCTATACCGCACCCTCTCCCAGAAGGGACTCGGGGCGGTGTTGGACATGTGTTTATCCCAATCGTATTTAAACTCAATTACTGATGATTGAGCCACTACCTCCGCTGGAGGTTGGTTCCACACCTCCACTATTTTTTTTTCCTGTAAAGTAATACTTCCTCACCTTACTTTTGAATTTGCCTCATGTCACCCCAAGTTATTCTTTTCACTAGGCTAGACATACCCAATTCCTGAAACTGTTTTAGCCTCCAGCTCCCTAATCACCCTTGTTGCTTTTCACTGAACCCTTTTTTTCTTTAATTACTTATTCTTACAAGTATTATAGCTTAACACAGTGTTTCTCAACCTTGGAAGTCCTGTGGACTTCAACTCCCAAAATTCCCCAGCCAGCTGGCTGGGGGATTCTGGGAGTTGAAGTCCACAGGACTTAAAGTCGCCAAGGTTGAGAAACACTGGCTTAACATATCTCGAGGCCTAGCACAGTTTTTAAGAACCCTGAAAATCTCTTTCACAACAGAATTCATCCCCACTTGACAAAATCTGGAGATTAACATGGATTAAGGACTCTCCTAGCTGTAATATTAAGCAGGATTTCCAGTGATCAAATCTTACTTAATGTCATTTTGCTTTGTCTTAAAATTGAAACTGATTTCCTCATTGGTTATCTTTTGTTCAGATCACTTTTGATGTTCTTAACAGAACTAATAATAAAATGCTAGCAAAGTCCTTGAATGTCGTCATTCAGATTCAGGATATAAATGACAATGCGCCTCAGTTTTCCCAACGGGAATTCAATATCATCATCAAAGGAAATTACCACAAAGGTGAGTAGTCTTTAAAATCTGGGCAACATCAGATAGGATTGCACCTGGTTGATTCCTGCCCTTTTTTCTTCTCTCTTTTTCTTGCCAGTTAACTAAAAAAAGAGATCTATTCCTAAGGTAAAAGTAAAGGTTCCCCTTGCACATATGTGCTAGTCATTCCCGACTCTAGGGGGCGGTGCTCATCTCCGTTGAGCCACAGAGACAGTGCTATCCAAAGATGTCTCTGTGGTCATGTGGCCGGCATGACTAAACACTGAAGGCGTACGGTACACTGTTACCTTCCCACCAAAGGTGGTTCCTATTTTTCTACTTGCATTTTTACATGTTTTTGAACTGCTAGGTTGGCAGAAGCTGGGACACATAATGAGAGCTCAGTCCGTTATGCGGTGCTAGGGATTTGAACCGCCAGACTGCTGACTTTTCTGATTGACAAACTCAGCATCTTAGCCACTGAGTCACCATTCCTACATAGAGATTAAGTAAACATTTCTCTTCTAATTACATTGTGTGCATTTTTATAGGGAGCTAATAGGGTTTTTCCTCCCAAGGTTTTCAATCATTTTCAATTTCTGGGATTTTTCACTGTCAAAGTAAATTTAAAGTCCCTTCTGCTGAATTCTATATTTCTTCCTATTTTTTTCCAGCTACAAATGAAAGAATAAGGCACAATTTGTACTGAAATCCACATGGAAAATATCTATTGAATGCATTATTTGGATGCTCACTTCAAGGTGCATCTAATTTCTTTCCTAATTTAACAAGGGGGCATAACTAAGTTCCCTTCCACAATCAACTATGAGTTTGTTTTGGTACTGGAACTGAAATAATTACCGATATACTCTCAGTTTATCAACCCTGCATAACAGACTAACCCCTCTGATAGCCAAATAGCCAACCAATAACAATGCATTACTCAATGTTCAATATAGTGATGTTTCTAAAAGAATTATTAATGGTATTGTAAGGATTGTAATTTACCATCTTCTGTTATTGTACTTAATTTTCATACACATCCTTTTTTACATACTAATGAATGTTTTCATTTTAGACTTTATTACTTGGATACTTGATACTTTATTTGCATATGTTAAATGTTGGCATTTTCATGTAATAATCCCTATTTATTTGCATGCCTTCAAATCAGTGTTTACTCCTGGAGACTGCCTGGACTAGTCCTTACAGTTTTCTTGGCCAGGTTTTTTGCAAGTAGTGGTGCCATTGTCTGCTTCACGTGGCTGAGAGAGGGGAACTGACCCAAGACCACCCAGCTGGCTTTGTGCCTAAGGTGGGACTAGAACTCACAGTCTCCCAGTTTCTATCCTGATGCCTTCACCACTATATCAAACCAGTTCTCTTATGTTCTATATCAGTGATGGTGAACCTTTTTGGCACCAAGGGCTCAAACCGGAAGGTGTGTGCATGCTCACCGGAGCACCAGAAACCCAAAGTCCAGCTGGCTGGTGTGCACATCGCTGGTGCGCATGTGCATGCCAGCCAGCTGGTCTTTGGGTTTCCGACACGCTGGCACGTGCATGCTGGCTTTTTGGCCATTTCTGGGCTGTTTTCAGGCCTCTTTTGGGCCATTTGGGGGCCATTTTCAGGCCCAGAAAACAGCCTCAATGGGACCCAGAAAACAGCCTGAAAATGGCCTGTTTTTTGGCAGTTTTGGGGGCCATTTTCAGGCCATTTTCAAGCGCTCGAGCATCCACGAAGACCAGCTGGCAACAGCGTGCGTGCCCACAGAGAGGGCTCTGCGTGCCACCCCTGGCACCCATGCCATAGGTTTGCTATCATGGGTCTATATGAAGTCAAAATCTAAGACTAGATTTTCCTTTAGGTGGCAAAATTCATGCGGTGCCAGAAATCCTCCGTGTCATATAGGTTATACCTTAGTAATGGACATGTACGAAAACATTTTCTTTCCATAGACTCCGATTAAATGTATGATATTGCTCTAATGTGCTCCAATTTTTCTATTGTAGGTGAAAACTTTTACAGAATGACAGCTTTTGACTCAGACCAAAAAGGCACTGCAAATTCCGAAGTGGTATATTCTCTGATTTCGCAGACACCTCGACTAACGTTGCCTCTCTTCATTATTGATTCCTTTAGTGGCTATATGAGCATTACACAATGCTTGGATTATGAGGTATTGACCTTAGAAACAAAAATTGTCCTTAGAAATAAAGTTATAATTAGTTGCATGAGTTCTGTGTCTTGGCATGCATATGCTCCAGTAAAACTATCCAAGAAAATTTGATAGTTGACATTGTCTTTGAGTCTAACCTCTAACATTAAACCACCATCTTAAGGTAAATGCTTATCTTCGTTCTTTTGAGTGTGGTGGATGAACAATTTAATGAAATGGTAAGTTAAAGGATAGAAATTGTATTTGATGCCAGACAATGGGCTAAATTTATTTTTTAGCGAGTCTAAAGAGACCGGAGATCCATTTTCTCCTAGCTAACACAGCATGAGTAGTGAGATGGAAGGATGAAATAAGAGGTCAAAACCAAAATTTGGCACATACATCTTGCAGAATAAGTGACTAGAAATGTGTATACATTTTTTTTTGTAATGAACTTACAAAATTATACACAATAATACCGCAATAATGCAACGGAATCACTTCATTTTTTCCCAATAAAATGCCTCTCCAGCTAAATTTTAACTTGTGACTTTAGAATATTAATACAGATACAGGACATAAAAAGTGAATGCATGAAATACATACTTAGAATCAAAGTGATGCTTAGCTGTTTGAAGGAACAGGGACTATATGTATCCCCAAGATCCTTTTTCAAGAGGCAACTGGACTTTCTGGGGGTTTTTCTTTGAAGACATTTCACTTCTCATCCAAGAAGCTTCTTCAGCTCTGACTGGATGGTGGGGAATGGAAGGATTTATACACCTTGCAGACACCTTTGCATTCTTTTAGCAAGTCGCTGAGGCCACCTGGAGGCTTATCTGTGGCTATGGAGCCTTCTTGGAACTCTTGAAAGGACTGTGTTGTAAACTGGAGCTAGATCCCAATCTATCTCCCCCTCTGTTAAGAGAAGGCGGTTCAATTTCGACATAGAGGGCCTCTTTGACACCTCTTTCAAACCAGCTGGTTCTTTCAACAGTTCCAAGAAGGCTCCACACCCATTTGCACCACTCAGGTGACCCTGAGGACACAGGTAAACCTCCAGGTGACCTTCATGACTCGCTAAAAGGATGCAAATGACCCAGCTGTCTGCAAGGAGTATAAATCCTTCTATTCCCCACCATCCAGTCAGAGCTGAAGAAGCTTCTTGGATGAGAAGTGAAACGTCAAATCCCAGAAAGTCCAGTTGCCTCTTGAAAAAGCACCTTTGGGACAAACATGACATGGATGACTGAGAATCTCCATTGACAGAGACAGTGTGTATTAAACTCAACTATCTCATGCAGTCCACTTAATTGTATTCTTACATCTTGCCACTGTTTGGAGGACTACATTTTTAGATGGGGATAACCACATCCATCTTGTAATTTTGTTTAATATTTTTTTTGTTACAAATTTTAAAATTCTTTTACAAACAAAGTGTTGTCTGGGTCCCCCCCCCTCTTTTCACATTCTCTCTTATACATAATTTGTTTTACATCACATTACCATTCCAATTTCAGCCCATTATTTTCTTCCCATGTTTCCATCTTACATTTTTCTTAACATGTAGACAGTATCATTTTTCACCCTTTCAGAAAAAATAGAACAAACTTACCCTTTCATTTTTCATTTGTTATTCTAATTTCTATAGGTAGCATATATATCATCACATTCAATTTTACTATAACAAGCATTTTACTTAGTTGGTTATCCACAATTAATATTGTTATTTTTTAAAAAACTATATATATATATCATTAGCAGTATTAACATATTTCATTTTCTACTAATATACATCTCTTCTTTCTCTTCCTACTTTCCTAGCCATTTTCTCTTAACTCTTGCTCTCTTTGATTTTCCATTTTTCATCAATTTTCTGTTTGTCCTTCTATCCCCTACTCTTAATTTCCCCTTTCCCCCTTTTATATGTATTATATCTTTTCTTCAGAATTTTCCCTACATGTATACATATAAAAGGAATCTTCTAACTTTGTAAAAGTCCCAAAGAATAATGGTAAGGTCACATTTATTTTGATTTTTTTTTAAAAGACACTGTTTTAAAATTTTATTGTCTTTAAGGCCAATAGGAATTTCACAGTGCTGATCAGGGCTTCAGATCGTGGATCCCCACCCATGTCATCAACTGCAAGAGTCAATATTGCTGTGGAAGATTCGAACTACAATTTGCCCGTATTCACCCAAAAATATGTAAGATGTTTAAGATAACTACTAACAGTGTGAGAGAATGTATGCTGGACCCAGCCACAAAGAGTACAACCATCTTCCTTTAACTCACATTTTCAAGCTCACAGAACAGGATTTATATTGCCTGGTTTCCTTCTGATGGGATTCCTTTTGTGATGAAAAAAAGGACCTGCATTTTTTTGAGAGGCTGCTAAAATGCAATTTTAGAAGGGACCTTATAGGTCAGCGATGGCGAACCTTTTTTGGCTCGCGTGCCACAAGTGGGGGGAGCGCAGGGGGGGGTCGTGTGCGGGCGTGCTGCACCCATAATGCAATGTGCGACCTCCCCCAGTGCGCATGCGCACACAACGAGCGACCCCCCCATTTTTACATGCTTTTTTCGCCCTCCCCAGGCTCCAGAGGCTTTATACGAGCCTGGGGAGGGAGAAAACAGCCTCCCCCGCCCCCCGGGGGGTCATTTTAAGCATTCCGAAGGCTTCAGGGAAGCCTCCAGACGGTCCCTGAAGCCTCTGGAGGCCCTCTGGGAGGGTGGGGGAGGCTCTTTTCGCCCTCCCCAGGCTCCTTTAAAGCCTCTGGAGCCTGGGGAGGGCGAAAAATGGCTTTTAAAAAGGTGAACTCAGCTGACAGGGCAGCGCCTTACGTGTCCTGACAAATGGCTCCGCATGCCACCTGTGGCACACATGCCATAGGTTCGCCATCACTCTTATAGGTCATCTAGTCCAACCCCCCGCTGAAGCAGGAGACCCTACACAAGCGATGGCGAACCTTTTTGGGCTCGCGTGCCATAAGCAGGGGGAGCGCAGGGGGTTCGTGCGTGGGTGTACTGCACCATAATGCAATGCGCAACCCCCCCAGCGCACATGACAGGCACTCCCCCCTCCCATTTTTTGCATGCTTTTTTCACCCTCCCTAGGCTCCAGAAGCTTTATAGGAGCCTGGGAAGGGCGAAAACAGCCTCCCCCCGCACCCCTGGAGGCCCTCTGGAGGCTTTAGGAGCTTCCCTGAAGTCTCCGGAGCGCAAAAAAGCATCCCTACTGGCAAACCGGAAGTTCGGGAATGGACTTCCGGTTTGCTCGTGGGGCTGGTTTAAGCCCTCTGGAGCCTTCAGGGGCCTTCCAGAGGTTTCCCCGAAGGCTCCGGAGGACTAAAAACAGCCCTACGAGCAAACCGGAAGTGACTTTCTCCAGTCCTGGAGTCTGGAGAAGACTGATGAGGCAGAGAGGGGGGTCAGAGCCGTATGCCAGTTACAAGCTGCCTTCAGAGGCAGACATCTGTGAGGCAGGCAAATAGCTAGAGCCAGTTTTCACTGTGTGCATGCACAGTTGCCAGACGAAGGGAACAGCTAAAGAACAGGGGTCGAGTTGGGAGTAAGGCCACAGGTGGACAATGAATGGCCCCTCCGAGAGGGAATAAAAGAGGAGCGAAAGGGGAGTGGAGTTTGCAGGAGACAATTAGTTCACTTAATCGGTTTGTGACTCTCTGAGACTCCTTGCCAAGTTTTCCAGATATCGGCCTGTCAGCTCTCCAAGCCAGATAAGGTCTGTGACCGTAAATCCTCCCTCGAAAGACTTTGCTGGATGTGAATGAGCGGAATTCGCAGTAAATTAATAAAAGGTGTTTTTGTCGGGACAAGAAGTTTGTTTCATGCTCTTGGGAAGCCTCGGTCAGAACACCATGTACTTTCTGCCTGCATAACCCAACTTAGCCTTTTGTCTCTTCGTCATGCTACTGCAAGGCAGACACAATGCCAGAAATTATCTTTGACGTGTCACAGAACTCTTTCTGTGTCTTCCAAGTATCATGCAGATGTCCCAGAAGGCACATCCGAAAGCAACATCCTTCGCCTCAAAGTGGAAGACAAAGATAGTCCTTATACACGTGCTTGGAGAACCAAGTATTCCATAAGAACAGGAAACGAAAGAGGAAACTTTGATGTTTTTACGGATTCTACAACTAATGAAGGCGTGTTACGTGTTGCCAAGGTAAGGCAGGCTGACAAAGATAGAGATAAGATTTCTAGAATAATTTCATTGGCTACACCAGTGATGGCTAACCTTGTTTGGCTTGGGTGCCAAAAGCATGCGTGCCCACACCCATAATTCTATCCCCCAGGTGCCCCCGCCAGGCCTGTGCGACCCCTGCTCCCCTGCTCCCCATGCATGAGCTCATGACGCCCTCTGCCACACCCCCTGCACACATGTGCATGACCCCCCCCCCCTGCCCTCCTGAATCCTAGGGAGGGCGAAAGCGACCTCCTGCGCCCCCCCCTCCCCGGACACTCTCCAGAAGCTGGAAATGGCCTGTTTCCAAACTTCCAGTAGGCCCCTCTCCAGGTTTCAGAGGCTTTCCTAAAGCCTGGGGAGGGCGAAAATGGCCTCTCCCGGCCCTCCGGAGGCCCTTCAAAGGCTGAAAATCAGCTGTCCGGAGCATGCATGCATGCTGCAGCTGACCTAAGCAATGGCTCACGTGCCCTCAGAGATGGCTCCATGTGCCACCTGTGGCACGCGTACCATAGGTTCACAACCATGGGGCTATACTGACTATGGAGGATGGGAGCTTCAATGCCAATTCTCTAAAGCAGGGGTCTCCAACCTTGGCAACTTTAAGCCTGGGGGACTTCAACTTCCAGAATTCCCAAACCAACTGGCTGGAGAATTCTGACTTGAGGAATTCTCGGAGTTGAAGTCCTCCACGCTTAAAGTTGCCAAAGTTGGAGACCCCTGCTCTAGAAGGCATCAGATTTGGGAAGAAGCTAGAAGAAACCAGAATATATTAATGGAAACTTTTGTGGTTTTTTTTTTCAGCCTTTGGTGTATGGTAGCCTTTCCGTGAGGAGACTTGTCATTGTTGTGGAGAATGAATTGCCCTTCTTTTTATGCAAAGGAGGCCTTCAGCCACCATTTTCTGAAGCCTCCGTGGACATTAATATCACCAATCGAAACTATGCCCCTCAATTCATTCCTCCAGTTCTTCATTTCAAATATCAAGAAGGGGTCTGGGCCGGTACTACACTTGTGAAATATACAGCTCACGATTCAGGCACAGCACAAGATAAAATCAGGTAAGTGCTTATGGTGGGTGTTCCTTTGTGAATGTAATTTGAGGATTGTTGCTTCCTTACATGTCTTACTTATGTTGGAAGAAATATCCATCGGGGTCAGTTGCAAGCCGGGAGAAAGGCATTGGAGACAAAATGAAGGCTGGAGGCTGATTGGGAAGGGGGGCCATTTATAGATTAAGCAGAACCACCAAGCACGTGTGATTCTGGGCAGCTGACCACATGGAGTTGAGAGTGAGGGGGATTTATACCTTCTCCTGGGCTTTGCACTTGAGCTTCCTGTTCCTGTGCAAGAGCATGTATTCTATTGGCTGTTGTCAGACTCCTGTGGTGCCATGTACAAATCCTAAGGATTTGTCTGAGCTACTTTTGGTTGAAGTTTGAGATGGTGCAATGAAGTTAAGCCAACATGGTATTTTTTAAGATGTATATAAAACTGTAGTCTGAGAAACACTGGCCATAATGCTTTATTTCCAGTCGGATATGGTCTACATAACTACATAACTATGAGCCGCGGTGGTGCAGTGGTTAGAATGCAGTACTACAGGCTACTCCTGTTGATCACTGGCTGCCAGCAGTTTGGCAGTTCGGTTTTCACCAGCTCAAGGTTGACCCATCCTTCCATCCTTCCGAGATTGGTAAAATGAGGACCTAGATTGTTTGGGGAGATATGCTGACTCTGTAAACCGCTTAGAGAGGGCTGTAAAGCACTGTGAAGTGGTATATAAGTCTAAGTGCTATTGCTATAAAGTTTATCATTCATGTTTAAAACATTTGCTTTTTTTAAGATACAAAATTGGGTTCGATCCAAGTGGTTGGTTAACAATCAGTGAATATTATGGAATTGTGAAAATAGCAAAAACTCTTGGTAAAGAATATCTATTAATGAATAAAACCATTCTGATTCAGGCCATTGATGATGGTAAGTTCCTCTTTTCTTTTCTTTTTTTCAGTCTGTGAGTTCTTGAGTATGGACAAGGTCATGGCTCAGCAAACTTTCAAAGTCATCCCTATCTAATGTACTTTCAGAATTGGTTCTCTCTGTGTGTGATGTAGGAGTTGGAGAGTTTCTTTTTCAGGCATGAACTTTTCTAGTCGTGGTGCAAGGATTGATATGTTCTTTAGGGTCTGTGAAGCAAGACAGCATGGAGCACATGGCTGGATTTCCAGAGATGACAGAAGTTACATCCTGTGCTCTGAGATGCCTTGTGAACATGTTTAGCTGCAAGATTTAATGACCCTATAGAAGAAAATATGAACAAATTGATCAGGAATTGAGATCTCCATCATTGGCAAAATGTCAGGGTTCCAAGTAACACCCCCAACAAAAGAAGACTCCAAGGCTTGAGTTTACTCAAAGGTCCATTTTATTAGAGATGTCATGTTGGCACATCTGGGAAAATCCGAATCTGAAAGTTTCTGGGTTTTTCCCACCCAAATGAAGTCCCTGTCCAGCATCCACATGTCCATCACATGGTCCAATCAGGCATTGTCCAAAACAGAAGATGCCTCCCAGTCACACCATCGCAGCTGCAGGGCAAGGTGGCCTTGACTCTCTGAGAAAAGAATGTTATTTTGACTATATGTCACCCATAGTCTGCATAATCCCCCCTGCCATTTTCCCACAGTAAAAAATATGGCAGGCCTGAAGGCCCAAATGTAAAAGATGGCTTCCAGGTCAGGTACAAAGCTAGTTGTGCTGTTGAGGTTTTCATCCAGTGTCTGGAAGCTATGAGCATCTGTAGGGAGAACAATTTTCTTCAACAAAATGAGTAGCTGTGGGATATTACACCCTGGTCAAAGGAGCTACCCAATTTGAGAATCCTGTTTAAAGAGGTGGGCTTTGTCAGACATCTGTCTTGTGCATCAGTTGGACCTGTTTCTAAATCAGGAGGCTCTGCTTGCACTCACTCATTGCTTAGTTGCAACCCCATCGGATTGCAGCAATGCATTCTACCTGGGGATGCCCTTAAAATACATTGGGAGACTTCAACTGGTCTAAAATGCACAGTTCTGAGCACAGCGTGGTTTGTGTATACCAGTGGTCCCCAACCTTCGCAGTTTGGCAACCCAGTGGAGAAGGATGGGGGAGGGGGAGAAGGGACCTGGGCCATTCAAGTGGTGGGCTGGCACACACATGCATGCATGCGCAACTCAACTTGCGCAAGTTGAACTGTGTGCACATGTGCAGGCATGCCAGCCTGCTACTCATGCAAGTTGAGCTGTGCGCATGTGCGCAAGCCCACCGTTCACATGCCCGGTTGCAAATAGTCTGGCGTCCAGTAGTGGGCCACAGCCTGGGGTTGGGGACCCCTGGTGTATACTATACTGGTGTTGTACACAGTGTCACCAGCTCTCAATCTGCTTCCAGGTGCAATTCAAAGTGCTGGTTATCACCTTTGAAGTCCTTTATGGTAGAGAGCCGTGTTATATTCCTCTCTTCAAGGTTTTGCTGTCCCCACCAGATCTGACAGGGCAACATCCTGGCATATCTGGTGGGACATAGGAGATATGCCATCTTTGTCATGGCATCCACCCTATCTAAAAAGCTACCACCAAGTTACAAAAGACCCTGAAGCTCTACTGGAAGGCTGTGAAGTCCTGGATCCCACCCTTGGCTAGGCTTGGCTGGGCTGGAATACTGGCTTATCCCAGTATAGGTGTGATTTCTGTTGTGAGCCTATTAAAAGGTGCCTTGGTTATAACATTATTATTTTAATTGCTCTTGTATTTTGTTGATAGACATTTTGTGTATGTGTCTGTGCGCATCAGTGGTGGGATTCAATTTTTTTTACTACCGGTTCTGTGGGTGTGGCTTGGTGGGCGTGGCTTGGTGGGTGTGGCAGGGGAAGGATACTGTAAAATCTCCATTCCCTCCCCACTCCAGGGGGAGGTTACTGCAAAATCCGCATCCCCTCCCGATCAGCTGGGACTCAGGAGGCAGAGAATAGATGGGGGTGGGGCCAGTCAGAGGCGGTATTTACCGGTTCTCCAAACTACTCAAAATTTCCGCTACTGCTTCTCCAGAACTGGTCAGAATCTGCTGAAAACTATCTCTGTTGTGCATGGAAGATTGTTGGCAGTTCAGGGTGATGTTGTGTATGTAAGATAGGTGGCCGTGCATATTTCAAAAAATACCTAAAATGAAATCCATCATTAAATTCTGGAGCACATTGTGTTTTTTCAGATCATTTGTTCCAGTCTGTTATGTGAGGTTGTTGTGTGTACGGCCAGGAAAAAAAAACTATTTGATTTAGTTGGATTGATATTTATTTCATTAATTGAAATACAATGAATGCAATTCATCTTCATAATTCAACTGTTCCCTTCTTTTATGATATTGCCAACTTGATGGCAACTTGCAGATGCTTCTAGAACTTTGGGGAGCAGCATGCAAGCCACATCTAAACTACATGGTCTTCCCTTAGTTTGAAGGCTCCTTCCTGCTTCCATAAATGGTTTCCATAAATGGTTTCTTAAAATTAAAATACTTTTTTTCTTTTCCAGGCACTCCACCATTAACTGGCACTGGTACCATCCAACTTTACATCAGTCCTTCAAAACTGATTAGAGTACAAAATTTGACGATATGCAAGGAAGAAGGACTGGGTCCTTTCCATATAACATCTGAAGTTGAAGAGTACAATTCATATGCAAGATTTTTAACAGTCCAATTGGAAGATGCTTGGGGGCGCGCTGAAAATCTCTGGAGACTGGGAAAGAGCTTTGGTAAGTGACTGCTAATTGGGAATTGGGAATGTCCTTTGATTTCACCTCTAGAGAAGATTTCTCCTAGGAATGGAGAATAATAATTGAGGATTGTCAGCCATTCAAAGCAGGCCAGGATCTTTCCTGACTACTCAAAATATGATGAAGAAATGCCCACCACAAACTTGTGATCTTGTGAAACCACAGAACATTACAGCAGCCATCTGTGTTCTTGCACATGGAATTGAAATTTTACAAGAAGTTGATATTTGCTGCAGTGGTGGGTTTGAAATTTTTTTACTACTGGTTTGGTGGGCATGGCTAGGTGGGGGGTCATGTGACTGAGTGGGTGTGGGCACCTTGACGTCACTTAGTCACACACCCCACCAAGCCACGCCCACAGGTAAAAGGTAGGATTATTTTTTGAAATTTCTACCTATATACCCACTCTCCCATTTCCCCTTCTTTAGCAGGCCCGCCCCACCCCACCTGCCACCCCCAAATTGTGCCCCACTGCGAGGCGCACATCTTATCAGAGTCTGGCAGCTCCGTTGTGTCTCTCAGGTGCGAGTATCTCTCAGCTATTGTGTGCCGGGAAAAACCTTGCACAATAAAGAAAACTTCTCGCGCGTGTGAAGCAATTAACAACTTCTCACATATTTGGGAAGCTTTTCTTTACTGTGGAAGGTTTTTCCCTGCACACAATGGCTGAGAGGTACTCGCACCTTGCACAGTAAAGGAAAACTTCCCAAGAGTGTGAGAAGTTGTTAATTGCCTTGCACTCATGAAAAGTAGTAGGTGTCCCATCACTGGAAGCTTTTAAGAAGAGACTGGACAGCCATTTGTCTAAAATGAAACAGGGTCTCCTGCTTGAGTAGGGGGTTGGACTAGAAGACCTCCAAGGTCTCTTCCAATCTGTTATTCTGGATCTGAATCTGCAATGTTTTAATTTGTATAGATGTTTTCATGGGAGTATGCTTTACTGCAGTGGTCACTTTTGGTCACCAGAGACCTGTTCCATGTTAGAATTCATTTCTTCAGAAGTATTCAAGGCAGGTTGGACAGCTAATCCAACTTGTAGGATTTTTCTCTGGATCTTTTATTAAAAAACCCAACCAGCTCTGAACATTTAAAGTATTCTCACTCCTGTGGGTAGCACTTGAAAGACATCAATCTGCTAGTCTTTATTACAATATTAGCACAATAATCTTAGCAAGGATCGTTGGAGAATGATGGATTTTTGTTTCTTTCCTCTGTTTTGTAGGTAACTCGGTCGAACTTTTTATGCTGAAACAACTCTCTTCTGGCAATTACTCGGTGCCTCTCCGCATACAAGACTTACAAGGGGTTTTTAGGCAACAGACTCTGAATGTCCACGTATGCTCTTGTGCAGATGGGATCAAATGTGAGAGCCCAGACCCCATCAGAGCGGAGCCCATCACTGCATCATGGGGACCAATAATTGGCATAATTGTGGCTATATTTCTGTTACTGATATGTGAGTAATGTGGTTATATATTGCTTAGTAGAAAACCCTGTGCAATTTTGTGATTGTTGTGTGTAATGCACCTAAGGTGTAAAGGTACTCTAACTTTAAGTCCTGCCTTTAAATGCCAGCGTTCTAAATACCATGCATGAAATCAATCAGAATCAAAGGCAGAATCATCCTTAAAGTTCCAATTTAATCATACCGGCATGTTAGCACGTCTATAGAATTCCAACTCTGATTTTCTTCCTGGAATTCCACCAGGTTGAAAGTTCATGATCTTATCCCCACACCCACAATCCATCACATGGTCCAATCATCATCTTCCACGCTGGCATCTACACCCCTCTGCCAAAAGATGACCTTGAGCTTCTAGAAAAGAATGACAACAATACATTCCACAAATCTACTCCTTTCTATTCCCCCCTCTCAATTACTACACTAATGAAACACATAGGAAATTATAAGAAAGTGTGGCAGGCCAAAGATCCTAAAAAGAACATAACTACAGGCCTGACATTAACTTTCCTGAAAGAACTGACTGATGCTATGTCTTCTGGGGGTCAACACTGGAGCAGCCCCCCCCCCTCCCAGGGTGCTCCAAGTTCTCCCTTGTTCATCTTAGCCAGTACCTTCGTTTTATGATACTTTGATTATGGAATAACTCTCTGAAGTAAGTGCATTTTACCTAGAAGTGAACATTTGGAAATCTATTAATGATACAGTTAAACCCATGGCTGCTTCAAGTACAAAATAAGTACCAATTTTTATGAATGCAGGATTATTGCGATTGAATTAATACCTTGAAGTGTCATGCTAATCACTCTCTTTAGAGCCCACCAAGCTATAACAACTAACTAGGACTACTTGATCTGGTCAACAAAAGTCCAGATGGTCACTAGATGGAAGTGAAGACAGTCTTTGGCACATGTTTGTGATCATCCAATGGTTATTTTGATTTATATAGTTTACATTAATTCACTGTAAGCTAAACAACCCTCAAAGCTTCCATTTGTATTTTGGTTCCATTTGTATTTTCCATTTTTATTTTGTTACCTTCCTACCTATGTAACAGCATTCTGTGCGCATTCGGCGTTTAGTCATGCTGGCCACATGACTACGGAGACGTCTTTGGACAGTGTTGTCTCTTCAGCTTTGAAACAGAGATGAGCACTGCGCCCTAGAGTTGGGAATGACTAGCACGTACAGTATGTGCGAGGGGAACCTTTATCTTTATTGGCTGATTATAGATCTTAAGCCAAGTAAATATTATATGTGATCTGTGTGCTTACACCATACCATGCTAAAGCAACTACTGTCTCTTTCCTGGATGCAACCACTGACAAGGGCCGTCAACTTAAACATACTGTGAAATGGTTTGGTCCACCATTCTTCCATGGTTCCAAGGACTAGCAATCAAAAGGCAGCTATTCTGCCTTCCCTGCCCTCCATTCCCATATGTATATTTATGGTAAGAATAAAAATGGGAAGAAAAGGAAGGAAAACAAAGGAATCATCCCAAGAAAATCAGGATAGCGGAAACTACCCTGTTAGGCAAAGATTGATCTAAAACATGGACAGCTAATAAGAAAAAAAATGCTTGAGAAAGATGTTGTAGAAAGTTGGTGCCCTAGAACTACACCGTCTACAGTCTGACCTAAGCATAGTACACAAAATTATCTACTACAACATCTTACCTGTCAATGACTACTTCAGCTTCAACCACAATAATACATGAGCAAACAATAGATGCAAACTCAATGTAAACCACTCCAAACTCGATTGCAGAAAATACGACTTCAGCAACAGAGTGGTCAATGCCTGGAATGCTCTACCTGACTCTGTTGTTACATCCCCAAACCCCCATAATTTTAACCTAAGACTGTCTACTGTCGACCTCACCCCTTTCCTAGTCTGTAAGGGATGTGCATAAGCGCACCAGCGTGCATACCATCCCTGTCCTACTGTCTCCACTTACTCGTATCCATTTACTGTGTTCATATTTATGTTTATACAATACAATACCAGAGTTGGAAGGGACCTTGGAGGTCTTCTAGTCCAACCCCCTGCCTAGGCAGGAAACCCTATACCGTTTCAGACAAATGGCTATCCAACATCTTCTTAAAGACTTCCAGTGTTGGGGCATTCACAACTTCTGGAGGCAATTTCTGTTCCACTGATTAATTGTTCTAACTGTCAGGAACTTTCTCCTCAGTTCTAAGTTGCTTCTCTCCTTGATTAGTTTCCACCCATTGCTTCTTGTTCTGTCCACAGGTGCCTTGGAGAATAATTTGACTCCCTCTTTTTTGTGGCAACCCCTGAGATATTGGAACACTGCTATCATGTCTCCCCTAGTCCTTCTTTTCATTAAACTAGACCTACCTAGTTCCTGCAACCGTTCTTCATATGTTTTAGTCTCCAGTCCTCTAATCATACCTGTTATCTTTTATATGTTTGACAAACCAAATAAATGAAATGCAACAATCTTTATTTTCCCCTTTTCTTTTATGTAGTGTCTCTCGCTATTCTGTTATTGTATTCCTGCATCATTAAAGTGAAGAAAAAGCCTACATACATTCCACCTGAAGTAGGCAACCAATCCCTGATTAACTACACGGACGAGAGTGAACCTGTTTTGGTGAGAAATAATATCATTGGCTACTTTCTGCGATATTTCTGGGACAGGTCCTAGATTTCTAGCCTAAGACTGTGTGCATGGTACTCTAAAGGAGTTTCATTGAGTTTATTAAGATTTATGCCAAAGCCAAGACCTATAGGAAAGAAACAGAAAGTTAACTTTAGCCACATCATATAAGGAAAACTTATACAAGATGTTGTATAAGTGGCACATCCCACCCACTAGATTAGCTAAAATTAATAAAAACTTATCACCACAATGTTGGAAATGTAATGTTGCACTAGGAACCTTTTACCATATGTGGTGGGAGTGCCCGAAAGCTAGGGCCTTTTGGCACCAGATACGAAAATATTTGGAAGAGATGCTAAATCAAAGGATGGAGTTGAGGCCAGAACTATTTTTATTAGGGATCACAAGAGAAAAATATGGTAAAAGTGGACTATATTTAACGCTGCATACTTTAACGGTGGCAAGACTGGTTTTTGCACAAAAAATGGAAAAATAACGAGACTCCCTCGGAACAAGAAATAATAAATAAGATACTGATATATGCAGAAATGGACAGACTGACTCTAGAGCTCAAAGACAAGGGTGAGATGGAATATCACGAAATCTGGGAAAAATGGTACCAATGGTTAGAAATAAGGGGGAAAGAAAACACAGACAAGTTAAGAATTGGAAAATATGGTACGTGTGATAGATAGGAGTTGGATATTTATTTGTATGGTTAGTAATTAGATATACGAAAGGATGAATGGACAAGTAATCTGACTGATTACACATATAAAATATAATTGTTGTAAGATCCAAAATTATATGGAAATGTTTATGCCAGAAATTTTGCACTAAGCACAGGTCTACCAGAATTGAAATTATTTCTTACAGTATAATTCTTTTAATTTTGCAATTGTATCTAAGGACGGTTTATCCTCATTCATTCATTCTCTCTGTCTCTCTCTGTCTCTCTGTCTCTCCCTGTCTCTTCCCACTTACGACTGCATGACTGTAACTTTGTTGCTTGTATCCTTATATTTATATTGATTTATATTGATATTGATTGTTTCCTGATTGCTTATTTATACCCTATGACTACCATTAAGTGTTATGCTTATGATTCTTGCCAAATGTATCTTGTCTTTTTATGTACCCTGAGAGCATATGCACCAAAGACAAATTCCTTGTGTGTCCAATCAAACTTGGCCAATAAAGAATTCTATTCTATTCTATTCTATTCCATTCCATTCCACTCCACTCCACTCCACTCCACTCCACTCCACTCCATTCTATTCTCTCTCTCTCTCTCTCCCCCTCTCCCTCTCTCTCTCTCTCTCTCTCTCTCTCTCTCTCACACACACACACACACACACACACACACACACTGGGGAGGGGGTTACCATTGCCTCCTGATTAGGGCTGACGGAAAGTCAGCTGGCTTTGTGTCTAAGGGGTGACTGGAACTCATGGTCTCCCAGTTTCTAGCCTGATGCCTTCACCACTGGACCAAACCTTCTCTCTTCCAATGATTCTAGATCACAAAATATCCAAGCATTAAACAGTGTCCCATAATTTAAGCCCTGTATTTCCTTTCTTTCCCCTAAAGGGTGACTCTGGTGGGACAGGGATGAAAGTTATGCAACCAACTCTGGATCCTCCTGTAGGTTCACCTTCAATCTACACCTTAAATCGTAATACAACCGTAAGTTGTAATCAGGTTAGATAACCATTTCAATTGGAAACTTACTTATGGATGCGGAGGCAAATAATAATATTAATAATAGTAATTTTTTTTGAGTCCTTAGATGTTTCAAAATCCAAGGGACAACACTATGGAAGGGGAACAGAGCCGGCTGTACTGGGTGAGTTGATTTTTGTTTTAAAAATGGCTAAGCCTAAACTACAGTTTGAGTATTGCTTTGTCTCAAGATGGTCCAGACTTGGGCAAACTGAAGTTGCCAAATTTGAGCAGGTTTTGGGGTCTCGGGTAGTGGGGGTGGGGTGTCAAGACATTGTTCCCTTCTGCATTACATAAATAAACCTCCTATGGTTTGTAATAATTTTGGATGCATTCATTGAGAATGTTAGCTAAATATATGTTTGAAGTGGAAAGACCTTCTGGATGGATTTTGAGGATGACTATGAACCTCTCTTCCCCCCTTCCTTTCTTTAGGTGAACTTTTGGCAAAAGTATAACAAGATAACACCTGATAACTTTTTGGAAACAGTGGCTGCTACCTTGAAACAAGTAAGCAACTGGAGGGCAAACTGAGGATTCCCGCGTCTAAATACTTGCATTGAGCCACAATTCATCCTACAGACTTGAAATCATTTCCTAATGATTTCCCCGACCTCCCCCCCCACAAATAAAATATGGGGAGCGATCTTTTTTCCCCAGGCTCTGAAAAAATGACAATTCCAGGGAGTGGTTAAATTAGCCAGAGACCTGGAATTCTGGCATGGATGCTTGTGTGTAAACTGTCAATGGAAGGAAGGAAGGAAGGAAGGAAGGAAGGAAGGAAGGAAGGAAGGAAGGAAGGAAGGAAGGAAGGAAGGAAAAGAAAAAGCAAGCAAGCAAGCAAGAGAATGAATGAATGAATAGCAATAGCACTTAGACTTATATACTGCTTCACAGTGCTTTACAGCCCTCTCTAAGTGGCTTACACAGTCAGCCTCTTGCCCCCAACAATCTGGGTCCACATTTTACCCACCTCGGAAGGATGGAAGGCTGAGTCAAACTTCAGCCTGGTGAGATTATTTCTGCCAAATTGCTGGCAGCCGGTGATAAGCAGAAGTAGCCTGCAGTACTATGCTCTAACCACTGTGCCATCATGGAATGAATGAATGAATCTTACGTTTCTGCGAGAAAAGTATGAGCTGTGCTGAATCACGAGGAATTGTGGGGCAGAAGTGTTTCTGCTGGGTGGCAGCTGTTTTTCTTGCCCTGCAGTCAGCAATCTCCGCTTCACTTCCTTCACCCCAATGCCCATCTGGTTCAGTTCCAAGTGGGGAGAAAGACACTGGAAAGATGGAAGCTGCTTGGAAAGATGGTGTAATGAAGCAGAACCATCAAGCACATGGTCCTGGTGCGGCTGGCCACATGGAGTGGAGAGTGAGGGTTATTTATACCCTCTCTTGGGCCTTGCCCTTGAGCTTCCTGTTCCTGGGCAAGAAATGTATTCTATTAGCTGTAGTCAGACTCCCATGGGGCCATGTGGGGTCATGTTTGTCTGAATCAAGTTTGGTTGAAGCTTGGAGAATGATGCAATGTCCCCAGGTGATTTTGTAATGCAGTGAGCTTTGCTGACAAATAATCCTATTATATCTTGGAGGGTCATGTCTTAATCCAATCACCCTAGTCTTTTGTTTTTGTAGATAGGTTGGTCCAGTTTTCTCAATGGGCACCAAATATCTCCTGGGGACAGGGAGCTGAAGCTCTGAGTTTCTGTCTCCCTTAAGGTTTTTTTAATTTCTCTTTTAATATTTTGTAAACTATTTCTTCCTTCTAGGAGGGGTGGGTGCTAACTTTCTACAATTCTATATCGAGAACCTCTTTAAAATGCCTCCTTGGACCTTAAATATTCCTAAATATAGTTGCAAGTAAGGAGTAAAAAGGGGACACGGTGGCTCAGTGGCTAAGATGCTGAGCTTCTCGATCAGAAAGGTCAGCAGTTCGGCGGTTCAAATCCCTAGCGCCGCATAACAGAGTGAGCTCCCATTACTTGTCCCAGCTTCTGCCAACCTAGCAGTTTGAAAGCATGTAAAAATGCAAGTAGAAAAATAGGGATCACCTTTGGTGGGAAGGTAACAGTGTTCCATGGCCTTCGGCATTTGGTCATGCCAGCCACATGACCACGGAGATGTCTTGGGACAGTGCTGGCTCTTTGGCTTTGAAACGCAGATGAGCACTGCCCCCTAGAGTCGGGAACAACTAGCACATAGGTGCGAGGGCAAGGGTGGGCTCCTGCCAGTTCTAACCTCTTCTATAGAAGAGGTTCCACAAATCTACAGTGCCGTTTAGAACCGGTTCCAGCTCCCTCCCCCCACCCGTCTGGACATCATCAAGATGAAGAGCGAGAGGAGGAATTCTGGGAGTTGAAGTCCACCAGTCTTAAAGCTGTCAAGTTTGAACTCCCCTGGGGTTTTTTTCCTAAAGGGATAGGGGTGCAAGGGTCTTGCAACTTGACAGCTTTAAGACTTGCGTGCTTCAAATGCCAGAGTTTCTGAGCCAACATTTTGGTTGTTAAGCAAAAGCATTGTTAAGTGAGTTTCACCACATTTTACAAGTTGGCCATGCCCACCCAGTCACATGGCTGGCAAGCCACTCCCACCCAGTCACATGGCTGGCAAGCCACTCCCATAAAGCAGGCCACACCTACAGAAGAGGTTCTAAAAATTTTTGAAACCCACCACTGTGCGAGGAGAACCTTCACCTTTAAGGAGTAAGACTGATTTTTTTTTCTTTCCTAGAAATGCAAACAAATGAACAACCTAGAGGACAACATGGTTTCTTACAGGCCTCATGTTTACGCAGAAGAAGGCACGCTGGAGAAAAGCAAATCTCTATTGTCCGTGGTTGTTCCAAGAGATGAGAAAAATAGCCTCCCTAACAACCTCCTGGATGGTGTGGGATTTATATTTGACCCTCTTAGGAAAATATACAGCAAGTGATGACTCCTCTTGCCATTGCACTCATCTCAGTTCATCTGGCAATGAGGGTTTTATATATATATATATATATATATATATATATATATATATATATATATATATATATATATATATATATATATATATATATATATATATATATATATATATATATATATATATATATATATATATATATATATATATATATATATATATATATATATATATATATATATATATATATATATATATATATATACATACATACATACATACATACATACATACATACATACATACATACATACATACATATATATATATATATATATATACACACATACATACATACATACATACATACATATATATATATATATAATATACTAAGAAATACGCTCTGAAAAGTATCCAGAGTGTTTCAGCGTTTCTCAGCACAAAAACACTCCCAGATTTTAAAAACGTAGATGGCAATTTTAGCAAAACATCCATTTTGGGATTTGATTTACGTTTGCAAAAGGCTGTTTGCTCAAAAAGTGGGATTCCACTTGTGCAAAATTTGCTAGGGACTGGAGGTTGGTAGACAGGTAACAGAGACAAGCAAGTGCCTATTAGTCATCCTTTGCGACGCCAGATTTCATATGTTCGGGTAGTTTGTTCAATAATAAATCTATTTTATGACATTAATGTAACGGCTCCTAGGGGATTTTCCTGTTGGTCTTTTGGAAACATTATTATCAAAGGTGGTAAAGACTAGCACTGTTGAAGATATTGAAAGAGAAGGCTGTTTGATCATAAGAATATTATGTTTTTAATCTTTGTTTTTATGAATGGATGTGAACTGCCTAGAATCAATATATGACATAGGCAGCTGTTTAATAGTATGGCATAGCATGGCATAGCACAGTGCTTCTCAAATAGTGGGGCGGGCCCCCCAGGGGGGGCGCGAGGCTCCATAAAGGGGGGCTCAGCTCAAATTATTTTATATATTTTTGTTTTGCAGGTTAAAGTTTTTTTTAATATTGTGTTCCTTTAAATCCTGTGCTCCTTTAAATCTTTTCTGCTACAGTTAATAAAGCTATTCTTTGTTGTAAATTGATCCACATTTCTTTGTTTTTTTATTCTCTTATACGTTAATAAGGATACAGTGTTATGCAGAGGTATACTTATAACAATTTTATAGACAAATGATACTATTTACAGTCGCGCAGGGGGCGCGAAATGTTTTCTTCTTCCTAGGGGGGGCATGACAGAAAATAATTGAGAAGCACTGGCATAGCATAACATAGCAAAGCACAATAAAGTAGAATAGAATAACAGAGTTGGAAGGGATCTTGGAGGTCTTATAGTCCAACCCCCTGCTTAGGCAGGAAATCCTACACCACTTCAGAAAAATGGGCATCCAACATCTTCTTTAAAACTTCCGGTGTTGGGGCATTCACAAGTTCTGGAGCCAAGCTGTTCCACTGATTAATTGTTCTAACTGTCAGGAAATTTCTCTTTAGTTCTAAGTTGCTTCTCTCCTTGATTAGTTTCCACCCATTGCTTCTTGTTCTACACTCAGGTGCTTGGAGAATAGCTTGACTCCCTCTTCTTTGTGGCAACCCCTGAGATATTGGAACACTGCTATCATGTCTCCCCTAGCCCTTCTTTTCATTAAACTAGACCTACCCAGTTCCTGCAACCGTTCTTCATATGCTTTAGTCTCCAGTCCCCTAATCATCTTTGTTGCTCTTCTCTGCACTCTTTCTTGAGTCTCAACATCTTTTTTACACCATGGTGACCAAAACTGAATGCAGTATTCCAAGTGTGGCCTTATAAAGTGGGATTAACACTTCACGTGATCTTGATTCTATCCCTCTGTTGATGCAGCCTAGAACTGTGTTGGCTTTTTTGGAAGCTGCTGCACACTTCTGGCTCATATTTAAATGGTTGTCCACTAGGACTCCAAGATCCCTTTCAGTTACTATTGTTGAGCGAGGTACCACCTATACTGTACCTGTACATTTGGTATTTCTTGCCTAAATGCAGAACTTTACTTTTTCCCCATTGAATTCCCTGACTTCTTACACTTCCCGTTTGGAAAGAGCCTGACAGATGATCTGTTTTCTTTCTTGTGATTTAATTCAGTGTGGTATGAACTTCCAATCTGGTCCAAGGTCCCTTCCAAATGCTAATATTTTGAACCAAGGCATGTAATATCGTCCTATCCACAAGAGGCCACTAGAGGTCTCGGAACTGCATTGCAGACTCATTGCATTTCTTTTTCTTTTTTAAAAAAAGTTGAGGCCGTATAATATTATTGTGTTTTTTCTACAGCACTGAGAAGAGTCAGAAGTTATTGCTTCTCCTTTTTTCCTCTTCATCCTACATATCCCTCTTCCCCCTCTTCCCATTATTTTCATTTTTGATTTGTATTTTATACTTTAATAAATTTAATGAAATGATATTAAAAAAAGGATTGGTTGTATCTGAAGTCTCTTCACAGTAGACCTAAGTTCAGTACGTTGCAATAATCCAAGCTGCAAATACCTAAGGCACGTGTCACCAATCTGACCTCACTAGGAATCGATGCTTTCTAAGCCTGAAGTTATTGTTAGAAAATTAAAATAACTGGAGACTCCACCTCTGTGCTCTGTTGGGAAGTGTGCTTACCTATCCAGATGCTAGAGAATATTCCAGAAAGCTGGAGGTAAAGGTGGGAACAATTTCAAAAGTTTTGGGTGCTTCATTACTGGTCCTAATTTTATGAGTCTATCCAGAAAGTCCTCTCTTTATTCCAATTATAACAACTTCAAGCTGAAAAGATTGAGGCATCTGAGTGTGCTGCAGTGACGTGCGGTGAGGTTTATGACTGGTGAGGCACTGACACAGTGCTGGGTTTCAAATATTTTTAGACTTGTGGACTTCAACTCCCAGAATTCCACAGCCAGGCATGCTCAGTTCCAATTTAAAGCGACAGCATTTGTTTTTCTCCTTTGCTCCTTCTTTCTTTTTCTTTTTCTTCTCCTTCCCCTCCTTCCTCCCTCTCTCTCACACACACACACACACACACACACACACACACACACACACACAAGTTGGATTGGACCATCTCTCCTACCCCTTCCCTCTCTCACTCACTCTCAAACAAACCCACACGCACACAAAAGTTGGATTGGATATCTTTTCCAGTGGCTTGAAAGCAGCTCCTCTGCCATCCCCCCCCCCCCATTCCCCTGCTGCCTTTCCCAAACACCTCCACCATTGCAAATTCAGCCTGCTGTCTGGGTGGGAAATGCCTGGAACACAATAAAGCCCACCCACCACCTCCTGCTGGCAGGCTGGGCTGAGAGGAGAGGCAGAGAAGCCGGAGGGGAGCCGAGCCGAGCCTTCCAAAAGAAAGAGGCTGGGGGGAAGTGTGTGTACTACAGCATGGCTCTTTGCCTGGCTTCCTGCCTCCTCCTGTGGTCTCCTCAGTGCTCGCTTGTGCTCTCCCTCCCCAAGTGTAGTTTGATTGCAGGTGGAGCCACGTTGCCTTTTCAAACTTGTAATCAGTGAAGCTGGGCTAGATTTTTATATAGTTTTATCCAGCTGTGTGTGTGTGTGTGAGAGAGAAATGAATGGGGGCCTGGGGAGGAAGTCACTACACTTGGGGAGGGAGAGCACCAGTGAGGTTAAGCAGAGTCATCCACAGTGAGGCAGCAACTAGCTCAGCTTTTTCCTTTTACTTTTTTTTTCATGATGAGAGTGGTGAGGCTGTGCCTCACTTGCCTCACCTGACTGCACGTCACTGGTGTGCTGTTGCATAGGGCTGGAGTAGTGACAGAGAAGGCATATGTCCCCAGTTCCACAAAATGAAATTCATTTTTTTTCTACTACCGGTTCTGTGAACGTGGCTTGGTGGGCATGGCAGGGTAAGGATACTGCAAAATCCCCATTTCCACCCACTGTGGGGCCAGCCAGAGATGGTATTTGCCAAATGAACCTGAATTCATTTGAACCGCCTTGGCTGATTTTATGACAAGTTCACTTGTGAGATAATATGGTTTTTAAAAAATGCACAAAATGTACTGTGCAAATTCTAGACATAGATTCCGCCTGCCCGTTGAGTAGTAGCTTTGGATTTAAAAGCATCCCCAAGTTGTGTGCCAGTCTTGAATGGAGAAATAAAAACCCCACACAACGTCAACCTTCAAAATGTCCAGACCTGAACAGCTTCCAGACACTGGGCTAGTACGCTGGAAACTTTCCCTGTCAGACTGAAGTTATAATAATACAATAGTAGAGTTGGAAGGGACCTTGGAGGTCTTCTAGTCCAACCCCCTGCCTAGGCAGGAAACCCTATACCGTTTCAGACAAATAGCTATCCAACATCTTCTTAAAGACTTCCAGTGTTGGGGCATTCACAACTTCTGGAGGCAAGCTGTTCCACTGATTAATTGTTCTCACTGTCAGGAAATTTCTCCTCAGTTCTAAGTTGCTTCTCTCCTTGATTAGTTTCCACCCATTGCTTCTTGTTCTACCCTCAGGTGCTTTGGAGAATAGTTTGACTCCCTCTTCTTTGTGGCAACCTCTGAGATATTGGAATAATGCTATCATGTCTCCCCTAGTCCTTCTTTCTCTTAAGCTAAACATACCCAGTTCCTGCAACCGTTCTTCATATGTTTTAGTCTCCAGTCCCCTAATCATCTTTGTTGCTCTTCTCTGCACTCTTTCTAGAGTCTCCACATCTTTTTTACATCGTGGCGACCAGAACTGAATGCAGTATTCCAAGTGTGGCCTTACCAAGGCATTATAAAGTGGTATTAACACTTCACGTTCAAACGATGAATGATCTTACCCAGTGTTCAGTAGATGCTAAAAAAGAAGGGGGCAAGGATTCAGCCCTGAGATATTCCACAAATGAGGGGATTCAGGTGCAATCTCCTCATACCCTTCAACACCACCTGGAAAAACCACTGAAGAAGGAAATAAAATCCTGCAATATGCCCAGTCTCAACTCCTACTACTGTCATCCCAGAAGGATATCATAATGAACAGAACTGAAGGCTGCTGAGAGATCAAGGAGACCAAGGATGGATGCCTCACCCTATCTGCTAAACGACACCTCACAAAGTCCCATCTACACAAAACACTCTTTTTTTTAGCAGATTGTTATTTTATTTTTTCCCTTCTACAACACATTACAGTCATTATATCAACATCGTTATATCATCATATCTGTACATGTATATGACATTTCGCTTCTATATTTACACACCTTTATACACAGTTCTATATATATTTATATATATTGTTTTTCGGCTTAATTAATTTTCTTGTTTTGCAGCCATTTGTACCAATTGTTCCAAATTTCATAATATTCCGACTCTTCTTTATCTTTTAATTTCAGTGTTAATTTATCCACCTCTGCACAATCCAAAGTCTTTTTTATCACTAATTCATCCGAGGGGGCATTATTTTGTTTCCAGCATTGGGCAAATGCTATTCTAGCTGTAGTTAACAGATGTGTTAATATGTATTTAATTTTCTTTGTATATTTCCCTTTGATTATTCCCAGCAGAAAGATTTCGGGTTTGTATTTTATCTGTTCTCCTGTAATTTCTTGCACCCATTTCCAGATTTTTGTCCAATATTTTTGTGTTTCCGGGCAGGTCCACCATATGTGATAAAAAGTCCCTTGTACTTTTTTTACACTTCCAGCAGGTCGGCTTCATGTTTGGGTACATTTTAGCCAATCTTGGTGGTAAATGCCAACGATAAAACATTTTGTACATATTTTCTTTAAGTGCTGCTGATCGTGTTAGTTTATAATGTGTGTTCCAAATTCTTTCCCAATCCACTACATAAAACACTCTTATGGAGTTCTCTTAAGAAGAACTGAAGGACCATGGAGACCCAGGTTTAGGGGTCAGCAGGTAACTTTGCGCTTCAAAGGTAAAGGTAAAGGTTCCCCTCGCACCTATGTGCTAGTCATTCCCGACTTTAGGGGGCAGTGCTCATCTCCATTTTAAAGCTGAAGAGCCAGTGCTGTCCGAAGATGACTCCATGGTCATGTGGCCGGCATGACTAAATGCCGAAGATGCACACAACGCTATTACCTTTCCACCAAAGGTGGTGCCTATTTTTCTACTTGCATTTTTACATGCTTTCGAACTGCTAGATTGGCAGAAGCTGGGACAAGTAACAGGAGCTCACTCCATTATGTGGCGCTAGGGATTCAAACCACCGGACTGCTGGCCTTGCTGATTGACAAACTCAGCCTCTTAGCCACTGAGCCACCATGTCCCTATAAACTTTGGGGTTAGCCTAAAGAAAGAAAGAAACTTTGGCCTTAGCCTAATTCAGCTGAAAGGTGAAGATAAAATTAGGGCAAAACTCAGGTGAGTTGCACTGGGCTATCAGAAAACTATAGGTTAGAAACCATGGTAGATTCATACCTTACTAAAATACTAGTTGGGTCATATCCATTCCAGCAAATAGGCAACAGAAAACTTGATAGATATTGGGTTTTCTGCTTAGAGATTAATAGAGTTGTACTTGTGAAGGATTACCCATTTAAAATAGATGAGGCTGTCATGAAGAAATGACTGGGATGAGCAGAAAATTTCTCTTGGATTTAATTTGATCAGAACTAAAATAAATTGAGTGAAGTTAACATGTTTGCCATCAGGTTTTTAATTATTTTCTTAAAAATGACAATTTGGTAGAAAAATATATTTGGCCTCCGGGGGGGGCACCAAAAACTTCCAGAGCTACCAACAGAAATGCAGTCTCAATTATAAGCGCAGACAACAATTACAGCATAGGCAGAGGATAAATCCTGGGAGCTGAAAATAATTAGAACTCATTTTTCATTTTAAACACTTTTCAATTTTATCTTTTATCTGCAGAATGTGAAAGCAGTACAATTCTCATTGTATTAATATATGTTGTTGTTAGTTGTGAAGTCGTGTCTGACCCATCACAAACCCATGGACAACGTTCCTCCAGGCCTTCCTGTCCTCTACCATCCTCTGGAGTCCATTTAAGCTCACGCCCACTGCTTCGGTGACTCCATCCAGCCACTTCATTTTCTCCTGTCCCGTTCTTCTTTTGCCGTCAATCATTTTCACAATTAGGCTCTTCTCCAGGGAGTCCTTCCTTCTCATTAGGTGGACAAAGTATTTGAGTTTCATCTTCAGGATCTGGCCTTCTAAAGAGCAGTCAGGCTTGATCTCCTCTAGGACTGACTGGTTTGATCGCCTTGCAATCCAAGGGACTCACAGGAGTCTTCTCCAGCACCATAGTTCAAAGGCCTCCATTCTTTAGCGTTCAGCCTTTCTTATGGTCCAACTTTCACAGCCATACAGTGCAACTGGGAAAACCATAGCTTGACTATACACACTTTTGTTGGCAGGGTGATGTCTCTGCTTTTTAGTATGCTTTTCTAGGAGCAAGGGACTTTTAATTTCTTGCCTGTAGTACCCATCTGCAGTGATCTTGGAGCCCAGGAAATAAAATCTGTTAGTATCTCCATTTTCCATTTGGAGGCAATGGAAGTATTAATATTACCGTATTATTTATCTTACCATTTGAAAATGCCTTTGGGTACCATTAATGTGGGGGCTTCATTACTGGAAGCTTTCAAGAAGAGAATGGACTGCTGTCTATCAGAAATGGTGTCAGGCATGGGTGTCAAACTTGCCATGTCACGTTGCCATCACATAACATTTTCCCCTTTACAGAGCTAGGGTGGGTGTGGCCCATGCATGGCACATTCGGCCTGCGGGCTGTCAGTTTGACACCCATGGTGTAGGGTCTCCTGCTTTGGCAGAGTGTTGGACTAGATTACTTACAAGGTCCTGTAGGAAGAAATGTCCTTCTGGGTTCGGCTCCAAGTGGGGAAAAAGACACTGGAGACATGGAGGCTGCTTGGAAAGATGGTTTAATGGTGGACAGGACCACATGGCTTGAGCCCTGAACAGAAAAGGTGATCACATGCTTCAATGTTGGTGGAGAAGAAGAGAAGGGCTTGCAGGGATTTTTATAACCTGTTCAGTCCCACCTATCTGTTTCCTGTTCCTGTGTAAGAAATGTATTCTGATTGGTTGCCAGACTCACATGGGCCCATGCAGGGGCAACCCTCTAGGCTGTTTTGAATTCAGGTTTGATTGAGTTCAGCTGCCATGTGGTCAGTTGAGTAAAAGGCAATATTATCCTGCCTTCATTGCCATCCCCCCTGGAGCTGAAGGGGAGAACTCTTTATTATGTAAAGTGGACTAGCTTGGCCTTCTTAATGGCCCATTGACAAAGCGGGGAAGCTGCAGGAATTTACTCTGTGTTTAAAATGTGTTTCTCCCTTTTTCACATCCAGGAAAATATAATATTCTGCCTTATCAATATTTCCTAGGATATTTCATTTTTCTGGGAGAGGGCTAGGTGATAACTTCCTACAGTCCCTTCCAACTCTGTAATTCTATCTTCTAATTTCACTATTACTGTTATATTTTTATTTTGCTTTTTTATTAACTATTTGAACAGACTATTTCTATGGAAAGAAAGAGAACAGACAGAGAGAAAGATTTTAAACAGCAATAAAAACCTGCACGGGGCAGCAAAGGGATGGAAGCAAATCAGCACATTCAAGAATTTTTTGAGATTTGCAGAAATGCAAACAGACCTTTAAAAAAAATCAGGGAAAGGAGGGGAAGGAAAGGGCGTGGACCTAGAGGAGAAGGTGATAACAGCTGGCTGGTACCTGTTTATTTGTAATCTGTGTTCTATCTGTAACATCATGTTCCAGTACAATCGAGGAACAGAAGGATTGGTAAACTGCTAATAAAACAACTCCAGATGTGTTAAGGCTCCAACAGATAAGCAGAAGTGATTGTATATATCTGTATCATGCCAAGACATTCAACATCAACATAGCGGAAGAAAAATGTTGCAGTTTTCAGATAGCAAACCTTGAGTGTTGGGGCACAAACGGTATTCGTAGATATCCATTCTGCAACTTTTCTCAATTGAAAGCAAAAATTGCGCGTTCCAAAAAATGTGTTCTTAGTGTATTGACTTGCTATTATTAATTGGCATATTATTATTAAATATGATTGGTTTTAAGCAATCATTTCTTAATAGTATTGCAGACAATTTTGGTAGACCCATTAATCCTTTGATCTATAACTCTTCTTAATTTTTTTAAATTTGTTTTATTTCTATTATTTTCCATTTCCAACAAACAGTGTGTGATCTGGGTACAGTTCTTTGAACAATCATAATCCACATATTTGTTGTTGTATTCATTACAATAATATTAATAATATAACTATAACAATAATACATAATTGCACCATCTTTAAGTTATCTCAACATTAATATTTCCTCTTTTTATATCTCCTTCTTTCTAACTCCTGTTTATAATGTCTAACCATCAATAAAATACATCCAACTTCAAAAAGTATGCAGTCTCTTCTTTATCTTTAATAATAAGTGTCAATCTTCCCATTTCTGCGCATTCTAATATTTTGTTAATTACTGCTGGGAGAAATGTCCTTCTGGGTTCGGCTCCAAGTGGGGAAAAAGACACTGGAGACATGGAAGCTGCTTGGAAAGATGGTTTTAATGGTGGACAGGACCACATGGCCTGAGCCCTGAACAGCAAAGGTGATCACATGCTTCAATGTTGGTGGAGAAGAGAAGAGAAGGGAAGAGAAGGACTGAAGAAGGGCTTGCAGGGATTTTTATAATCTGTTCTGCCCCACCTATCTGTTTCCTGTTCCTGTGTAAGAAATGTATTCTGATTGGTTGCCAGACTCACATGGGCCCATGCAGGGGCAACCCTCTAGGCTGTTTTGAATTCAGGTTTGATTGAGTTCAGATGCCATGTGGTCAGTTGAGTAAAGGCTTATTATCCTGCCTTAATCCCATCACAGCTGAAGAGGAGAACTCTTTATTATGTAAAGTGGACTAGCTTGGCCTTCTTAATGGCCCATTGACAAAGTGGGGATGGGCAGGAAGCTGTAGGAATTTAGTGTTTAAAATGTGTTTCTCCCTTTTTCACATCCAGGAAAATATAATATTCTGCCTTATCAATATTTCCTAGGATATTTCATTTTTCTGGGAGAGGGCTAAGTGATAACTTCCTACAATCCCTCCTTTTTTTTTTTCAAAAAAATGTGAGTGGAACGCACATGTTTTTGACAAAAGATAAAATTGGTCAGATCAGGGAAACTTAATTTTTCTGATGGAAAAGCATTGAAAGAGACAGCAGAAGGATCCCTTCAGTGGCTCCCAGAGAGCTTTCAACCATGAAGGTCTTAGCAACCAGGGCACAATTTCTGGAAAGAAATTTACAATATCCAATTTACCATGCCAATTATTTTCAGGTGTTTGATATCACTTTCTGTGAGCTTCCAGACTACAAGCAAGCAGAAGTCCCAAAAAAAACTTCACAGCCATTGAAGGATTCTTCCTTTTAAAGAAGTACAGGCTGCCCATTTCCAAGGGATTTCTTTAACTTGCCCTGGCTCCTATTTTAGTGAGGCCAAATTGAGTTTAGCTAGTGTGCAATCCAGACTATTTAGTATTTTTAAAACTACACACAATGAGCCCTGGGATTCCTCCTCCTGAGACCACCAGTGCAACATGTCCTGCTTTACTGGGCAACATCATTTTTTTGGGGGGGGGGGAGTCACTGTCAGGGTTTGAGTTTTGAAGATCCTTTCTGCTACTCTTCAAGTGGGGGAATTGCCTGAGGGGAACTGACCCTCCCCCATGGGATTAAAAGGGAGATATCTGCTTTTGTGCAAGGGCAAAATCAACCTAGGAAAAGCTTTGTGGAGTTAAGTCAAGGAGATAGTTTCAATCTAATTCTGAATGGGGACTCTCTCTCTCCCTCTCTCTTTGTGTGTGTGTGTGTGTGTGTGTGTGTGTGTGTGTGTAGCTGCTTCTACAATACAGAAAATACAGACATTTTGGACAAAATTTCCCTCCCACCAGCCAGAAATCTAAGGTGTTCAGAACTTGCTGTGCTAGCCATTCTCAAATACAATTCTTACATGAATACATTAAACTGATTACAATATAAATGAGGCAAGGAAGAAAGCATAATAAATTTCTGTGAATGAAACAGAGAAAGAAAACTTATCAAATTCCACCCTCCCCATAATCTTTTCAGCTGTCTTCTGGGAATTGAAAAGAGTCTTTTGGTCTTTACTTCTTCATCTCCTTCAGGGTTCTTTCATGTCTGCTAGGGTGGCATGCTTGGTTTGGTGGTAAGGCTGGTCAGTCAGTCTTGGCAGTCTGTCCCAGGCTTGGCTAAGTTTTTTTCCTCATGTCAGGTTTTATCAGCACGCAATCACCAGCAGCAAATTGAGAGTTATGGTTTGAGCTAGCAGTCCTTTGTTTCTGAGGTAAAAAAAAAAAAGAGGAGAGGCCAAGAATACAGTTCTTTACAGACATATCTTTAGTCTCATGTTGTGGAATATCACCCATTCTGTCCAAGTGTGGAAATCCAAACATTATTTCAGGAGGTAGACGATGTAAATTTCATGGAACATGACATTCCCACTGCCTGTATGATTGAAACACTTTTGCAGTAAGATGAGTAAATTTCCAAGACGGACAACAACTTGTGTTGCAAACAAACAAACAAACAAAATCTCATAGGGTAGAGCACCTTGACTCATAAGCGTTTAAAAATGCACTCAGGTGTAAAAGAGGGAGGTAAGAAGAACAGCTTTTTAAAAAAATGCAATTTAAAAAAAAAAGGTACTTTGAGTCAACACTCCAAAATGTCAAATTCCATTCAGATGGAAGCAAATTCTCATCAAGTATGTTAAAACATTTACAAATGTAAGCAAAATATCTCAAAATCATTCCTTTTTATAGGTTTAATTAAGCATTTTAAACCTCAAAAATTTCCAGAAGAAGAAAAAAAATCAAAATTGTATTCAGAGCAGACAAAGAAATGTAACTGCATAATTTTTATATGCAGATGAAAGATCACAATAGTGAAAGGTAAGCGGGAGCAGATCACCCATTTACTCCAAATTTCTCAGAAGAGAGAGGAAAAAAATGTGGTTAAAGTGAGGAGAAAAAATTTAGCCTCCTTTACTGACCCAAAAGGAAGGAGGGAAAGAAGGAGGGGGGGAATGCCCAGAGGCATTCACAGGTATCACTGGGGCGTTTCATACACACACTCATGGTAAAAATGAGCAGACACTCATTCTCCCCGCCTTTCCTACTTCCCTCCAAAGAATGACCCAGAAGCAAGATTGGGGGGGGGGGAATACACACAGGCAATCACGTGGATCTCTGGATCCATTCACTTATTACTCCCTGGGGCATGAGGGACACATACTCACATTCATATTGCAATCAGACCTTCATGCTTGCTCTTGCCAAACAATCATAGGTATTTTAGGAAGCTTTTTTTTTCACAAGCCACCAAGCTTCATTTTCTTTTATTAGAGGATCTCACCCTCCCTTCAGGTTTGGAAATGATAACACACATGCATACACACACATACCATTAAACAACCTTGTAACTTACTGCTTCTTTATATGAAAGGGAATCAAACTACATTCATACCAACTTTTACCATCAACATACTCACATTTGCACTGCAATCATTAATTTCACATACAAAAATCCCATTTCATTCTTTCTTCATGCAAGGCAGTTATTACAATTACTTCAGGGAGCTGTACATAAGCCAATGAGCTCCATTTTCTATTATTAAAGGATCTCAACTTCCCTCCAGGTCTGGAAATGATCACGCACTAGATTGTTAATGCCTGTCTCTGCCCTGGGGTGTTCGTCTCTAATTTGGACCTGCCAGCGGACGCTGGCTAATTTTTAAAGATCCAAATTCTATCTTGATATCCCAGCACGCGCTGGCATTTTTAAATATCAAGATGTATAGAAACAATGTACAGAGATGTTTGTCCACACATTGTTTGCATTCAGCCAGGGTTCTAGGTTGGCGCTCCCATCACACGCTGGCATATTTTTAAAGATCCAAGATGTATGGAGACTTTCATTAACACATCATTTGCATCTGGGTGGGGCCCTTGATTCATCTGATGGTGGCCAGAAAATTAGCAAATTTGTTGACAAAATCTAAATCAAAACTGCCTTCTGGAGGCCAGGTTTTTACTTTAGGACTAATAGAGTAGGTTGGTCAGAAAAATGTGCAGAGGGTTTTTACTCAGGTTGAAGGCAAACCTTTAGTAGGAATTTCCTTCATTTCATACATGCACACACAAGGCAACACTCTCCTCCTCCCCCCAAAGGGAAAAAAAAATCTACACTCACCTGAAGAGTACAATCTTCTAGGGCTGAAAAACATGAGAACAAGGTTCCCTCCCCCCACAGAAAAGGCATTGTTGGAGGATTAGAGGTAAGGGAGGGGCGGGGGGGGGTAGATAGCTTGCAGGCAGAGTTTGAAAAATAAAAGCATCAGTTACTCAGCAGATAAACAGATATTATGGGGATATCACAGATGAGAAATGGGGTATGGATTCACATGCTCCAGGAAAGAAATGAACAGGTAAAATCATTTAGTCACACAATAAATGCAAGGATGAAACTTTTCTTGCAAACATTTCCTGGGTTGTTACTTTAAGGTATAGGCAAGGAAGGAAGGGAAAAAAAATATATCTTTACTCTGTTTCTGCTGGCCAAAACAGACACAAAGTGAAGACCCTTCCCAGTTTCAGTTAGTTTTCTAGGCCCAACAAACTGAGCGAAGGCAATTTCTGCCAGTTTACTCCTTTCTTTCTTTGAACACTTTAAAATTCTTGTCTTTTGGATTGGAGACATCTTAGTTACAATTACCTTGAGGGTGCACAAAGACTTAGACATACACACACACACAGACAAAGAGGGAAAAACAAAATCATTCCCACCATGAATTTCAGTTAAATTGGGGAAGGCACAAATCTTAAGAAACAAAAACCACGTGGTTACATAGAAGACAGAGAAAGAGACAGACAAGAGAAAAAAAAAAGAAATCCCACCATTTTCTTTTAAGTACCTTTTCAGCCAAATTAGTTTTTCCTGTATCAGCAAAGCCCATTTTCTACAATCTGCTGTTTTTTTTCTTCATTCCGGCCAGGACGGGCATTTGCTTTTCGTCCCAGGCCCCCAACAACTCCCCTAGGGGGGTTTCCATGGCTACCCTCGAGCTACCGCTTCCCATGATCCCGTTTAGATGTGGGTTCACTTCGTCCTAGCCGGGTTTGCCACTTCGTATTTCCCCACTTTACTTTCGCGTCCTTAGAGGACCTTTCGCGCCCTTTTGAAGGGACTTTCTCTGTTTGCCCTTCGGAGGGTCTTATTGGTGCCCTTCGGAGGGACTTTTCTGGGGGTGCCCTTTGGAGGGACTTTTGACGCGTTCCTCACCGCGGGAACCTTCTCTCGATTCGCGCCCTTTCACGCAGGGACTTTTTTTACAGTTTCAAGTCTTGGGGAAAGAGACCCGGAGGACCAGCCGCACAGTGACCCAGGAGGGGTGCTGTCGGAGCAGGTATGCGTACCTCCCTTTTTCTCACTAACTTTCTTATGGGCTTTAGCTTTTTTCTCTCACAGGACAAAAACAGCAGCAACAACAAAAAATAAAAAATCCATTCACTTTTCCATCCATTTTCACACACACTAGTCACACACAGGCAGGCATACACACATTTCCCATGCTTTAAAATTAAATTTTAGAGAATTAAAATTTAGAGGTACTCACCTTCTTTCCAGGCAGCCTTTGAGCTCAAACTCAAAACCCCTTTAAAGCCTAGATCCAAATGGCTAAGGCCAAGATAAAGTCCACCCACAGACTCAATGGGGTCTGTGCCGGTATGGGAGGCTTACCTGGGCCATATCCATTTGTTAGGCTAGCTTGGAGTCCCATCTGTGGGTCGCCAATTGTTGGGAGAAATGTCCTTCTGGGTTCGGCTCCAAGTGGGGAAAAAGACACTGGAGACATGGAAGCTGCTTGGAAAGATGGTTTTAATGGTGGACAGGACCACATGGCCTGAGCCCTGAATAGCAAAGGTGATCACATGCTTCAATGTTGGTGGAGAAGAGAAGAGAAGGGAAGAGAAGGACTGAAGAAGGGCTTGCAGGGATTTTTATAATCTGTTCTGCCCCACCTATCTGTTTCCTGTTCCTGTGTAAGAAATGTATTCTGATTGGTTGCCAGACTCACATGGGCCCATGCAGGGGCAACCCTCTAGGCTGTTTTGAATTCAGGTTTGATTGAGTTCAGAGGCCATGTGGTCCTGTCCACCATTAAACCATCTTTCCAAGCAGCCTCCATGTCTCCAGTGTCTTTTTCCCCCACTTGGAGCCGAACCCAGAAGGACATTTCTCCCAACATTACTTTCTCATCTGACGGGATCTCATCGTTTTTCCACAGTTGTGCAAATAGAATTCTGGCTGCAGTTAGTATATGTAAAACCAGATAAATAGTCTTTTTATCACATTTTTTTTCGGTAGGATGCCCAACAAAAAATGTCTCTGGTTTCAAGTCTTTATGCTGCTTTGTCATTTTTTCCAACTAAGTGTTAAGTTGGCACAAAGGTGAGGGGAGTCGTGAGGAGAATTAATCAGTCTTTATTGAACACGAACAGACTCAACAAATATACAGGAGAGAATCAATGCAGGGTTCGTCTGACAGCTATTTATACGAAGCTGTCAGACGAACCAGCCAATCCCCAAGCCAGAGTTTCCCCGCTCTCAGCCAGGTCGCGTCTTAGCCAATCAGACGCGACCTGGCTGTTGCTAGTGCAGATGCCGGCTGTCAGGGGGAATTCCCTGACGTCATCTGCATGGACACAATACTCCTTCCCCCCCAGTGACTGCGCATGTGCAGACGACGCACAAACGTAGTCACGCAAATAGTCCGGGCGGCGCCGGACCCGCAGAACGCCTCAGTTCGACAGGAGGCGCCGGAGAGGAAGGTGGTGCCCGTTGAAGCTCCTCCCACAAGGGAGTGGAGCTCCGGGCGCCATCTTGGAGGCCCACCCCTGACGGAGGATGACAAGGACCAGGTAGGCAGGGCCGAGGGGGCGCGGCCGAAGGCGGGCTTGACTGGGGAACTTCAGGGTAGGCCTGGCCTGACTCGGGGAAGGCCAGTTGGAAACCGGGAGGCAGACGCCTAACGGGCGGCACATCCTCAACAATGGACGGCCGGAAGGCGGCGTCCGAGGATGGAAAGGCCCTGGGCGGCTGGACCGGGTGATCAGTGGCTGGTGGAAGGGCACCAGGAAACGAAACGTTGGAGGGCTCAGGCGCAGCGACGTCGATGGCCGACCTGGCAGGGATGTTGTCGCTGTTGCTGGGCAGGCGGCGCCTCAATTGATCCAGGTGCCGCCGCCATTCGGTCCCATCATGCAGCTGGACCCTGTAAGAACAGGGGCCGGTTATGGCGGTGATGGTGGCAGGCACCCACCTAACCGCCCCTGAGAATGCCTGAGCCCATACAGAATCGCCCAGACGGAAAGAATGGGGAGGGGGCCCCAGGTTGCCAGGCTGTTCACTTGAATAGAGTGGGTGCAACCTATCCAAGGTGGTCCGCAGGCGCCGGCCCATCAGCAGCTCAGCTGGAGACTTCCCAGTCAGGGGGCAAGGAGTGGCATGCTGTACCAAGAGGTAAGCAGCCACCCTTGATTGCCAGTCTGCCCCATCCATCCTGCCTAACGCCTCCTTGGCCGAGCGGACCGCCCGTTCCGCCCGGCCATTACTAGCCGGATGGTATGGGGCGACTGGGGCATGGCGGATACCCTGAGAAGCCAGGAACAGCTGGAACGCGGTGGATGCAAATTGAGGCCCGTTATCAGAGACAATGACGTCTGGCAATCCATGGGTGGCGAAAAGCCTAGTCAGTTCCCTGATCGTGGCCTCGGCTGTGGTGGACCTCATGAGGATGAGCTCCACCCAGCGCGAATATGCATCCACCACCACCATGAAGACCTGGCCTCTGAAGGGACCCGCGAAATCCACGTGGAGGCGGGACCAAGGCCCGCGGGGCAATTCCCATTCCCTAGGAGCGGCTGCCGGTGGCGCCGGTCGGGAATGTTGGCAGGGGGAGCAGCCGGCCACCCAGGCGGCTATCTCGTCATCAATGCGAGGCTACCAGACATAGCTGCGTGCCAGGCATTTCATGCGCACTATGCCCGGGTGGCCCTCATGAAGGCGAGATAGCACCTGATGGCGCAGGCTGGGTGGAATGACCACCCTGTCACCCCACAGGAGGCACCCACTGTGAAGTGACAGCTCCAACTGCCTGGCCTTGAAGGGACGAAGGTGCTCTGGCACCGGTCCCTCAGGCCAGCCCCTATGGACCCATAGCATGACCTGGGACAGGTCAGGGTCAGCCCTAGATTTCGAGGCCACCTCTCCGGAAGAGAGCGGCAGAGCCAAATCCGCTATGGCCAAAACCGACAGGCAAGGCACTGTCGGGGGGTCTGCAACGGGCAGGGGGCAGCGGCTGAGGGCATCACCGTGCCCTATGTGCTTGCCCGGGCGGTAGAGCAGAGTGTAGCTGTATGCAGCTAGGAACTCTGTCCACCTGGTCATGCGCGGTGAAAGGATGGGAGGGGTCGGCTTGTTACCCGCCAAAAGCCCAAGGAGTGGCTTATGGTCGGTGAACAAAGTAAAGTGCCGACCATAGAGGTAATCATGGAACCTCTTAATCCCTGACACTGCAGCCAGAGCCTCCTTGTCAATCTGGCTGTAGTTGCGTTCTGCAGAAGTCAGTGTCCGGGAATAAAAGGCTATGGGGGCCTCCGAGCCATTGGGCAGTACATGGCTCAGGACCGCCCCCAAACCCACGGGGGAGGCGTCACAAGCAAGAGTCAAAGGCAGCTTGTCCGAATATTGGACGAGGACTGCCTCTGACGTCAGCAAGTCTTTGACAGCCGCGAACGCATGCGCTTCGCGGCTGCCCCAGCGCCAGGCTGCCGATCGGTCGAGCAACCGATGCAGCGGCTCGGCTAGTGACGCCTTATGCGGCAAAAATGGCGCGTAAAAGTTAAGCAAGCCAAGGAACGCCTGCAGCTCCGTCTTGGAGGCAGGCGTGGGGGCGTTCCTGATGGCTGCTACCTTGGAAGGGGTGGGGTGAATTCCCTGGGCATCAATTGTGAAGCCCAGGAAATCAACCCGGGGCACAGCAAATGAGCATTTGCTGCGCTTTAATTTTAAGCCCGCGCCCCTGAAACGCTCGAGGACCTTCACTAGTACTTCGATGAGGCCCGATCGGCTGCTGGCGGCGATCAGGACGTCATCGAAGTACGGAACCACGCCAGGGAGCCCATGGAGCAGCCGCTCCATTAGGCTCTGGAAGATCCCCGGGGCTACGGAAACGCCGAATTGCAAGCGGCGGCAACGGAAAGCTCCACGGTGGGTGACGATGGTCTGCGCTGCCGCCGCCTCATCATCCACCGGGAGCTGCTGGTAGGCCTGCGCCATATCCAGCTTCGCAAAGATGCAGCCCTGCCCCAAAGAGTGGAGCAAGTGCTGCACTACAGGAACTGGATAGGGGTTCGCCTGGAGGGCAAGGTTGATGGTGGATTTAAAGTCGGTGCAGAGGCGAATGGACCCATCCGCCTTGACTGGGATGACCAAAGGGGTCTCCCACTTGGAGTAATCCACCGGCTCCAAGACTCCCTGCGCGACGAGCTTGTCCAGCTCCGCATCAACCTTTGCCCTCAAGGCGAAAGGCACCCTACGGGCCTTCAGCCTAATGGGGGCAACCTGGGGGTCTAGGTTCAAGGAGATGGGCGTTCCCTTATACGCCCCCAGCTGCCCATCAAACACATCGGAGAACCTGGCAAGTACGTCGGCCACGTCAGGAGGCGTGGCCACCACTTGCCTTACCCCGTGCACTGATAGGCCAAGTGCCGGGAACCAGTCAAGGCCCAGGAGGGCCGGCAAAGGCTTTTCCACTACTAGGAGGGGAAGGCACCCCGAAAAGTCCCCGTACTCCACCCGCACCAGGTGACAACCCAGGGTAGGAATTAGAGTCCCCTGGTAGTCCCGTAGGGTTGCGTCTGGGGAGGAGAGCTGGGTCTTTGAGATGCCTGGACAGAGGCGGGAGAACTCTGCCCACGACAATAGGGATCGGGATGACCCCGAGTCCACCTCCATGGTGCAGGGGGAGCCCTCAATGAGGAGCGACGCCTTGATGCGCTCCGCACCTGCACCCATGTGGAAGGCCAACTCTGCGGGGTTGGCGTGGAAGTCAGCGTCCACGGCGTAGCAGCCTCCGCGCGAAGGCTGCTGCTGCTGCTGCTGCTGTCGTCCAGCACGGCTTCCAGGTCGCTGTTTGACGGCGGCTGTGGTCGGGACGTCATCTGGACGCTATGGCAAGGGGAACTGCGCTCGGCAGACCTGGGCCAAATGTCCTTTCTTAAGGCAGCGGCGGCAAACCGTGGCCTTAAAGGGGCAACCCGAACGGTCGTGGTTGCCTCCACAGCCAAGGCAAGCGGTCACAGCTTCCCGGGCTCGCTGAGGGCCGCGTCTTCTGGTGGACTGGCCAATGCGCGCCACCGCTCCCTCCTCAGGGTAGTCAATAGGCAGGGGAACTAGTTCGTCTACCAGGCAAGTGCGGCCTGGCGGAGGCGGCAGGTTGAACATCTCCGCCATTGACTCGTCGGAGAGTTCAGCCGCCCTTGCCTGCTCAATGGCCCCAGTCAGTGTGATGTCCGCTTGTGACAGGAGCCGCCGGCGAAGGCGCAGATCTTTCACGCTGCTGACGAACTGCTCCGTGAGGTTGCGATCGAGGTCGGCAAACTCGCACCTCATCGCCGCTGTGCGAAGCGACTGGAGGAACTGGCTCACCGACTCCTCCGGCTTCTGGACACAGCGCCTCAAAGCGTAGTGCCTCGCCACCCAGGATGGTGTAGGGGCGTAGTGGCGCTGAAGACGCTCCGTTAATGTAGCCCAGTCCAGAGAGTGGACTGGCTGAGGGGCGGCTAGCGAGTGAGCGGCGCTAAACATTGGCGTGCCGCAACAGCTCAAGAAGAAGCTGCACTTCTCATCATCTGGCACATCGCGATGGCCGTTGGCTATCAGATAGCACTCGAAGCTCTCCAGGAACGCTTCCCATGTCTCACCGTCGCAGCCAAAAGGAACGAATGTTGGCATCGCCGACATGGTCTCCTCAGAGGTTCGAGCTAGGCTTGAAAGGAACGGGTAGCCAGTACGATTGTGCCAAGATGGAACGTTCGGTGGGTTAGCGGCTGAATCCCATCCTCGTCGCCAGTGTTAAGTTGGCACAAAGGCGAGCGGAGTCGTGAGGAGAATTAACCAGTCTTTATTGAACACGAACAGACTCAACAAATATACAGGAGAGAATCAATGCAGGGTTCGTCTGACAGCTATTTATACGAAGCTGTCAGACGAACCAGCCAATCCCCAAGCCAGAGTTTCCCCGCTCTCAGCCAGGTCGCGTCTTAGCCAATCAGACGCGACCTGGCTGTTGCTAGTGCAGATGCCGGCTGTCAGGGGGAATTCCCTGACGTCATCTGCATGGACACAATACCAAGTATGTATTTTTTTAGCTTTTGGGCAAGTCCACCACATATGATAGTATGAACTCAATGATTGATTACACTTCCAACATTTAACAGATCTATCTTTATACATTTTAGCCAATCTTTCTGTTAGATCTATAATGTCTAATTCTCAGTAGGTATGCTTATGGAATTGAAGATACCATATTTTTGGGAGTACAAGATGCACCTTTCCTCCCCCCAAAAAGAGGGTCAAAAACTGGGTGCGTCTTATACACTGAATACAGCATTTTTGGCCTCCCAAAACCCCGGGATAATGATAACAATGTATATATATGTATGGATACAACATAAGGAAATTGGATGTAAATTGTAAACAGTGATATGGAAAGGAGGATTAGAAATTTTTGTTACTAAATATTATTGATGTTTAGTCAGAATAGGCCATAAGGATATAGTGTTATTGGAGGATATTAGAAATAACAAATGAAATGCCAGTATGTGGCCAGGTTTTAAATCTTGGTACATTTTATGATGAAGGATGGTTAAACAATTATAGTCAAATAAAAATGGAGGTATGATGATGGTAATATGTATAAAAATATCTGATTTAAAATACTTGAGTTAATATGAATTTTGTGACGACAGTGGAAGAGACGCACGGAAGCTTTTTGTAACCAACTGATACACTTTCTACAGTATGTAAAGAAGGAGGATTCTTTATGTTGTGTTTGTTTTGAAAATTTAAAATAAAAAAAACTTTTAATTGAAAAAAACTATTGAATTTTAAAACAGGCTCTAGGCTCATGACGTTTACCACCTCACAAACATCTCAGTGTGGCCTTCAAGCTGCTAGAAGTTGTACCGCTCTTCAGCAAAAGAGACTTGTTTACTTGCCAAAGATGCAGTTTACCCAACTCTGAAGTGTGTCGGAAAATCTGGATGCCTCATACATTTGAGAAGAACGTTAAAGTTTAAATATAAGATTATCTGTCCAAACACTATGCTTTTTTTTTTATTTAAAAGAGATAGTATCTCACCTTGCACATACAGGTTGAGTGAGGTTCATTCAGTATTTGTGGCAATAGTTTAATAGCCATTCCCAATCACTCAGCACCAATTATTTCTTCATCCTCATGATGGGATTTACATTTATTTCCAGTTGAGTGGCTAGGGCACGGGTCAGCAACCTGCGGCTCTGGAGCCCAGGTGGCTCTTGTTTTGGAATAGTTTTTGTTAAACATTTTAATCTTTAAAAACAGAAAGAAAAACACAAGAAAAAAAACATACATAACTGTTGTGGCCCAGCAGGAGCCGTTGGAGTTGCCACCAAACTCCGACAGCGAGGGTCCCTCTGAGTCGGCTCAGGAGGATGTGGAGGACCCTGGACAGGGTTCCGACTCTGAGCAGGGCGCAGAGAGGCTGGTTGGCCACCAGGAGGCGCCTGAGGCATGGAGCAGTGGTGAAAGCCAAAGGAAGGGGGCTCCTGATGTCATGCCTTGGAGCAGTGAGGAGGAGTCACAGGACAGTGAGTCAGACATCAGCAGTAAGCTATTAGATGCTCCTTACCGACGTGCTTCCCGGCGTAAGGAGCAATTGAGCAATTACAGGAGGTAATTGCTCTCAGCTGCTGATAATTAGACTCCTCTCCAGACTATAAAGGGACTGCTTGTGGACACACCCTTTGCAGAAATCAACTGATCATTGGAGTTGGAGAAGCTCAGATCTGTGTCGTACTTTGGCAGGCTGGATTGCTGCCAAAGGGTTTACCTGGATTGCTGCCAATCTGTTCCCTGGACCTTGGCAGGCAGGAGTGCTGCTAAGGTGATTATCTGGAGCTTGGTAGCTGAATTGCTGCCCAGAGTGCTATCTTGACCTTGGCAGGCTGGATTGCTGCCAAGGTTGAACCTGTATGTCAATAAACATCTCTGGAAGAGTCTTTGTGTCGGAGTGACTTGTTATACAAAAGGAGGGGGTCAGAACACATAACAATATAAAGTAATTATACAGCCTTCTGTATCGGCTTTCATGTTTAACCTTTATAGTTCTCCATTCTGCATTGCCTTCCTATTGATTTTACCTTGTCCAATAATATAATAACAGTAGTACTAACACTTATAGTAATATTAATTATTTATATCACCATTATATTTACATTCTCTATTTTCTCTTTTGGCTTCTAGTTTTCTAGCCACTTATAAATTCTATTCCATATTTTATAGAAATCCAATTCTTCTCTTTCTTTTAGTTCTATGGTTATGTTGTCCATCTCTACACATTAGAGTACTTTTCTAATTATTGTTTAGTCTGAGGATGTATTGATTTTTTTCCAGTTTTGTGTGAAAGCAATCCTAGCTGCAGTGAGTATGTGTAGTATTATGTATTGAAATTGTTTATCCATTTTTTGGTCTATTAGACAAAAATAATAATTAGAACACATGTGGCTCTTTCATTCCCCTGCTGTGGCTCCCTGTCACCTTGGGGGGCTTCCGGTTAGGACCTTTGTGGCTCTTTGAGTGTTTAAGGTTGCCGACCCCTGGGCTAGTGATAAACGGTACCATCAAGATCACTATCTGGTTTTTGCAGGAGGTGTTAGCACTACAGAATTAAAAAGAGCAAATTAAATGGTAGGGCGAATAGGTACCTTCCATGCAACATTTCTCATAGTTATCTGCAGGATCGCATCCTACCACACACGTCCCTGCGACCTATCCGCTCACACAGGGAGGGGCTCCTCCTGGTGCCGTCTGCCAGGCAATGCCAGCGGGCGACACCTAGGAGTAGATCCTTCTCTGTGATGGGCCCAACCCTCTGGAATGACCTCCCCCCAGACATTCGAACCACCACCGACCTCCGCTCCTTCCGGCAAAAGTTAAAGACTCACCTATTTCAATCAGCTGGCCTGGCACCGTCTTAGTTTTACCTCCCGGGATTTATTTATTTTAATTGGGTTTTAAGGGTTTATAGGCTTTTAACGTATTATATTTATTATTCGATTACAGTCTCATAACCTCCTTCACCAGTATTAATTTAATTGTTTATGTATGTATTTTAGAATGTATTTTAGTGACTGTACACCGCCCCGAGTCCTTTCCGGGAGAGGGGGCGGTCTATAAGTGTGAATAATAAATAAATAAATAAATAAGGAAACCTACTCAATATGGTTACTAAAGTATCTCATTTTCTGTATTTTCAAATACATGGAGTGAAAATATAGAGTTCACATAGGTCAGTAAACCACAAAAACATATTAACACTAATGAAACCTAGCATGCCATAAAAAAATTGCCAGATCTTAACTTGATGCGCTTTATATACGTAATGTAAATTATCTAAATGTAATACTATCTCATTCATACCAAAGAGGATTTTGATTTGATTTGTTTGCTTTAATGGAGTGGGCAGATACTGCACGGCATTGCCAGAATATTCTTAAATTCTACCTCCCCATTTCCTGGAACCACAAGAATCACACAAAACTGATCATGGGAGCCCTTTTCTTAAGGGTGGAAAAATAATGCCCTCACCAATGTTGTTTTATAGAAAATCTGCCCCAACAAGTCAAGGGCAGCAGCTAGTTGCAACCACTATTGGCTCAGGTTTGAAGAGCCTTTGAAAACAACTGACCATGAAAGATGTATTTGGGGAAGAACAGTCTTATAAATCGAGGCTTAAAGAACATCTCTTGCTTAATACTAATCCAGAAGCCAGGGGCACAAAACTAGAAGTGTTTTGATTTGCTGGCAATGCCTGAATTAAAACAACACGAGGCTCACTTCCTTTGTGACATTATTTGCTTAGTTACTCTTCAGCCACTGAAAGCAGAGAGTCCACCAGAACAAAGTAAATATTGTCATATTTCTGACATTTGGTAGCAAAACATCCAACTTTTGATGGAACCATTTGGGCAGCTTTGGAGTAGTTTGAAAGGTTAGAATACAGGGATGTGCCGTGGGTTCTTTTTGGTTGAACCATGAGTAATCTGACTGACCCAAACTTAGTAGACATAAAATGAAACAGGAAAATGGGGTTTTGTATCTCCTTTCAATCATTTCATATGCTAGCAAGGTCATGCTCAAAGTCCTATAAGGTAGGCTTCAGCAATATGTGAACCAAGAACCACCAGAAGTACAAGATGAGTTTAAAAGAGGTAGAGGAACTAGAGATCAATCGCCAACCTTGGCTGGATTACAGAGAAAGCAAGAGAGTTCCAGAAAAAACATCTACTTTTGCTACACTAAAGCCTTTGATTGAGTGGATAACTGTAGCAAATTCTTAAAGAGATGGTAGTCACTTTACCTGTCTTTTGAGAAACCTGTATGTGGGTCAAGAAGCAATGATTAGAACCAGACATGGAACAACTGGTTGTTCCAAAATAGGAAAAAAAGAAGATATGACAAGGCTGTATATTGTCACCCTGCTTATTAAACTTATATGCAGAGTATGTCATGCAAAATGCGGGGCCAAACAAGCCAAAATTAAGATTGCGAGGAGAAATATCAACAACCTTAGATATGCAGACAATACTTCTCTAATGGCAGAAAGTGAAGAGGAATTAAAGTTAGAGTTAGGCTTTGGGTGATGAGGTTGAAAGAGGAGAGTGCAAAAGTTGGCTTGAAACTCAACATTATATAAACTAAGATCATGGCATCTGTCCCATTACTTCCTGGCAAATAGAAGAGGAAGAAATGGAAGCAGTGACAGATTTTATTTTCTTAGGCTCCAAGATCACTGCAGATGGTGACTGCAGCCATGAAATTAAAAGATACTTGCTCCTTGGGAGGAAAACTATGGCAAACCTAGACAGCATATTAAAAAGCAGAGGCATAATCTTGCCAACAAAGGTCTATATACTGTAGTCAAAGCCATGGTTTTCCCAACAGTAATGTATGGCTGTGAGAGTTGGACCATAAGGACGGTTGCGCACCAAATAATTGATGCTTTTGATTGTAGTGTCGGAGAAGACTTGGGAGTCCCTTGGACTGCAAGGAGATCAAATCAGATTTCCTAAAGGAAATCAACCCTGACTGTTCTTTGGAAAGAGAGATAGTGAAACTGAAGCTCAAATATATTGACAACCAGATGAGAAGAGACTACTCATTGGAAAAGACCCTGACGTTGGGAAAAACTGAAGGCAAAAGAAGAAGGCGATGGCAGAGGATGAGATGGTTAGATAGTATCATCGACCCAATGAACATGAATTTGGGCAAACTCTGGAAGACTGGGGTGTGCACTGTGGCCCATGGGATCATGAAAACTCAGACCTTACTTAACAACTGAACAACAACATCTCCTATTAGTGGCTGGGGGTGGGGGGAAGAGACTTTTATTTTACACAAGCAAAGTGTCAGGTCTAAAAAAGCAAAGTGTAAAACAAAGTTTACCAAATGAAACAAAAGACCAAAGGAATTGTAAATTATAAATATCTTCAACTAATTCATAAATAATACAATTATTTTCGGTTTTAACTATTTTCTACACTAGGCATTGTGTTAATTTCTCTATATATCACTTAATTTTACTATAGCATTTTATTCTGTATCTCTAACAGATTTGTTTATAGCTGTTTTTAATATTTCTATTGGCAGGATCTCTCGAGCTACGCTCCCTTTTTCTACAAAGTTCCATCTGTCTTTCATGCTTTTCTGGTTTCTGTTTTTTATTTCTGTTCTGTCAAAGCTTTGACTTTTTCTTCATCTTTTCCCCCCCTTTTTGCTCCTGACTAGGCTTCTTGATTCTTTTCCTCTTCTCACAAAAATCTTTGTTCCATCTGAGGGAAACAGCTTGAAGAACTGTTCTCTCAAGTCAGATCTGAGGGAAAGAAAAAATATGTCTCTCTTTCCTTAGTGTTTTCAGTTGCTTCTTCTTTCCAGTTGCATCTTTCTCATTAGGGCAGCCTATCTTTTAGCTTCCCTCTTAATTTGATTCCTGGGCTTTGGTCTTTTTAAAAAAATCCAACCTCTTTCTCATGAGGCCTATGGCTGCAGAGTTCCCAGGCAGCCATCTTGTACATATGTACAGTATGTATATATTATACTAGCTGGATATCTGTGCTTCGTGATGAAACCATGTGATCAGGCTATGCTGGAGAAATTCGGTTCACAATCCATTGGCTCAGTGGTGGTCGGTGATTGAAACTCGTAACGGAATATTGCTCTCGCCACCTTGAGTGTGGAAGCAGTTCCATAGGTGGACTGTGTAGACATTTTGGTGAGGTACTAACGTTTAGTACTGTAAGGAGCCCTAGGCCGCTCCTGGGTGCAGGAGTAAAACGTCTGCCAGTTTGAACTGAGGTAACAGAATGTGAGGCAACTGGCAGATGGAACAGAGTTCTTTTCAGGTGGGGAGGGGGAGTAGCATATCTAACTTCATAGCATCACAGTGTGTTAATATAAGGCAACTGGCAATTGGAACAGAGCTCTTTGCAGGTGGGGAGGGGGAGTAGAACTCATTTCGGCAAGATCTCACCTGTTATATAAATATATATGCATGTTTTTTATTTATTTCCCACTTTTATTAGTTTTATTAATGTTTTGTTGTATTTTGTTTGATGCGGTGGGCCTGCCAGAATCCTGTGGGATTGGGGAAGTTTATATAAGCACTGTAAAATGAACAATTATTTCCCTTGAATCAAACAAACTCTGAGTAACAATTCCTCCCTACAGTAATCACATTAACAACACATCATCCTCTCTTTCACAATCTATTACAAATCAATATTATATATATATATATATATATATATATATATATATATATATATATATATATATATATATATATATATATATATATATATATATATATATATATATATATATATATATATATATATATATATATATATATATATATATATATATATATGCCACTGATAGGATTTACCTTAATGTGCTGATGCTGCTGTCCCTTTGGGAGTCAGGTAATTCTTATTGTTGTTGTTAGTTAGTTGCGAAGTTGTGTCTGACCCATCGCGACCCCATGGACAACATTCCTCCAGGCCTTCATGTCCTCTACCATCCCCCGGAGTCTATTTAAACTCACGCTGACTGCTTCGGTGACTCCATCCAGCCACCTCATTCTCTGTCATCCCCTTCTTCTTTTGCCCTCAATCTTTCCCAGCATTAGACTCTTCTCCAGTGAGTCCTTCGTTCCCATTTAGGTGGCCAAAGTATTTGAGTTTCATCTTCAGGATCTGGCCTTTTAAAAAACAGTCAGGGTTGATCTCCTCTAGAACTGACCAGTTTGATCACCTTGCAGTCCAAGGGACTCGCAGGAGTCTTCTCCAGCACCATAGTTCAAAGACCTCAATTCTTTGTCACTCAGCCTTTCTTATGGTCCAGCTTTCACAGCCGTACATTGCAACTGGGAAAACCATAGCCTTGATTATACACACTTTTTGTTGGCAGCTTTTTAGAATGCTGCTGAGAATTAATTAGGCAATTCTACTGATAAATAAATAAATCATCCTTTTGGTTAGAATTTTAACATGATCTACCAGCTTTCAATATAAATTGAAAGAGAGATGGGTGGTTAAGAAATATGAAATATAAATAAATAAGTAAGTATTTAAATGTCTTTGGAATAGTTTCATATTTAAACAGGCACCAGAGAAATAGCAATAAAATTAAACAGCGTTGAAGAGCAGAGAGGTTTCGGTCTGTCTTGGTGGCTCCTACATGCTAAGGTCCTGGATACAAGCCAATTCCAAAGAATCCCATATCTGGAGTCTCTCTGCTTCACTCATTATTACCTGGTAGTGACTAAGTGCAATTACGTTGAATAGCTATCAAATTCATTTTCATGTTTGGCCTTGCTCTGAATTAGATAAACATTCTTTTACTGGAATTATGCTACTCGGATTTCTAATTTCAGACTATGAATATATTGAAAAGGAATTGGAAAACTGTAATTGTTGCCATATCTAAAGAGCAATAACTCTTTAACTCTGGAAAAGGTTTTCCTGGCTGCTCCTTTTGGCTCCCAACAATAATAAAATTGCAAACAAGACAAAACAACAAAACAAAAACAAGAATGGCGCTTAATCCATTATTTTCATCAACTCATCTACCTCCTCCCCAGATTCCAACCTTACTATCTCAATGTTTGGGGAATGCCCCGCCCTATAGCAACTTGCATTATGTTAGCTGTTTTCAGATGCATTGGATTATAACCCTTGCCATGGTCAATGTTATAACTACTGCAGATATTGTCTTATTCAGGCCAGGTATGTGTGCAAACCAATATTATTCCAGAAACTCAATTCCACATTCAGGAACTAAAAAGCAGCAGAAGCTTCTCAGGTTCAACACCAGTAGATCCATTGCTTTCTTGAAGCCAGGAATCCAGATGGAAGACCTGCTGAATGCAGAACATAGTGCAGAACATGGAGCCAAGTCTGAGATGTGTTCCTTGGTTTTTTTCTTCCATCCATTTAAGTCAATGCCAGTTTGGTTGTTTGATGCTCAGGTGATCAGTGGCACAGCTTGCCTCCAGACGTTGTGAATGCCCCAACACTGGAAGTCTTTAAGAAGATGTTGGATAGCCATTTGTCTGGAACGGTATAGGGTTTCCTGCCTAGGCAGGGGGTTGGACTAGAAGGCCTCCAAGGTCCCTTCCAACTCTACTATTGTATTGTATTGTATTGTATTGTATTGATCGAACTGCCTATTAAAAGATGCCAACAGGGGTCATTTCTTCCAAGTTAAATTCCAGGGGGGACACGATGATATGTAAATGGACTTTGAATAGTCTATTCTGCTATAGCTACATTGGATAAAAATACTAACATCTGTGACTGTATCTGGTTTTCTCTTATGGCTGCTTAGAATCCACAATTGATCTTGCCTTTGATATATGGTGTGTGTGTGTGTGTGTGTGGTTTACTTCTATCAGCCTAACTGTGAAGGTTTTAGTTGGATTACATTTATTGCTTATTGCGGTCAAATAGCTGCATCCTCCTTATCTTAAGTAATCCAGATTTTATCCAAGCAATTGAATTAATCGATTGCATCTGTCTTACTTTAGATCTTCTAAATAGGCTTATTTTTTTTTTTTATAGAAGCAGTGAAGGCAATTGACAAAAGAGAGGGAACCCTGTGTTATCTCCCTCATGGGCAAAATCATTCTACTTAGTTCAAATTCCCAGTTTTATCTAAAGAATGATGCAAGGTATTTTTTAAAAAGAATATTCAAAACAAGGTGTTTTTCGAGAGAATTATTTATTATGTGACATTACAGTAACTGTCACTGCAATGAGATGCTAACGTTTATAACAGTGATGGCGAACCTTTTTTGGCTCGCGTGCCATAAGTGGGGGGAGTGCAGGGGGGTCGAGTGCGGGCGTGCCACACCGATAATGCAACGCACGACCCCCCCAGTGCGCATGCGTGTACAACGTGCGACCCCCCATTTTTACATGGTTTTTTTGCCCTTCCCAGGCTCCAGGGGCTTTTATATACGCCTCGCGTGCCCTGATAAATGGCTCCGCGTACCACTTGTGGCACGCGTGCCATAGGTTCGCCATCACAGGTTTATAATTAAGATCAACCACCAACAGTGAAGGAACAAGCAGTCAAGAAATACACTGCAGAGTAGCACCCAATACAGCAGCCATGAAGGCCTTGGAAAAGATATTCAAACACTGTGACGTATTTATGCTTACAAAGATCAGAACTGTGCAAGCCATCTGTGTAACAGTGGATGGAAGCAAAAATCAGAATACAGTATTCATGTTTTTGAACTTGGTTCTGGAGAAGACCCAATTCTCTGAAAAAGCCTGTAATGATGCCAAAGATGAAGGAAAGAGGAGAAGTTGGCTGCAGCAACATTTATTCTATTTTATTTTATTTTATTTTGGTTTGTCAAGCATATATGAGAAACAAGTATAAGTATGAATATAACATATAAACATATAAGCAGGTATTCATATATACATAAGAAATGAGTACAAATAGATAGGAACAGTAGAACCGGGACAGTAGGCATGCTGCTGCACTTAGGCATGCCCCCTTACAGACCTCTTAGGAATGGGGTGAGGTCCACGGTAGACAGTTTAAGGTTAAGATTTTGGGGGTTTGAGGATGTAACAACAGAGTCGGGTAGTGCACTCCAGGCATCGACCATTCTGTTGCTGAAGTCGTATTTTCTGCAATTGAGTTTGGAGTGGTTTACTTTGAGTTTGTATCTATTGTTTCCCGTTGTATTATTGTGGCTGAAGCTGAAGTAATCATTGACAGGTAGGATGTTGTAGTAGGCAATTTTATGTACTAAGCTTAGGTCAGACCATAGGCGTTGCAGTTCTAGGATGTCCAGGTTCAAAATTTCGAGCCTGGATAAACATGGACAAACAGGAATAAACTGTTACAGTGGCAATGAAGACACCACTGGAAGACATGAAAAACCAGATTGGGAATGGAGCACATTGGGAGAAAATCTATTTTATGTGGTCGCTAGGAGTCGAAAAATGACTCCATGACACATCATCAATACCCCCCCCCCCCAAAAAAAAAAGTTTAGTCTTGCATGGAACTAAATTACTACTGGTAAATAGTATGGAAGAACTGTCTGCTCATTATGCTTTTTTTCCTCCTGTAAAAACCCCCCAAAAGCTGTTCCCAATGATTTACTAATTTCGGTTTTACTTTTTTGATTTTGTTTCCCCCTCCTTATTTTCCAATTTTACTTTTATTCTTGCTTTAAACACAGCAGGCAACAACAAGAACCTGTCAAGTGGCTGTAGTAGTGGATTCCTCAGCGGGAAGGCGGAGTAAAAAGAAGCCGAGTAACTATATTTCCTTAAACCGTAACCGATGTCAGGGCAATCCGGCAAAAGGACAGGGTGGGGTTACACACGATCCTTCAGCCCTGCAACCAGCGTTTGCTCTCGCTCTCCCCCGCCCGCTCTGTAGTAGGTGGCCGGTTTATAATCTCAGCGCACCTTCGTTGACTCTCCATTCGAGCGCCCCGGAGTATCCGCCAGCCTTTCTCGGGGAGAAGACGGCGGGATCGTCCTCCGAGGCTCCGTTAAGAGACCGGCGGGAACCTCAGCAGCCAGCCGAAGCCCAGCGGTACCACGATGCCGGCTTCTCCCTGGCGCAAGTGGGGCTCTACCGCCGTGCGTTACCTCCTAGCGGTATGGAAGGGGAAAGGATGGGGGGAGGCGGGGAGGGAATCGGGGACCAGACCCTGATGCTGGAGCCCCGTGATTGACAGTTTGCCCGCCGCAGCCGGTTGTGTTCTGGGCAGCGCCTGCCAGGGGGTTCCCTTGTGGGACGCGCGAAACTCTGGACTGAGAATCTCCTTTTCCAGGCAACATTTGAGCTGGCTGCAGGTGGCTTTTCTTCATTCCCTTTGTATGCAGTTGACCTTGGCAAAATCTGGGAGGAGAGTATGTAGAGATTCCCAAAGGTGCTTTTCCAGAGGGGAACTGGACTTCCTTGGTTTTTCTTTCTTTTGAAGACTTTCAGTTACACAATTTGGGATGAGCACTCTTTGAATGGTTGTGGGAGTAGGAATGGATTTCCAGAGGGGGGAAAATTGCAGACTACAGGAACCAGGAGCTAAATTACTCAGGTGACCCTCAGGACACAGATAAACCTCCAAGTGCTTCAACGACCCTCTTTTGTTGTTGTTAGTTGCAAAGTCATGTCCAACCCATCGCAACCCCATGGACAACGTTCCTCCAGGCCTTCCTGTCCTCTACCATCCCCCGGAGTCCATTTAAAACTCACGCTGACTGCTTCAGTGACTCCATCCAGCCACCTCATTCTCTGTTGTCCCCTTCTTCTTTTGCCCTCAATCTTTCCCAGCATGAGGCTCTTCTCCAGTGAGTCCTTCCTTCTCATTAGGTGGACAAAGTATTTGAGTTTCATCTTCAGGATCTGGCCTTCTAAAGAGCAGTCAGGGTTGAGTTCCTCTAGGACTGACCGGTTTGATCGCCTTGCAGTCCAAGGGACTCGCAGGAGTCTTCCCCAGCACCATAGTTCAAAGGCCTCCATTCTCCATGCTCAGCCTTTCTTATGGTCCAACTTTCACAGCCATACATTGCAACTGGGAAAACCATAGCCTTGACTATACGCACTTTTTGTTGGCAGCTTTTTAGTATGCTGTTGAGAATTAATTAGGTAATTCTACTGATAAATAAATAAATGATCCTTTTGGTTAGAATTTTAACATGATCTACCAGCTTTCAATATAAATTGAAAGAGAGATGGGTGATTGCCCTCTATCTTGCCCAGCATTATGCTCTTCTCCAGTGAGTCCTTCCTTCTCATTAGGTACAACTGTCTCACTGTCTGCAATGAAGTTAAATCCTTCCATTCCCCACTAACCTGTCTGAGCTGAAGAAGCTTCTTGGATGAGAAGTGAAACGTCTTCAAAAGAAAAAAACAAGAAAGTCCATTTCCCTCCTGGAAAAGCACTTTGGGCCTGGGATGAGAGTATTTGATACGGTGCTTGTCCGGTTACTGTTTCTAGCAACATTTTGTTTTTCTGGTTATCAAACTTAGTTTGCACTTTTTGTCACAGAGGTCAAAGGTGGCAAATTTGGATGATGTGATGATGCTCAAAATAAATGCGTCCCCTTTGAGCCATTATATATTTAAAGCAATGAATGATAGTAAATCTTGCAAGTTTTCAGTCTCAGGTTACTGATGTAAGGAAATACTTTCAATGAATTTTTTTCAATGGATGCAATGGATTTAAGTGTGACTATCTAAGGTAGTCTTATGCAGGTAATCCTCAACTTACAACCACATTTTAGCCCAAAATTTATATTGCTGAGAAATTTGTTAAGTGAGTTTTGCCCCATTTTACGACTTTCCTCCCATATTTGTTAAGTGAATCACTGCACTGATGTACAATACAATAGTAGAGTTGGAAGGGTCTTCTAGTCCAACCCCCTGCCTAGGCAGGGAACCCTATACCATTTCAGACAAATAGCTATCCAACATCTTCTTAAAGACTTCCAGTGTTTGGGCATTCACAACATCTGGAGGCAAGCTGTTCCACTGATTAATTGTTCTAACTGTCAGGAAATTTCTCCTCAGTTCTAAGTTGCTTCTCTCCTTGATTAGTTTCCACCCAATGCTTCTTGTTCTACCCTCAGGTGCCTTGGAGAATAGTTTGACTCCCTCTTCTTTGTGGCAACCCCTGAGATATTGGAACAATGCTATCATGTCTCCCCTACTCCTTCTTTCTCTTAAGCTAAACATACCTAGTTCCTGCAACCGTTCTTCATATGTTTTAGTCTCCAGTCCCCTAATCATCTTTGTTGCTCTTCTCTGCACTCTTTCTAGAGTGTCCACATCTTTTTTACATCGTGGCGACCAAAACTGAATGCAGTATTCCAAGTGTGGCCTTACCAAGGCATTATAACGTGGTATTAACACTTCACGTGATCTTGAATCTATCCCTCTGTTGGTGCAGCCTAGGACTGTGTTGGCTTTTTTGGCAGCTGCTGCACACTGCTGGCTCATATTTAAATGGTTGTCCATTAGGACTCCAAGATCCCTTTCACAGTTACTACTACTGAGCAAGGTACCACCTATACTGTACCTGTGCATTCCGTTTTTGTTGCCTAAATGTAAAACCTTACTCTTTTCACCATTGAATTTCATTTTATTAGATAGTGCCCAATGTTCAAGTTTGTCAAGATCCTTCTGTATCTTTAGCCTATCTTCTGGAGTGTTGGCTATTCCTGCCAGCTTGGTGTCATCTGCAAATTTGATGAGTTCCCCATTTATTCCCTCATCCAAATCATTGATGAAGATGTTGAAGAGTACTGGGCCTAAAACAGAGCCTTGGGGTACTCCACTGCATACCTCCCTCCATGTAGATGCATGTTTAATGAATAACACTGGCGTTAAGTGAATCTGGTTTCCCCCATGGACTTTGCTTGTCAGAAGGTTGCAAAAGGGGATCACGTCACCCAGGGACATTATATCTGTCATAAACATGAGCCAGTGGTCAAGCATCCGAATGTAAATCATGTGACCGTAAGGATGCTGCATTGGTCCGAAGTCTGAAAAATGGTCATAAGTTACTTTTTTCAGTGCTGTTGTAACTTTGAATGGTCATTAAGCGAACTGTTGTAAGTCAAGGGCTATCTGTACCTTCTTTGTATTTAGTGAAGTCTACACTTCCCCACAGTGGTGGGTTTCTAACCGGTTTACTACCGGTTCGCTGAGAGGGTGTTTTGCATGCACACTGCTTGCTCCGCTTGCTCACTCGCGCGCCCCCTACGCTTTCCTGTGTATGTGCAGTTGACTGAAAACTGTTCTGCGCATGTGCAGAAACATGCTGGCAATGGCAGAGGAGACCTGGGAACTGGTTTGGGGGGTGGGGTGGCAGGCCTGAGTTGCTGCTTGTTCCAGCGACCCATACTGCTAGACCACTACCGGTTCAGCCAAACCAGTCCAATCCAGTAGAAATCCACCACTGATTCCCCCCCATTAAATTGTTTCAAAGCGTTTTGACATATCTAATCAGGAGTAAGATTTCTGTCATGAGAAGAGCCTCCTGTTTGCAAAGTTATGGTTTGAGTACAGCAAGCATACTCTGTGTATGAGATGGCCAAGTAAGCTATTATTTTTGAGAAGGATGTTTTGTTGAGTAAAACTCTTGGTCAGAATGCGTCTGTGTAATATGGAGCCCTTGAGGTCAGGAGTTCATCTTAAGCTGAAGGAATCACAGGTAGTCCTCAACGTACAACGGCAATTGAGCCCAAGATTTCTACTGCTAAGCAAGACAGGGAAGTGAGTTTTACCCCATTTTATGACCTTTCCTGCCACGGTTGTTACATGAATCTTTGCAGTTGTTAAATTAGTATCACGGTTGTTAAGTGAAAAATAGTCATAGGTCACTTCTTCAGGGCTGTTCTAACTTTGAACAGTCACTAAATGAGTGATTGTAAGGCGAGGATTACCTGTAGATCCTCTGGTATCATAAGCAAGGAGACCAGCTCTTCCTTTACATCTTTATCTGTCTTTATTTCCATCATAAATCAGTACAAAACAACATCAGTAAGAATTATGATGATGATGTTACTCCATTGTGTTCGAAGAGGATCTTGGCCCTCTAACAGGTGATGGGTTGTCCACGATGTGTCTGCAGGTGTCTGGTAAAGCCTATATGGACACAAAACATTCTGCCACATGTTGGGCAGACATGTGTGGGCACCACTGTTGCAGCATTTGCACCTCTGGCTTTGCGGAGTGCTCGCTTCTCTTGTGCTACGGTTGTTCTTCTGTCTTAGTTGTCTGGCAGCCTTGGTGGATCAGCGTGCGCCATGTCGATCGATTTTGTGCCAGGGTTTCCCAGGAGGTGGTGTCGATATCCAGGGACATGAAGGAGGCTTTCAATGTGTCTTTGTATTACTTCCTTTGTTCCCCATGCAATTGCTTTCCTTGTGACAGCTAACTATAGAGGAGCCGTTTAGGGATCCAATGGTCTGGCATCCTTGCAACATGGCTTGCCCAGAATGTCTGCTCTGGAGAGGACTTCTGTGTCTGACACCTTCTCTTGCCACTGGATCAGTGGTGGGTTCCGGATTGTGTTGCCACTGGTACACTGCAACGGGGCTGGGCGTCCACCACGTGCATACGTGCAGCGTACCCACTGCCCGCGATGCTCCAGCTGCTCAGTGGAGTGTCACGCAGGCGCTGTACGATCTGTGCACATGCGCAAATAGCCTGGTTGGTTCAAATACAGGTAAGGAGAGCGGGAGGGTGGGCGGACCCTCTGGAGCACCGTACCGGAACGGTACCTGGTGCTCCCAGCAGGCATTGGTACACCCGTACCTGGGCATACTGATCATAACCCACCACTTCACCGGATCCTTGGGATTCTATGGAGGCAGGTGGTGTGGAAGTGGTTCAATTGCCTAGTGTGCCTCCTGTATACAGTTCAAGTCTCACTGGCATACATCAGGCTATGAGAATTATAGCTATTTGAATAATATGGATGAAACAAATCTATGAAACAATAAATGTTCCATAGATTTAAAAATACCCAAAAGTATTTGCCGACATAATACTGTAATACTAGAATACTGATTTCTTTCTACAAGATTTCTTCATATTAAAACAGAGACCTTAAACAAGAAATGAAAATGTTCCTTTACGTCACCAGCTCAACTAAGAGCAGGGAACTTTCCTCTTCTTATTTTTGGATCGATTATACAGCATGAAGGCAATGTCTGAACCGAGCGATGATACAAGGAGATATGACCATTTTTGTATTATGCATCAGTCAGCTCCCATTTTGCAAGCTATATCAAGACGTTGCCATTAAGTAATTTTGCATTCTTTCTTGGGATAGGACAGATGCTTGGATTAAGGTGCAGGAAGTTTGTCATGCAGTTTTCTGTTCTGTTTCTGTTTGGCATGATGAAATCGTACATTCCTAAGGTTTGAAATGTGCCATAGCAGTTCATTTCATCATTTGGTATCAACCTAGGATTACTCTCATATAAACAACCATTCCTTTCCAAAACTCAGAAAAAAGAACATTGTAGAGCAGGGGTGTCCAAACTTGGCAACTTTAAGACTTGTGGACTTCAACTCCCAGAATTCCCCAGCCAGCAGAGCTGGCTGGGGAATTCTGGGAGTTGAAGTCCACAAGTCTTAAAGTTGCCAAGTTTGGACACCCCTGTTGTAGAGGGTGTCTAAAGTACAAGGCATACAGGTATAGAGTGTTATGGCACAACTATGGAAATAATGGACATAACTATGTTGTACAATGTCATGTATTTAAAAAGAGATTATACCTTTATCTCTGGCCTTCTGGAGGCCCTCCAGAAGCCAGAAATGGATAGTTTCCAAACTTTCAGTTGGCCTGTCAGGGGTGTTTTTTGCCCTCCCCAGCCTCCGGAGACTTTCCTGAAGCCTGGGGAGGGCAAAAAACACACCCAATGGGCCAACTGGAAATTCAGAAACAATCCATTATCATCATAATTCTTATTGATGTTGTTTTGTACTGATTTATGATGGAAACAATCCCTCCGGCTTCCAGAGAGCCTCTGGGAGCCTGGGGGCAGTAGTGGGTTCCGGATCCCATTGCAACCGGTACGGTGCATCAGGGCTGGGCATCCACCACATGAATGCGTGCACATGCGCATACATGCGTACTTGCCACCCGCGATGCTCCACAAAGCCTCTGCAATGCTCCAGCTGCTCAGCGGAGCGTTGCAGAGGTGCCATATGCTCCATGCCCATGCGCAGAAGCCCTGAACAGCTCAAATACCGGTAAGGAGGATGGGCAGTCAGTCAGGCCCTCTGGAGCACTGTGTGCTCCCAGCACCAGTACGCCCATACCTGGGGGTACCGGTTGTATCCCACCACTGGCTGGGGGAGGCTGTTTTTGTCCTCCCCTGGCTTCAGAAAAGCTTCCAGAATCTGGGGGTGGTGGTGTTGTGTGTGCATGCACGGGGTGTGTGTTGCGCGTGCATGCACAGGTGGGCAGGGAGCATTAATTGGTGTCGGCATGTGCACACACAATTTTGGCACTCCATAAGAAAAAGGTTCGCCATCACTGACCTAGGTGAAAAGATTGTTGTTGGGAGATAAATGTAATTTTATGGAGTAAGTTATTACCACTATTTTAGTTGGGGGTAGTCCCCTATTCTTTTCCGTGGACTTTCAGGAAACATAATTAATGGAATTGTGGTAGGACTCTTGCCTCCTTAAATTGTTAGATCTGTCAGGTGGTACAGTACTTAAATGACTAAGACACAAAGAACACGTCCATTTATTAAAAAAATGATTAAAATAATTTCCCTGCTCGCTTCATTCATGTGTGCGCATGACATGCATTGTTGCGCATGCACATTTCACTGAAACTGTTCTGCACATGCACAGAAAAATGCTGGTGACGGCAGAAAAGTCCTGCGAACCGGTTCTGGGATGTGGCAGGCATGGGTCACTGCTGTTCCAGTGACCCAGGCCACCATATCACTACCGGTTCCTCCAAACCGGTCCGAACCAGTAGGAACCAACCACTGGACCTAATATATCTATCAAAATACATTAAATAATTATTCTTAGCCTTTCCCCCACCCCCATTGGAATGGGTGCCAAATAACCTCTTTACTAAATTGTGTAGTGTCTTTCTTTCTTAGTAATATTTTAGAAACATGTAGATAAGTGCTTCAAGACCTGATTTAGAAATACAAGGTCAACAGTGTAGTAATACAACAAGTTAAGCAAGCTTATTGTGCTCAGACAGAGTTCGTTGCTAATTGACAATTACATTGTAGTTTATATAATCCTTTAAAGAAATGTACAGTCCTAATTAAGCCTTTCTTGCCAAGGGAGATAGTTGGGGGACTGACGCAGAACAGGAAAAGCTGGTAATGTGAACAGACCTGACGTTACTTGCTAAAATCACAGAAACACAATATATGTCACAAATATTGAGGAGGAAGTAAATAAATGGGTTTTGTTCTTATTCATGGTAGAGAAAACCAGGAGCCCATCCTTTAAACACCACTTCTACTTTGAGTTTTCAAACCAACAACTAAATAATCAATGATTTAAATGACCCATGTTTTTTTTCCCTCAACAAGCAAAATACCATCTCTGTTGTGTCATGATGTTAAGTCCCGCTGGGTAACACAATACTTGATTACAGATTATTTCTAAAACAATTTCTTTTCCTGTGAAGTGCTGAAGGAACTTTACAAGGAAGTTGAATATCAATTTACACTGCATTCAAGTTTAGGGAAATAGAATGAATCACCTTGCTTCTTCTATCTTCTACCTCTTTTCCTTTTTCATCTCCTCCAATGCATTCATTTGATGGTAGTATAATATGGTAATAAACAAACAAACAAACAAATAAATAAGATGGTAGTATAAGTCTTCAATAGTACAAATTAAAATTAACCACATCCCTGTAATGAGGATTTTAAGCCAAAGCTTGAAAGCTTTTAAGCATGCATCATGGTTAGTAGACATGGTGAAGGCCATCAAAGGTTAAAGATTTCCCCTCAAGTCAACCTTGAATCCAACTCAAGTTTGACTCAAACTTCCATCCTTCTGAGGACTGTAAAATGAGGACCCAGATGGTTGGGGACAATCGGCTGACTCTGTAAACCACTGAGAGAGGGCTGTAAAGCACTGTGAAGTGGTATATAAGTCTAAAGGCTATTGCTCTTAGGGTTATAGGCTAGACTGGGAATTCTGAAAGACATCCTAGCAATCAAACAAACTCCATAATACTGCCAAGCATACTATATGGTCGTATAATCTCTAGGAGTCCAATTCAACTCAAGAGTGATCTTCATATCTTTATTAAATGAATATTTAATCAAACACTAGCCAACTGTGGGTTACAGGTTTGTGGTTGAATTCTCATGTAATATTTAGCCGGGAGTTTTAGTCTTCATTTAAACAGCATGGTGCTAAATGATTATATAGTTTGTTTTGATGATAATTTCCTTTTGTTTTACTATGCATGAAAGCTGTATTATGTTTAGCTTTATATGGTGATGAGTTACTAGAACGTTTCCAACAAATTACAATGAAAACATCCTTGGTTGGCTCAGTAAGGAGACTTAATTGAAGAGAGACTTGTGGTGTGTATCATGCATAGACCTGGTGTCAGCCCTGGAGCCATTTTCCCCCTTGGCCCTTCAGGGCTGCCACAGCGGAAAAGGTCAAGCTGTGCAAGAAGGTGGAGTCTGAGACTGAGTGACCTTGGGACTGTGACCTGATTGGACCATGTGATCAATAGTTCGGAGAAGGGGAGGGAAACCTTTATTTTGAATTAGGGGGAAACCTGAGGGATGGCCAGAATCGGTTTCCCCAGATGTGCCAATATGATGTGCCTAATGAATCTATTCTTTGAGGAAATCGTTCGCCTTGGAGGTTTGATTCTGTTGGGCTTGTTACTTAGAACCCTGGCTTGTTTATTTTCTCATGATAGGTGTTAGATCGAGTGAATGAAGTCACACTCAGGCTTCAGAGTAACAACAGCTCTTTATTAGCACAAGTCAACTATGTACAATCCAGCGACGGTTCAGTCTGACAGCAGCCCTCTTATAGGGATAACATGTTTGAGCACTGCCCAAGACATTATGGTCAAGGATGACCCCATGTCAATCTCCACATTGCATGGAGAGTCCTCAATGAGGACTGTGACTTACAGCTTTTTTGGCCGCTTCGTGCGGACTTGGCCTATGGAGATGTATTAGGTGACTCTGGTGTCGTCTTCTGTTCGCCGTGGTGGCTGCTGCAATGCCCCTTGGTTGGGCCTCTGCTAGCGGTTAGGTAAGCTTCTGGGCTTCCAGGTTGTAGAGGGGCAATCGCTTCTGCAGACCTTGGCGATGTGCCCCTTGTGTTCGCAGCGTTGACAAATGGCATCACGGAAATGGCAATGTGTTCTGAGGTGGTTTCCTCCGCAGCCGGTGCAAGGCGGGAAACTTGATTCAAATTTTTGCCTCGGCTTGGTGCGATCACTGCACATGGGGTAGCTGTCATCTTCGCTCTCCGAGCCTGAAGGCTCTGTGGCCTCGCGGTGCACGCCTGCGCTTTTCCACACACTCTTTGGACTATTTTGGCACTGCAGGGTTTCCGTTGATTTAATTGAAGACTCAGTAGCCCTGGCTTCGTTTAGGGCAATTTGGAGAGTAAGATTAGTCTTTGCTAATAACCTCCTCTGCAAGCCAATGTCCCTAACATTGCATATGATGCAGTCAAGTAGTAGTTCATCAAGATACCTAAACTCACAGTATGCTGCGGCCTTTCTGAGCGCTGCAACATATTCGTTGATGGATTCCCCTTCTTTTTGGTTACGAATGTTGATTTCATGCCTCCGGACTTATTTAGATGGTCTGGGAAGGTAGTGTGTCCTCAGTGTCTGTTGTAGAACCGACCACGCGATCGATTGGAGTGGCATTGGCTAGGACAAATCCTTCGCCTCTCGAACACTTCTGGTCTGCAGTAGCTCAGGAACATATTCTTTTTCTGGCTTCAGAAAGGCCCATGAGGTCGTTGGCTTCGAGGAAGCAATCAAACTTCATCGTGTAGGATTCCCAGTGTTTGGTGGCTGGATTGTATGAGTTGGTGGGGCGTGCATTGTCATCTTATGTTTCTGAGCGCATTTGAATTTGCTGCTCAAAGATGGCTGCTTGATGCCACGCCATGCTCCGGGCTGGATGTCATGCTCTTTTTGTCTGCCTAGTTGCCTTCCGATCCCACCCTCATCGCCAGTATTAGATCGGGTGAATGAAGGCACACTCAGGCTTCAGAGTAACAACAGCTCTTTATTAGCACAAGTCAACTATGTACAATCCAGTGAAGGTTCAGTCTGACAGCAGCCCTCTTATAGGGAGCTGTCAGACCCTTCGACCAATCAGATCGAATCTCTGTTCCCGCCGGAACAGAGGACCTTGGTGTAAACCATTACCAATGTTTCTGGTGTCTAACAATAGATCTTGATGTTAGATCCACTTTTGCAATATTAGCATTTTTACCTTAGTTCTTTTTCCTGTCCATTAAGGTTCTTGCCATCCATAACTTCCATTATGCCCTGGGCAATGACATCATTGTACATAAGGATCAACCCAAGAGAAGCAAGCAGGTGGGTACACTATTGAATTCTTCAGTGAAGCACATTCATTTGAAATGTAAATAAAAGTCATAGTAAAATTATGTTTCATTCTTGTTTGATTGGAATGCTCATTGTACTCTGAAGTGAAATATGGGTTAGATTCACTCAAAGATAAACTTAATCAGAAACCTGGATCAATAAAGTGTAGTTGTTCTATTCTTCTGACACAGACATGATGGTTTGTTCTCTAATCATAACTGGTTTTCTCATGATTTTCTCAACTACATGTTTTAGCATGACAGTGACTACAGCCAGCAACTCTCTGGGAGCATGATGTTAATTTAAGAAGATTTCAGTTCTGTGATCTATGATTTGCACGCAACCCTCTAATTTTTATTCCCAAAATCCAGGGTCAAAAGCCATTGATTTGGGGGAGTTTTATTATTTTTGGGGCTCCTCATTTCATCCCATCTGCTCTCTGACAAAAGATAAAAAAATGGAGGCTTAGCTGATTTCACATATCTATTTTGCATTTTAAAACTTCATGGGTTCATTTTTTAAATTAGAATGCTGCTAGCTCAATTCCTCAGTTATGTCATCTTGCTGAAGGACATCCCCTCTTACCACTCTTGAAAGGTTCTTTTTAAATTCCTTTACTTCATCAGAGAGAACAATACCAGTTCTTACTCTGCCTTAGGAGGTGGTTGCATTTGGCTGACCTTGTTTGGGCTTCAGTGGTGAGAAGAGTTGGACAAACAAACAAACAAACCTAGTTAATTAACAGGGAATCCCAACATTAGGCTAGCCAAGGGAGTCAAGAACTATCCCAGAAGAAGGCAATAACAGAGGCCTTCTTCACTATTGCCTGGAAAACTGCTTGAATGATGTGGCCAAGTTCACCTTGAAAGAGACCATCCATATCTGCTCTTGTTTTAGGTCCCAAGTTATACATGCGCACATCAATTAAAGTATATTAGGAAAAGGTGACTCTGTACCAGTATAGAAATGAATGAATTGTTCTGTCTAGGTTAGTACCATGACACTATTGGAAATATCTCTGCAGGTTTGCAGGCAGAATCCTTCCCATCCTTACCTGGTGATGTTGAGAATCTGCAATCTTCCTTCTGAGAAGCAGACTTTCTGTCCAGAGTTGTATCTGTTTGTGATTCTGTGTTCCCTATAGCTTAGAATAGAATAGAATAGAACAGAATAGAACAGAGTAGGGTAGGGTAGGGTAGGGTAGGGTAGGGTAGGGTAGGGTGTGCTGAGGATAGGTAGAAGAGAAGAGAAATCTTTATTGGCCAAGTGTGATTGGACATATAAGAAATTTGTCTCTGGTGCATAAGCTCTCAGTGTACATACAAGCAACAAGTGATAAATCATGATCATAATCATAAAATACAATCATCATAAATCATAAGACAAAAGCAGTCAGTAGTAGTCATAGGATACGAAATAAAAGTAAACCTACATAAATCATAAGATACAAGCAACAGGGTTATAGTCATAACTTATAGTCATAAGACGCTAAAGGAATAGGTAATAGGAAAGATGAGAATAGTAATAGAGTCCCTTTACATGGTTTGACATCTCAGAATATAAGACATCTCACAGTATAAGACAGAGTATAAGTTGTGGGAATTAGTTGTTTAGCAGAGTGATGGCATGGGGAAAAACTGTCCTTGTGTATACTTGTTTTGGCATGCAATGCCCCATAGCCACAGGTGGCATGCGGAGCCCTCTCTGTGGGCATGCGAGCTGTCACCTGGCTCAGCTCCGCCATGCATGCGCGTGTGCCTCCTGCCAGCCAGCTGATTTTTGGGTCTCTGCCGCGCATGTGGGAGATGTGCACGTATGTGGGGGGCATGTGGGGTCACGCACGCATGCATGGGTGTGGGGGGAGAGGGGTGTGTGCAGAGGCCCCCTCATGCCTCTTTTGGGTCCTCAAAACAGGACAAAAAGATTAGCTATCACTGCCCTACAGTATCATCTTGAGGGAAGAAGTGGAAACAGTTTATATCCAGATGTGAGGGGTCTGTAAATATTTTCACAGCCCCTTTTTTGGCTTGTGCAGTATGCAGGTCCTCAGTGGAAGGTAGGCTGTTGCAATGGTTTTTATCTGTCGTTCTAACTATCCACTGAAGTCTGTGTCTGTCTTGTTTAGTTGCTGTCTCAAACTGGACAGTTATAGAAGTACAATGACAGACTCAATCATTCCTCTGTAGGATGGTATCACAGATGGCTTTCAGAATGCTTCAGAACATGATGTGAAGATCTCCTGCTCAGTAGTTGTTTATAGAGGACATGTCACAAGAGATGGCATAACATATAATTGAATCCTTTCATTCGTAGGATTGGGATCCTTCCAGTAGTCTACGCCCATTGCGTCGCACCAAACGGAGATGGGTGATTACTACTCTTGAAATTGAAGAAGAAGCAAAGGCCCCTTCCCCAAATTGATTGGAGAGGTAAAAACAAAAATGCTGACTTCTTAGTATTACTAACATTTTTTCTCTCTACTATTGAGCATTGCTGATAGTGAGGCCAAAATACCATATTTTTCAGAGTATAAGACACACCTTTGTTTTTAGGGAGGAAAATAAGAAAAATAAATTCTGCCTCTGACTACCGGCATCCATGGTATTCATCTGGCTAGTGTCCTGTCAGTGTGTGAGAGAGTTGAGTGCTGTTTGGAAACTGAAACAGTATTTGCTGTGTGAGCAACAAGGAAGGAGACAGCAAGGAGCCTGGCCGTGACTTGTTCTGTACTAAAGCTACATGCTGTGCTGATCTCTGAAACTAAAACTGAATCTCCTCTCCTCTGCTTGTGTTTTGCTTGTATTTACCACAGTGGAACTACATGTTGGAAAACCTGCTTTTGGTATTGCATATTTACTTCATATGTTATATTATATATAAAGAGAAATGATTGAATCCTGCTGAATCAGTTATTTATGTGTGCTTTTTGGATGTGATTGCTGCTGGAAATTCTGACACCTCCTTGCAGCAAATAGCGAACAGACAGGTCCGCTTCAGCACATTATTGCAGCCTGATTCAGCATGAGCAGCTGATTGGTGGGTGGATCGGCCTCCTGGAATACCACCGATCAGCTCTTCCAGACTGCAGGGATTGCCACAGACCATCGCCTCCTCCGTGCCTCGCATTTTGGGCTACATTTGGTGTATAAGATGCACCCAAATGTTCACCCTCTTTTAGAGGGGGAAAAGTGTGTCTTATACTCCCAAAAATATGATAATCAAGCAGCAAATAAAGGCACATAGGAATTTATGACTTGGTCCCACATGTGGGATCTATTATCTCCAGCATATTTGTGGACATTTTCTTCATGACCACCAGGCTCACCCGATTTATACACTTATTTTACATGTTTTCAATTAAAAAAATAAATAAAAAGGCAACAAGCTGCAAAGCACAAAGCCAGCTTGAGGTATAATCTTTAGTAGTAGTAACAGTAATAGTAGTAATAGTAGTAGTAGTAGGTCATATCAATAATAATAATGATTTTTAACTAGAGGAGATGAGAATACTTAGAAATCTTACCTAATGTTTCCAATCTGTTTTGTTTGTAGCTCTTCAACAATGTATCCCAAAATAAATCCATAAAATATTCGATTAGTGGACCTGGTGTGGATGAATTTCCGGAATATGGATTGTTTTCTATCGAGGATGATGCCAACGGACATGTATATGTGCATAGTTCTATAGATCGCGAGAGGACACCCTTTTTTCCAGTACTTATTTATTTTATAGCATTTTTCATCTTTTTCAGTCTAACCCATCACAACATGCCCAGTAAAGTTTGATGAAAGGTGTAACCGATGAGCTGCTTCTGAAAAGCAAGGAGGGAAGGAGTCACACATACCTCTGAATGAACGATGAGTCTATAGCCATGATAGTGAACCTATAGCACATGTGCCTGAGGTGGCATGCAGAACCATGTTGCCTGGCATGTTCAGTGTCACCCGTTCCTCTTCCGGGTTTCTGGTGCGCATGCACGCGCACGAGAGGTGGTATTCAGCAGGTTCTGACCAGTTCTGGAGAACCGGTAGCAGAAATTTTGAGTAGTTCGGAGAACCGGTAAATACCACCTCTGACTGGCCCCACCCCCATCTATTCTCTGCCTCCCGAGTCCCAGCTGATCGGGAGGAAATGGAAATTTTGCAGTAACCTTCCCCTGAAGTGAGGTGGGAATGGAGATTTTACAGTATCCTTCCCCTGCCACACCCACCAAGCCTCGTCCATCAAGCCACGCCCACAGAATTGGTAGTAAAAATTTTGAATCCCACCACTCATGTGCATTTCCCACCAGTTGGCCTTCGTGCGTGCAGCAGTGCTGGAAACTGGAAGAGGTGGTCTTCTGTTTTCCGGTGTGAGCATGCATGCCAGTCAGCTGATCATCACGCGAGCATGCATGCCAGTAACCAGAAGACTAGTTGGCCACGGCACACGCATGCGCCGGAAACTAGAAGTTCATTTTTTGGCGCGAGCATGCCCTTTGGGCAGCTCCTCTTCTAGGTTGTGTCCCAGACAAGTGCATGCTTGTCTGGGACACTCAGTGCCCAAAAGGTTCACCATCACTAGTCTATAGAATGGAAACTATTATTGGAAAGTCTTGCTAGCTTGCCCATAGCTTTCTATATCACATTCCATATACAGTATGTGGCATAAAAGGGGTATTCTCAGGCCTTTGTATGACGACAGTTCAGGGTAGGCAGATTCTGTTTTGTCAGTATGTTGCCTGATGTAACCCAGCATCAGGGCTTATTTTTGGGGGAGGGCTTATTTTAGCACATTCGCTCAAAAGCCCAATTGGGCTTATTATCCGGGGAGGTCTTATTTTGGGGGAAACAGGGTTGTTTTCCATAGTTCATTTCATAATTATATAAAAGGCTATATCTTAGTACATAACAGTGGTTTGTTCTGGATCCTGTTGCAACCGGTACGGTGCAACGGGGCTGGGCGCCCACCACATGAACGCATGCAGCATGCACATGCGTACCTATCACCCGCAAAGCCTCTGTGATGCCTCTGCAATGCTCTAGCTGCTTGGCGGAGCGCCGCGCAGGTGCTGTGTGCTCCGTGCGCCTGTGCGGAAGCCCCTAAAACTTCAAATACTGGTAAGGAACATGGGTGGGCAGGTGGACCCTCCAGAGCACCATACCGGAATGGTACCTGGTGCTTCCGGCAGGCACTGGTATGCCCATACCAGGGCATACCCGTTGTAACCCACCACTGGTACATAATCAATTTGTTTGCATATCCTACTGTCCAGCTGCTAAGTTACGCATGGAATATTATTGGTCAGTACAGACCAATAATATTCCATGCGTAACTGATTTGTACCTATTATGTTGTGGATAACCTCTTACACTAGATTTTTAAGGGTAGCATAGTTTGTAAGGGTAGTTGAAAAAAGAGCCAATTCTTTGCTGTTTGTACACAGCAGAAAACCTGTCCTCCTCCTCCTTTCAGAGATATTTCCTTACCAGATTCCCCAGTGCCTTCTACAGTGGCAGAGATTTTAAAGTTTTTGAAACTTCTTAAAAATTCAGGGAGACCTTTAGAAATGTATCTGCCGTGAAAGTAGCCCATGGTTAACTGGATAGCACAATCGAACGCCAGGAGTTGACCACAGGAAATGTTTGATCACAGTTTGTATTAGGTCATAAAATGCATTATAGTAATGTTTATGTCGTAAAATTTGCCAAATTTCAATTCCATGGGAGTTGTGGTTCAAAAGGAATTGCTTTGTGATGCACTGTTTCACGCAGTTGAAGGTTACAGACAAGAGAGTTTACACAGTAGAAAGATTGTGAGCCTTGGGAGGCTAAACTGAAGAGGCTACATGTCATATATAGCAAAAAGGATGATAATTCTCATCTGATTTCATCTAAACTCATCTAAAACCCAGCCCTTGTTTGCTGAACTTTTAAACTCATGGTTTTCTCCAAGCTAATGGCTTTAAGGTATTTAAGATTGAAAACCTAATCATGAGGCCAAGAACTGGTTAGTTCAATTAATTTATTGATTATATTTTAAAATACAGTTCCCTGATATACCTGGAGGCTTAAAAGCCTGAAGGGGAAAAAAAACCCTTATAAATCTCTCCTCTGAATTCAACATTTGATCAAGGCCATGCCGACATATATGGCTCTATTTGAACTTTTTAGTATGGCTCCCAGCAATCAAAAGCTTGTCTGTCTTTATTATCAAGAAAAATAACTTTTGCTTTGTCTCAACACTTTTAACCTAGTTTTTTATTGACTGTTTACTATTCAGATACGTTTTGATGTTCACGATAGAATGACCGGAGCAATACTGGACAATTCCTTGTTCTTCAACATTCAGGTTAAAGATATAAATGACAATGCTCCTGAATTTCTCCAAAAGGAATTTAACATTAACATAAAAGAAAACCACAACAAAAGTGAGTATCCTTGAAAATCTGGGCAGTATCAGGCAAAACTGGATCCATTGTTTTCAGTTTTATATAGAAACCAATTTCGTTGTATTTAAGTACAATGACAATAAAGATTATATTTATTTTACACGTTTTTCTTTTCTTGCCTATGTTGGGATCTAAATACATAACAAAATCTGATATCTCACCATATACATAAATAAATACATCCACCCTCATAATCCATTACATACACTTTCCTGTTTCACTATTTTTTAAGACTAAACCTAACCCTGTATTATGTCATGCCATTGCCCTGAGAAAAGTTTGAACAAAGTTTTCCCTTTTAGAACCAAAATATGTTATTTTTTTCACCTTACTTCATCTCACCTCACTTCACCTCACCTGACTTTATCTTAATTTGAACCTCTCCTCTCCTCCCTCCCCCTCCTCTTCTCTCCTGTCCTCTCTTTTCCTCCACTCGCATCCCTTCCCCTCTCCTCCTCACTCTCCTCTACTCCAGTGGTGGGTTCTGGCAGGCACTACTGTTGGTTTGCTCGTGGGTGCACTGCTTGTGCATGCACATTGCAATAAAAATTGTTCTATGCCTGCCCAGAAGTGAAAAACAAGATGGCACCACCTATGGCACTGCCCGGAGAACGAGTTCCGGGGTGTGGCAAGGCCTGGGTCACTGCCGGTTCCAGCGACTCAGACCGCCAAACCACTACTGGTTCGCTCAAACTGGTGCGAACCAGTGACGTGCGGTGAGGTTTATGGCTGGTGAGACTGGTGACATCATCAGGAAGGCGGGGAATGGGACCACGTGTGCAGGAGGCTGAGACAGCCTCAGCCTACTGCACAGGTGGTCCCATTCCCCACCTTCCTGAGTCAACATGAAGGGGATTGCGGAGCGCGAGCCGGTGGAGCACACTCCGCGGTCCCCTTCATGTTGACTCAGGAAGGCAGGGAATCGGACCACGTGTGCCTTTTCCCTTTTCCCTTTTTTTTCTTTTCATGATGAGAGCGGTGAGGCTCTGCCTCCCCTGCCTCCCCTGACCGCACGTCCTTGGTGTGAACCAGTAGGAACCCACCACTGCTTTACTCCACTTTGGAAGGAGACCTTAGAAGAGGAATTCTACTGTCCTGCATTGTCCATTGTATAAACCATGTGGTTTCTTGAACCTTTCTTGCTGCTTCAATCTTTATTTTTTTTTAAACTTTCCAGGATTTTTTTCACTGTCATAGTACAATTTAAAGTCCCTTTTGATAAAGTCTACATTTTCCTTTTTTTTCATTTCCACTTACAAAGGCAACAATAATACATGATCAGTACTGACAGACCCATAGGAAATATGCAATTGAATGCATCATTTAGGTGCATGCTTCAAGATACATCTTATTTATTTCCTGGTTTGAGAAGGAGACCAGTGGTGGGCTACAACTGGTACGCCCCGGTACAGGCATACTGGTGCCTGCTGGGAGCACCAGGTACCATTCCGGTACGGTGCTCCGGAGGGCCCGCCGGCCCTCTATCCTTACCTGTATTTGACCCAACCGGGCCATTTGCGCATGCGCATGGAGCGTATAGCTCCTGTGCAACGCTCCACCAAGCAGCTGCAGCATCGCGGGCAGTGGGTACACATGTGTGTGCACATGGTGGACGCCCGTCCCCGTTGCACTGTACCGGTTGCAATGGGATCTGGAACCCACCACTGAAGGAGACAGAACCAAGTTGCTTTCCACAATCAACTACGTATCTGTTTTAGCACTGAATCTCAATTTCAAACCTTTATGATCAGAGTACATGTGTACAATGAGATTGGATGAGTCTCCCTTTGTGCACCCCCACAACACAATACAACTCACAGTGAAAGACAAAAAAAAATCCCTAGCCCAGTGAATCCTACTAAAAAACACCCCGTCCTATTTTACCACGTGATCTTATTGCATGTTGCGCCGGCCCCGCAAGTCAATCGTCCTATTGTTGTGGTAGAGTTATGTTTCATTCAGGAGTCTGACAGCCCACAGATAAAGACTGTTCTTCAGCCTGTTTGTGCGGCTGCCTATGCTTCTATGTCTCCTTCCCGATGGTAGGAGGGTAAAGAAGTGCTGACCAGGGTGTGAATCATCCCTGAGGATTTTCCTCAACCTTCTAAGGCAGCGAGCCCTAGAGATGTTGTCTAGGGGTATCACCGCGATGTTTTGAGCTGTGCTCACCACTCTCTGTAATGTCTTTCTATCCACGGCTGTCAAAGCAGCCTGTAATGAAATGAGTGCGGACGCTTTCTGAGCTATCTATATATGAGTAGGTCTCTGAGATAGCTACTCATATAAGTCCAATCTATCATCCCTGGAGTGCAGAATTGAATAGCCCCTTTGATAGCAAATTATTCATCTTGCCACCAACAAACAACAATGCACTTTTTAACAATGTACACTTAACATTTCCAGGAAAATAGCTGAAATAGCTAACTCGGTTTCTGTTGGTATCAAATACCACTAGAATTAGCTGGATTTTTCACAGTCTCAATTTACCATCTTCAATGATTGTACCTTACTCCCATCCCTTTTCTTTTCAGGTATCAATTAAATGAATTATAATAAATTTTATGGTACATTGTATCTGGACCCTTAGTCCTTATACAGTATTTTAACCGGTTGGGCTTTTGCTGTAATAAGGGCCACGTCTTTGGCCTGGCAGTCTTCTCTAAAGATGTGGTAAAGGAGATTTGTGTTTTACTTTCCTTCACATCATACGGAGACTCTAGAAAGAGTGCAGAGAAGAGCAACAAAGATGATTAGGGGACTGGAGACTAAAACATATAAAGAACGGTTGCAGGAACTGGGTATGTCTAGTTTAATGAAAAGAAGGACTAGGGGAGACATGACAGCAGTGTTCCAATATCTCAGGGGCTGTCACAAAGAAGAGGGAGTCAAACTATTCTCCAAAGCACCTGAGGGCGGGACAAGAAGCAATGGGTGGAAACTAATCAAGGAGAGAATCAACTTAGAACTGAGAAGAAATTTCCTGACAATGAGGACAATTAATCATTGGAACGATTTGCCTCCAAAAGTTGTAAATACTCCAACACTGGAAGTTTTTAAGAAGATGTTGGATAACCCTTTGTCTGAGGTGGTGTAGGGTTTCCTGCCTAAGCAGGGGGTTGGACTAGAAGACCTCCAAGGTCCCTTCCAACTCTGTTATTATATTATACTATATTATATTAGATCCTTGTCTAGTAAAATCTAAGGCTAGATGATTGTATAGTTGGCATTTATGGGTAGAGAGTGACCTTTTCTGGACAGAAACACTAGGTATGGGTGGTAATGTCCTTGCGGTGTACACTTGAAAATACATATTCTGTCCATAGATCCCAGTGACACACACAATATTGTTGTAATGTGCTTCAATTTTCCCTGTTGCAGAGGAACCTGTTTTCAAAGTCTCAGCAGTGGATAAGGACCAAGAAGGCACTGAAAATTCTCAAGTGGTATTTTGCCTGGTCTCACAAACCCCTGACCTAAAGCCTCTTCTCTTCACCATTGATTCCACTAGTGGCTTAATACACATTACACAATGCTTGGATTATGAGGTACAGTCCTTACAAACAAACTTAAAATGATGCTTGCCTGAGATCTGTATCTTGGCATGCATACTTTCAAGTAAAACCATCCAATAAAAATTGTCTGTCGCCAGTGCTTATTGATTCTGTCTTTCAGTCCTGTGGGTGAATTGCTAACCTTAATCCATCACCTTAAACTAAATGCTCACCTTAGCTTTTCGGAGTATTGCGAATGAACAGTTTAGTGACGTGGTAAGTTGAAGGAATGTGGATAGAACTGGTATTTGGAGCCAGGGAATTGGCTAAATTTAACTACGCATTAGCAAATCGTTATATTGATCTATTTTCTTCTAGCTGAGCCAACTTCACAACATGTGAGTTGGAAGATAAAATAAGAGGTAAACACCAATGTCTGGCACAGAAATTTTTTTGCAAGATAAGAGACTAAAAATGCATATTATTTGTACAGACGTTACAAGATAACATTTCAATTTGCCTAACAAAACGGTTCCTCACCGGGGTTTTAACTTATGGCTATAGAATATCATGCAGATACAGAATATGTTTCAGAGTGAATGCATGAAACAGATACTTTGATAGATGAATCAAAGTGAGTCTTAGCTATTTGACAGAACAGAAATGTTGTGTATTAAACTCTGGCATCTCATCATCATCATCATCATCTTTAATTCCTTGTAGAGTGGAGTCTGGGCAACTGAATGGAGCTAGCAGAGTGTTTTAATTGCCGGATGCCCTTCCTGACGCCAATGCAGAGTTTTTGTTCAGATTATATATTCTCAGCGTGCCAAGAGAAAGAAATATCTGCCTTTACCTAGGATCGATCTCACAGCCTCCTGATTGTGAGACGAGAGCTCTACCTCTAGGCCACCTCATCACTTCAAGTTCTGACATCTAATATAGTCTACATAATTATGAGCTCATATTTTGCCATTCTATCATTATTATTCAGATGGCTGCATTTTTATGGAGGAATTACACAAACCTCACCCTTACTTTACAATTTTTCCAAAGGATAAGGATAATGTCAAATTTATTTTGATAAAAAGATCCTTTTCTTAAACTTTACTATTATTTAGGCCAACAGGAATTTCAAACTTGTGATCAGGGCTTCAGACCGTGGATCTCCATCCTTGTCGTCAACTGCAACAATCAATATTGCTGTGGAAGATTCTAACAACAATTTGCCTGTGTTCATTCAAGAAAATGTAAGGTGCCTAAGATTACAACATGAAAAACTTCTTGGCCCAGACACAGAAAATAAAAACATCTTCCTTTAACTCATATTTGCAGCACAGAGAACAATTTTTTTTTAAAGTAATAAAGCATGCTTTCTTTTTGAAGTCCCTCCTTTTTGCGATGGTTAGGGGCACTTGCATTTTTTGAAATGTTGCTGAAGTGCAGTTTCCATCAATTCAGCCAATATGGTGTATGGGGAAAGATCCCGGGATGTGTAATTCAGCAACATTTTTAGGCTATATATTGCCCAATTTTGTAAGCTATGCAAGTAGCAAGAATAGAATCAGTTTGATTGGGAAGTACAAATTAAGAAAGGTAACCCTATTCTTTTCTTAAAAGTGCTTTTTTCAAAGAGGCAACTGGACTTTCTGGTTTTTCTTTGAAGACGTTTTACTTTTGATCCAAGAAGCTTCTTCATTTGAAGAGGCCACTTTTTTTTCAAGAGGCAACTGCCTTCAAAAAGTCCAGCTGCCTTTTGAAAAAAACAAAAACCCACCTTCTTCAGATGAAGAAGCTTCTTGGATGAGAAGCGAAACGTCTTCAAAGAAAAACCAGAAAGTCCAGTGGCCTCTTGAAAAAAAAAAAAAGCACCTTTGGCACAACCATGACCTGACTATGGAAACTGAGAATCTCCATAGACATTTAACCCTATTGTTGCTTCCTTAAGCAGAATAAGAATTCTGCCGTGACAACTTTCTGAGACCTCATTAACTTATTCCTCCAAATGTGAAGGTTTAGAGACGGGTACGTGTGCCACAGGTGTCATTGGAGCCCTAGCCCTCTGTCCTGGCACGTGAGCTGTTGCTCAGCTCAGCTCCACCACGCATGCGTGCGCACGTCCCACAAGCCAGCTGATTTTTGGGTCTCTGCTGCACATGTAGGAGATGCCAGGGGGGGGGGGTTAGGGTTTGGTCCCAGAAGCTTCAGGGAGCCTGCTAGGCCCAAAAATGGGCCATAGGGGGGCACAGCTTCCCCCCTCTATGTCCAAAACAGGGTGCGGTGGAAAGCTGTGCCTCCCTATGGCCCATTTTTGGTGCCAGGAGGCTTCAGGGAGGCCTGCTAGGCCCCAAAGCTTCCCCTCGGACAGCTTCCCCCCCCCCCGTGCCCAAAACAGGGTGCAGTGGAAAGCTGTGCCCCCCTATGGCCCATTTTTGGTGCCAGGAGGCTTCAGGGAGGCCTGCTAGGCCCAAAAGCTTCCCCTCGCACAGCTTCCCCCTCTGTGCCCAAAACAGGGTGCGGGGGGAAGCTGTGTCCCCCCATGGCCCATTTTTGGTCCCAGGAGGCTTCCGGAAGGCCTGCTAGGCCCAAAATGGGGCGCGGGAGAGGGCCATGTCCATAAGAGGGGGGAGCACAGGGGGGTATTGCGTGCATGCACATGGAGCAGGGGATTGGGGGGGGGGTCATCCGTGTATGTGCAGGGGTGCGGGGCGCATTGCATTATGGATGAGGGGACGCGATTTCGGCATGCCTGGGCAAGAAGGTTATTGCCATCATTGGTTTAGAGCAAACAGGTACTTTTGATTTCTCTCACTAGGGATAGGCCAGTGGTAAAATTATTCTCATCTACGTGGTTTTCCTGAGTTGGAAGAATGCATGCATTTCATTCAGAAAGGAAAGCTGACATTTCTCCATGTCAGAAAAGAAAAGGGGTAAACGTTATTTAAGGTGACCAACTTTTTTACAATGAAAAGAAGGACAAATAAATTGGAAAAAAATATCGTAAATAAAAGAAATATTTTATTCATTGCAACAATAATACACTAAAATATGATATATGCATAATAAAAACATTTGCAACATTTTATATTGTAATTATGCTTACATGCCTGTTAATTATTATTTAAATGAGTACTTTTCCATTGAATTAATATTTTTTTGTCAATGTATCATCTTCTAACAATATATTGGAAATATCTGAACAAGAAATATCCTTCATATTGAATTTTACGGCAAGTGCTGCAGCTAGAGTATCAACATTCAATCTCGATTTCTCACTTGTCGAAAAATCATTGGCAATTGAAAAAAACTCTTTCAACTGCTGCATTAGTTCCAGGGCAGCACAACGTAAATTGAACAAGTATAAATAAATGTTCACATGGAATATGTTCATTTTTGAAATGGCTGAAAATATCCACCCATCTTTTATCAATTTCAACATGTTGATTTTCCCATTGTATTAATTTTTCAGAATTTAAATATACATTCAGTCTTCTAATTTCTTCAAAGAGACAATTGTCGTCTATTTTAATGTCTAGCATTTCTTTAGATAAAAATTCAACACAAGATTCGATATCTGTTCAATATACTTGCGATGAAGTAAAAAAAAAAACACCATTAAAAACTGTTTAATAAAACGTGAATTGTACTTACCTCTGTATAATTGAATATTCACTGAGAAAGAAATAATTACCATGAGTCATTCAATTGCCGACGTGCCGTGAGTCTACTGCGTGCGTATGTGCCGTGTTGTGTTTCGGTAAGAAGTAAACAAAGCCACTTGCACGCGGCGCTCTCTCTCAAGATCTCCCATGCGGAGCGCATGCGTCTCATAATCGCGTCTTATACCGCACTATACCGAGTCTTGACGAATTGCCATGTCAAATACAAATACGTCACATAACGCCCAACAGATTAGTCTTCAAATATTGAAAAGGAGGACATGTAGGAGGACACTTTTCGAGGGAGGACAGAACTTACAAAAGAAGGACTGTCCTCCCTAAAGGAGGACGGTTGGTCACCTTACGTTATTGGAATAAAGGGGAACTTACTTTTTTTGCTTCTGACCATTTTAGAGAAGTTCCATGTATCTTCTGCCTGCATAACCCATAGTCTCTTGGTTATGCTATTGCAAGACAATGCCAGAAATTACATTTTAGGTGTCAGATAATTATTCCTTTGTTTTCCAAGTATCATGCAGACGTCCCGGAAGGTAAAACCCAAGATAATATCCTTCGCCTCAAGGTGGAAGATAAGGATAGTCCTCATACACCTGCTTGGAGAGCCAAGTATACCATAAAGAAAGGAAACGAAAGAGGAAATTTTGCCATTGTGACAGATCCTAAAACCAATGAAGGTGTTTTAAGTGTTATCAAGGTAAGCTAGCCTGACAAACATGGAGAGAAGATTTCTAGAGTCACGTCACTGGCTATATTGACTGTGGGACATGCAATGCCACTCTTTTAGATAGTATTCGATTTGGAAAGATGGAAGAGAAGTCAGAATATATTAATGGAAACTTTTTGGTGTGTTTTTCAGCCTTTGGTTTATAATACACCTTCTGACAGAAGACTTCTCATTGTTGTGAAGAATGAAGAGTCCTTCTTTATATGCCAGAGAGGCTTTGTGAGCACGATTGCTTCTCCACAATTGTCTGAAGTGTCAGTGAGCATTAATATCACTGATGAAAACGATGCCCCTCAGTTCAATCCTCCAATTCTTAAGCTTTCTCGACAAGAAGGGGTGATGCCGGGAACCAGGCTAGTACAATACGAAGCTCAGGATCCAGACACAGGACAACACAAGTTGAAGTAAGTGTTGGTGTTCTCCAGAGAACGTTGCTGGAGATCTCTTGAAGTAGTTTTCTTACATTTACTCCTTAGCAGAGGTGGGTTCTGGCTTGTGTTACTGCTGGTTTGTTCAGGGGCGTGCTGCATGCCTGATGCGTGCTTGATGCGTGCTTGATGCGTGTTTGATGCACGCTGGTGAAGATGCACAGTAGTTAAAAATTGCTTCTGTGCATGCGCAGAAGCAAAAAAACAAGATGGCGCCACCTACAGCACCACCGATAGAACCAGTTCGGGGGCATGTCCAGCCGAGTTACGACTTACTCGGCTGAACTGGTCCAAACTGGTAGGAACCTACCTCTGCTCTTTAGCACAAACACCTTCTAGATCAGGGGTGTCAAACTCGATTTCATTGCTGGCCGCATCAGGGTTATGTTTGACTTCCAGGGGCTGGGGTGGGTGTGGGCACGGTGGACATAGGCAGCTCGACGTCTCTTGTACCGAGGGTGCCTGTCGTGGCTTGACTGCTCTGCCAGCGGAAACGGGCTCCTGGGCTCTGTTTTTGGCTGCCACCGCCTCCTGCAACCCTCTGCCAGCAGCCTTCCCCAGCTCCGTTTTTGATGGCAGAAGCACCACAGGCCAGTCCTTCGCTGTTTCCAGGATGGCCTTGTGTGCCAAATCTAAGTATCCTGTGGGCCGGATCTGGCCCCCGGGCCTTGAGTTTGACATCCCTGTTCTGGATCATAGCTTTTTCAGTGGAAGTATCCAAGCGCAGAATTCATTTTTCAGGTAGTTTTGCCAAACTTATTTTTTGTTACTTTTTGACAGAAGGAACATCAATCATTACCACCACCATCACTTTTTAAATAAAATATCAAAACAACATGCATTTTTTGGGGTGGGTGGGTAGTAATACCCAACTTTTCAAAGCAAATCATGTGGACGTAATGATTTAAAAGTGGGATGAATTTGGCCAATTCCACCTTATGAGGCTGATCAGTTTTATATTTGAGTAAGATGTAAGGATCTGTCATAATCTCACTAAAAATTTCAGATTTGAATAGGTCAGGAAACATTATAATCTAGTCTAGAAATGCTCATGCTCTTGCTAGAATCCATCCCCCTAATTCTCGTCTATGGACGAGAATTCTCAGTCGCTAAAAGAATGCAAACAACCAGCTGCCTGCAAGGAATATAAATCCGTCCATTCCCCACCATCCAGTCAGAGCTGAAGAAGCTTCTTGGATGAGAAGCGAAAAGTCTTTAAAAGAAAAAAAAAACCAGAAAGTCCAGTTGCCTCTTGAAAAAAGCACCTTGGGGATCCCTTAATTCTTGTGTGGGAAATTAAATCTCATAGTTACACAGTAGACTTGTTCAGAGGAACTTTCACCTGTTCTTTTTAAGATTAAAAGTTTATTGATCAGTTCTTCATATTCTTTGCTTGTCACACATGTTTTAAAACATTTGCTTTTTTAAAAAAGATATAAAATAGTGTCAGATCCAGCTGGTTGGGTAACGATCGATGAAAATTCTGGAATTGTGACAGCTGCAAAAATTCTTGACAGAGAATCCCCATTTGTGAACAACAACACGTACAGCATTGTGGTTCACGCCACTGATGATGGTAAGTTCATTCTTTTTGTTTAGAATAGAATAACAGAGTTGGAAGGGACCTTGGAGGTCTTCTAGTCCAACCCCCTGCCTAGGCAGGAAACCCTACACCACTCAGACAAATGGTTCTCCAACATCTTCTTAAAGACTTCCAGTGTTGGAGCATTCACAACTTCTGGAAGTAAGTTGTTCCACTGATTGATTGTTCTAACTGTCAGGAAATATCTCATTAATTCTAAGTTGCTTCTCTCCTTGATTAGTTTCCACCCATTGCTTCTTGTTCTATCCTCAGGTGCCTTGGAAAATAGTTTGACTCGCTCTTCTTTGTGGCAACCCCTGAGATATTGGAACTGCTATGATGTCTCCCCTAGTCCTTCTTTCTATTAAACTAGACATACCCAGTTCTTGCAACCGTTCTTCGTATGTTTTAGTCTCCAGTCCCCTAATCCTCTTTGTTGCTCTTCTCTGCGCTCTTTCTAGAGTCTCCATATCTTTTATTTGTGAGTTCTTGAGCTTGGGCAAGGTAAAGGCTCAGCAAGAATTCAAAGTCATTCTAATACAGTTTCGGAACTTGTTTTCTCTATGAGTGTTGTAGAAGTTGTAATGCTAGTCTCTTTTTCAGAGGTAGCCTTTTCTAGGTATTGTACAAGTGTTGACACAGTTCCCTGGCACATAGGAAACTTCACTAAATTTCTGATGTTTGCATTCCTATTTGTAGGATGTATGCTTCACTATGTAATCCATGTAATTGATCAAGAAATTTAAAATTTAGCCTGTTATTTGGATGTGAATCATTTTGACTTTTTTTATGATGATGGAGGATTTTTATTGCTGTTGCTAAAAATAATAGGATGCTTTAAATACCTACAAAGGAAAATGTGAACAAAATGATAAGGGTTTCTTCCATATATTTTAAAGATGAGAATCTGTCTTAAAAGGCTTTTCTGGTCATAAACCATTTCTTGAAACTAGTTCAACATTGATCTGTCCATTTATTTTGAAAGATGCCCAGTTGGGATGATGGATGGGGACTTTAAGTTTAGAACACATAGGATTTCTGTTGTGGCCCAGCAGGATCCGGTTGAGTTGCTGATGGACTCGGATAGCAAGGAACCATATGAGTCTGCCCTGGATGATGTGGAGGACCCTGTGCAGGGTTCAGACTCAGAGCAGGGACCAGAGAGGCTGGTTGGCCACCAGGAGGTGCTTGAGGCATGGAGCAGTGGGGAGGATCAAAGGCAGTTTGTCTCTGATGCTAGATTGAGAAATTCAGATTTCTATATTGATAATTGAGGTGGCCTCTCAAAGACAGCGATGTGGAAAGTTTGCTGAGGAGCTCAAATGTCTACCGTAATAGTTAAAATCCATCATCACATTCAGTGGGGCATTACATTTTTTCAGAACTATTCTTACCTTTCAGGTTTTGTGGTGGGTTGTGCTTCAAAAGATAGATAAGAGCCAGGGGTGGGCTGCTGGGAGTTTGCAGGGGTTCGGGAGAACCTCTAGCTAAGATTCTGTGCAGTTTGGAGAACTCCCAAATCCCACTCCTGGCTGGCCCCACCCACCCTGCACCTCTCCTCCCAGGAGTCCCCACGTGGCCCATTTTGGATGCAGGTAAGTGCAGGGTGTGCGCGGAGGCTCAAGGAAGGTGAAACCCTGCACTTACCTGCACCCACCATGGCCACACCCATCCAGGAACAGGGCAGAGAACACCTTGCTAAAATTTTTGAAGTCCACCCCTGGATAAGACCAAAAGAGGAAAAACAAGTGCATAGACAATGGCTAGAATGATGATGATGATTAATTTCTCCATATATTTGACTGTTTTCTTCTTGTATTATATTTTAACTAGGAGGCAATTTACAGCTTCTTCTAGAATTTTTCAGAACTGCATGCAAACCAAATTATGTAGTCTAAATTATGTAGTTCTCTCTAAATTTGAAGATTCTATTCTACGTCTGTATTTTTTTCCTTTCAAAATAAAATCAAATTATTATTTTTTCTCCCAGGTGTTCCACCATTAACTGGCACGGGTACCATTCAACTTCATCTTTCTGACTTGAATGACAATGCTCCAATGCTAGTTACAACATCTTTGACCATCTGTGAGGGAAATGAAATGGGTCCTTTTCAGATAAAGGCTGAGGACAAAGACTCCTATCCATTCGCAGAACCTTTTACGTTCCATTTGGAAGATGCCTTAGAGGGTACCGAAAAGTTCTGGATGCTGGGAGAGAGTTCTGGTAAGTAACTGCTAATTGGGGATTATTGTGTCCTTTGATTTCACCTCTTGGCAATGTTTCTTCTGGGAATGGAGAAGAAGCATTGAAGTCTCAAGGATCATCAGTCCTTTAAGGAAGGCCAGGTCAAAAAGCTAAAGCTACATTCCATAATTGATACTTGATTGTTTAAGGCAGTGGCCCCTAAATCTTTTGGGTGCCAGGGACTGGTTCCGTTGAGGGCAGTTTGTTCACAGACCAGCGAGAGCGTGGTTTTGCATGTGGCCTGGATCCCATGTGTACACGGATGAAGGTTTTGCTTGCTTGCGTGGCCTAGTTCCTGGCAGGCCGTAAACTGGTGCTGGTTCTTAGTCTGGGGATTGTGGTTTAAGCCATAATAACAGAATCTTGAAGGCCTGTTTTGAGTTTCTCTCTATCTGCCAATTTAGAATAAAACCAAGGTGAGTTTATTTTGAATTTCTTTCTCATGTTCAGTTCAATTACTGGACTGTGCAATCATTTCTCTACAACTCCCCTAACAGATCTATTCCATTCCATTCTATTTCCATTCTATTCTATTCCATTCCATTCATTTCCATTCCATTCCATTCCATTCCATTCCATTCTATTCTATTCTATTCCATTCCATTCCATTCCATTCCATTCCATTTCCATTCCATTTCCATTCCATTTCCATTCCATTTCATTCCATTCCATTCCATTCCATTCCATTTCCATTCCATTTCCATTCCATTTCATTCCATTCCATTCCTTTCCATTCCATTCCATTCCATTCCATTCCATTCTATTTCCATTCTATTCCATTCCAATTCTATTCTATTCTATTCCATCCCCATTCTACTCTATTCAATTCCATTCTATTTCCATTCCAATTCTATTCCAATTCTATTCTATTCTATTCCATTCCATTCCATTTCCATTCCATTTCCATTCCAATTCTATTCTATTCATTTCCATTCCATTCCATTCTATTTCCATTCTATTCTATTCTATTCCATCCCCATTCTACTCTATTCCATTCCATTCTATTTCCATTCCATTCCATTCCATTCCATTCCATTCCATTCCATTCCATTCTATTCTATTATATTATATTATATTCAGTTCTATTCCATTCCATTCTATTCCCATTCTATTCTATTCCATTCCATTCTATTTCCATTCTATTCTATTCCATTCCATTCTATTTCCATTCTATTCTATTCCATTCCATTCCATTCTATTTCCATTCTACTCTATTCCATTCCATTTTTTTACATTCTATTCTATTTCATTCCATTTTTTTCACATTCTATTCTATTCCATTCCATTTTTTTACATTCTATTCTATTTCATTCCATTTTTTTCACATTCTATTCTATTCCATTCCATTCTATTTCCATTCTACTCTATTCCATTCCATTTTTTTACATTCTATTCTATTTCATTCCATTTTTTTCACATTCTATTCTATTCCATTCCATTTTTTTACATTCTATTCTATTTCATTCCATTTTTTTTCACATTCTATTCTATTCCATTCCATTCTATTTCCATTCTACTCTATTCCATTCCATTTTTTTACATTCTATTCTATTTCATTCCATTTTTTTCACATTCTATTCTATTCCATTCCATTTTTTTACATTCTATTCTATTTCATTCCATTTTTTTCACATTCTATTCTATTCAATTCCATTCTATTTCCATTCTACTCTATTCCATTCCATTTTTTTACATTCTATTCTATTTCATTCCATTTTTTTCACATTCTATTCTATTCCATTCCATTTTTTTTACATTCTATTCTATTTCATTCCATTTTTTTTCACATTCTATTCTATTCCATTCCAATTTTTTTACATTCTATTCTATTCCATTCCATTCTATTTCCATTCTACTCTATTCCATTCCATTTTTTTACATTCTATTCTATTTCATTCCATTTTTTTCACATTCTATTCTATTCCATTCCATTTTTTTTACATTCTATTCTATTTCATTCCATTTTTTTACATTCTATTCTATTTCATTTCATTTTTTTCACATTCTATTCTATTCCATTCCATTCTATTTCCATTCTACTCTATTCCATTCCATTTTTTTTACATTCTATTCTATTTCATTCCATTTTTTTCACATTCTATTCTATTCCATTCCATTTTTTTACATTCTATTCTATTCCATTCCATTGCATTCCATTCTATTGCCCTTCTATTCTAACCTTCTGACAAGCAAAGTCAATGGCGAAGCCAGGTTCGTTTAACTATGTTGCTAACGTAACAGCTGCTGTGCTTTACTTAACAACTGTGGCAAGAAAGGTCATAACAAACAAGAAGCAGAGTCTGGGTCCCAGCAAAACACCTTTTATTCACATGACTGTGAATTCCTTACATTCACAGTCCACAAGGCTTAGCAATCAATCTTTCAAAGGATTGTTTAACAAATACGAACCTTATCTTGTTTGGCGAGCTGCCAAATAACTACTTCCAAACCAGGGATGGTTCTGACCAGCTTTACTGCTGGTTTGCTCATGAATGCGCTTTGTGCATGTGCTGGATGTGCACTAGATGCACACTGTATGCACGCTGGATGTACGCTGGATGTGCACTGGATGCGCTTGCGCTGTTCAATGGAAATTGTTCTGCGAATGCACAGAACTCCCCAAAAAGATGGCGGCAGCGGCGACTGGGGAGCCAGTTCATGGGCGTGGCCAACCTGGGTTGCTGCCAGTTCTGTGACCCAGGCCACTCACTACCAGTTCACTGTCTGACTGCTGTCTTAACTGTTAATAGTTAACTTAATAGTTAAGGGCAAAATTCCTTAACTATTTCACCTAGCAACAGAAATTTTGGGTCAATTGAGGTTGTAAGTCAAGGACCACCTATAGTACCGTAATGATCTTAGCAAGGACGTAATAGTTGACCTGTGGTGTCTCTTTCTCTTTCTTCTCTCTGTTTTATAGATAATTCTGTTGAGCTTTTAATCCTGAAAAGTCTCCCTCCGGGAGAATACTTTGTGCCACTCCTTATACAAGATTTACAAGGGTTTTCCAGGCAACAGACTCTGGATCTCCAGATCTGCTCTTGTCCTGATGGGATTACTTGCGAGCAACGCACTTCATTGAAAACTGCATCACTGGGTCTCAGCGGAGGAGCAATTGGCGTAATTGTGGCTGCATTTCTATTACTGTTATGTGAGTAATGTGACAGTTGTCGTCTTGTTATTTTGACTTGTGGAAGAGCAATAAGCCAAGGATCACAATTTATGTGAAGTCTAGATTAAGTATTCACTACTTAAACCATTCAGCCATTCCCACTGTTAGGATTTACCAGTTGGGAAGAATCAGTCATCATCTGCTATCAAATTTAATCTTAGTTAAGCAAGATTTCAGAAGAATTATAATTGGTTATGATGTGTAAAGTAGACCACATCTTTTATTTAATTATAATTTATTGTCACACTCTAATCATATATATAAATGTTTGTATTATAGTTCTTTAAATCATTTTATAGTCTGCTTTTGGGTTGTTGAAGAGGTAGCATAAAATCAATCAATCAATCAATCAATCAATCAATCAATCAATCAATCAGTCTATCTTATCTATCTATCTATCTATCTATCTATCTATCTATCTATCTATCTATCTATCTATCTATCTATCTATCTATCATCATCTTACATGGGAAAAGACCCAAATACTCCAAGACCTGCATACCTGTACCCGTGAAAATCTATGAGAACATATGTATATGTATATGTATATTTATATGTATATGTATATGTAAAGCTATCTATCTATCTATCTATCTATCTATCTATCTATCTATCTATCTATCTATCTATCTATCATCATCTATCTATCTATCATCTATCTATCTATCTATCTATCTATCTATCTATCTATCTATCTATCTATCTATCTATCTATCTATCTATCTATCTATCTATCTATCTATGGTCCTCGCTCTGTGCCATGTAAAAGCAGCTAGTCCCCTCTTTCTTAGATGCAACCATTGGCAGCCATAAGACTCTCATCCTGAATCCTGCCCCATCTCCTTATGAAATAATTTGCTCTCCCATTCTTCTGTGGTTCCAAGAATTCTTAGAATTAGCAGCCAAAACACTTTAGGCTGATGTTTTGCCTTCTCCCACTCTATTCCCATAATGCATATTTTATTGTAAGAAATGAAGTTGGAGGAAAAGGCAGGAAAACAAAGGGAAGTGATAGCAATAGCAAGGGCATCTGGGCAGTAAACACTGAGCTCCATTCACTTGCATAGACTCCACCCTGCAAGGGATTATGGGGCCATTAAAAGAGGATGATGTTTCCTTACTCAAACTAGGTAACATCATCAGTGCTAGTAAGGAGTACGGTTTGCTGTACTGTACTGTAACACTGATGTTGTTACCTAGTTAGGGTAATGAAATGTCTACAAGAAAACAAGGAAGCTCAGAGAGCACCAAGGTCCCCTCATTTCTACCCTGTTAGAAATATTCTCCTTTATTGGTGTTGAAGAGAGTTGTCAACATTGCTTATTTCCCCTTCCCTTTTATGTAGTGGGCCTGGCTCTTCTGGTATTATATTCCTGCATCTCTAAAGTGAAGAAAGCACCTACCTTCATTCCATACGGAGCAGGCAACCAAACCCTGATCCACTACAATGAGGAGAGCGAACATATTTTGGTGAGAAATAATATCATTGGCTACTTTCCTTGACATTTTAGGGATTGATGCCAGATTTCTAGTATAAGCCTGTGCGTCATAGCCTAACGGAGATTTCATTGAGTTCATTGGAACATATGTGAAAACAAGTATTAGTACTCCGATGGCAGGGTTCCAACTGATCGCCTAATAAATGCAGGCACCCTAAGCCATTTAGCAAGAAAAATCCAGTTATTTATTAGGAGCGCCATGTTGGCACGAACTTTGTGAAGCCAGCTCTGACTTCACCCAGTTCGCACTTTGCCTCTGACCCTGTTGGTCCCTCCCCCCAAAGTGTCTCACCACTCACATTCCCCGACGAAGCAATTTTGCGAGCTGTAGAAGTCATTCCCTCCGGCCGTTGCGGGTCTCCACGGAGACAGCCTTGACTTTGGCCAGCTAGGATGTGTTTTGTTTTCCACGGTGCAGCTGGGAGACGTGATTTCCCATCCTCCTGCCTTTGGCAACTCGGGAGCAGGTCAATACAATACAATAGCAGAGTTGGAAGGGACCTTGGAGGTCTTCTAGTCCAACCTCCTGCCTAGGCAGGAAACACTATACCATTTCAGACAAATGGCTATCCAACATCTTCTTAAAGACTTCCAGTGTTGAGGCTTTCACAACGTCTGGAGGCAAGTTGTTCCACTGATTAATTGTTCTCACTGTCAGGAAATTTATCCTCAGTTCTAAGTTGCTTCTCTCCTTGATTAGTTTCCACCCATTGCTTCTTGTTCTACCCTCAGGTGCTTTGGAGAATAGTTTGACTCCCTCTTCTTTGTGGCAACCCCTGAGATATTGGAACACAGCTATCATGTCTCCCCTAGTCCTTCTTTCTCTTAAGCTAAACATACCCAGTTCCTGCAACCGTTCTTCATATGTTTTAGTCTCCAGTCCCCTAATATGATTGATAAGATTAAGAGGTATCATCTGCAGATATCCACGTCCTTTCCTCTGACTGGCCGTGACTGGGGCAAGAAGAAGACAAATCTCATAGATATTCAGCTGCCAGAAAGGACTGACTTAGAGCAGATAGTCTTCGGGAAGATAAAGATTTTATTGAGAATTCTTCTAAAGATTCTAGATCCTAAAATATCCAAAACACAAAAAATGAGGTGTAACTTGATTATTTTATAAGTTCTGTTTCCCCTTTTATTCTCTAACGAATGTCCCTGCACTGATACAGATGAAACCTATAGAAAACCACCAACATCCTAATGGAAGTGTAACTTCATCCTTCAACACTATCAAAGCTTGGAATCAGGTTAGATACATCATGTGAATTGGGATTAGAAATTTATTGGTAGAGGGGGAGGCAATTAATGATTTTCTGAGTCTTTCTGAACTGCAAAGTAGGCGGGAGTGTATTACAAACAGGAACCAGGGCTGGCAATACCCCTTTGTGCAATGGTGGAGTAGATTCTTTGTTTTAATAACAGAATACAGCATAACAGAGTTGGAAGAGACCTTAGAGGTCTTCTATTCCCACCCCCTGCTCAAGCAAGATAACATTTCAGACAAGTGGTTTGTCCAATCTCTTCTTAAAAACCAATCTCTTTTAAAATGGCTGTAAGCCTATGTTACAAATTCAAATATTTTCTGCCTCAAAATGACCCATAATTGGAGAAACTGGAATTTGGCTGTCAAGTTGGAGCAGATTCTGGAGGTGTTGGACAAATGACCAAGGAATTGCCCAGTTCTGTATTACACAATTAATGAAATCCTTCCTCTCACTGTTTCTAATAGCTTTGGATTAATCAGTTTAGACAAAAGTTATACCGTATTTTTCGGCGTATAAGATGCACCTTTTTCCCCTCAAAAAAAGAGGCTGAAAATCTGGGTGCGTCTTATATACTGAATACAGCATTTTTTGCCTCCTGAAACCCTGCCCTTCACCAAAATGGCCGTGCATATCCTTTAGGAGGCTTCCAGAGTACTCCTGGGGGCTGGGGAAGGCAGAAATGAGCGAAAAACGGGCCATTTTATGCTCAATTTTGCCTCCCCCCCAGCCTCCAGGAGCACCCTACAAGCCTCCTAAAGGCTATTCATGCTCTTTAAAAAAAAAACAAAAACGGGCCCGTTTTCACAAAAAATGGGCTGTTTCTGGGAGGTCTGTAGAGTGCAAAAACTTTTTTTTTTAATTTGCCTCTTCAGAATCTTGGTGCATCTTATACTCCAGTGCGTCTGAAAAATACAGTATTTGAAAGCAAAGTGATAAAATGGGCAGATGGATTTTATGTTGGAGTTGATTGTGAAGATCCTTTTTTCCTCTTCTTTCCATAGCTGGAGCCTTTGAATCATCAGAACATTCAAACATACCAGAGAAACCCGCACGAGAAGATTTCAGAAATAGTAGCTGTTGCCTTGAAACAAGTAAGCCAACCGCAGGGCAACAGAGGCTTTCCCCCCCAATTACTTAGAATGACAAAACGTGGGATATGTTTTGAGCATGGGTTCAACCACCAGATTTAAGGTTTCCTAGGGGTTTCCCTGCTCAATCAAATTGCCAGTGATTTTTTTTTTCAGGTTGCGAAAAATAAAAATAGATACCTATTTTGGAAGTGAAGTGCTTATTTGTCACATGAAGAAATTTGAGGTTTGAAGGTTAGGATCGCAGCTGCCATATAGGAAAATTTCTATAGAGCTCATTCCTTCCCATCTGCCATTTTCCATATGAAATGTCACACAGCACCATCCCTGATCCCACTCTTAAAGCATTTTTTTTTCTTTTTATGACCCTTTGTTTCGGGGTGGGTGACTGGAACTCAGCATTTACTGGCTGGTTGCCCTTCCTGACGTCTATGCAGAGTTCGCAGCAGATATTTTCTCTTTGCGCCCTGATGGAGAATTTACAATCAATTCCTTTTTTGTTTCATTTATCTCCTGTTTTTCCACCAGCAACAATAATGCAATTCTCAGTGACATGTCTAAATTTACATTCAAGAGTGCGCTAATTTCCCCAAACACCATGCCCCATATTTTGTTGTGCACTATCACAATCTCACCACATATGTTTGTATGTTCCAACCACTGTTTCCTCTAAGCTGTGCGCCTGCGCGGCCACGCACATAACAAGAAAACACCATGCAGAAGTTTCAAACTGCTCGCAGTGTTTTTTAACGTCTTAAAATATTACTGAAAATATCCCTCCTCCCCTCTCTCTGCACCGAACTCTCTCCTCCATCTGGTGATTGGTCAAATCAAGGAAACTCTACCCGGAGACTGATGATGCTACAGAAGGGAGAATTCTCATTGGTCCTCTGGGGCTTCGTTGATTCCTGGGAAAACGCGATTCGCTGGTTGTAGCCTGCGTTTCCCTGCACATCCGGGGTTTCTCAGGCATTGCGTCTGAAGCCCCGTTCTGAGCTAGGCAGCCTTTCTGAGATCCCTTCGCTTTGCAGGGAGTGGGAAGCAGCGGGGAATTGGACTGCCTGAGCCAAAGGGGTCCACAGGATCTTGAGACTTGATTTTTGAGCAGTACCATTCCACTCTTTCCTTTTCCCTTTCTGTCCTTCTTCTGTCTTCCTTTGCTTTTCCTTTTCCTTTGCTTTTCCTTTTCCTTTCCTTTCTCTTTTGCTTTCCTTTCTCTTTTGCTTTCCTTTCTCCTTTCCTTTTTTCTTTCTTTCTTTTCCACTTCCCTTCCTTTCTCCATACCCAAGTATTATGTATGTTCACTTTCTTGAGTTACCTATGAAGTAATAAAGGTGGGATAAAAATCTAATAAATAAACTCAAGTCCCATACCTTTCATCCTGTGATTTCTACTTCTCATGAATATGGGGCAAAAGTTTGAGGATGGATTGGTACAGAGGCCAAATAAATGGTATCTTGTTTTTGATAATTGTAAATTGACAGCTCTCTTTAATGATGGAAGCAGAATCCTCATCTCTCTGGATTGTTTTTTTCAGAGCCCTTTTGATGTTGCTAGCCTAAGTCAGTCTAAGTCAGCTAATGTTAGGGCTTTCTGCTAGCTTTTTTTTAAAATGCAGGATAACTGAGGAAGTGCTAATGAATCACTACTGAGTGACTTGCACAGCAGATTGCTGCCAAAAAACCAGAACTTTTTTGTGTTTTTCTATAATATCATGTTTTTCCTGTAGTTTTTGGAAGTGAACTAATCGGGTTAGTCTGCTCACTACATAGTGATTATTCTTTCTTCTGATTTCCTGAAGTAAAGCTCAAGAAACGGTCTTCATATTGCTCAGATAAGACACTCACTTCTGAAAGCCATTCTGCAATCTATCGCCCTGCTTGGGAATCTGAGGGAGAGGGAGGGGACCCTTTACCTCCTTGCCCCCCTCCCCAACATCTGCTCTGATGGCAATTATGGCTAAAAAAAATCAGGTGCTCAGGCATGAAAATATGCCGCTCAAACACTATACTTTTCCCCACACACTGAAAAAAAATAGAGGGAACATTGGTTCCAACCTCTTTCTTGCACCTCCAAAAACATTTGTATATTGACCATTTAAATGCATTTCAAATATTATGTGGCTGGTGCCATTTTTTGCCAAAATCAGCAACAGAATCAAGGCTAGTCAAGACATTTTTTCACTCCACAGTGAAAAAAAGCAATTTTTTTCATACTTGCCACCATGAAGATTTTAAAACTAAAACTATATTCCGGTGCTCTGTACAGGTAGTCCTTGACTTACGACCACAATTGACCCCAAACTTTGTTACTTAGCGAGACAGTTAAGTGAGTTTTGCCCCATTTTATGACCTTCCTTGCCACGGTTGTTAAGTGAATTACCACCATTTTAAAGTCAGTGACACGGTTGTAAAGTGAATCTGGCTTCTCCATTGACTTTGCTTATCAGAAGGTCGCAAAAAGGGGATCACCTGACCCTGGGAGACTGCAACCGTCATAAATACATCCCAGTGGCCAAGCATCTGAATTTTGATCACATGACCAGGGGGATGCTGCAATGATCGTAAGTGCAAAAAAACAGTCATTAGCCCCTTTTCCCCGTGCGGTTGTAACTTCAAAGGATCACCCAACAAATGGCTCTAAGTCGAGGACTACCTGTAGTGCACAGCTTTGGGATTAGGTTCAACAGTCTAAATCAGAGGTGGTATTCAGCCAGTTCTGTCTGGTTCGGGTGAACTGGTAGCGGCAGCTGTGGGAGGCTCCGCCCACCAGTGGTGGGATTCAGCCAGTCCGCACCTATTCAGGAAAACCGGTTGTTAACTTTCTAAGCAGTTCGGAGAACCGGTTGTTGGAAGAAATCTCCTTTTCTTTTTCCCCACTTCACAGGGCTAATCCTGTAAGGAAGGCAGGAAGGAAACATTCTGGTGTTGCTTCTAGCCTCATCTTTACTGCCCTGCTTACAGAAACTGCCTCTCCGGTTAACCCTTATTACATTGTAACAGCTAAGGCGACCTGAGTGATGTTGAGTTGGCCACGCCCACCCAGCCACATGACCACCGAGCCATGCCTACCCAGCTGGTCATTCGGGCAGAGAACCGGTTGTTAAATTATTTGAATCCCACCACTGCCACCTACCCACTCTGACGTAATGTGCGACCTTCTGTGCATGCACAGATGGTGGCATGTGCGAGGGAAGCGACAGCACATATTTACATTTGTGAACCAGTAGGGGAGGTAAGTGGATCCCACTGCTGGTCTAAATGTTTGCTTTCTTTCTGTCTTTGCAGAAATGTGAAGACATGGCCAACCGGGAGGATGATAGAGTTTCGTATGTCCCACGTGTTTATGCAAGGGAAGGAGCATTGGAAAAAAACGAATCTTCATGGTCCCTTTCCATCCTAGAAGATGACACAAACAGCCTGCCTGAGGATTTCCTGGGTGTCTTGGAATCCAGTTTTTTTCCCCTTGCAAAAATATGCAGTGAATGATTGTCGTTTTGGGCCTCTCCTTAGCAAATTAATTTAGAAAATGGGACTTCTTTTATATGATTAAAAAGTGCCCTAGAACAGGGGTTTACAACCTGTGGGCTGCAGCTGTTAGGGTTCCGACAGATGCCCTAATTAAATCATGAGCATCGAGCCAAGCTTCAAAAGAAATCCAGTCATTTATTAGGAGCTTCATGTCGGCACATCCCCAAGTGAAGCCAACTCTGACCCCACGTAATTTACAGCCCCAATCCTGGCCCTGTTTCCCCCTCCCAGGGTGTGTCATCAATCACATTCGCCAATGGGCCAATTTCGCAGGTTGTAGAGCCCACTCCCCTCTGGCCGCTGTAAGTAACCCTGGGATACAGCCTTGAGAGAGATAAGTCTGGAATGTGCATCTGCTGTGCCGTTTCATCGGTTTCCCATCCCCCCTTTCCTATGGCAACTTGAGAGCAGGCCAGGGATGCTTTGTGAGTTGACATTGGCCTACTACCGGATCGCAGGCTAATTGCCACTGGACCACATGAGTGTACAACCCCACTCAGGCAAACCTCATCCCAGATGCCCAAGGCCCCACTTATGCTATCCTTGCAGCAGGTATCTGTGGCACCACTCCTGCTATCCTCATCACGGGAGCTTCTGGCCCCATTCACACAAGTGTCGCCATGAACGTTGCAGGTGCACACAAACACACACACATATGCACATGCACTTGCCCCTCCCATAAAATCATCCCCTCTTTCCCCCCTCTCCTGCTCCGGGCCATCAACCCAGTAAGATTGGGGACCCCTGCTCTAGAAAGGTTAATCTTGTACGCCTATTGCTGCTCCTGTGAGAGGAGAAGCGCGTTCTGAAGTCTCATGTTCAGGTCATTAGGAAAAAAATGTTCTTTGAGACTAGATGGAGTCCGTGGAGTCCGTTCCAGTTTTGAGTGCTCAGTTACTGCATCATTCGTTTCTCCTCCACGGTTGACCCCTTCCCCACAGCCACCTTGCATCATTATTTATGTGCGGTGAGAATCTTGGATGCAAAAAGATGGAAGCACACTAATTCCCACAATGGAAGAATGGATGGTAAAGATGACGGAGTTGGCAGAGGGAGCAAATCTGATTGTATTAATTAGAATGTATCTACTTTCATTCTACTCGGAAAGCATTTCTGGATTTCCCCCCCCCCCCTCCGATTCTGAAAAAAAAGTATACTTTGATTTTAGGTTTTGAGGGTGAGAATGAGTTTGTTGATATAAAAACGGCTTGAAATGTTGAGAAATGTAAAGCAAAAGATTGAGGTTGTAATTCTTTTTTTTTGTATTTTACTGTCCGGAAACGTCAGAAATTACTATTTTTTCCTTCCTTTCTCTCAGCACCCTTCTTCCTTCTCCTAGCTTTCTATTGTTTTGTGATCTATTCTTTCTTTTTGTACTTTTGTCTTATAATAAACGTTAATATTTTTTTTAAAAAAAATGTGCTGTCAAAAGACAAATAATTCTGGATTTTAAAACATAAAGGGCAAATGTGACTTGAGAAGAGGGGATCATGTCCATTCTGTGATTTGTTCTAATTTATGCAGAAGACTTTCTTGATGAGATGTTTCTTTAGAAAACTGGCTGGATGACTTTGGGCCAATCATACCCTCTTTCTCAGCCCATCCCACCTCACAGGGTTGTTGTTGTAGAGAAAATAGTATTGGGGATGTTTGCTGCTTTGAGTTACTTATAAAGTAATAAAGGCAAAATAAAAATCGAATGAATGAATGAATGAATGAATGAATGAATGAATGAATGAATGAATGAATTGTTGTGGCCCACCAGCGGCCAGTGGAGCTGGCAGCAGATTCAGACATTGAGGAGGTTGGGGAGGAGCATGGGCCAGTCCTGGAGTCTGGGGAAGGCTCTGATGAGGGCTCTGTGTCAGAGGCAGAGAGGGGGCCAGAGCCGTCTGACAGTTATCAGCTGCCTTCAGAGTCAGACATCAGTGAGGCAGAGGAACAGCTGGAGCCTGTTCCCAGTGTGTGCATGCACAGAGTTGCCAGACAAAGGGAACAGCTAAAGAACAGGGGTCAACTTGGGAATAAGGCCACAGGTAGATGATGAATGGCCCCTCCCATATGAAATAAAAGAGGAGCGAAAGGGGAGTGGAGTTTGCAGGAGACAATAGTTTGCTTAATTGGTTCGTGACTCTCTGAGCCTCCTTGCCACGTTTTGCAGATATCGGCCTGTCAGCTCTCCAAACCAGATAAGTTCTGTGACTATAAATCCTCCCTCGAAAGACTTTGCTGGATGTGAATGAGCAGAATTCACAGGAAATTAATAAAAGGGATTTTTGCGGGACAAGGAGTTCGTTTCATGCTCTTGGGAAGCCTAGGTCAGACCAGGAATATCTTATTTTAGCATGCAGGCAGAAAATCATGGATTGATATTACAGGAAGACAAAACCTAGTTGAACAACAAGAGCAGATTGGACAAGGAGAAAGAAACCAGAGAATTGGAAGGCTTTCCCATTGCATATTCAGGCTGGTGCTAAACAGCCATCTGTCTGGAATCCCTTGATTTGGATTTAACATTGAGCTGGGATTGGATCCATAGGCTTAACTGACCCTTCCAATGTTACGCTTCTATGACTTGGGTTGTTGCATATTATGGATGGACTCACTTGTTTTGGCCATGTCATGTGAGTGAATTCACTGGGGAAAGCAATTATGTTTGGAAGAATTAATGGCAAAAGGAAATCAGGATGCCAAAGAACACAGTAGCTGGACACCATCAAAGCTGGCATCAACCTGAGCATAGAACAACTCAAAGAAACAGTGCAAGATGTGAAGAAAAGGCCAACGGAGCGGCCAGCGTAAGGGAAGGAAAAGGCACTTTCCCTCTTTCTTTTCCCTGCTCCTCCTGCTCCTCCTCCCCATGTGCCGGCCGGTCCGTTGCCCATTTCTCCATTGCAGCACACTATCCACTTTGATAATAATAATAATAAATAATAATAATAAATTTAATTTGTTAGCCGCTCCCTCTCCACAAGGGACTCGGGGCGGCGTACAATAAAATAAAAACACATACAAATATACATATAAACTACACACATACACATACATACACATACACGGAGGAGGTGACAATCATTAAATACATCACAATAATAATAATAATAAAATTAACCATTAAAATATCCCATATTAAAAATTACAAATTTAAAAAGAACTGTCAGGAGGCAAAGGATGAAACAACGGTTGAGCCAGGCCAGATAATTGAAAAAGGTGGGTCTTGAGCTTTACACGGAAGGAGCGGAGGTCGGAAGTAATCCTGATGTCAAGGGGGAGGTCATTCCACAGGGCTGGGCCCATCACAGAGAAGGCCCTACTCCTGGGTGTCGCCCCCCGACACTGTTTAGCGGACGGCACCTGGAGAAGTCCCTCCCTGTGTGAGCGGATTGGTCGTAGGGATGTATGGGGCAGGATGCGATCCCGCAGGTAACTAGGTCCTGTGCCATGGAGCGCTTTGAAGATCGTAATCAAAACCTTGAAACGCACCCGATAGACCACAGGAAGCCAGTGCAGCTCGCGCAGGAGAGGTGTTACATGGGAGTACCTAGTACTCCCCATAATCACCCGCGCGGCCGCATTCTGGACCAACTGCAGTCTCCGAGTGCATCTCAAGGGAAGCCCCATGTAGAGAGCATTGCAGTAGTCTAGGCGAGACGTCACCAGTGCATGGGTGACTGTGCGTAAGGCATCCCGGTCCAATAAGGGGCGCAATTGGCACACCAGGCGGACCTGGTGGAACGCCCCCCTTGCCACGGCTGTTACATGGTCATCCATGGACAGCAGGGGAATCAAGGAGGACGCCCAAATTGCGCGCCCGCTCCATGGAGGCCAGTTGCTCGCCCCCGATGGCCAGAGATGGAAGCAACTGGTTGAACCGGGGGGCCGGAAGCCACAGCCACTCCGTCTTGGACGGGTTGAGTTTGAGTCGGTTGTCACCCATCCAGACCCGTACGGCTTCCAGGCACCGGGACATCATTTTGATGGCCTCGTTGGGGTGGTTCGGTAGTGTGTTTAACAATTGATTCGCCCAGGGAGTTGGCCATTTTGGGAGGCTCATCTCACATGTGCAGCGGGAGCTAGAGGATGGGGGTGGGTGACGCTTCCCACAACAGCCAACCTGACCCTGGGTGAACCAATTGTTACATTATCTGAATCCCATCACTGGCCTTGGCCCTGGCCCATGGTATCACCAAGAGTCGGACATGACTGAAGGAACAACCCATGATCTATCATCATGGGTTGTTCCTAATTTTATGTCATTGCGGGAATGTGTAAAAAGCGCACCTGGTTTTATTGCAAACGAACAACCTTTTCCATGGCACTGTTCTCAAGTTTCACAGCATACTTAGTTACGATGAGCAGCTGCCTGCACCAGATTTTAAGCAGCAGAATGTGTTTGTAAAATAAGCAAATGTGTTGCTGGTATGGATTAGTATAATTTGCACAAAAGGTAAATGTTCTGAAACTCAGCTGTCATCCTTCCAAGAAGAATAAACAAAACGCCAATTAAAAAAACCCAGTCCTAACAAATCATTTTTAGGATGATTTAATGTTGGATGAATCATTCATTCCCGTAGTTATATTTGAAAAAAAAAAACATACTGTACTTCCACAACCTAAGGATGGCAAGCTAGCAGTGTATTATGCTGCCTCCATGTGGCACATTTAGATACTCCACTTTTTTAAAAAATAATAATATTCTGTTGCTTTTAAATAAAAACAGAAAAACAAAAAGGAACAAACACAGATGCATACATGATCAAAAAACACATGCCTGCTTAAAAGGTGAAAAATACAAAAGGAAAAAATGAATAATGTAAGTCATTACAACAGTAAACAGTTACAATTCTATATCTAATGATCTAAAGCAAACATATCTCTATCCATCCATGTCTGACTGTCTGACTATCATCTATCATCTATCTATCATCTTTCTATCATCTATCATCTATCATCATCATCATATCACTCTATCTCTCTCATCATCTATCTATCTATCATCTATCTATCTATCTATCTATCTATCTATCTATCTATCTATCTATCTATCTATCATCTATCTATCTATCATCTATCTATCTATCTATCTATCTATCTATCTATCTATCTATCTATCTATCTATCTAACATCTATCTATCTATCTATCTATCTATCTATCTATCTATCTATCCATCCATCCATCCATCCATCTATCTATCTATCTTTCTATCTATCTATATCACATCTAACAATCAAAAACTGTGCTTCAGGAACCATTGGAACTTCAGTTTGAGATGCAGACAACACAGATTCATCCTCAAGAAGCCTGCACCTGTTTTCAACAGTGAAGGCACACAGGGCAGAAAGCCTCCTGAGCCAAGAAGCTCCACACCCATTTGTACTATTCAGGTGACCCTGAGGACACAGATAAACCTCCAAGTGGCCTCAACGACTCTCTAAAAGAATGCAAACAACGAGCTGCCCGCAAGGAATATAAATCCTTCCATTCCTCACCATCCGGTCAGAGCTGAAGAAGCTTCTTGGATGAGAAGCGAAACATCTTCAAAGAAAAAACCCAGAGGGCCCAGTTGCCTCTTGAAAAAGCTCCTTTGGGATAGCCATAACCTGGATGACTGGGAAGCTCCATAGATGTAGTGCCTGGAGTCTTGTTGTTGAAAAATATCTCAATGTCCCGTCTGATAGATTGTTCTGTGGATCAATCCATTTGTGCCTCATTCACTGGGGAGGTGCAACATGGCTAACCTATTGAGTTGAGACCAGGGATGGGTTCCTGCCAGTTCTAACCTCTTCTATAGAAGAAGTTCCACAAATCTACAGTGCTATTTAGAACCGGTTCCAGCTCCCTCCCCCCCGCCCATCCGCACATCATGAAGATGAAGAGCGAGAGGAGGAATTCTGGGAGTTGAAGTCCACAAGTCTTACAGCTGTCAAGTTTGAATACCCCTGGGGTTTTTTCCTAAAGGGTTAGGGGTGCAAGGGTCTTGTAACTTGCGTGCTTCAAATGCCAGAGTTTCTGAGCCCTGTACATGGGGGGGGGTCGCGCATTGCATTATGGGTGCAGCATGTCCGCACACTACCCCCCTGCGCTCCCCCCACTTATGGCACGTGAGCCAAAAATGTTCGCTATCGCTGGTGTAGGGTCTCCTGCTTGGGTTGGGGGGTTGGACTAACCTTTTTGCCATCGCGTGCCAAAAGCGGGAGGAGCACAGGGGATTGTGCGCGGTGGGCCCACACCCATAATTATATGCGCAAGAATCTACTGCGCATTTGCGTGACCCCTACCCTCCCTCCGCTTTTGGCACATTATGGACCCATTTTTCGCCCTCCCCAGGCTCCAGAGGCTTTCTAGGAGCCTAGGGAGGGCAAAATCAGCCTCCTCTGCCCCCTGGAGGCCCTCTGGAGGCTTCAAGAGGCTTCCCCGAGCCTCCAGAGGGAGAAAAACGGCCCAACACACAAACTGGAAGTCCATTCCCAAACTTCCGGTTTGCCTATTGGGTTATTTTTCACCCTCTGGAGGCTTCATGGAAAGCTCCTGAAGCATCCAGAGGGTGAAAAGTGGCCCTACAGGTAACCCGGAAGTTCAGAAACAGACTTCTGGGTTGCCCATAGGGCTGTTTTTCACCCTCCAGAGGCTTCTTGGAAGCTTCCTGAAGCTTCCAGAGGGCAAAAAATGGCCCAACAGGGAGAAAAACAGCCCAACGTGCTGTTGAAAGAAATGTCCTTCTGGGTTCAGCTCCAAGTGGGGAAAAAGACACTGGAGACATGGAGGCTGCTTGGAAAGATGGTTTTAATGGTGGACAGGATCACGTGGCTTGAGTCCTGAACAGAAAAGGTGATCACATGCTTCAATGTTGGTGGAGAAGAAGAGAAGGGCTGATGGAGGGGCTTGCTAGGCTTTTTATAACCTCTTTAGTCCCACCTCTCTGTTTCCTGTTCCTGTGTAAGAAATGTATTCTGATTGGTTGTCAGACTCACATGGGCCCATGCAGGGGCAACTCTCTAGGCTGAATCCAGGTTTGGTTGAATTCTGAGAGTTCTCAGTTGCCATGTGGTCAGTTGAGTAAAGTGCCAATATTATCATGCCTTCATTCCCATCCCCCCTGGAGCTGATGGGGAGAACTCTTTATTATGTAAAGTGGACTAGCTTGGCCTTCTTAATGGCCCATTGACAAAGTGGGGATGGGCAGGAAGCTGCAGGAATTTACTTTGTGTTTAAAATGCGTTCCTCCCTTTTTCACATCCAGGAAAATATAATATTCTGCCTTTTCAATATTTCATTTTTCTGGGAGAGGGCTAGATGATAACTTTCCACAGTGCAAACCGGACGTCCGTTCCCGAACTTCCACTTTGTGTATTGGGTTGTTTTTCACCTTCCAGAGGCTTCAGGGAAAAACAGTAAAAAAATGAAGGTCGAAATCAGCTGGAGCTCGCGTACCCTAACAAATGCCTCCGCATACCACCTGTGGCACACATCCCATAGGTTCGCCATCATGGGACTAGAAGACCTACAAGATTCCTTCCAACTCTATTAATCTGTTAGGGAAGAAATTATCAGCCTTGGTTTGTTTATTTTATAGTATATAAACGATATGTTTATATTTTATATTTATCACATGTGATGGGATAAATGGGATAAATTCATAGCAAGCAATTCAGGATACCAATACAATACAATACAATACAATACAATACAATACAATACAATACAATACAATACAATACAATAATACAATACAATAGTAGAGTTGGAAGGGACCTTGGAGGCCTTCTAGTCCAACCCCCTGCCTTGGCAGGAAACCCTATACCGTTTCAGACAGATGGCTATCCAACACCTTCTTAAAGACTTCCAGTGTTGGGGCATTCACAACTTCTGGAGGCAAGCTGTTCCACTGATTCCACCAGAACAGATTCTTGGAACAGATTCTTCTTCCACCAGAAGAATCTACCTTGAAAATCCAGACTCAGCAGTGCTGGGAGGAATATCTGAACTGGTTGGTGGACAAGTTTGAGTTTGAGTTTTGAGTTTTATTAAATTTATATACCGCCCCCCTCTCCCCGCAGGGACAAGGACAGTAGGGCAGATATTTAAAGGTGGAGAAAAGCCTCCCATGTTATTTATAATGTCCCTTCACTTGAACATGTAGTGAGAAAACACAGGCTAGACTTATAAGGACTGCAATAGCAACTCCTTGAATTTAGACAATGCTACCATTAGGCCAGAAGATGGCACCCATTAGTTTATTAAAGATGGAAGGGAAGGGAGCTACAGCTATATGGAAATTCAACTATTTTCTCTCTCTGCTTTTCTAAATGACAATCATTTTCAAAGAGCTCCTCTGACGATTGTCCCATTCACTGTCAACCGCCTTGTTGCACCTGATGAAAAATGAACAGGTACGCTGTTGCCTCCGCAGACAGTTTTGCTGGAAGGAAGGATCTTTGCAGGGAAACGTGGCTGAGAAGAGGAGCTGCAGGAGAAGATGGATCTAAATCGCAGCACACAATCTGCTACCTTACAGCAATTCTCCACCCGCTCCACCTTCAGGAGTTCTGCTAAAGTTGCCTCCAAAGACTCATTTGCGAAGCAATAGAAAGAAGGGATTATTAAATGCATGGGATTTTAATTGCGTTATCTGCATTTAATGACTGCAACTTGATTTTAAATAATTTAAGATTAAATTCAGCAGGGGATACTTTAGGAACCGAAGTTCTGCATGGCTAAGCGTGGAACTAGAAAGGGATGCAAATGGTTGATCTTCAGTCAACTCAGAATGAATTCTCAGCAACTTGTGACTGGGGTTGTAGCTGGAGAGTAGGTTTGGGCTGGCTACTTCAAACAAAAGTATTAATATTTGCAAAAGCCCCCCCCCCCCATGCTGGGCCAAATAATTTCCAGTGAGGATTAGTCTCTGTGGTTCCTTGTGTTAGCAAGCCCCTTGTGGTGTTGATGGATTAATCTGATTTTTGAAGGAGACAGTTATGTGAGCATGTTCTGAGAGAGGTTTGGTAGCCTACAGTTCAAAGGCTGGACATTGATTGTGTCTGAACATAGGAGTGCTGTCTTTCTTCTCTTCAGAATATAGCTGTGGTTCTCCAAAGTGGACAGTGCGACAGGGCCAGTGGTGGGCTCTGGATCCTGTTGCAACCCATATGGTGCAATGGGGCCCGGCGTCCACCACATGAACGCGCGCAGCACACGCAATCATACTTACCATCTGCGACACACTGTGATACCTCTGTGACGCTCCAGCTGCTTAACGGAGTGTTGCTCAGCCGCCGTAAGCTCTGTGCGCGTGCGTGGAAGCCCCAAAGAGCTCAAACACAGGTAAGGTGGGTGGCCCTCCAGAACACCGTACTGGAAACGGTACCCGGTGCTCCCAGCAGGCACTTGTACGCTCATACTGAGGCGTACCGGTCATAATCCACCACTGGACAGGGCCCTCTGACTCCATATCAGGGAAACCAAGAGGCTTTTTATTTGTAACTCCATCATCTATCTATCTATCTATCTATCTATCTATCTATCTATCTATCTATCTATCTATCTATCATCTATCCATCTAACCATCTATCCATCCATCCATCCATCTATCATCTATCTATCTATCTATCTATCTATCTATCTATCATCTATCCATTCATCCATCCATCATCTATCTATCTATCATCTATTTATCTATCTATCTATCTATCTATCTATCTATCTATCTATCTATCTATCTATCTATCTATCTATCTATCTATCTATAAATGGCTGTGCGTGTGTGTGTATTCCAATATAACTCTGGAACGCCTCGAGCAACTTCAGTCAAACTTGGTACATAGGTTACTTACTCTCTGGAAACAAACACTGTGGGGTTAAGATATCCCTAGCACCCCTCAGGGTGTGTGTGTTCTGTTGTGCCTTAAAATGGCTTCTACCGTACTACCTTGAAATGGCTTCTACTGTACAATGCTTGCTGTGGAGTTGCCATGGTAACGAGTTCATGGTACTCCACAAGGGGGATTCCTCTGGTAAGGGGGGAAATCCAACATAAGAAATTGTGGCAACGGTCATGGAAGATGGGATTGGGATAAATAAATACCCGGGTAGCGCCGAGTTATCAGCTAGTTGACTAATAAATCATCTCCCTTTGAATTTGTAAATAGAGCAAATAGTTTCATATTTGCCAATTGAGGATGTAATTGTGATTGTGCTTTTTCACATTTTCGCCACACACTGAATAAGCATAGATTTAAAAAGCTACGGAAGCGTAAAAGAAAAAGTAGTGAGAAGAAAGAAGACACAAAAAGAGAACAAAAAAAGAAAGAAAAAGTATCTAAAGAAAGTGTCTTCCGATCTTTGCAGCAGTTACAAACACAGTAATTGCCATCTTCACCCTCTCAAATTGCATATCGTGCTTCCCTTCTTTTCACAAACAAACCTTTTAAAACAATAAAGCTTGAAATTTCCAGATGATTTTTATCCTTTTCCAGCAAAAAAATCCATAAAGACTTTCCAGTCTTTTATAAAAGTAATTATAGTTCCTTAATCAAGTGATCAATCACAACAATTTAGGCATTTCTGCAAACGTAACCATCTTCACGATCTATTCCTCCCTACATTCCCCAGAACAAATATTTGTGTTTCCCTGTTCTAAAACCTGCACTTCACTTGTGAAACCTGTTTTCTCAGAACCTAGTTGGGAGGCATTTGCTTTTCTGATCTTGTTATGGTAAAAACATCAGTAAAAAGCCAAAAACAATCATTTTGCTCCTTCTGAAAATAGCCTGTTTACTTCTGAATGTTGTTCTGTTCTGTAGCTAACCATATGCTTAGAGACTATGTGGCAAAAACGAGGCTTCCTCAATCTGTTCTCCCTGGTGGGATGCTTGCTCTTAAATCAAGGCCAGAGCTGTACTCTGGGGTGAGAGAGAGGTCTACTAGTCTCCTGGCAACCGTATACAACTTCTCAAGAAGTGTCTCCACACACACTGCCTTGCTGGGGGCGTCTCAGTTCAAAGTACTGATTCTGCATGTTCTTGGAATATTAATGTTTATGAATCAAATGAAACGATAGACCCAGTTTTCTCCAGATGCCGAATATATATTGTAGAAAGTTAGCACCCACCCCCCTCCTAGAAGAATGAAATATTTTTTGAGGAATATTTAAAAAGGCAGGATAAAATAGTTCCCCTAAAAGAGAAATAGAAACTCTTAAGGGAGACAGAAACTCAGAGCCCCAGTTCCCTCCCCCCCACATCAGATATTTTGTGCCCATTGAGGATGATTGGGCCAACCTATCTTCAAAACAGAACCTTCAGCTCCAGGATGATGGGATTAAGACATAGGATTAACCCACTAATCCACAGAGCTCACTACCTTTCACAATCTCCGAAGGACATTGCATCAGCAGTCCAACCTTCAACCAAACTTAGCTCAGACAAACATGACCCCTACATGGCCCCATGGGAATCTGACAACAGCCAATAGAATACATGTTCTTGCACAGGAACAGGAAGCTCCAGTCCAAAGCCCAAGAGAAGATATAAAAACCTCTCAGTCTCAAATCCATGTGGTTCTGCTTAATCATTAAACCATCTTTCCAAACAGCCACCAACCTCCAATTTGTCACCAGTGATTTTCTCCAGGCTTGGAATGGAACCAGATGGATGTTTCTTCCAACGATATTATGGATGTTGGCTGTTTTCAAATGGAAAAGATATGTGATTTATTTTAAAACACAGGAAAGACAAGGAAGCAGGCTGCCGCCGCCGCCGCTAAGTTGTAAAGCAGAGAGGAAAACTCATAAAGAGGAACAGCTGAATTGAAGTTCAAAATCCCACTTGCTCAATTCCCTTTGATCTCTTTTAAACCACCCGCTGGAGCCCTTCTACCCAGCTGCAGGAGAAAAGATGCACAAGTCAATATTTGCAGTGCTCAGCTAGTTGGAAAACTCCCAGGCCAATCAAATTCCTCCTTTAACCCACTGGCTCCCCCCTGGGAAACATGACGGGTCACCTAAGCGCTGGATTACCATGGATCTGGTTCCATTGACTTCAGTGATCTCTGGTTTCAAGTTTCTCGGGATGGAATGGAGTCCTTTGTGAATTGCATCGGCCAGCAGATCAACGAGTTCAAAGACAGTTCACCTGCCTTACATGTTGTGAAATAGTTACCTGGCTATTAACTTGAAGCTTCGACTTCAAACAAACTATACAATATATGCAATTGTATATTGAATTGGTGAGCTGATGCTGCTTCAGCCCCTTTTCTGCTATTATTTTAATTGCCTGAACCCTAACATTTAAGCTGTTATTTATACAGACTTCTTGCTTTCAGCCATTATAAGCATCCCACTGCTAAATCTTCAACTCAACCCGCTATGGGTCCACAGGATGGTACTAATTTATTTGAAGGCCAGAATTTCATGTACTCTAGGGGAACATCTGCCCTCCTGGTAACCTTTTGCGATTCTCCAGAATGTTTTGTAAAGTCTCCCAGGGAAGATAGAGGGAAGATTACATTCTCTCCCCCTCCCACACACCCATCCCTAGCTGATGTCTCCCTGGTTGTTTAGAAGCCTTTGCAAATGAAATTGCAGATGAGGATATTTTGGGGATGAGACCAGGGGGACGAGGTTGGGGAGAGACAGGATGTAGGAGAACTTCATATGAAATCCTAGAGCAGACAACCAACCCATCCTTCTGCCTGTTGCCAGAAGCAAATTATTTAACTGGAAGACAAAACACTTTCCACCTACAAATAACAGCTGAAGTTGAAAGCTGAAAATGAGAATGTAATTACAGGAATGGGATTACTTTTAATTTTATCTATGGAGAGAGGGGGGAGGGGAGAAGGGAAGAGAGAGATGGAGAGGGAGAGAAGGAAGGGGAGAGAGGAGGAGAGTGGGGAGAGAGGGAGAGGTAGAGAGGGAAAGAGAGAGATTGGGAGGGGAGATGGGAAGAGAGAGATGGAGAGGTAGAGAGGAAGGGAGACAGGGAGAGAGAGGGGGAGGGGGAGAGAGATGGAGAGGGAGAGAGGGAGAGGAAGAGAAGAAGGGAGAGAGGGAGGGAGAGAGATTGGGAGGGGAGAGGGGGAGAGAGATGGACATGGAGGGAGGGAGAGGGGAAGAGAGAGGGAGGGAGAGGGAGAGAGGGAGGGAGAGAGGGAGAGAGAGAGAGAGGGGGAGGGAGAGTGGGAGAGGGAGAGAGGGAGGGAGAGAGAAGAATAAGAAGAAAAAGAAAAAGAAGAAGAAATATATCAATGCACACTCATAGGTTTATTTGAAAAATTAATATAATTAAATCAACTTGGGATTAGGAGGTGTAGGCTGCATCTTGTGGAATTTAGGAAATGTGCCGTTCCCTTCTCACTTAGCACTTGCCCTGTGGGACATCCATCTTTTTGAGATCCAGCAGGTTGCTAGACTTTTAACCCTCCAGAAATCTGTGAAGAGCCAACTCTTCCCACAAGTGCTGGGCAGAGGGGGTGTTCTGCCGGTTCACACTGATTCAGGTGAAGCGGTAGTGGCGGTGGCACTAGGCTCCGCCCACCCACCCTGATGTCATCATGCACGCTCTGTGCATGTTCACACACTCCTGCTACCAAATTGGTAGCAAAGATAACAGGATTTCATGCCTGGTGCTGGGGTGGAGCATATATGTATGTATGTATGTATGTATGTATGTATGTATGTGTGTGTGTGTGTGTGTGTGTGTGTGTGTGTCTGTTTGTGTGTGTGTGTGTACCCAGAGTTGTTGTTCATATGTATGTATGTATGTATGTATTTGTGTTACAACCCCTGGTATGCCCGAATACACATATGCACACACAGAGTTGTTGTTCTAAGAGAGAACAATTCAAGTCGAATGAATGAATGAATGAACAAATCTATCATATCTCTCTCTCTCTCTCTCTCTCTCTCTCTCTCTCTCTCTCTCTCTCTATCTATCTATCTCTATCTCTATCTATCTTGATTGATATATTGATATATATCAATATTGATTGATATATATCAATATATATCAATTGATATATAGCTACCCAAAGTTGTTGTTCTAAGTTAGAGAACAATTCAAGTCAAATGAATGAATGAATCAATCAATCAATCAATGAATCAATCAATGAATCAATCAGTGTGCTGGAATCTGCCTTTTGATTTTGCACAATCCCCTCCCCCCACCTCTTTATTGCCCTACCTTTATTTTCAGGTGGCTTGTAAAGTTCTAATTTATTGTAAATGTTTGAAGTAGGCTTGACCCTGTGTAATGATGAAAGCATCATGTGCTGCCCCCTGCTGGTCAATATCACAGACAGGAGCAGCAAGCGGAGAATCTGGAGGAAACAATGAGAGGCGAGGAACCCCTTATAGGCAGGCTGGTTTCTTGTCATGCAAATTATAGCAATTAGCCCATTCCACCGTTATCACGCAGGAGTTCATTTCAATCACCCTCATTCATATGCAAGGCCAGGATTTACTAGGCGGGATTGTTTGTTCAATTTTTAATGACTTAATTGAGAAATGCAGGATCAATCTTCTACTGTATTTCTAACCTTTTATAGAGGGTGAAAAGTACTGTGGATGTAGGCCCCACCACTTTCAAGAGAGGGGGCGCTATAAACTCATTATTAGATGCGCCTGTTCTCACACTTACACATTACATACACTGTGTGAACGACAATAGGAAACACATTATTTTAATTCTGACATTACAATCTTCCTTCCTTCCTTCCCTCCCTCCTCCCTCCCTCCCTCCCTCCCTCCCTCTCTTCTTTCTTTCTTTCTTTCTTTCTTTCTTTCTTTCTTTCTTTCTTTCTTTCTTTCTTTCTTTCTTCGCTATCATCTGGATTCTGGGAAATATGAGCTAAACCTTCTTTGCTGAAATGTTTTCCGTGTGGGTTGACATTTTGAATATATAATGTTCACAGCAATTGATGGGAGGTCATTGCACTCCGATTGGGAACATGGCTCTGCAATAAGTAGTAGACTTCCTCACTGCACAATCTGGGACTAGTAAAATAACTAGAAACAGATGAGCAGCTGATGAGGGAAACATAAGAACTAGAGAATGAAAATGCACATCAAAATTCATACCATAGATTATTCAGTGCAGTTAAACTTGAAATAGTATATTTCCAGTTCTAGGAGATTCTAATAAATCATGGAGTTCATTCCCCAGTTTATTGTCAATCCCCTACTAGTGGTTTATGGTCAGATGTCTTTTGAATCATCTGGTCCACACTGTGCCAAAATAATTTTGTGAAGGCAGTTTTTACAGCACTTCAGTAATGGCTGGCTGATGTCACTTCTTCTGAGATAGACAAGATCAGGCAACAGAAGTTGCTAGAAGTTTTGGAAAGTAATTTAAGATAGTGCAGATAGTGAATCTTGAAAGCTTGTCAAAGTCCTTTCTATTTCATCTTATTTCTAGAGGAAGTTGCTTTCAGTTTCTCATGCTTTCTACTTTTCCAAGGCTGACATTTCTTTTCGTACAAGTTCCACATTCTCTTGACATTCCGTTAAGATACTCTAAATCACCGATGGAGAACTTCCCTTTCAGCCTCAGCACTTAAGAGATCTCTAGATCCAGGAATCTGAACATTACCCCCACTGTTATCTTAATTCTATTTATATATCATCCATCCATCCATCCATCCATCCATCCATCCATCTATCCATCCAACCATCCATCCATCCAACCATCCATCCATCCATCCATCCATCCATCCATCCATCCATCCATCCATATCTCTGTAAAAATATTCAAATCATTATAGTAAACTCACTCTGATTTACATAGGACAGAGTACCAGTGTAAAAAAAAGCCAGTGGGTGATTCACTGGAGAAAACCCGAATGCTGGGAAAGATTGAGGGCAAAAGAAGAAGGGGACGACAGAGAATGAGGTGGCTGGATGGAGTCACCGAAGCAGTTGGTGTGAGCTTAAATGGACTCCAGATGATGGTAGAGGACAGGAAGGCCTGGAGGAACGTTGTCCATGGGGTCACGATGGGTCGGACATGACTTCATAACTAACAATAACAACTTGTCATATTTGATTTGGTTTGGTTTGGTTTGGTTTGGTTTGGTTTGATTTGATTCAATTTGGTTCAATTCAATTGGCTGCCCAATGCAATTCTGGGCAGCCATCAACATGTTTAAACAATAAAAAGCCAATATTAGCAAGAATTTAAAAAAATCAAAACAGGTTACTGAGGATAAACTCAAGAGAGTCTATCCTTAGGTTCCAGAGCATCTTGCAGATCCAAATGATTTGCCAAAGGCCAGCTGAGTCAGCAGCAACCTGATCTTGAGGGGTTGGGTGGGTGAGTGCATGATGTTCCACAGGGGAGGTGCTACAAGAGAAAGACACACTTCCAAATTCACATAAAGCAACATTCTTTAATTGAAGAGCTCCGGAGCATGCCCATTTAGTTGGACCTTGTGTGATGGGTAGAAACCAGTGGTGGCTGAGCTGGTAATGGCTTGGCGGCCTGGGATGCTGGAACCGGCAGCGACCCAGGCCTGCCACCCCCCCCGAACTGGTTCTCTGGGTGGCGCCATAGGTGCCACCATCTTGTTTTTGCTTCTATGCATGAGCAGAACAATTTTTATTGCACTGCGCATGCGCGCAGGACTCACTCATAAGCAAACCAGCAGTAGTGACTGCTTGAATCCACTCCTGGTAGAAACAACTGTGGAGAAGTGGTCCCATAAATAACTCCCCCCCTTGCAATAGTTTTATAGGTGACAACCAGCACTAAATGAATAGATTTTACATTGTTGCTTGCATTTTGTTTTTAAAAAAGCAAGAAACAGCTTAGATATGAAATGGCCCATATGTTCTAGAGGTCCTTCCTAATTACCCCTTTTGGGGAGTATTATATTTTTCTATTGCATTGCCCAATTTGCAAACACATTTTTGTATTTTGTTTTCAGGAACACGGGCATTTTTTGTCAGCCTTTCTTTATAATGGAGGCATTTGTCATATTCCCCCCCCCCCCAAATGGGGAATGGCAATTGCACAATTTAGAAAATGGCAACTATTGAAGCATCACTCTATATCCACTTGGAAAGCGTCAATTGGGCAAGTTTGCATTACAATGCAAAGAAAAGACACATCTCTGTTATTCCTAATATTTTGTGTTTCTGCTATATGAGCCCCTGAAATCCATTTAGAAGCAGCAGCTAGAATTTCTATTGCCTCTAAGAGTAAAATTATTAGTGACAGCCAAATGATACCATCTTCCTTCTACATTCTGGTGCCTTCCTTCCACCCTCCCCAGCTAATTTCTATGCTAACTGGGAATTATGGAGTTTTGCAACTCCAGATATCTGGGAAAGGAGGTTGGAGAGGGCATATCTGAACCCATTGAAGTCCCAATGATTGTGTATTTTTCCCAATATTGCCTCTGAATGCTTATACATTGGAATTATTGTCCCAGAGGTGTTTCCTTGGTTTCTTCCTTGTCAAAGTTTAGCCACATTGGTGGTTTATCTGTTGGCAACTTTATGAGTTTGACTAGTTTTCTTTTGAAACTTGGCTCAAGACTCATTGATCAATTAGGGCATCTTTCAGAAACCTGACATCTGTATCCTCAGGTTCATCTGAATCAGAGTGCTAATCGGTCTGGAACCTTCATGGTACTGTTGAAAGGTCTGTGTTGTAGATAAGAGATAAGTGGTGTCGTATCCCACCCCCTCTTTTGAGAGAAGGCTGTTCAATTTTAATATAGATGGCCTCTTGGACCCCTCTTTCAAACCAGCGGTCCTCTCTGTCCAAAATGTGGACTTTGCTGTCTTCCAAAAAGTGACCTTTGTCTTTCAGATGAAGACGGACGGCTAAATCCTGTCCTGATGGGTTTGTTGTCTGATGGGTTTGTTTTAATGTCACCTTTGGGACATCCATGACCTGGATGACCAGCAATCTCCATAGACATTGGAATGATTCTATCCACAACACATAGTCTGTGACTTAGAATAACTTCGAATGAAACATTTGCAAGAAAATGTCTATGGAGATTTTCAGTCATCCAGGTCATAGGGATGGGACATTGAGATATTTTTCAACAACAAGACTCCAGGCACTATATCTATGGAGCTTCCCAGTCATCCAGGTTATGGCTATCCCAAAGGAGCTTTTTCAAGAGGCAACTGGACTTTCTGTTTTTTCTTTGAAGTCGTTTTGCTGTAAAGAAGGATTTACATTCCTTGCAGGCAGCTGGTTGTTTGCATTCTTTTAGAGAGTCGTTGAGGCCACTTGGAGGTTTATCTGTGTCCTCGGGGTCACCTGAGGAGTGCAAGTGGGTGTAGAGCTTCTTGGCTGCAGGATGTTTTCTGCCCTGTGTGCCTTCACTATTGAAAACAGGTGCAGGCTTCTTGAGGATGAGTCTGTGTTGTCTGCATCTCAAACTAAAGTTCAAATGGTTCCTGAAACAGTTTTTGATTGTTATATGTGATATAGAGTAGATAGATAGATAGATAGATAGATAGATAGATAGATAGATAGATAGATAGATAGATAGATAGATAGATAGGCAGGCAGGCAGGCAGGCAGGCAGGCAGGCAGGCAGGCAGGCAGGCAGGCAGGCAGGCAGGCAGGCAGGCAGGCAGGCAGGCAGACAGACAGACAGACAGACAGACAGACAGACAGACAGACAGACAGACGGTCTATTGGTTTTTCTTTGAAGACGTTTCATTTCTCAACCAAGAAGCTTCTTCAGCTCTGACTGGATGGTGGGGAATGGAAGGATTTATACTCCTTGCAGACAGCTGGTCATTTGCATTCTTTTAGCAAGTCGTTAAGGTCACTTGGAGGTTTAACTGTGTCCTCAACTTACAACCTTGAAGAGGAGGGGGAGAAGCTGCCTCCCATGGTAGATCTCAGAGAATTCCCTGTATTTCTACTCCTTGACTCAGCAATCCTTTGTTATAATATAGTATATTTCATGGCTCACATGGGAACTTGGAGCATTTTTCAGCACCAGGTGTCCAAAGGACAGGAGGAAAATGAAAAGCACATGATTTCTAGCTCCCTGCTATTGCTAACAGGAACATCACAGATAATGCTCTACTGAAAATTTACTCCTGGAGGGTGTCTTCTATTCAGCAGGTAGACCGAAGGAACAATAAGCAGGAAGGGAGTTACTTTCCTCCAGGAACATCTGGAGGTCATTACTCAAGTCCTTGCTATTGAATATGTGATTCCATGGTGCTTCCCAACCGCAACAAACATGTGCAAACAGGAAAGCAAATTGCAGGGTAAGAAGAGCGAAGGCCTCATCGGTTACAACGCTCGGTTGTTGTGCAGCGAAATGCCTCCTGTTTAATTATGAGGTGGGGAGACCTACACAGAGCAGCGACATTAATCACCAAAGCACTGTTACTTGGAAGAAATTCTTCCTGGGTGTGTATCAACCTTCTTTTCCAGCCCTCTCCAATTTGGTGCAATCATCTATGAATTAATAGAGGAAGAAGAGAGAGCTGAGCCTCCACTCCGGTTTCCACTCAGCTGCCGATGTGGGAGAAATTCATTTAATTTACATTTGAATACCAGCTTATTGCATTTGACATTTTGAACTACATGTGGTCTGCATCCTATGGCTGGTTGCTTAGCAACCACTCAAAGTTATGGGGGATCCCTCCAAAGGTACTTTCGGCCTAGTTTTGAAGTTGTGATGTTGGCCCTCACCCCATGCTCTTGTGACCACATTTTGTAAGTGATCAGCATTTATGGCCATTTACGGCACTCTGCAGTCATGGGAAATGGGTTGTTAGATACCTTAACATCCAAGAAGATCAATCAATCAAAATTGAACAGCCTTCTCTCAAAAGAGGGGGTGGGATACGACACCACTTATCTCTTCTCTACAACACAGACCTTTCAACAGTACCAAGAAGGTCCCAGACCGATTTGCACTCTGATTCAGATGACCCTGAGGATACGGATGTCAGGTTTCTGAAAGATGCCCTAATTGATCAATGAGTCTTGAGACAAGTTTCAAAAGAAAACTAGTCAAACTCATAAAGTTGCCAACAGATAAACCACCAATGTGGCTAAACTTTGACAAGAAAGCAAGGAAATAGCTTTGGGGCACATTTTGCAAAATTCATTTACCATATTTTTTCAGAGTATAAGACGCACTGGAGTATATGATGCACCAAGATTTTGAAGAGGCAAATAAAAAAAAAGTTTTTGCACTTTGCAGACCTCCTAAAAATGGTGTGTTTTTCACAAAAATGGGCCTGTTTTTTTTTTTAAAAAAGGGCATGAATAGCCTTTAGGAGGCTTGTAGAATGCTTTTGGGCGGGGGCCAAAATTGGGTAAAAAACGGCCCATTTTACGCTTACTTCTGCCCTCCCCAGCCCCCAGGAGCACTCTGGAAGTGTTCTAAAGGCTATGCACGGCCATTTTGGTGAAGGGGCGGGGTTTCAGGAGGCAAAGAAAAAGCTGTATTCAGTGTATAAGACGCACCCAGATTTTCACCCTCTTTTTTGAGGGAAAAATGTGCGTCTTATACTCTGAAAAATAGTTTACTAAATTGACGAATATTTGCTTCCCAGTAGATGGCACTCACTCCTTGCAGATTCACAAGGCTTTCCCCGGTGTTTCTTTTTTCTTTTGTTTAATAAAAGCATCTTTTCAACTCTTGCGAAATTAGCCATTCCAAACTGGTAATGACAAAGTGGGGATGCATTTAATTAGTGTCCTGTCAACGTAGGCAGGTGGCTGTTCTGACCAGTGTCCAGATGCCAGGATCCGACATGCTTTAGTAGTGGGTAAAGATTGAAATCAGGTGTGAGAGGGGACTCTTGCTGGCTCTGCAGGAACACCAGGAACTGACTTGCATTCAAGCTTTCTCCTGGCTGCAAATGGTTCAAAGTCTAGCTGCACATATACCAGAGGGTGTAATGGTGGTGTACACCCTCATCGGCTCTAGAATGAATTACTGTATTGTGCTTGTTCTGACCGAGGCTTCCCAAGAGCATGAAGCAAACTCCTTGTCCCGACAAAAAGCCCTTTTATTAATTTACTGTGAATTCTGCTCATTCACATGCAGTAAAGTCTTTCAAGGGAGGATTTGGGGTCACAGACCTTATCTGGCTTGGAGAGCTGACAGGCGGATATCTGCAAAACTTGGCAAGGAGTCTCGGAGAGTCACGAAACAATTAGGTGAACTAATTGTCTCCTGCAAACTCCACTCCCCTTTCGATCCTCTTTTATTTCCTCTGGGAGGGGCCATTCATCGTCCACCTGTGGCCTTAATCCCAACTTGAAACCTGTTCTTTAGCTTCACCTGGCAACTCTGCGCATGCGCACACTGGGAACAGGCTCCAGCTGTTTGTTTGCCTCACTGATCTCTGCTCTGAAGGCAGCTAATAACTGGCATATGGCCCTAACCCCCTTTCTGCCTCCGACACAGAGCCTTTCAGTTGGGTGACTTTGGGCCAATCACCAGGATATTGTAAATTCTAGTTCTAATTTAGGCATGGGTGAGTATTATTTGTACCCAAGCCTTCCCCAGACTCCAGGACTGGCCCATGTTCCTCCCCAACCTCCTCACTGTCCCCCAATACCTCCACCACTGTATTGTGTAATGGTCTGAAGTTGCAACTGTGCATAATAGAACTAGTTTAGTTTAATGGTTAAGAGAGCAGGCTATACATCAGGAAACTGTGGTTAGTCCTGCCATAGGCATGAGAGCCAGTTGGGTGGCTTTGGGCCAATCACCAGGAGATTGTAAATTCTAGTTCTGATTTAGGCATGGGTGAGTACGATCTGTACCCATCCAAAAGCTTACAAGATTGAGTAACACTGCTCTACATGCTCCACCTCTTTTTTGCATGCATTGCGGTGTCATATGCACATCCCAAATGGGCGGAGCTTGCATCATAAATTCCTGGTAGTGCCGCTATTTCATGCAGGCTTCCAAGTCTAATTCAGGATGTTGGTTTTAACCCCCAAAGCTCTTTATAGTTTAGCTCTGGTGCTCTTACAAGACCATCTCCCAAGACCTTCTAGTCCAGGGGTGTCAAACTTGACTTCATTGAGGGCCTCATCAGAATTGTGTTTGACCTGGGAGGAGGAGGCAGGGTGGGCATGGCCAGGTTGGGTGTGGCAAGGTCAAAACCTTGTGGTGGCCCGAGCACTGCCAGTGAAAGCTCGTTCCTGAGCTTGATTTCCGGCTCTGACAGCTTCCTGCCAGTGAAAACAGAGTTCTGGAGGACTGCACATAGCCTATCTGAGCTCCATATTCACTGACAGAGGCACTGCAGGCCAGTCCTTTGCTGTTTCCAGGGTGGCCCCGCAGGCCAGATCTAAGCACACCGGAGGCTGGATCAGGGCCCCGGGCCTTGGGTTTGACACCCCTGATCTAGTCAAACAAGCTACTTTCTTCTGGAATGCACTTCAGATTTCCCCATCTGGCCTGCAGCCCTCCATGGTTCCTCCCATCCAAGTATTAATTAGTCCTTTCCCTGTTCAATTTTCAAGTCTAGGCAAAGCCGCACCATTTCTGCCACTCACAGGACTGGTCATACTGCATTCAGACAGATAAAGTGGTGGGTTCCTACCAGTTCGGCCAAACCGGTAGTAACTTGGTGGCCTGGGTAGCTTGAACCGGCAGTGACCCAGGCCTGCCACGCCCCTGAACCAGTTCTCCCGGCAGTGCTGTAGATGCCGCCATCTTCTTTTTTGCTTCTGAGCATGCCCAGAGCAATTTTAGTTGTACTACACATGTGTGCGCAATGTGCATCAAGTGTGTGCACACATGGTGCATCCCTGAGCGAACTGGCGGTATTCTCTGCCAGAATCCACTCCTGAAATAAACCATATAATTATAGAGTACTTGGTGCTTTCTGAGCTTGGTTTTCTCACAGACATTTCATTACCCAACTAGGTAACATCATCAGTGCTAGAAGGCAGTGGAATTTGCATATATATATATATATATATATATATATATATATATGTATGTATGTATGTATGTATGTATGTATGTATGTATGTATGTATGTATGTATGTATGTTGTATTTGTGCTGATAAATAAATAAAGGGAGACTAGTATAGATCTATTTCAAGCTATTTAGCTCTCATCAGCTAGCCATACCCTTACTGGGATTTGAACCTGGGCTGTATTACATATTAGGCAGATGTATTAGCCACTAAGCCACAGGCTCTCCTCCTTATCAGCTGAGCCAGGGAAATAGGTATGTATTTGTGTTACAACCCCTGGTATGCCCAAATATGGGACGGAGCTCACTACTCCCCCTTTCTGTCCTTCAGCTCATTACAGAGGACCATCCAGGCAGGACCATCCAGGCAGAAAACCATATTTTTATTTTTAGTGTTGCCTTTGCTATGTTTGTGTTGTATTTGTGCTGATAAATAAATAAAGGGAGACTAGTATAGATCTATACTGGTCTCCCTTTATTTATTTATCAGCACAAATACAACATATTTTATATATATATATATATATATATATATATATATATATATATATATATATATATATATATATATATATATATATATATATATATATATATATATATATATATATATATATTATGGCTAAGACTCCTGCCTAAGATATAATACAGCCCAGGTTCAAATCCCAGTAAGGGTATGTGTGTGTGTGTGTGTGTGTGTTGTATTTGTACTGATAAATAAAGGGAGACTAGTATAGATCTATTTCGAGATAATTAGCTAGATAGATAGATAGATAGATAGATAGATAGATGATAGATAGATAGATAGATAGATAGATAGATAGATAGATAGATAGTTGCCCTGTCAGGGTTTGTGGGAAACATAACTGCTTAATGTGACATCCTGCTCCTGCAACTTGCTGAACTACAAATTATCCAACTTTACATCAGTGTAATCTTGCATGGAGAGCAATCTCTTTCTATATGCACAGCAGCAGGATACCATCACTTTATTTTCCTTTCCCCTTCAAGAGTTGAGTTTCTTGCAATCATATATTTCATATCGAGTAGAGAGGGAAAATACAGGGAATCTTCTTAGCTTCTCTGCTGTGCTCAATGCTCAAGCCAACCATCAATAATTCAACTTAGGTCAGTTTGGATTTCTGAGAGGCTGTGTGTATTTTCTGGCTCCAATTTTGTCTTCAGTTGCTTTTGTAGTGAGGTTGCACTGGATAGAGATACAAGAGGGAGCTTGCCTCTGGAGCGCACCACTTCAAAGCAGAGAGGAGTAATTCTACAGCATGCAGTAAATGCCTGTATATTTCTGTTCAGAATGAATTAGTCTGGGCTATTCTTCACGGAAATGCCTACTGAGTAAATCTTGCATACTTGGACAAATCCAAAGTTTTCTTACGTGTGTTGGGCTTTTGCACACCTTTTTCTCATAGTTAGACTCTCACAAAGTCTGCTTTAGCATATTACACTCTTTTGCTTGTGGGAAAATCCATGATGGATTTCTCTTGACACCCCAAATATGTATTGAATATTATGTATTTCTCCCCCCCCCCTTTTATTGATTTGCTATTAAATACATTTCTTAGTGCTTTATAAACGTTGTGTTGTCTGGGCATTTAATTTGCTTAACAATACAAATTACATTCTTAATCTACACCTTGTTTTCCCCAACCATTAGTAAAATAAATTCCATGTTTGATAATATTCTATGTCCTCTTTCTGCTTAATTGTAAATGCCAATCCATCCATTTCCGCACAAGCTAGTATCTTCTTAACTATTTCTTCATCTTGCGGTATATCTTCATTTTTCCAGTATACAATGCAATGCAATGCAATGCAATGCAATGCAATGCAATGCAATGCAATGCAATGCAATGCAATGCAATGCAATGCAATGCAATGCAATGCAATGCAATGCAATGCAATGCAATGCAATACAATACAATACAATACAATACTGAATATTATGTATTTCTGTGCACAGGGATTTCCCCCTCTCTTCCTGATTAGGCAAAAGGGGCATTCAGTTGTGATATAGCTGTACCCTGGTGGCCTAAAGTAACACAAGCCACAAACAGCTATCCTTCTTGCAGCTTCCATGCTGTTTTGAGAAGATCTAATACCTCCAGGCTAAAAGCTACTCAGAAGACAAAGTGCATGACTGGGGAAGAGACAATTCTCTTAACCTTATCTCATTTTCTTCTCTTTTATCTTGCAGGAATAAACCCCATCCTTCTAAACAAAGCAGTCAAGCCAATGGTTTTATAACACCATTGTTATAAAAGTTTGAACGGAATCTGCCTGTCAAAGTAATGAAACTGAGAAAGGGAGGGTTTGTTTTTTTTGCCAGACAGGTATATATCATAATAATCAGTGTATTATGAATGTCCCTTGTGCCTGGTGCGCTTTATCACATCAATAAGAGCTGCAACATCATCTGGAATGGCTGAATGTTCAAACTGTTCCATGTAAAATGATGCCATACTATACCAGCCAGGAAAACAAACCTTTGAGAAGGCATAAATTCCACCCAGGAGATATTTTTTTCACTTTGGTGGCTTCCAATTTTTCAGAGTAGTTCCTCAGGGTTCCAAATGCTGCCCTTTGGAAGAAATATATTCCAGCACTCTTTGGCAGAGGCGGCCTTCATCCATCCCTTCCTTAAACCTGGCTGTCTTACACACGCTCCCAGTTTTCCATCACGGGAGGTATTTAAGAAGAGATTGTACAGTCATTTGTCCAGAATGGTACAGAGCAGGGGTGAAATTCAGCAGGTTCTGACAGGTTCTGGAGAACCAGTAGTGGAGATTTTGAGCAGTTTGGAGAACCGACAAATGCCACCTCTGGCTGGCCCCAGGAGTGGGTTGGGAATGGAGATTTTGCAGTATCCTTCCCCTGCCACGCCCACCAAGCCACGCTCACAAAACCAGTAATAAAAAAATTTGAATTTCAGTACTATTATACAATCTCCTCCTTGTGCAGGAGGTTGGATTAGAACAGGGGTATGAAACTCGAGGCCCGGGCGGTGCTTAGATCTGCCCCACGGGGCCACCCTGGAAATAGCGAAGGACTGGCCCATGTTGCTTCTGCCAGCAAAAACAGGCTCCCGAGCTCCGTTTTCAACGGTCACAGCCTCCTGCAACCCTCTGCCAGTGAAAATGGAGCTCAGGGCCCCATTTTCGCTGGCAGAGCACTAGGGCCACCACAGGGCACCCCCGACACAAGTGACGTCGAGTTGGCCACTCCCACCCTGGCCACACCCATCCCAGCTCCCTGAGGGCAAACACAACCCTGATGCGGCCCTCAATGGAATTGAGTTTGACACCCCTGGATTAGAAGATCTCCAATAACTCTGTGATTCTTGTTGTTCTGATCTCTGTCTCTCTGTCTCTCTCTCTCTCACACACACATTTTGATCACGTGATCACCGGGGTGCTGCAATCGTCATAAGTGTGAAAAATGGTCCTAAGTCACTTTTTCCAGCACCGTTGTAACTTTGGACACCCACTAAACAAACTGCTATAAGTTGAAGACTACCTGTAGACGAGTTTGCCCTTAAAAGCTGAATAATTCAGTGGATTTAAAGACCTCCTCTTACCTTCAAACATCTTTTTACTTTTATTTATTTATTTATTTGTCAACATGTACAAGGCAACAGGTATTTGTGTAGACATGGACATTTTCACACGAGATTGGTACAAATAGATGGATGTAAATAAATATAACATGGCCATGAACCCGCAAAATGAGTACATATCTTGCCAGTTCCAACTTGCATTCAAAAGCTGTGTCATCCTCACTTAATGCAGGAAAGCGACCATAACTACACAGCTTAAGTTGTGTTTTGCACCCAAAATCCTTGGGTCAAAGCAAGCTGGCATCCTGGAAGAGCCATTGGAGCTAATTTTGCTAAAACCACAATGTCGAATTGAGTTTTGTTTGCATCTGGCCCACCTCCCAGTCGATCCTCAGATCCAGAGCAAGTGCATCCATCATTCAGTGCAGCTAACAAAACCCCCTGTACAGTTTGATGTTTATTTATTGAACATGAACAAACATCAAAAACAGTTAATTGGGAAAATGGGACAAAAAACAGACGAAAGCAAGCAGGGAGAGAGACGGGAACAACAGGCAGGAGATAAAAGGTATGAGGCTTAATTAACAATGATCCACCTCCTCAATATATCTCTATCAGAAGACTCAGAATTTTCCAGAGTTGCTAGAAACAAAACTGAAGGTAATTAACAGGCCCCGGCCCCAAAGGAAGGTCCTTTGGCTTCTCCAACTTTAACAGACAATAGAGATGACACCAGTTGTTCCCATCTCTGTTCTGGACCCGAGAACGGAATAATTTGATGGATGGGGAATGAGGCACCCAACACTAAATAGTGCAATCTGGAATTCTATATATATAAAAGCCAAATCCCACTCACTCATCACAGAATTTCCACAACCGTAAAGCCTACAAACCTGAAATTTGTCACGTATGTTCCTCTCAGCTTCTAGGTGCTCGCTAAGAAAGGATTTTTCGAAATTAGTATCAGATCATTAGTATTTCATATACAGTAATTAACACGCTCTGATGCTAAGGAGTTCTACTCCCCGTCCCCACCTGAAAAGAACTCTGTTCCAACTGCCAGTTGCCTCACATTCCGTTACCTCAGTTCAAACTGCCAGATGTTCCACTCCTTCACTCAGGAGCAGTTTGGGCTCCTTACAGTACTAAATGTCAGTACCTCACAAAAATGTCTATGCCTTCCACCTATGAAACTGCTTCCAGACTCAAGGTGGCGGGAATGATATTCCTTTATGTGTTTCAATCACCAACCACCACTGAGCCAACTGATTGAACTGGAGTGAACTGGATTTCTCCTGCATTGCCCAATCACATAGTTTCGTTGTGAAGCATGGGTATCCAGCTAGTAATAAATATCTGCAAAACAAGGCTCAGTGTCCCTAGGTGTCACTGGAACATAAAAACATACAGGGAGTCCTTGACTCATGACTTCAATTGGGACCCGAATTTCAGACATAAGTCGTGATGGTGATATGTCGAGGCACCCATGTGACTGGACTGAACTGTATGACCTCTGGTGGTTGTTAATAGCAATAGCACTTAGACTTATATACCGCTTCACAGTGTTTTACAGCCCTCTCTAAGCGGTTTACAGAGTCAGCCTATTGCCCCCAACAATCTGGGTCCTCATTTTACCCACCTCAGAAGGATGGAAGGCTGAGTTCCACCTTGAGCCTGGTGAGATTTGAATTGCCAAATTGCAGGTAGCCAGCAGTCAGCCGAAGTAGCCTGTAGTACTCCATTCTAACCACTGCGACACCACAGCTCTTAAGTGAATAGGTCTGAATCATAAGGTTGTTGAGTGAATCGTCCGGTTGTAAGGTTTGAACCCATTCTCCCAAGCTGGTAGTTTTTTTTTGCTTGAAACTGACAAAAAGAAGAAAAAATGTCACAAATTGTAGTCACATGACCACAGGATGCCGCAAACAGTTGTAAATGTGAGCTGGTTGACAAGCATCTGAAATGCAGTCATTTGAACACAATGGGGGGAACATTGCAACATTAGGAGCTGTGGTGGCTCAGTGGTTAGAATGCAGTACTGCAGGCTAATTCTGCTGACTACCGGCTGCCTGCAATCCCACCAGGCTCAAGGTTGAACTCAGCTTTCCATCCTTCCGAGGCGGGTAAAATGAGGACCCAGATTCTTGGGGGCAATAGGCTGACTCTGTAAACCGCTTAGAGAGGGCTGTAGAGCAATGTGAAGCAGTATATAAGTGCTAAGTGCTATTGCTATTTTACAATGTCTGGAAGTGCTTTGTGGGTTGTAGAAAGTGGTGGGTTGCAGGCGGTACGCCCCGGTACGGGCGTACCGGAGCCTGCCTGGAGCACCGGGTCCTGTTCCAGTATGGTGCTCCAGAGGGACCACCTGCCCGCCCGCATTCCTTACCTGTTTTTAAACCCTTCAGTGCTTCTGCGCACATGCATGGTCTGTACAGTACCTGCGCGATGCTTTGCTGAGCAGCTGGAGCATCACGAAGTCTTGCGGAGGCGTTGCTAGATGGTAAGACGGATGCGCGCCTGCACGCGTTCATGTGGAGGACGGCAGTCCCCATTGCAACCGTACCAGTTGCAACGGGATCTGGAACCCACCACTGGTTGTAGAGCACCCTTTCCAAGGCTATCATAACTCCAACAGTTCGAGTTAGCTGCAACCTCACATTCCAAGCCCCATTCAGGCACAGCCAGCAACTTGATCTTTTGATTCTCCTCCCTGTCGCTGATTTCCTGGGTCAGGGTTCAACACTATGGACAAAGATCTGGAGCTCATCTTCATAAATAGAGGACCATCCTCTCCATTCATAAGGTGCTAAAATCCTGGGCTATAGAATGATGGCTTTATATGCTGAGGACATCGCTGAAAACGAATGCATTTTGCTTAACAATGAAGACGAATATACGTGTCCAAGGATAATGCTGTAGGATCTAATCAGGATCGGTCACCGGGACCAGAGGTTTTGTCTTCTGAGCATTCAGACTCGTTCAGGAGCCCATCTTCAGGGAACTTGTCCCTAGTCAGCTAAAGAAGCTAGCTCTCTTCCTTTACTAGGACTGGAGGCTAAAATATATAAAGAATGGCTGCAGGATTTGGGCATGTCTAGTTTAATGAAAAGATGGACTAAGGGAGACATGATAGCAGTCTTCCAATATCTCAGGGGCTGCCACAAAGAAGAGGGAGTCAAGCTATTCTCCAAAGCACCTGAAGGTAGAACAAGAAGCAATGGGTGGAAACTAATCAAGGAGAGAAGCAATTTAGGACTGAGGAGAAATTTCCTGACAGTTAGAACAATTAACCAGTGGAATGGCTTGCCTTTAGAAGTTGTGGGTGCTTCAACACTGGAAGTTTTAAAGAAGAGATTGGTCAACCATTTGTCTGAAATGGTATAGAGAGTTTCTTTCCTGAGCAGGGGGTTGGACTAGAAGACCTCCAAGGTCCCTTCCTTCAATTCAATTCCATTCCATTCCATCTTCCATTCCATTCCATCTTCCATTCCATTCCATCTTCCATTCCATTCCATCTTCCATTCCATTCCATTCCATTCCCTATTCTATTCTATTCTATTCTATTCTATTCTATTCTATTCCATTCCATTCCATTCTAATTCTAATTCTAATTCTAATTCTACTCTACTCTACACCCTACCCTACCCCACCCCACCCCACCGTATCCTATCCTATCCTATCCTATCCTATCCTATCCTATCCTATCCTATCCTATCCTAACCTCTAATATAGTTTTGTTTAAGGCCTGGCTTTTTTGTCCTCTCTGTTTTGCATCGCTTGGTATTCTACTCTAAAGGCAGGCAAGCATTTTGCATCAGTGGACAAGTTCGGGACTTTGAGAGCTTGTCACGGGCACATTACAATATGACAGGCTTGTGCATTCACAAAACAACTGCCACAAGTCTCCATGCCTGAATGGAAAACACTCTTTGATGAGAAGGCAAGTTTTGGCCCCTGATGGATGTGCACAATAGATGCACATAAATATTGAATATAAACAGATTTTTTTAATCCCTACACTTTATAAATGTTCACCCCTTTAAGGATCCCAAACCTTGAACTTTTCCTCGGGAATAAAGTGGATTTATTTGATCTCATTTTGCAGAGGAAACAAAAGTATATATATATATTTTAAAAAAAGTAGAGCACCATTGGGTAGAAGTGGGGGTAACACAGCTCGCTGACGCATAAAGAGCTCAGCCTTGGCAGGCTGGGAGTCTGCCCTTGGCAGATGGTACTACATCCTTGTGCCGAAATAGAAGAGGCGGCTGAGGCTGCGGTTGTAAATAAACAGGCCTCGTAGGTGTTGCTGTGTAAAGGATCAGAAGGGTTACACTGCTTAGAAGGAACAGGGATGTGCAGAAATACACACACACACACACACACACACACACACGTTTAGACTAGCCTTTAACAAAAGACTAGACATCTGAATAATTACGGTATCAGTGAATTTATTATTCCCACTTGCAATTTGTATACATATATATGTACACCAGTGGTGGGATTCAAAATGCTTTACTACTGGTTCTGTGGGTGTGGCTTTCTGGGCATGGCAGGGGAAGGATACTGTAAAACCTCCATTCCCTCTCCACTCCTGGGGGAAGGTTAATGCAAAATCCCGATTCCCTCCCTACCCCACTAACCTGCTTTCCTGTTCAGGGCAAGAAAAGAAGATCAGCTGGGAGGCTGGGAGGCGGGGAGGGGGCAGCCTATTTGCCGGTTCTCCAAACTACTCAAAATTTCCCCTACTGCTTCTCCAGAACCTGTCAGAACTGGCTGAATACTACTTCTGATGTGCACGTTTACAAAGAGAGGTATCTACTTTTCCACTCTGAATGTTTACTCAGAAAGGGTAACCTTGTGCTTACAACACTTCATCCTGGGCCAGGAAGTTAAATATAGCAGAATTCTGGGATTTGAAATCTACAAGTCTTAAACTTGCCAAGATTGACATCCCTGAGGAAAATGATAGTAGGATGTCAGAGTTAATATTACAATTAGTATCAATGCTAATACTACTCAAAAAGCTTCCTTTTTTATGACCCTGTAATCCCCTAATTCGGGGTAGTCGGGGCAACTGGATGGAGCTGAGCATTTTAATGGCCAGATGCCCTTCCTGATGCCTACAGAGAGTTAGCAGCAAATATTTTTGTTTTGGTCCCCAGGAGACAGAAATATCTGCCTCTACCTAGGACTGAACTCTCAACCTTTTGAGTGGGAAGAAAGCATCTTCACCTCTAGGCCACCATGCCACTCTAATTCTAATTCTATTCTATTGTAAGGTTATAGCATTGGAATCTTCCAAGTCTGAATGCGCTTCTCCCCTCCTTTGCTTTATCTATGAGGACTAGGGAGGGTTTTGTCTGTCTTTCTTACTTTTTTGTCTCAGATTCAGATTCCTTTATCTGATTGATGCCTTGATTGCAGCTCTTCCGCCTGTTCCTTGAGGTTATTCCTGCCTCCTTTTACAAGATAGCAGTCTCAATCATACAATCACACCCTGAGTACATTTTTATGTGCAGTACAAATAAGAACAAGCGAGGACTTCAATCATGTCATTGCGGCCACAATCTTGATTTTTTTTGACCCCTTTCCCTTGGAGGCTTCGGGAATGGAATGGGCTAACTTGCCACACCCAATTCACCATGGTCAACTCACCACAATCACCACAATCAATTTGCCACATCCAATTCGCTGCGGCCAACTTACTACGGCTGATTCGCTGCAGCCAAGTCACCATAATCAACTTGTCATGGCCAATTTTCTGTAGGATAGCTCGCCACGGTCAACTTGCCAATAAACTTTTCATTTTTCGTCATTCTCATTTCACTTTGTCCATCCTTTCTTTAATGATTCTATTCTGCTGTTTCTTTGATATTAGAGTAACTCTTGTCCTGCGATGAGTTGTGTCATGTTGAGTTGGCCATGGCAAGATGTTCTTTTTAAAAAACATTTTATTTGTTTTATTTATATTATTTTCCATTTCCATCAAACAGTGTGTGATCTGGGTACAGTTATTTGAACAATCATAATCCACATATTTGTTGTTGTATTCATCACAATAATATTAATAATATAACTATAACAATAATACATAATTGCATCATGTTTACGTTATCTCAACATTAATATTTCCTCTTTTTATATCTCCTCCTTTCCAGCTCCTGTTTATAATGTCTAAGCATTGATAAAATAGATCCCACATCAAAAAGTATTCACTCTCTTCTTTATCTTTAATAATAAGTGTTAGTCTGTCCATTTCTGTGCATTCTAATATTTTATTAATTACTTTCTCATCTGATGGGATCTCATCGTTTTTCCATTGTTGTGCAAATAGAATTCTGGCTGCAGTTAAACCGGAAAAATAGTTTTTTAATCACATTTTTCCGGTAGGAGGCCCAACAAAAATGTCTCTGGTTTCAAGTCTATATGCTGCTTTGTCATTTTTTTCCAACCAAGTATGTATTTTCATCCATTATTTTTTAGTTTTTGGGCAAGTCCACCACATATGATAGTATGAACTCAATGGTTGATTACACTTCCAACATTTAGTAGATCTATCTGTATACATTTTAGTCAATCTTGCCGGTGTGAAATGCCATTTATAAAACATTTAATGCAGATTTTCTTTATAGGCCGTTGACATAGTCAATTTAACATTTCTATCCCATACTTTCTGGCATGGCAAGATGTTCTGTGGTGAGTTGGCCTTGGAAAGTTGGCTGTGGTGAGTTGGCTGTGGTGAGTTGTCATAGATGCCAGGGTTCCAAATAGCATCCCATAGTAAATCAGAGTCCAAGGCAAAGTATTGCTCAAATTTCCAATTTATTAAGTGAGTCACGTTGGCATATCTGGGAAAACCTGAATCTGAAAGCTTCCCAGTTTTTCTCACCTATTTGATCTTGCCCACACACCCACAAGTCTATCACATGGTCCAATCTTCCACTGTCATGCTGGCAGTTCCACCCATCCAGTTCCGGTCAATTGCAGAGGTGCAAAAACAAAGGATGACCTTGGCTTTCTAGAAAGAATTCTATTATGGCTACATATCATCTAACTCCATACAATCCCCCCTCCCATTTTCTCACAATAGAAAATGTATAGTAGAATAATAGAAAGTGTGGCAGGCCAAAGATCCAAAAGAAAGATGGCTGCAGGCCTGACAATAGACTTTTCTGGAAAAGGGTTCTCTCCCCAATTTGCTTTCCTTTGAGTTATCCTTTCTACCAAAGAAAGAAGAAAGTCATGGCCAGATGAAATACATTTGATTTTGTCTTTGGTATGAGAACAGCTGCTAATTTGAAGTGTTTCATTTAATCGCTTAAAAAAAAGAGGATTTTTTTTGGTATATTGGATCAGAATGATGCATTGACTTTGAATAACATTGCTGTAAAAAAAATCACCCAAAGTGAAATTTGATAGGATCCAATTTTGAGGAGGCGAACAGAAAAGGCCTCCTTGGGCAAAACACCTGTGAACTTTCAAGGAAAGCCAATTTTTTTTCCTAAAGTCTATTCTTCTCACAGCTGCTTTAGTCCATCCCTGGACTGTCACTGAATTATGCCCGAAGCTAACACTGAAGCATATTTGAAAATCTTCCTTGGGTGATACTTAAACATTGATAAATTAGGATTCCCCTGGAATGCACTAATGCACCTATAGATACAAGGGACATAGATATATAGATTGGAAAAAGTTGATTTGGGGCTCTGTTTGATTTCTGACTTGAAGAGATTATTATTGCTTCTTCAATTTTAATTGAACATATTTAATAGGACTCCTAGATTGCTATGCAAACATGTAAATTATTTAGCAGAATCAACAATCCTATCACTGTTTGTGATGCAGCTCTTGATTAGAAAGCTGAGTGGAAGGAGCTGGGTATTAGAGAATATTGTGTATAAAAAATATTTTGTATCCTCAAATACATAGGCAAAGGTAAAGGTTCCCCTCGCACATATGTGCTAGTCTTTCCTGACTAGGGGGCAGTGATCATCTCCGTTTCGAAGCCAAAAGGCAGCACTGTCCAAAGACGTCTCTATGGTCATGTGGCCAGCATGACTAAATGCCGAAGGTGCACAGAATGCTGTTACCTTCCCACCAAGATGGTCCCTATTTTTCTACTTGCATTTTTATATACTTTCGAACTGCTAGCTTGGCAGAAGCTGGGACAATTATTGGGAGCTCACTCAGTTATGTGGTGCTAGGAATTTGAACCGCTGAATTGCCAACCTTTTTGATTGACAAGCTCAGCGTCTTACCCACTGAGCCACCACGTCCCTTTCAAATGCATATATCTGGTTAATTAGTGTACAGTGCAAATACTAAGGAACTAAATTGCCTGAGAATGTATAAAAGCAGGACAGTCTCTTAGCATTATCTAGCATTACAAAGTTAGGTAATATTATGTTTGTTACACTATCTGCCTCTTAAAATGGTGTCCAAAAGAAGAACAATGGACAGCAAAAGCATATATTGTAAATCAAAACAATTACATATTGACAGAGTTGGAAGGGACCTTGTAGGTCATCTAGTCTAACCTACCGTTAGCAGGAGACCCTACAGCATTTTTGACAGTTGGCATTTCAGTCTCTTCTTGAAAGCTTCCAGTGATGAAGCTCCCATAATTTCTGAAGGCAACTTCTGTTCCATGGGTTGATTGTCGTCACTGTCAGAAAATTTCTCCTTATTTCCAGGTTAAATCTCTCCTTGTTCAATTTCAATCCATTAATCCTTGTCTGGCCTTCAGGTGCTTTGGAAAATAGATTGATCTCTCTGTAGCAGCCCCTCAAATATTGGAAGACTACTATTGTGTCTTCCCTGGTCAGTCTCTTTACTAGACTAGTCATGCCCAGTTCCTATAACCATTCTTCATATGTTTTAAATTAAATTAATTAATTAAATTAATCATACAATTAAAATAATCATACAAATATCAAAAGAAAGAGGATTTACAATGCAGTCTGAAAGCAGGTTGTGCTTGGAGCAATTTGTTAAGCTACAAAGAATTTTTTTCTGGATGGAAAAAATGTTTTCAGTTGTTTATATGGAATAGCACAGGAACTACTTATCCTTTTCTCCAGAAAATAAATGCAAATATTTTGTCCCTATCTTTGGATTTGCAGACAGATGCAATGGTTGGACAGAACAGACTTTTGATGGAAAACACTGTATGTGAAGCTGACAAGGATCCAAAATATTCTGCTTTGCCCAGACCTATTCTTTATCCATGAAGTCCATTCTCTTCTTTTTCTGCCCTACAGTGCAACAAAAAAAAGTAGAGAATTCATACTGAAATACACCGATCAAAAACATTTTCTATCAAAACAATACATCTATAGCTATCGTTGTTTGTAAAACAAGCATTTGAAAACATAACCTCCTGCATCTCTTAGGCAGAATACACCGTCAGCACATTCAGGAAAACTACAGTAGCCTAAATTATTTCTGATTTCCATGTTAGTTCAAGTGAGTATATATTTGGTTTGCATAGTTTATGTCAGCGTTTGCAGAGACTGAATTTCTCAAGCACCCTTAATGCAGTGCAGAGTCACATAATACACTTTCTGACACATTTGAAGCAAGCATGCCAGGGGTTGGCACTAAAGCCATTATCATCATCATCTCCTCCTCCTCCTCCTCCTCCTCCTCCTCCTCCTCCTCCTCCTCCTCCTCCTCCTCCTCCTCCTCCTCCTCCTCCTCCTCCTCCTCCTCCTCCTCCTCCTCCATCATCTCCATATTTGGGGGGTTATATATCTGCAGCATGGGAGAATGCACTACTGTTATACTGTAGATTCCCAGGCAAATGCACACTTTGGGGGCATAATAATTTCATTGTGGTATTTGGGATGAGGGTTATTTATCTGTTTTAGCAAAAGAAATGCCACTGGGACAATGTATGTTTTTTTTCCTTGATGCATCCTGTACAGCAAAATTGTTCAGCTAATTGAATAATGACCTTCTCCAGAGTATAAGTGCAGTCAGACTGAAGTGTAGAGCTATTCCTTAATTCCTTCATCTGCTTCTTAAGTAAACTTTTCAGGCCCATGCTTACTGACCTCATGAGGGTCTTACTTAATGACTGTTTTCTTATCTACTTGTCACTGTTCTGTACCATAATGGTTGAGGTTTTTCAGGCTTAGGTGGAGAATCTCTTAAGTAGAACATGAATCTTCTTTTTCTGAATTCCAATGCAGTCTGGACAGGTAAGAAATTTCATGTATGGAGGCATCCTGGTTTTGATTGATATTTTGTAAGAACGTCTATAGCCTTGTTCCTCTTCACTTCCTCTATGAGTAATAGACGACCCAGCTGTCAGAACTTTGCAGAGATGCTACTTCTAGTTAGGTCAGTGAGAGAGACAGCTACAGAATGGTGAAGGCTAGATTTGAGACCCAGTTGCTATAAAGACTGGAAGTAGGACAGAAGTGCTGATCTTACCATTTGGCCAAAAGTGTTTCAGCAGTAGAGGAGGAACTGAAATAGATGATTAGAATGGAATTCCGATTTGTAGAAGTTCTTTAGATAAACTCTTTGGGTGGGAGACAATGAGACAACAAAGGAAGACTGGATTTTGTATCAAAGTAGCATGTACTGCTTGTGTAAGGCTGCTGGGTGGGGGACTGGGTTGGATAGGTTTTGCAGCAACTTTAGCTTTTCAGGGAGAAGGCCAGGAAGGCTTGCATAGGAAGGCATGTGGCTATGAATGGATATTAATTATTATTTATTTATTACTAGCTGAATACCTGTGCTCCACTACAAAACTATGTGATTAGGCTTGATAAATTGACACTTACAGCTTGAAAATTAATGAGTAGTTATGATCAGCCTCTCTTCTCTCCTTCTCTCCTCAGGCTTGCCCCACCGAGGCCTCTCCTATCTTATCCCCTTCTCTCCCTCAGGCTTGCCCCACAGATGTTTTTCCTCTCCTATTCCCCTTCTCTCCCTCAGGCTGGTCCCATTGATCCTCTCCTCTCCCCTTCTCTCCCTCAGGCGTGCCCCACAGATACCTCTCCTATCTTATCCTCTTCTCTCCCTCAGAACTGCCCCACAGAGGCCTCTCCTATCTTATTTCCTTCTCTCCCTCTCCCTCCCTCAGGCTCCTTTCCAAACTTTCAGCCCACAGGCCAGATGAGTCATGTGTTGGCCATGCCCAAGTGGCAGTTGGAACAGAGTTATTTTCAGGTTGGGAGGGTGAGTAGAACACCTAACTCCTTAGCATCAGAGTGTGTTATTAATTATATAAGAAATACTAATGATCTGATGGTCATTTCGAAAAATCCTTTCTTACTCAGCACCTAGAAGTCAAGAGAAATATACATGCCAAATTTCAAGTTTGTAGGCTTTACGGTTCTGAAATTTATTGACCAGCCATCTTACCACAAGATAACTCTGGGCAGTTAGATTGGTGGTGGGTAGAATGAGTGAGGTGTGTTAGAATGGTGTGTGTAAGAACCAAACTAGGTCTTCAGATGTGCCCCACACACGATAGTCCATGCTGGTTTATTGTTTGTTGGTCAAAACCTCCTGGAGAAAAGGAGAAGTGAGTGCAAAATGCTGGGGGCATTACGGCGATGGCTTGTTTTGAGACTATGATAGGAGAAGAAAGTACATGTGGGTTGTGGATTAGTGCATTTTTCTTCTTCTAAGCTAGTTGCCAATATTCTGGTTTGTGGTAGCTCAGTTGTTTTCTTGCTGGAGAACACAAGGTCTGTACAAAATATCATACTATCCATCCACAATGTGATGGTAGATAAGCAGGTAAACCTGTATAACTGAAACTTGACTTGACAGTGGTGAAGAAGTAGCTCTATCAGAAATCTGCCCATTCAGGTTTCAGCTCCTAAAGTAGTCATCAATGTATACAAAGTCCCCTTGGATGGACAATTGAACGGAAGAACACGTCGTCTCAGGAGTCTGAGAGCTGTAGTCCAATTATTTACGGAAGGTGCTTTTGTAGCACCTGGTCTTATGGTTTTGAGTGTCCCTGAACTTTTGAGACAATATTCTTTTTGGCATGGCAAAATAATGTTCTGTATTGAAATAAAAATATTAATAAAAAGTGGACTTTATGTGGCCTTCATCACAGTGTCCCATATTGGCTTGGATAATGCAGGTATTTCCTAGAAGAGTGTTTCTCAACTTTAGCAACTTTAAAATGTGTGGATTTCAACTCCCAGAATTCACCAGCCAGTCATGATGGCTGAGGAATACTGGGGGTTGAAGTCCACAAGCCTCGAAGTTGTCAAGTTTGGAGACCCCTGCTCTAGGGCATGTTTCTCAACCTTGGCAACTTTGAAATATGTGGACTTCAACTCCCAAAATTACTCAGTCATCATGGATGGCTGGGAAACTCTGGGAATTGAAGTCCACAACTCTTAAAGTTGTCAAGTTTGGAGATCCCTACCCTGGAGCTTTCCTAAAGGGCATAAAATCCATCTCCATGTATATCTTGTCTGGTAAAACATTTGCCAGGAATATTTTTTTCGTTCTTCTGGCCACTCTGACTTGTTCAGCAGTGTCCAAATTTTTCTGCGATTTGGATGCTTCAGGTTAAGGTAAAGGTTCCCCTTGCACATATGTGCTAGTTGTTCCTGACTCTAGGGGGCGGTGCTCATCTCTGTTTCAAAGCCGAAGAGCCAACACTGTCCAAAGACATTTCCATGGTCATGTGGCCGGCATGACTAAATGCCAAAGGCGCACAGAACGCTGTTACCATCCCACCAAAGTTGGTCCCTATTTTTCTGTTTGCATTTTTACATGCTTCCGAACTGCTAGGTTGGCTAGGACAAGTAATGGGAGCTCACTCCGTACACAGTGCTAGGGATTCAAACCGGCAAACTGCTGACCTTTCTGGTCAACAAGCTCAGCCTCTTAACCACTGAGCCACCCTTTGGATGCTTAGCTTTATCCAACTTAAGCAAGAGCATCTGATACTCAACTTTGGTATGCTCAGTGAGCAGGTTCTAAGGAGTTTCTAGGAGGTGCCTTCAGCCAGGCAGGTAAGAAAGGAAACAAAATAAAACCAAATCACAACGGACATCGGAATAGAAGAAGACATTAAGGGAACAGGCCGAATCGATAGACTTTCTAGTTTTCTTCAGGAAAGATCTTTTATCTGTAAGTCTCCTGCTGTGGCTTGGACTGCTAACTTGGGCCAAGGCGGATGGAAAGTTTACTAACAATGTGTAAGCAACTGGTATCTCTGAGAGCAGAGTACAAAAGCATCTTTTTTCCAAAGAAAAAGAATGTGCTCTTTGTTATTTACACATTGTTTTCCTGAGTTGAGATAGTGATCTCTGGTGCACAGGAGTGGGCTTCAAAAATTTTACCAACTGGTTCTCTGCCCAGTTGCTGGGTGGGCGTGGCCATGGTGGGTGTGGCTTAGTCAGTCTCCTGCACCGTGGCAGGGTAGCCGTTTTTGCCCTCCCTGGGCTCCGGAGGTTTTCCCTGAGCCTCTGGGAGGGTGAAAACAGCCTCATCTGGGTTCCGGAGGCTCCCCGGAGGCTGGAAATGGGCCCATTTCCGGTCTTCCTGAGCCTCCAGGAGGCTCGTTTTTTTGCCCTCACCGAGCTTCCGTGCAGGCCCTGCACTTCCCTGGCATCCAAAATGGGCTGCGTGAAGATTCCTGGGAGGAGCGGGGTGGGCGTGGCCATCCAGGAGTGGGATTTGGGGTATAGAATCTTTGCTAGAGGATCGCCCGAACCCAGGCAAACCCGAAGCAGCCTATGCCATTGCAGAATCTCCAACTTTACACCACCAGTCTCAAGCTCCTTTCAGAAGGCAAGCTCTTCTCCTCCTTTCCCTGACACAGGCAGACCACTCTGAGGAACAGAAACTATAGAGTTTTTTCCTGAGCTCCTCAGCCTGTCTGCAGTCAGATTCAGAAGCCTCTCCTGCAGAAGGCAGATTCAACACAGTCACTCCAGGATCTTCCAAGAAGAGGGAAAGGTCCACCCGCTCCACATCTCCCCAAAAAGACAGGACCTGGAAAGCTGGCATGGCCTCCTCCATGACTCAGCAGAACCAGGAAAAATGGCTACCTGTCCTGTCAAGGCAACAGAAGTCTGATCCAGAATGGAACAAAAGCCCAAACTCAGACAAAGAAGCTCATAGGACCCTCCCACTTGCACCAAGGGGTGTCCCCTTCTTCTGACATATAGGGCCATGCAAAAAGACTGCCCAGCAAGGTTTCTTACCACTCAGAACCAATCACAAGACTCCTCAGCAATAGGAGCAACAAAAGTAGCTTTGAGGACATGTTTTAAGTCACTTTTTTCAGTGCCATCATAACTTTTAATCACTGTTAAATGAATGTCGTAAGTCAAGGACTGCCTGTAATGCATGAGTATAAATGTCTTGGTTTTTACAGTAAAGTCCCTCATTTGTTTAAGTGCCCTCCATGCTTATGTCGCCATCAGTTCCTAACCTGGCCCATTCTCTGACAGTCTGCACTCCCACACTAATGCTCATATCCAAAAGGCATCTACTGTATACTGTATACAGACATCTACTGTATTTTTCTGAGTATGAGATGTACTTACCCCCCAAAAGAGGGTGAAAATTTGGCTGTGTCTTATACACAGAATATAGCCCCATCTACCCGCTGGCCCCCACCCTTTGGCCAATTTCGGCCTCTGTGCATTGCGTTTTAGACCTGTTCCAGGATGGAGGGATTGCCACAGACTATCGCCGCCTCTGTGCCTCACATTTTCAGCCTACGAACGCTCTGTTTCAGACCCATTCAAGGCTGCGGGGATCGCCATAGCACATCACCACTGATTGCCGCTGATCACCACTGATCGCTGCTGATCGCCGCTGATCACCGTTGATCACCGCCAATCGCTGCCTCCGTGCATTGCATTTTTGGCCTCCACATGCCCTGTTATGGCCTCTGTGCGTCGTATTTTTAGGCAGTTCCAGGCACCAGGGATCAGCAGTGGCAATGGCGCCTGCCAAAAACTAAGGTGCGCCTTATACTCCAGAGTGTCTTATACTCTGAAAAATATGGTAAATGCATTGTCCATAAAGGATATAATTCTGGCTTCCCCTGTGTGTAAAAGAGAGTGTCAACTCAGAAAGCATCCCTGACCTGCTCTCGAGTTGCCATAGGCAAGGGGGATGGGGAGCAGTGGTGGGTTCCGGATCTCGTTGCAACCAGTACAGTTGCAATGGGGCCCGGTGTCCTCCACATGAATGCGTGCGGTGCACGTGCATGTGTCTTACCATCTAGCAATGCCTCTGCAAGCTTCCACGGTGCTCCAGCTGCTCAGTGGAGCATCATGCAGGTGCTGTATGTGCCATGCATGTGCGCGGAAGTGCCGAAGGGTTTAAAAACAGGTAAAGAGCGTGGGCAGGCAGGTGGGCCCCACGAAGTACCATACCGGAATGGTACCTTGTGCTCCGGGCAGGCTCCGGTACACCCATACTGGGGCGTACCACCTGGAACCCACCACTACACGGCAGCCACAAACAGAAGCACATCTTTCTATCTTTCTCAAGGCTGTGTTCCAGGTTACCCGCAGCAGCTGGATGGGCACGATCTCTACAGCTCACAAAAGTCCTCCATTGGAGAATGTGATTTATGATACACCCTGGGGGGAGGGGGGAAACAGGGTCATAATTGGTTCATAAATTATGTGAGGTCAGAATTGGCTTCACTTGGGTACATGCTGACATGTTGCTCCTAATAAATAACTGGATTTCTTTTGAAGCTTGGTTCACGACTCATGGTTTAATTAGGACACCTATCAGAATCCTGGCAGAGAGATCTCTTTCCCCGAATTTGGCATGGAGATACAGAAAGGAAAAATAAAGGTTGCAGGTTCTTGCTTAAAGCTTCTGGAAGAAAAGGTACTTAGAGGATCTTTGTTCTATACTGGCTGTTGCTCACACAAGGAAGATCAAGGTGAGGTAAGCCTCAGGTATATTCAGGTAAGAAAGGGGCACATTTAAATGACCAGAATTTTACCTAGAATTGGGACATCAGGGTTTAATCCACCACCCAAGTAATGATATGAGCCACGGTGGCTCAGTGGTTAGAGTGCAGTACTGCAGGCTACTTCTGCTAACTGCCGGCTGCCTGCAATTTGGCAGTTCATATCTCACCAGGCTCAAGGTTGACTCAGCCTTCCATCCTTCCAAGGTGGGTAAAATGAGGATGCAAATTGTTGGGGCCCATATACTGACTCTGTAAACAGCTTAGAGGGGGCTTTAAAACACTGTGAAGTGGTATATAAGTCTAAGTGCTATTGCTAAGTGCTATATGATCTTAAATGTGCTAGTGAGATAAAATCCTGGAATGATAGAAGCAACATACCATACTTTTTAGAGTATAATACGCACTGGAGTATAAGGTGCACCAAGATTTTGAAGAGGCAAATTAAAAAAAAAAGTTTTTGCACTCTGCAGACCTCCCAAAAATGGGTAGTTTTTCACAAAAATGGGCCTTTTTGTCAAAAAAAGGGCATGTATAACCTTTAGGTGGCTTGTAGAGTGCTTCTGGGGGCTGGGGGGGGGGCAAAATGAGCAAAAAACAGCCCATTCTTCATGAAAACAGCCCATTTTTTGCTCATTTTCGCCCTCCCCAGCCCCCAGGAGCACTCTTGAAGCCTTGTAAAGGTACAGATTTTTACCCTCTTTTTTGAGGGAAAAGGTGCATCTTATACTCCGAAAAATACGGTATCTCAGATAACCACATTCCTGCAATAACTGTCATCCTTTTGGACAACCTCACTAACTAGTGATGGAGCTTTTAGTATGAAGGGTGTTGACATTACCAATGCAATATCCTGTCTTCTTGCTTCCATTCCATGTTACTCCCATCCCCTGATTTCTTCCAAGGAAATGAGTGACAAAGCCTAATGAATCATATAGATCAGTGATGGCGAACCTATGGCACATGTGCCACAGGTGGCACGCAGAGCCATTTGTCAGGGCACGTGAGGCGCTGCCCTGTTAGCTGGCCAGCGTGCATGCGCGTGCTGGCCAGCTGAATTCACCCTTTTTTAAAGCCATTTTTCGCCCTCCCCAGGCTCCAGAGGCACTTAAAACAACCCTCCTAGCAAACCGGAAGTGATTTCCAGTTTGCTCGGAGGGTCATTTTGACTGCTTCGGAGGCTTCAGGGAAGCCTCCTGAAGGTCCCTGAAGCCTCCGGAGGGCTTCCCGGGGGCGGGGGAGGCTGTTTTCATCCTCCCCATGCTCCTATAAAGCCTCTGGAGCCTGGGGAGGGCGAAAAAAGCATGCAAAAATGGGGGGGGGAGTCGCACCTGTAGTGTGTGCATGTGCACTGGGAGGTCGCGCATTCCATAATGGGTGCAGCACGCCTGCACACGACCCCCTGCACTCTCCCCATTTATGGCACACGAGCCAAAAAAGGTTTGTCATCGCTGATATAGATCTTGATATCCAAACAAGGAGAAAAATGGTACATCATCATTAGAAGATCTTGTAAGACTCAAAAGCTCACATGAAGTTCAACGGTCTCTTCTTCCAGATTCCCCAGAAGTCCTGCTCTGTTTATTAAATGAGTAGGTCATACTGTCTGTCTGTGATTCTCTATTTACCCGGGTGGGAAATATGGACTTTAAGGAAGTTCCTGCTTCCCTACAATTTCCTTCAGCCAGATCATATCCATCTGTACAGCTAAAGATGCCTTAAACCTGTTTCATTTGCAGGTTGGAATGAGATAGAAGCAAAATCTGAAGGCCCAGCAGAGAAATAAAAAGTCAAAGGCAAGTAGGTGCCATGTTTAGGAAAGTCTTTCAGAGTAAGATAACCTCCGAAGTTCTGAAAGAAGTCCAAAGTAATTAAAATCAGCACAGGCAGCAGCAGCTTTCAAACTTTCTGTCATTGAAGATCAACTTGACACAACTATTTAAAGGACGAGTGTTTGGCTTGAGGTCTGAGACCAACTGAGTTTAAGAGAAGCTGGCTCGCCCTTCCTGATCTTAGCATCAGGGAGTCTACGGAGTATGTTTGTAGGATCTGCTTCTTCTGAATTTTGGCTCTGGGTCAAGGTGAGTATATGCCAACTTTGCTTCTCCACTAGGCCTCCAACCTCATACTTAATGGCTCAGGTATGATGGCGCCCTGCTGAAGGGATAATGTTGTTCTCATCATCAAACAACATTTGCCATCAATTTGCCCTTGTTTGATGTGTTTGGAAAGAATGAAACCAAAGCCTTACTGATTCTTGAACACAAGGTAGAATCTTCTCAGGAGGCTTTGAAGTGAACATTTATGCTCTATTATTCATGATGCTTGAAGCAGTATTTTTAGCAATGCTTATTATTGTTGCTTTGCTTTACACCGCTTCTATTTACCCTCATCTATACTGTACTTTCTCTTGCTTTGTTCAGATGTTAGGTGACACTAAAGAATGCTAAATCAAAGCCTTGAGTGAGTTAAAACGTTTTACAATCTGTTCCCTGCATTCCGAGTCCATTCTGACAAGATGCAAACAGCTGCATAATTTTCTGACTTAATTGCTTCCAATCAAAAGTATCAAAGAGCTCATTATTGCCATGTTTTTGTCTTCTTCGCCCCAATTAACAGGTAAAGGCAACAGCTGCCAACCAGAACTCGAAGAAGTTGAGGCTCTTCTGACAATCACTGATTTATTACATCTGGTGTCTTCTCGTTTTTTTATCCTAGCAACAATCTTGCTATTAGATATAGCATTTCCATCCACCAAATTGTTTCTTTAATGGTTCAGAATAGAGACCGAATCAACTGGTGCCCTACTTTCCATCTCTATTATGATGTACATAAAAAGATTAAGGTTGAAATAATTGAAGACCACACCTTTTGGGGCTCATGCCAGTGTTTCTCACCATTGGAAACTTTAAGTTGTGTGAACTTCAACTCTTAAGACTTCCCCAGTCAGTAATGTTGACTGAGAAGTTCTGGGAGCTTCTCAACCTTGACAATTTAAAATTGTCAAGGTTGAGAAACTGTGATCCATGCTAATTACCCACAGCATTTGCATGGGAAGTTCTGTAATTTTCGAGGGAGACCAGGGCTGTCAAACTCAATTTCATAGAGGGTCGCATCAAAGTTGTGCTTGACCTTGGAGGATTGGGGTGGGCACGGCTAGGCTGGAGGTGCTAGCTTGACATCACTCGTGTTGTGGGCATCCGTCTCCCATTTTTGGCTGCAACTGTTTCCTGCAACCCTCTCCCAGTGAAAATGGAGCTCGGGTAGGGCTGCTCCCCGCCATCCCAAGCTCCGTTTTCACTGGCAGAGGACCCTGGGCCAGTCCTTCACTGTTTCCTGGATGGCCCCAGAGGCCACATCTAAGCTTCCCATGGGTTGGATGCAGTGGTGGGTTCTGGATCCCATTGCAACTGGTATGGTGCAATGGGGCTGGGCGTCCACCACACGAACACTCACAGAACATGCGCGCAGCATGCATATGCATACTTACCACCGCGATGCTTCACGATACCTCCGCAACACTCCAGCTGCTCGGCGGAGCATCACGGAGGCGCCATACGCTCCGTGCACGTGTGCAGAAGACCCAAACAGCTCAAATACAGGTAAGGAGCACGGGCGGGTGAGTGGGCCCTCTAGAGCACTGTACTGGAATGGTACCTGGTGCTTCCAGCAGGCACCAGTACGCTCGTACCAGGGCGTACCAGTCGTATCCCACCACTGGTTGGATGCAGCCCACGGACCTTGAGTTTGACGCCCCTAATGTAGACAGATACATAGAAATACATAGAAAATATACATGGTGGATTGTTGTTCATGTCTCTTGTTTTTGCCTGCTTTTTGTCCCAATTTGTCAATTAACTTTTTTGTTGCTTGCTGATGTTTAATAAATAAATACCAAGCTTTACTTTTGCTAGCAGTAGTAAGCAGTATTCATGCTTTCTCTAATCTGCGATACAGACCGTTTGTGTTTGTTTAAGATGCAAACTAAATAGGAAATTACTCAGAATAATTTTAAGTACCTGTTGGACAGAAAAGGAGTGTGGTTGAACGGGGACTTGAAAGCGGACTGTCCCTGATCCAACTGGAACATCTTAATCATTCCTGCACACTGGCTTTTAATCATAGTTTACATGGTTAACCCCATTTTCTGGACTGTACAATACACTGAAGCATAAAATATCCATATGGTGTCTTTGGATACTTTAGGCTAAAACGCGATTGACTAATTCATGGTTCATTATGTCGTATTAACATAGCCTCTGCCTGATAAATTTTCCAAATCTACAAAATTGTACAGAACACAGCTTGACAGGCTTTTGTTTGTAAACCCAGGTGTCCTTCCACTGACCATCTTTAGAATTTTAGCTCTTCAAACTTGGTCCTTTCTTTGTGTGTTCTACAGTTTTCTTTTCCTGTCGAATAAATCTGTTTCTGATAAAAACCCACCCTTTTGATGTCATTAGTTGCTTTGGACAACAATCCCGCCCCCCCCCCCTCCTATTTCATTTCACGGACCTTAACATTTTCTAACAGAGCTGAATTAACATGGGATGGAGAAGGATTGAAGCCCAGATAAAAGGTTATATGTTAGGCATGAAGAATCAGGAACACAAGTTAAGTTGCAGTTCAACTGATTTATTGCTCGTGCCTGGACTGTACACACACGAATCTAATCAACTAAAAGTCAGTACTAAATTGGGGCTAGATTGGTGCTAGAGTTTACAGAATTATAGAAGAGCTGAACTTGGACTATTTGTGGAAATATAACAACTCCAGGATGATTCCTCAGAATCAGAATAGGGCTGGAAGGGACCTTGGAGATCAGCTAATCCGGCCCCCTGCTCAAGCAGGAGATTTATACCATTTCAGACAAGTGACTGTTCAGTCTCTTCTTAAAAATCTCAATGATGAAGCACCCACAGCGTCTGAAGGCAACTTCTGTTCCATTGGTTAATTGTCCTCCGTGTTAGGAAGTTTCTCCTCAATTCCCGGTTACTTACCCTCCAGTGGTGAAATTCAATTTTTTTTCCCTACCGGTTCTGTGGGTGTGGCTTGGGTGTGGCTTGCTGGTGGTGGATCACGTGACTGGGTGGTCATGGCCAACTTTTTAAAAACTTTTTTTTAAAGCATTTTTTAATCACCAGTTCTCCTGAAGAGAGAGAACTCCCGGGAGAACTGATAGTTTAAAAAATGCTAAAGAAAGTTTTTTAAAAAGTTCAAACGATTGCACGGCACAGCTGAATGTCACACAACTGACCACACTCTGGAAGCCTTCCAAAGCCTATATATGTCCATTTTTGCTAAGGGGGCGGGGTTTGGGGAGGCCAAAAATGCTGTATTCAATGTATAAGATGCACCCAGATTTTCACCCACTTTTTTGGGGGGAAAAGGTGCGTCTTATACTCCGAAAAATATGGTAATAGTAAGTAAATATGTATTGAATACACAAGAGACTTGTGTTATACTCTGTATGGTGGAGAGATCGCCAAGACGGTTTCACCATGTCCAACATTTTTTTTCTTTTAACACTAAAAGTTTTAATTTTTTTTTTAAAAAAAGATGAATTGACAATTGTTTTTTTATCTCTTTTGTATTCAATCCTCTGATTGTTCCTTGGAAGATTTAACTCCATCTGCCTTTGTACAAGGGATGAACATTAATGGCCAGTTCTTTGTTTCGCTTTTTATTTCAAAAGTCTTGCTTTGGCTTGGGGGAAAAAAAATCACTGGGAGATCTAAAAGATTGAAAAGTAATCCTTCCTGCAAACAAAAAATGGTGACAGTCACAAGGATTTGATTCATATTCCAGCAATGACATCTGTAGAAACTGTTTGAAGATTTGAGTTCACTAGGAGCTTGGTTAGCGAATGTGCTTCTGAGCTCATGAAAAATACTGGGTGATTAAGTCGCATAAAGTACTGTTAAAAAGAATGCGGTGCTCTTAATATATTTGCCTTGCATGTGGAATGTGGCCTGGCTGAGCTATCAATGAATGTCAGCAGATATTCATTATAACGGAAGTAAAAATTAGATTTAACTACATAGCAAAGGAAAGCTTATCTAAGCTATGTCTTTCAACCATGAGAGAAATTGGAAATATCCTTGCTTCTTCGAACCATGTTTAACTGACAATAGGCCAGGTTGACACGGGGGAGGGTGAAGAACCTTTCTCTTATATTTACCCTTAAATTCAAAATGGTTGATAGATGCAAAGAAGTGATAGAGGATCCAACAAAACCCTCCTTATTTGGAAGGCAGCCATGAACCGGACAAAAAAACGGTTGAGGAGTTAGTATGGTTTCCTTTAGAAGCATAGGTAAAGGTAAAGATTCCATGGCACATGCATGCTAGTTGTTCCTGACTCTAGGGGGCGGTGCCCATCTCCGTTTCAAAGCCAAATAGCCAGTGCTGTCCGAAGACATCTCCATGGTCATGCGGCCGGCATGACTAAATGCCGAAGGCTCACGGAGTGCTGTTTCCTTCCCACCAAAGTGGTCCCTATTTTTCTACTTGCATTCTTTACATGCTTTCGAACAGCTAGGTTGGCAGAAGCTGGGGCAAGTAACAAGAGCTCACCCTGTTACGCAGCACTAGGGATTCAAACCACTGAACTGCTTGATCGACAAGCTCAGCGTCTTAGCCACTGAGCCACCTTTAGAAGCATACTTGATATCAAACCAAGAAGGATGGTAATATCACCCTAGTGAGGCTTAATTCCCCCTTCTCCCTAAAACTAGGTCATAATGGTTTTCCTGCACTCTTGGCAATTTGGCAACAGTCTCAAGTCAGGAAGATCCTATCCAAAGAAGTAGGGAAGCCACTACCTGTCCCACGTCTGATATGCACACACACACAAAATACAGATTCAAAGCTTGAGTTGCTTTGAACTGGCAGGCAGGGCCTATATGCAGAAGCACAAATGATTTCAAGCATCTCCATCAGATGCCAGTTCAGAGGAGTAAGAGGAGTTGGAGCTGGGACCATCTGATGTGGATGGCATGGTCCCCTTGAATGGAGAGTCCAGGGGCTGAGGATAAAGCAGTCCCAGGGCCATCTGGCAGGGCAGGAGGCAGATGACTGGACAGAGAGCTGCTGCAAGAGCAGATCAGCTGCGGAGGGCCACCACAGATGACAGGTTATAGACCACCTGCGATGAGGAACACTTGCCTTCCCTGCTTGATCTGTGAGCAGCAGAACAGAGGGAGGTCCAGAGGAATTTGGTGAGGTAGCTCGCAAGGAAGCAGCCCCATCCCTCCTCACAAGGAACACCTGGGGAAAGGATTTAACTGGACATTGGGGGAAGGTTTGTTTGTTGGGAACATCTGTTTGCTTTGATGTGCACCTTCTTTGCTTTCGTGAATAATGTCTTGTGAATCTTGGATTGTGTTTCTTTGCTCTGAACTTTGAACTTCGTTTGTGGACTTCGGACTTGGCTCTCCAACTTTGGACCATTGGCTCATGTTTCATTTTTTGGAATATGGGCTTGTATTGCAGACTTGGTACTTGTGGGTATTGTGATTTCCCTCTGGGCTTCATGGGTCAGCTAACACTTAGTTTGCGGAACCTGACAATTTGGACTGAGGGAAAACTGAGGGCAGAGTTTCACCGGCACCATTGTTGGGTCATTTGGTGCTATGTTAAGTGTGTAATAAACGGACTTTACTTTCTCTGCCTTGCCAGCATGACTTGGATCAGAACATTCAAATCCTTTGGAATCGGCAGGAAAAGGCCTGAGTAAGCACAAACACCAGGCAGAAGCATCCCCCAGGACACAATCCAGAGGTTGTAGAATCATTACAGATCTTCATTCAGCCCACCTTGAATGTCTTTCTTATCTCCTGCTGATTTCTCTTGACCATTAGTAGCTCAGAGAGCTTAAGCTTGCAATCAATATTTATATCGTTTGAACTGCCTGATTCTTCTGTTTTCCCTCACACTTGACACTCCTCAGACTTTGCAGCCTAACCTACCCAGGTGCCTCTCTGCTTCTCTCTGAGACAGTCTGTTGTTCCATAGGGTTCTCTGAAGTAAGCTCTTTCTTCTCAGAGTCAGAACTGGCCATGACAAAAGAAGAGACTTTTCCATTGCCCTGATCATTGGAGTAAGGTTCTGAAGGATAAACTCTCCCTTCCAGATCTCATTGAATAGGGAGATACACCTAGGAGCAGATCGGGGTAGGTTCCAGCAGCCACTACTGCCGGTTTGCTTGTGGATGTGCAGTGCGCACGCATTTGGTGCACACTGTGCGCGCAAGCACAGTACAATAAAAATTGTTCTGCACATGCGCAGAAGCCAAAAACAAGATGGCCCCACCGTAGGCCCCACCAGGAGAACCAGTTCAGGGGCGTGGCAGGCTTGGGTTGCTGCCAGTTGTAGTGACCCAGGCTGCCAAACCACTACCAGTTCAGCTGAACCGGTCCAAACCGGTAGGAACCCACCACTGGAGCAGATGGTCCCAAAAATCAGAGATGGTATTCAGCTGGTTCAGACCGGTTCACACGAACCGGTAGCGGAAATCGCGGGTGAGCCTGCCCACCCTCCCTGACTCTAGGCTATCCTCTTTAGGCACATTTTTGAGGGCGGACACATGTGCAGAAGGCGCACGTGTGAGCGAAGTACATACACGGAAGAGGCACATGTGAAAGAGCGCCCACGAAGTGAGCAGGCGTGCCTGCGGCAAACCGGTGTTAACAAAATGTGAAACCCAGTGCTGCCCAAAATGCCCAGATCTTCATCCATGTAGGGTTTTAAATATGACCACCAATACCATGAATTGTCCTGGAAGCCAAGCAGTAATCAGTGGAGCTCTGAAAATAGGGCATCTTGGGGGTGGAACAATTTTAGATTTGCTGACTCCAAAACATTTTTGCTCTTTTGACAAATCTTAGGATCTGCTCCAGCATACTCTTTCTTTTAACCCCACAGCAGATCATTGAGATAGGTTGGAGTGAGACTCACTCAAGTTATCCAGTAACTGTCTCAATCCAACGTTTTATCCTCAGTTGAATTCATTCTCCTGATTTCTGGAGGCAACAGACTCATCTGTACCCTCTCTGCGGTTGGAGTTTCAAATTTGGGGAGTAAATTAAATTCCTTTCTGAATGACTTCCCTAGGCCTCCAGATTAAAGCTCATCATCCAACTGACTTCAAATTTATCCATCTTTCTAGTATTAGAAAACTAGACGAGCGTTCTTTATGAAGGTTTATTAACAGTCATGCTCAGTCTCATATAGATTATAGACCTCTTATTAATTCCCACGCAATAGCTTCGTTGTGAAAAACCCAGCCTGGTAAATCATATTGGGGATGATTAATTCAGCAAGCAAAAGAGCTTAAACATACCAGAATAAATCTTGAAAGTCATTGCGGGTTGATGTTAGAGCAGCTTTTTAATGAAGGTATTAGGTAAATAAGTATCAGATGCAGCTCTACCAACACTGCTAGCATCATATTGCTGTTTTAATTAGGGACCATTTTGTTTCAGCAAACATTTGCAAAAAGAACTTTTCACAGCCTTCAAAAAACTTTTCCTCCCAAAGAGAGTTGACTTTCATCTTGGTTATTTTATTTTTAGGTCTGTTTTTCTAAATCTACAGAATTTACTGTCTCTGTGTATAAAAGAATCATTGACCATCCAGATTAGGAACTCAAGTTCAACCCTGTCCAATCCTAGAAACAATAATGCGAGGAATGATATCTGAGTGTTATTATTTATTAAATTTATATGCTACCCATTTTACTGTCAAGTGACATTGGCTGGTTTGAATATTGTATGTTTTATGCTCAACCCCAATTTACCTTTTAAAATAATCCTCTACTTACAAGCATTCATCTTGTGACCATTCAAAGTTACAATAGGGCTGAAAAAAGGGACTTGCAACAATCGCGGCATCCCCACAATCACACAATCAAAATTTGGGTGCTTGGCAACTGGCATCTACTTAGGGTGGTTGCAGTGTCCCAGGGTCACTTGATCCATCATTTCAAGCCAGCTTCCAACAAGCAAAGTCAACGGGAGAAGCCAGATTCACTTAATGACTGCATGAATCACTTAACAATTGCAATGGTTTGCTTAACAACCATGGCAAAAAAGATGGTAAAATCTGGTATGACTTACTTAACAACAGAAATTCTGATCCTCATTGTGTTGTTGAATGCCTGTTCAGTGGTGGGATTCAATTTTTTTACTATCGGTTCTGTGGCTTGGTGGGCATGGCATGGCTTGGTGGGTGTGGCTTGGTGGGCATGGCAGGGGAAGGATACTGTAAAATCTCCCTTCCCTCCCCAGTCCAGGGGAAGGATACTGTAAAATCTCCATTCCTTCCCCACTCCAGGGGAAGGATACTGTAAAATCTCCATTCCCTCCCCACTCCAGGGGAAGGATAATATAAAATCTCCATTACCTCCCCTCTTCAGGGGAAGGATACTGTAAAATCTCCATTCCTTCCCCACTCCAGGGGAAGGATACTGTAAAATCTCCATTCCCACCCCACTCCAGGGGAAGGATAATATAAAATCTCCATTACCTCCCCTCTTCAGGGGAAGGATACTGTAAAATCTCCATTCCCTCCCCAGTCCAGGGGAAGGATACTGCAAAATCTCCATTCCCTCCTCACTTCAGGGGAAGGATAGTAAAATCTCCATTCCCTCCCCACTCCAGGGGAAGGATACTGTAAAATTTCCATTCCCTCCCCACTCCAGGGGAAGGATACTGCAAAATCCCCATTCCCTCCCCACTCCAGGGGAAGGATACTGTAAAATTTCCATTCCCTCCCCACTCCAGGGGAAGGATACTGTAAAATCCCCATTCCCTCCCCACTCCAGGGGAAGGATACTGTAAAATCCCCATTCCCTCCCCACTCCAGGGGAAGAATACTGCAAAATCTTCATTCCCACCTCACTCCAGGGGAAGGATACTGTAAAATCCCCATTCCCTCCCCACTCCAGGGGAAGGATACTGCAAAATCTCCATTCCCTCCCCACTCCAGGGGAAGGATACTGTAAAATCCCCATTCCCTCCCCACTCCAGGGGAAGAATACTGCAAAATCTTCATTCCCACCTCACTCCAGGGGAAGGATACTGTAAAATCCCCATTCCCTCCCCACTCCAGGGGAAGGATACTGTAGAATCTCCATTCCTTCCTGATGAGCTGGGACTCAGGAGGCAGAGAATAGATGGGGGCGGGGCCAGTCAGAGTGGGTTTTACCAGTTCTCCAAACTACTGGAAATTTCTGCTACTGGTTCTCCAGAACTGGTCAGAACCTGCTGAATACCACCTCTGTTCAATTGCATGCTCTTCGCCCAAAAATCTAGGGAGGAAAGAGGTTAGTGGTAATGATTTTCATAGACACCAGGCCCCCTCTGAAAATGATTTCTTAGAACTTCTCGGTGGGGTCCTATGACAAAGTCCATTCAATTGGTTATTCTACAATCATTGTCTTTTAATGACCCCATAATCCCTTGTAGGTTAACTGAATGGAGCTGAGTGTTTACTGGCCAGATGCCCTTCTTGTCACCCATGCAGAGTTATATTCAGGAGATAAATTCTCATCGTGCCCAGAGAGTGAAATATCTGCCTCTACCTAGGATTGAACTCACAGCCTTCTGGTTGTAAGGCAAGAGCTCCACTTCCAGGCCACCACACCACTTATTGGTTATTCTACAATGGCATGGTATAAACTCTACTAAAACAATGGCTTCTGTCTGCTCATGAATGGATTACCAATCCTATTTCTGAGAGGTCCTTGGTGCCCTCTGAGTTTGCTTGTTTCCTTGCAGTTTCATTACCCAATCACTAGAACTGATGATGTTACATAGTTTGGGCAATGAAATGTCTTGCAAGAAAACAAGCAAGCTCTTAGAGCACCAAGGACTCCTCACATCAATCCTGATCTATAAATACTGTGTTTCCCTGAAAATAAGACAGGTCTTATTTTCTTTTGAGCCCCGAAATAACCGCTTGGCCTTATTTTTGGGGAGGTCTTATTATTTTTGAGGTGCAGGAGGCAGTGAGCGTGGTCACCTCATGACTGCTGCTGTGTTGCAATATTTTCAGGGAGGGCTTATTTTCAGGAAAGGGCTTATTTTAGCGCAGGCGCTCAAAAGCCCGATTGGGCTTATTATCCAGGAAGGTCTTATTTTCAGAGAAACAGGGTATTCTCCTTTAGTAATCCTATTTATATCATCCTATGGTTATTCAGGTAAGTATTTCTCTCTTAACTGGATTTAAACGACACATTTTTTTGTGGACAGCTGCCTTTAAATCTAGTCAGAATTCCAAAGACCATATTCCAAAAAGAGAAGATTGGGAAGAAAACCAAGTTTGATTTTTTAAAATCAAATATGATTAAAATACCATCAACTTTCTAGAATTGTTTTGATAAGCCCACCTCACTCACTTTTTGCATAATAATTTCCCTTTGTATGGCATTAAAATTTTTACTTTTGTACGGAAAAGGTCTGCGGCCTGTATTCAAAGATTTTGAGTAATCTCAAAATGTAGATTGTGTATCTCTGATTCTGTTGTATTTTTTTAAAATAATCCTCTCCCTCAAGTCTATTCACATATATAAAAATCTCTATAAACAGATGATAATAGGCAATAATTAAAACAGAATAATTTAAGTAGAAGGAGTTCAAACAACTGACCCCATGCCAGGTGTTATAACACCTCCAGATGATCACAGATATATATATATATATATATATATATATATATATATATATATATATATATATATATATATATATATATATATATATATATATATATATATATATATTATATTTATATTTATATTTATATTTATATTTATATTTATATTTATATTTATTTATATTTATATTTATATTTATATTTATATTTATATTTATATTTATATTTATATTTATATTTATATTTATATTTATATTTATATTTATATTTATATTTATATTTCATTTTTAGACAAGAAATCTTTAACTATTGCTCTTCTCCTGTGGACAATTAGCAGAAGCACATCTTAATAGAGGCCTTGTATCATCTTTTATGGGCATGCCAACTTATGTGCAATTAAGTTTAGATTGTATAATAAAATGCAGTGACATTTTAGCCTGGAGTTTATGTCCCAAGAAGAAGTTTTGAACGTTATTTTCAGAAGGCTTCATGGTGGGACCACGGAAGAGAAATCTTTGTGCTGTAGCCTTAACAGGTGAAGAGATGGCATGCAGGCAGGCAAGCAAGTAGGAAGACTGGCTGGTTAATATGTAGGAATTAAGCAGAGCTGCAGGATTCCATGTTATTTCGTGTTTTCCTCCTCTTTCTGCTTTCTGCTCTAAAGGAGGAAGAGAAACAAAAGTTGAAGGATTTCCCCCTCAGTTCAAAAGGCCAAAAGAGGGTCTAGCTCCTTCATTTTTGGGGGATGAAATGGAGGAGCAAAAATGCAGTTTAAAGAATCATCTTAAGAGACATTGAAACATTCAGAATTCTTCGACTCCAAGACCAGATAAACTGAGGTCAATAAAATTTCTGTTAGAAGAAATGTCCACCAGGGTTCAGTTCCATGTGGGGAGAAAGACATTGCAAACATGGAGGCTGTTTGGAAAGATGGTTTAATGGTGGAGAGAGAGAGAGAGAGAGAGAGAGGCTTGGTGTGTATGTGGATCATGTGACTGAGTGGGCATGGACATGAGTGACATCAAGTTGTCCACGCCCACTCAGTCACATGACCCCGCCTAGTCATGCCCACAGAACTGGTAGCAAAAAAATTTGAATCACACCACTGCCCCTACATAACCCCTACAACAGCCAATAGAATACATGTTTTTGCACAGGAAGAGGAAGTTCAAGTGCAAAGCCCAAGAGAAAGTATAAAAGCCCCTCCCTCTCAATCCATGTGGCCAGCTACACCAGAACCACCCATGTGCTGCTGCTTCATCATTAAACCATCTTTTCAATCAGCCTCCAGCCACCTTTTTGTCTTCAGTGCCTTTCTCCCGGCTTGGAACTGAACCAGATGGATATTTCTTCCAACAGTCCTCATACATAAAGGGTTTCACCACCTGATTGCATCTGTCCAGTGAAATGAATAGGCAGATTTTCCTTCTTTTTAAAAAAAACACCTGCTCACTCCTAAAAAGGTCCTGCTCGCTCACATGCACACATAACAGTGGTTTAGTGCAGGGGTGTCCAAACTTGGCAACTTTAAGACTTGTGGACTTCAACTCCCAGAATTCTGGGAGTTGAAGTCCACAAGTCTTAAAGTTGCCAAGTGTTGCCAAGTCTTAAAGTTGCCAAGTGTGGACACCCCTGGTTTAGTGGGTTTATTAATATTCCCCATCAATTCCCTTCACCCCAAACCCCAGAACTGTTCCAATTGAGTCCAGCCAAAGGCATGACCAATGAGTCCACTTGAAAGTTTCCCAGACAAGACAAACCCACCAGGCAAAATTAAATCCACAACCCAAGAGGATTCACAAGGCAAGAAAAGTCCAGAGTTCACAAGGCATGATCCAAAGTCAAGGCAAGGTGTCAATCCAAAGTAAGGCAGGGATCACAATGACTAGGAAACACACAACTACGGTAGGAAATGAATACATTGTTCCCAGCATCGTCTCCATCTGTCTGCTGGCTTCCAGAGAGGCCTCTGGGGAAGCATCTGAGCAAATCATCATAGAGGTGTGCAAAAAAGCCCCCATTAAAGCTACAAAAAAGCCCCCCCCCCAAAGCAGCATGTAAGCTACCCTTTTCTGTCCAGGAATATTTTCTGTGCAAACTGCTTCCATGCTGAAGAAAGGTTTCTTGTTTTTCTATCATTTTGCTATCCTTTTCTAGCACATGATATATTTGTCCCACTTCTAATGTGACATGTGGACATTGAGAGGGGGGGAGGGGGGAGAGAGAGGCAGGAAGGGAAAAAGGGAGGGAGATAGAGGGAGAATGAGGGAGAGGGAGAGAGACAAAGAGATAGAGAGAGGGAGGGAGAGAAAGAGGGAGGAAGGGAGGGGTATAGAGGGAAGGAGGGAGGGAGGGGGAGGGAGGGAGAGAGATAGAAAGAGGGAGCGAGGAAGAGAAAGAGGAAGGGAGGGAGAGTGGGAGGGAGAAAGGGAGAGAGAGAGGGAGGGGAGGGAGGGAGAGAGGGAGGGAGAGAGGGAGGGGGAGGGAGGGAGAGAGGGAGGAGGAGGGAGGGAGAGAGGGAGGGAGAGAGGGAGGAGGAGGGAGGGAGAGAGAGAGAAGGAGGGGAGGGAGGGAGAGAGGGAGGGGGAGGGAGGAAGGGAGAGAGATAGAGAGAGGGAGGGAGAGAGGGAGGGAGAGAGGGAGGGAGAGAGGGAGGGGAGGGAGGGAGAGAGATAGAGAGGAGGGGGAGAGGGAGGGAGAATAGAAGGAGGGAGGGAGAGAAGGAGGGAGGGGCAGGGAGAGGGAGATGACTGCTCTTCTGGATCTTGAGGAGTAGTTGGCTGTTGTCTGGCTTCAAAGTGTATTTATTTCCATCCGTTATGTGCTTCTTTTCAGCTCCGAGGGCACTGAAGGTTAACCGGGAAAAGTAAGATAGAACCATTCAAAACAGGATGAAAGAGTTATATTCATCACTGGTAACGCTCCAGCTCAAAAGATCTGGCTAAAGAGGAAGGTCAGATTCTTGTCCTGAAATGGAAAGAGAAGGCCAAGGATGACAGCTGAGTTTAAACACTTTTGATAGCCTGGGAGAGATATGAGAGTATAGAAAGTCTAGTCACAGGGTATAGACAGTCAAGATGGCAGCCACAATAGTGGAACTCAAGCTGCATCCATTTTTATGTCCAATACAATTTTTTATAAAAAAGGTGGAGCTTCGGTCACAGGTTGTGGCCATTAGCTTTATATTGTGGGATCATTCATTCAGAGGTTTTCTCACTTGAGCTCCATCAACAGAACTTGCAAAATGAGAATACTTTTCAAAGGCCTCCTTGTTGACCCGAATATTGGGATAGGTCAATCTGGAGTTACAATTCAATTAAATAGTGTACGTTTATTTTCCTGAAGGAAATCAACCCTGACTGGAAATCAACCCTGGAAAGACAGATTCTGAAGATGAAGCTCAAACACTTTGGCCACCTAATGGGAAGAGAGGACTCATTGGAAAAGACCACGGTGTTGGGAAAAATTGAAAGCAAAAGGAGAAGGGGATGGCAGAAGATGAGGTGGTTAGATAGTGTCATTGACACAACAAGCATGAATTTGGCCAAACTCTGAGAGACAGTGGGGGACAGAGGTCTTATTATTTTTGGGGTGCAGGAGGCAGCGAGCGTGGTCACCTCATGGCTGCTGCTGTGTTGCAATATTTGGGGGGGGAGGGCTTATTTTAGCGCATGCGCTCAAAAGCCCAATTGGTCTTATTATCCGGGGAGCTCTTATTTTCAGGGAAACGGTAGAAGTAAACTGTGAAGTGCAACTCACACAACAGGGGATAACACGGGTGAACCTAAAAATCAAGATGGTATGCACAACTACATTCTGTACTAGTTATAGGTTTCACGTCATCTTCAAGGGCAGCCCCATGTACGTGGGGCTTTAGCAATAATCCAAAGGGGGAATAGCACTCTTTTTTAAAAAAAAACTGGAAAATGAAGAAAGTTGGTTTGGGAATCAAAATCTACAGGATATTGTTGAAATGGATGAACTTCTCTGAAGTTCTGGCCTACTAATAAATAAAGCTAAATTACAAAAATACATTGCCCTAAGACAGGGATGTCCAAACTTGGGAACTTTAAGACTTGTGGACTTCAACTCCCTGGGGAATTCTGGGAGTTGAAGTCCACAAGTCTTAAAGTTCCCAAGTTTGGACACCCCTGCCCTAAGATCAGGGGTCTCAAAGCTTGGCAACTTTAACACTATTATGAGGGGCAAATAACATGCTTTTTGTTATTTGTTAACTAACATAGTTAGTTTGTATTTTAATCTGATTTATATTCTTTCTTTTAAAGTGACGTTCAAGATTTATTAGCTTTTAACATTCCTAAACTGATAAACAAGCTGGAGACCAGTTCCTGATAAGAAAAGTTTGTTACTACAAATTGGAGAGTGGCTTATCTCTTGTGAACCCTAAACAACCTTTCTTCTTACAATTTATTCCCCTTCAGACCTCATTTTAATAAACATGTATGCTATTATCCTGTCCAATCAACTTTCCTCTTTCAGGTTTCATTGTTATGTTAACTATCAAAGGGGATGTAAGCTAAAGATTGGGGTTCCCTCTTTGAATGAGGAATCCCTTTTGTCTGAATATTCTGATCAATTGTAATCAAATGATCTTCCTGTCTCGTTTGTCTCATTGGAAAATATGCACACCGAGGCACGAGCCTGAAAAAGTCATATTTGGCCATCATGTGGACTTCAACTCCCAGAATCCCTCAGCCAGCCATGTTGACTGCAGATTTCTGGAAGTTGAAGTCCACAAGTCTTAAAATTGCAAGTTTGGAGACCCCCCGTCCCCTGCCCTAAGAGGATTCGTGCTTATGAGGAAGATATCCACAAAGGCCATACCAGCTCAGAGTTTGAACACATGCTTTCTCTTCAGGAGAGCAATTTCATGAAGAGGAGAAACCGATGTCTTCCTGGACTAAGCTAGAAGGATCAACGGTCGGACTCCACCTAAGTCAACGTCCCAGGAAGTGTATAATTGTCTATGCAAGTTCTCCATTCAGCCATTAGGTCCAATGTGAATCAAGCTTCCCTGAAAACATGACACACTGCTGCCATTCAAGCTAACGTTTACCTCACGGTCTTTGAAAGGATTTTGCTGAAACCCAAAATAATTACTGTATCCCACCAAAGCCCAGCTCCTGTTTATCTGCCTTCTCCTCTTTGTGGAATGCTGTAAATATTGCATGAGGATGAAACAGAGAAAGTCTGTTTATATCCATTGCTTTTTAGAATTCACTCATCTTTTTCAAGGGGTGCACTGTATAATGGGATCTGATAAGTGGGTGAGCATGCCTATGCATACGTGTGCATTCCAATTTTTTAAATTAAAAAAAAAGTTACAACAGACTATAACAGTTTAGAATAAATGCTTTGTCATCTGTAAAAGATAAGCAGCAAAATCCTCAAGCAGTTCTCAGCTGCAACCAGAGCTTATGATACCCGTTTTGTTCAGTTATGTTTATTTTCAGCATTTAAGACACTTCTCTACCAAAGGACCTTCCTCGGTTAAAAATAATACTGTAATACGTATTGAAAATAATAATAGTTTTTTTTTTAAAAAAAAGCCCCATCAGCAGGACGTCAGGGCAATCAAGAGGATGAAATGCACCTCTCTCTTTTATTATTATTATTTGCTCTCTTAATGGAAATTGAATTTTTGCAGCTGTAGCAGAATATTCCCAGGTGAACATTAAAATTCTCTCTGCAAACTTAAACAGTCCCAATCCATATTGGATATGCATATATCCATACTGGATGCACTTATTTGTGTCAATGGGAATCCCCACTTCTAGACCCAGTAGGTATCTTCCTAAGAACATGTACAACAAACCAATTAGTTGCAATAATGGGAACAAAATAATTCAAACAGAAGGTGGAATGGACATGCATTAAAAAAAAAGCATGCATTACAACAATTGATTAGTGGTGGGAGAAACTTCAAATGTAATTTACCAGATTCCCTGCATGGATTATTCCTGCGACTATGTAGGACTATGCGGGGAAAGCTAACCACCAGATTACAAGAACATGAGTGAGTGGTTAGACGAGGAAACCCAAACTCTTTGGAAGCCTTACATTGCAATTAACAATGACACATATTCAATTTCACAGCTATTAGGATTGTTGGCTGATCAGGGACAAAAATAGCTAGAGGAATGATTGACGGCTGGGAAACAGGCCCTTTGTCAAGCAATAGGAGAGCTGATTTGCCCCCAGTTTACCAGGTACTTAGGAGCCAAGGGTGGTGGCATAAAGAAATAACAATTAATGTTATAAAGGAGCCAAGGTGGTACAGTGGTTAGAGTGCAGTACTGCAGAATGCTTCAGCTAACTGCTAGCTGTAGTTTGACAATTCAAATCTCACTGGTTCAAGCCTTCCATCCTTCCAAAGTGGGTAAAATGAGGACCCAGATTGTTGGGGGTAACATGCTGACTCTGCAAAACTCTTAGAGGGCTGTAAAAAGCACCATGAAGTGGTATATAAGTCTAGGTGCTATTGCAAATGACTTAATAGCCGGCCATCAGCACCCTAATTAACAATGAAAAGCCACACATAACCAGGTACCAGATGCCCCTAGCTATTCTAAAAATCAAGAGTATAACACTGACATATTTTATGGTTATTTTGCCTCCAAGGCTATTGACGCTTTAAAGAATAATAATGAGGTTTTGGGAATGTAGGAAGTTAGCACCCACCCCTCTCATAGAAGAATGAAATGTTCTAGGAAATATTTTAAAAAGGCAGAATATTATACCTCCCTGGATGAGAAAAGGAGAAATATACTCTTGGAAAGCAACCCACACCTTTGTTAATAGCCCCAGAAAGACTGGGCCATCTTATCTACAAGACAAAAGAGACCTTCAGCCTCAGGTTGATAGGATTAGCCGTCACTCAAGATCCAAACCAGGACGAAGCCATTAAGCCATAATAGGATTTGCCAAACACCCTTTCAGAACACAAGTCTCTTCATTACATCACCCAGCACAGTTCAACCCACCTTGATTCTATAAGGTTAGCTATGATCCCTACAGCAGCCAATGGCTTGCCGCAGGAACAGGAAGCTCAAATTCAAAGCCAAAGAGAGGGTCTCTCTCTCTCTCTCTCTCTCTCTCTCTCTCTCTCTCTCTCTCTCTCTCAAAACTACTGGAGGTTATAAAAAAAGCCACTCCATCGCCACCCTCTTCGTTGCACCAGTCATGCATACGCATCCCATTTCCTGCTGCGTCACTCCTCTCGGACCTACCTAGGCAACTCCCTCCAGTGCAACAGGCAATGGACTCTGAGTGCACAACCAGTGTGAAGAACAGGCTGGCGATAGCAGAGGCTTTTTTGGCGACCTCCGATAGTTTTTGGCAGCTTCCAGTCAGCCGTCGCCTCTTTGCCAGCTGCTTCCCGGCAGCCTGGGGGGCTTCTTGCCGTCACACTGAAAAAGAGAACTTGCCTTCCAGAGTCTGGACCAGCCAACATGGGAGGAAGGTAAGCTGCCCAAAAAAAGAGGCGGTGGGGGGGGGAGGAAACAGGGCTAGGGTTGGGGCTGCTGAAGGAGGGGAAATGGGGTGACGTGTGCGACTGGCGAAGGGAGAGCAGGTGGTGAGCAGGCAGCAGTTCCGGGGCCAGGCTGGAGCTGGGGAATAGCTTATTCCCCGACCCGGCTGAGGTGGGCGGCAGCTCTGGGGCCTCAGGGAGTGGACCATCCCTGACTCCTGACCAAAGGCGAAGGGCGAGTGGCAGTGGTGGGTTTCAGACAGTTTGCACCACTTCGGGAGAACCGGTTGTTAATTTTCTCAGCAGCTTAGTGAACTGGCTGTTGGAAGAAATCATGAGGGCAGAGAACCGGTTGTTAAATTATTTGAATCCCACCGCTGGTGAGTGGGCAGCATGCTTACTTACCTTTCATGAAAACTGAGCAGAGCCAGTGAGGCATGGAGGCAACTGGCAAGGCGAGTAGCTGGCAAAAATATAGGGATGGGGCGGGGTGAGCATCAAGCGGGTGGGTGGGGAGAGCGAGCGTCGAGTAGGTGACTGGGTGGGGGGCGTGGCCAGCCAGAATTTGCTACCAATTTGGCGACCCAGGCAAAATTTCCCCTACCACTTCGCCCAAAATGGTGCGAACTGGCTGAATACTACCTCTGTTTAGCGTTCATAGCTGGCTCTGTAGGTTATCTGAGTTCCCAGGTTTGGTTGAAGTTTGGGATGCTGAGATGATGCAATGAAGAGACTTGTGTTCTGAAAGGCTGTTGGGGAATTCCTATTATGGCTTAATGGCTTTTTTTCCTGGTTTGGATCTTGAGTGAGGGCGATTTGCTTATGAATAGAGCTACCTAGATACTTGGCTTCTTTTAATAAGCTCTTTATCTTTTAAGCGCTGTCATCTGCTGGAGGCAATTAAGGAAGGCGGGGGCTGCTTTCCATGAGCATGTTTCTCCATTTCTCATGCGGGGAAATATAATATTCTGCCTTTTTAATATTTCTCAGAATATTTCATTCTTCTAGGAGAGGGCTGGATGCTAACTTTCTACAGAACAACGCTTTGAAAATCAGTAGCCAGGGATTTATATGCTGGGGCATTCAGTCTGTAAATTGGAGTGATGCACCCATCATTTGATTGTCAGTGGATTGAAACATTTTTTTGTATTGAGTTTGGATGCCGGGGTGTGTGTGTTGTCAAATAGAAAGGAGACAACATTCAGTTTAATCTACATCAGAAACAAAAATGAACAAGGTAATATTTTACTGCGGCTGCAAATTATGCCTGGCCCTTGTTTTGTTTTTGCTAGTCCATGTATAGTATTTTATATTCCCCATTCGATCTAGAAAAACCGACTGATAGAACGTTGCTGCTCAATATTTTTCATACTGCAGGTTACACTTTTCAGTGTGCTGAAATAAAATTGCTTCCCTTTAATGATTTCCCCCTTATTGGTTATTATGGGAGGGAGACTGTGAAAACGAAGGAGCTTCCAGCTGGAGGCTTCACATTAGCATTTCATATTTATGGTACAGGAAGGGCAGAGAGCAAACAACTTTCTACAGATTGAGTTCACATCCAATGCAAGGAACGTTGGTGGGCCCTGTGTCGAGCATGTGGTTTTATATGCAACATATTTATATTGGCAAACATAAAATTAAAGTTAATTGAGCCACTGTGCTGTAGTTTTCTTGAAAATGACGTGGCTTTTCTGGCTGCATTACATTTCAGCTTCTGATGCTGGACCTCTGAGATACGAGGAGTTGGGCTGATTCCTAGAACATAAAATAACAGTTGGAAGGGACCTTGGAGGTCTTCTAGTCAAACCCCCTGCTCGAGCAGGTTACCCTATATCCATGATGGCGAACGTATGGCACATGTGCCACAGGTGGCAAGCAGAGCCCTCTCTGTGGGCATGCGAGCCGTTGCCCCAGCTCAGCTGTGCCGCACATGCAGGTGCACCTTCCACTGGCCAGCTGGGTGTTGGGTATCTGCCACACATGTGGGGGGGGGGGGGCACCTGCGGAGATGCATGCACATGCATCTCGTTTTACTGACATGGGAAAAATGGAAGGCTGAGTCAACCTTGAGCCAGTTAGGATTGAACTCCTGGTAGTCAGCAGAATTATCCTGCAATGCTGCATTGTAACAACTGTGCCACCACAGCTCTTACCCCTTACTTCACTTCCTATGTCGAGGCAGCAATAAGCACACATTAAGATAACCACCTTGGTTATCTTAACTAGATAGTGGTGACCAATTCCAGTTCCAAACATGACCTCTGTAAATAATAGAATAGTTGAATAACACAAGAAGATGAAGAAGAAGGAGGAGGAGGAGGAGAAGAAGAA